>NC_091815.1:10470011-11095011 GCF_041296235.1 Equus asinus | reverse complement strand
AGCTGAGTTAAGTACAATGATTTTTCATTTTAAGAAAGTATAGCTGTTCTCTATGGCTCATACTGAAATGCTAGAAAAGACTTACATGAAGATGTTCCTTAAAAGCTACAAGGAAGTTGGTTTCACCACAGCATTCTTTCAATGTGTGAATGTTATAGATATTCCATCATGCCCGTAGTGAAATGTTTGATAGGACTTATTTGAAGATTCCCCTAAAGAGCTGCAAGCAAGGTGTTTTCACCACAGTGTTCATTCAGAAAATGAATGTTATACGTATTCTGTCATGCCTCAAGAGAACTATTTGATGTCTTATGTGAGAGTGTTCCTGAACAGCTACAAGCAAGCTTTTTCAACATAGTGTGGTTTCCTTGAATGAATGTTATGGATATCATGTTGCGGCTGTAGAGAAACGTTTGATAAGACATAAATGAAATGCTCATAAAGAGCCACTGGTTTCATCAGAACGTTCTTTCTGGATATGGAAGCGATAGCCATTCTGTAGGCATAATGAAGTGTTTGAAGAGCCTTATACGAAGACATTCCCAAGGCGCCAGAAGTAATCTGGCTTCACCACAGTGTTCTTTCAGTGAACGAGTGTTATAGCTAGTCTGTCATGCCTGTAGTGAAATGTTTAATAAGTCTTATATGAAGAGGTTTCAAACAGCCGCCAGCAAGCCGGGTTTAGCACAGTGTCCTTTAACTGTAAGTAAGTGAGAGCCATTCTGTATGGCATATACTTAAATGTTAGAGAGGTCTTATATGAAGATGTTCCTAAATAGAATCCAACAAGATGTGTTCAGGACAGAATAATTTCATCATAAGATAGTGACAGCCGTTTAGTATGGCATATACAGAAATGCTGAAAAGGACTTAAATGAAGATCTTCCTTAACAGTAAAACCAAGCCACTTTCACCATAGTGTTCTTTCATTGAATGGATGTAATAGATATTCTGTCATGCCTGTAGTTAAATGTTCAATAGGTCTTACATAAAAATACTCCTAATAATCTACCTGAAAGCTATTAAACACAACCTTCTTTCCTTGTAAGAAGGGTATGGCCATGCTGTATGCCATATACTGAAATGCTTGAAAAGCTTTATATGAAGATGTTCCTCAACAGTTACAAGAAAACTGCTTTCATCCCTGTGTTCGTTCAATGAGTGAATGTTTAGAGATTCTGTCATTCCTGCAAAGGAATGTTTAATATAAGTCTTACATGAAGATGTTTCTAAACAGCTACAAGGAAATTTTTTTAAATATAGTGTTATTACATTGAATAAACATTAAAGATATCCTGTCATGACTGTAGGCAAATGTCTGATAAGACTTGAGCAAAATATTAATAAACAATTACTTGCAAGCTGGGTTCATCACAGTATTCTTTTCTGGCTATGGAGATGATAGCCATTCTGTATGGCATAAAGTGATATGTTTGAAGAGCCTTTGATTTATATTCTTAAACAGCTAACAAGCAAGATGGTTTCTTCACAGTGTTCTTTCAGTGAATGAATGTTCTAGATATTGTCACATCTGTGGTGAAATATTTGATATATGATGTTCCTAAACAGCTACCTATAAACTGGATTCAGCATGTGTTCTTTCATTTTGTGAAAATGATAGTCGCTCTGTGTGGAATATACTTAAGTATTTGAAGTGTATTATGTGCAGATGTTCCTAAACAGTGAAAAGAAGATGGTTTTTGCATAATTTTCTTTCAGATAACAAATGTTATAGACATTGTCACATCTGTAGTCAAATGTTTGATATGATTTATGTGAAAATATCCCTAAACAGCTACCTGTTGGCTTGATTAAGCACAATGCTCTTTCATTGTAAGAAAGTGATAGCTGTTCCATGTGGCATATACTGAAATGTTTGAAATGTCATATGTGAAGATGTTCCTTAAGAGCTACTTGCTGGGTGTTTTCAAGACAATGTTCTTTCAGTGAATGGATGTTATAGATAGTCTATCACACCCGTAGTGACATGCTGGATAAGTTTTATGAAGATGTCCCTAAGTAGCTACAAGCAAAATGGTTTCACAACAGTGTTCTTACAGACATTGAAGGTTATAGATATTCTGTCATGCCTGTAGTGAAATGTTTGATAAGACTTGCACGAACACTTACATGAAGATGTTTCTAAACAGCCACAAGCAAGCTTTTTCAACACAGTATTTCATTGAATGAATGTAATAATTATCACATTGTGGCTGCAGAGAAACGTTTGATAAGACACACACAAAATGTTCATAAATAGCATGTGCCAGCTGGTTGCATCACAATGTTGTTTAATTTAATGGAAGTGATCATCATTCTGTATAGCATATGATGTGTTTGAATAGCCTTATATAAAGATATTCCTAAAAACTTATGAGCAATCTGGTTTCACCAGAGTGTGTTCCTCAGTGAAGGAATCTTACAGAGATTCTGTCAGAGCAGTAGTGACATGTTTGGTGTTTTGTATGAAGAAACCCTAAATGGCTTCCTGCAAGATGAGTTCAACACAGTGTTATTTCATTTTAAGAAAATGATAGTCATTCTGTTTGGCATAAACTGAAATATTAGAAAAGCCTTATATCAAGAGGTTCCTAATTAGCTACCAGCAATCTGGCTTCACAATAGTGTTCTTTCATTGAATGGATGTAATAGATACTTTGTAGTGAAATGTATGATAAGTCTCTTATGAAAAGGTTCCTAAACAGCTGCCTGCAATCTGGCTTCAGCACATTATATCATTGTCTCAAAGTGATATTCATTCAGTATGTCTTATATGGAAACGCTTGAAATGGTGAACATGAAGAAGTTTCTAAATATATACAAGCAAGATTGTTTCTCCACAGTTTTCTTTCAGTGACTGAATGTTACGTATAGTCTGTCACGACTATTGTAAAATGTTTGATGAGTCTTATGTAAAAACGTTCCTAGATAGCTATCTGTGAGCTCTATTTAGCACAGTGTTCTTTCATTGTAGGAAAATGATACCCATTCATTATGGCATATACTGAAATGTGAGAAATGTCTCCAATACAAATGTTCCTAATAATAGCTTCAAGATGCTTTCACCACAGAGTTCTTTCAGTGAAACAATATTGCAGATATTCTGTGACACTTGTAGTGAAGTGTTAGTTAAAACTTACTTGCAAGCTGGATTCAGCACAGTGTTTCTTTCATTGTTTGAAACTCATATTCAATCAGAACAGCAAATATTGAAATGGTTATAATGACTAATATGAAGATGATCCTTAATGACTGCAAGTAAGATGGTTTCACCACAGTTTTCTCTCAGTGAACAGATGCTATATATATTCTGTCCCACATGCAATGAAATGTTTGTTAAGTCTTATATGAACATGTTCCTAAACAGCTACCCGCAAACTGGGCTTAGACCAGTGTTCTCACATTGTTAGTAATTGATAGGTCATCTGTAGGGCATATGCTGAAATGTTTGAAATGTCTTATGTGAATATGCCCGTAAACAGCTGTAAGCACATTTGTTTCACCAGAGTTCCTTTAGTGTCTGAATCTTATGGATATTTTTCAAGTCTGTAGTGTAATTTTTTAAGTATTTTATGAAGTTCTTCCTAAACAGATACTAGGAAACAAGGGTTCAGCTCATCCTTCTTTCCTTGAGTGAATATTAAAATCATTCTGTCATGACCATAGCGCAATATTTGTTAAGACTTATAAAAAGATATTTCTAAAAAAACAACTTTCCAGCTGGGTTCTTAACATTGTTCTTTCATTTTATGGAAGTGATAACCATTCTGGATGGAATACACTGAAATGTTTGAAAAGACTTGTATGAAGATACTCCTAAATAGCTACAAGCAATCTGGTTACACCACAGTGTTCTTTCATTTAATAAACTTTATATATAGTCTCCTATAGCTGTAGTGAAATGTTTTGTATCATATATGAAAATGTTCCTACAGCTACCTGCAAGCTGGGATCAGCACACTGACTTTTCATTGTAATAAAGTGATAGTTACTTTGTATGGCATACACTGAAATGTCAGAAAAGACTTATATGAGTGTATTTCTAAAGAGATACAAGCAAGCTGGTTTCACAATAGTGATCTTTCATTGAATTAATGTAATAGATATTCTGTCGCACATGTTGTGAAATTTTCAATAAATCTTACATGAAAATGTTACTATAAGTCTACCTGAAAGCTGAGTTAAGTACAATGTTTTTTCATTTTCAGAAAGTATAGCTGTTCTCTATGGCTCATACTGAAATGCTAGAAAAGACTTACATGAAGATGTTCCTTAAAAGCTACAAGGAAGTTGGTTTCACCACAGCATTCTTTCAATGTGTGAATGTTATAGATATTCCATCATGCCCGTAGTGAAATGTTTGATAGGACTTATTTGAAGATTCCCCTAAAGAGCTGCAAGCAAGGTGTTTTCACCACAGTGTTCATTCAGAAAATGAATGTTATACGTATTCTGTCATGCCTCAAGAGAACTATTTGATGTCTTATGTGAGAGTGTTCCTGAACAGCTACAAGCAAGCTTTTTCAACATAGTGTGGTTTCCTTGAATGAATGTTATGGATATCATGTTGCGGCTGTAGAGAAACGTTTGATAAGACATAAATGAAATGCTCATAAAGAGCCACTGGTTTCATCAGAACGTTCTTTCTGGATATGGAAGCGATAGCCATTCTGTAGGCATAATGAAGTGTTTGAAGAGCCTTATACGAAGACATTCCCAAGGCGCCAGAAGTAATCTGGCTTCACCACAGTGTTCTTTCAGTGCACGAGTGTTATAGCTAGTCTGTCATGCCTGTAGTGAAATGTTTAATAAGTCTTATATGAAGAGGTTTCAAACAGCCGCCAGCAAGCCGGGTTTAGCACAGTGTCCTTTAACTGTAAGTAAGTGAGAGCCATTCTGTATGGCATATACTTAAATGTTAGAGAGGTCTTATATGAAGATGTTCCTAAATAGAATCCAACAAGATGTGTTCAGGACAGAATAATTTCATCATAAGATAGTGACAGCCGTTTAGTATGGCATATACAGAAATGCTGAAAAGGACTTAAATGAAGATCTTCCTTAACAGTAAAACCAAGCCACTTTCACCATAGTGTTCTTTCATTGAATGGATGTAATAGATATTCTGTCATGCCTGTAGTTAAATGTTCAATAGGTCTTACATAAAAATACTCCTAATAATCTACCTGAAAGCTATTAAACACAACCTTCTTTCCTCGTAAGAAGGGTATGGCCATGCTGTATGCCATATACTGAAATGCTTGAAAAGCTTTATATGAAGATGTTCCTCAACAGTTACAAGAAAACTGCTTTCATCCCTGTGTTCGTTCAATGAGTGAATGTTTAGAGATTCTGTCATTCCTGCAAAGGAATGTTTAATATAAGTCTTACATGAAGATGTTTCTAAACAGCTACAAGGAAATTTTTTTAAATATAGTGTTATTACATTGAATAAACATTAAAGATATCCTGTCATGACTGTAGGCAAATGTCTGATAAGACTTGAGCAAAATATTAATAAACAATTACTTGCAAGCTGGGTTCATCACAGTATTCTTTTCTGGCTATGGAGATGATAGCCATTCTGTATGGCATAAAGTGATATGTTTGAAGAGCCTTTGATTTATATTCTTAAACAGCTAACAAGCAAGATGGTTTCTTCACAGTGTTCTTTCAGTGAATGAATGTTCTAGATATTGTCACATCTGTGGTGAAATATTTGATATATGATGTTCCTAAACAGCTACCTATAAACTGGATTCAGCATGTGTTCTTTCATTTTGTGAAAATGATAGTCGCTCTGTGTGGAATATACTTAAGTATTTGAAGTGTATTATGTGCAGATGTTCCTAAACAGTGAAAAGAAGATGGTTTTTGCATAATTTTCTTTCAGATAACAAATGTTATAGACATTGTCACATCTGTAGTCAAATGTTTGATATGATTTATGTGAAAATATCCCTAAACAGCTACCTGTTGGCTTGATTAAGCACAATGCTCTTTCATTGTAAGAAAGTGATAGCTGTTCCATGTGGCATATACTGAAATGTTTGAAATGTCATATGTGAAGATGTTCCTTAAGAGCTACTTGCTGGGTGTTTTCAAGACAATGTTCTTTCAGTGAATGGATGTTATAGATAGTCTATCACACCCGTAGTGACATGCTGGATAAGTTTTATGAAGATGTCCCTAAGTAGCTACAAGCAAAATGGTTTCACAACAGTGTTCTTACAGACATTGAAGGTTATAGATATTCTGTCATGCCTGTAGTGAAATGTTTGATAAGACTTGCACGAACACTTACATGAAGATGTTTCTAAACAGCCACAAGCAAGCTTTTTCAACACAGTATTTCATTGAATGAATGTAATAATTATCACATTGTGGCTGCAGAGAAACGTTTGATAAGACACACACAAAATGTTCATAAATAGCATGTGCCAGCTGGTTGCATCACAATGTTGTTTAATTTAATGGAAGTGATCATCATTCTGTATAGCATATGATGTGTTTGAATAGCCTTATACAAAGATATTCCTAAAAACTTATGAGCAATCTGGTTTCACCAGAGTGTGTTCCTCAGTGAAGGAATCTTACAGAGATTCTGTCAGAGCAGTAGTGACATGTTTGGTGTTTTGTATGAAGAAACCCTAAATGGCTTCCTGCAAGATGAGTTCAACACAGTGTTATTTCATTTTAAGAAAATGATAGTCATTCTGTTTGGCATAAACTGAAATATTAGAAAAGCCTTATATCAAGAGGTTCCTAATTAGCTACCAGCAATCTGGCTTCACAATAGTGTTCTTTCATTGAATGGATGTAATAGATACTTTGTAGTGAAATGTATGATAAGTCTCTTATGAAAAGGTTCCTAAACAGCTGCCTGCAATCTGGCTTCAGCACATTATATCATTGTCTCAAAGTGATATTCATTCAGTATGTCTTATATGGAAACGCTTGAAATGGTGAACATGAAGAAGTTTCTAAATATATACAAGCAAGATTGTTTCTCCACAGTTTTCTTTCAGTGACTGAATGTTACGTATAGTCTGTCACGACTATTGTAAAATGTTTGATGAGTCTTACGTAAAAACGTTCCTAGATAGCTATCTGTGAGCTCTATTTAGCACAGTGTTCTTTCATTGTAGGAAAATGATACCCATTCATTATGGCATATACTGAAATGTGAGAAATGTCTCCAATACAAATGTTCCTAATAATAGCTTCAAGATGCTTTCACCACAGAGTTCTTTCAGTGAAACAATATTGCAGATATTCTGTGACACTTGTAGTGAAGTGTTAGTTAAAACTTACTTGCAAGCTGGATTCAGCACAGTGTTTCTTTCATTGTTTGAAACTCATATTCAATCAGAACAGCAAATATTGAAATGGTTATAATGACTAATATGAAGATGATCCTTAATGACTGCAAGTAAGATGGTTTCACCACAGTTTTCTCTCAGTGAACAGATGCTATATATATTCTGTCCCACATGCAATGAAATGTTTGTTAAGTCTTATATGAACATGTTCCTAAACAGCTACCCGCAAACTGGGCTTAGACCAGTGTTCTCACATTGTTAGTAATTGATAGGTCATCTGTAGGGCATATGCTGAAATGTTTGAAATGTCTTATGTGAATATGCCCGTAAACAGCTGTAAGCACATTTGTTTCACCAGAGTTCCTTTAGTGTCTGAATCTTATGGATATTTTTCAAGTCTGTAGTGTAATTTTTTAAGTATTTTATGAAGTTCTTCCTAAACAGATACTAGGAAACAAGGGTTCAGCTCATCCTTCTTTCCTTGAGTGAATATTAAAATCATTCTGTCATGACCATAGCGCAATATTTGTTAAGACTTATAAAAAGATATTTCTAAAAAAACAACTTTCCAGCTGGGTTCTTAACATTGTTCTTTCATTTTATGGAAGTGATAACCATTCTGGATGGAATACACTGAAATGTTTGAAAAGACTTGTATGAAGATACTCCTAAATAGCTACAAGCAATCTGGTTACACCACAGTGTTCTTTCATTTAATAAACTTTATATATAGTCTCCTATAGCTGTAGTGAAATGTTTTGTATCATATATGAAAATGTTCCTACAGCTACCTGCAAGCTGGGATCAGCACACTGACTTTTCATTGTAATAAAGTGATAGTTACTTTGTATGGCATACACTGAAATGTCAGAAAAGACTTATATGAGTGTATTTCTAAAGAGATACAAGCAAGCTGGTTTCACAATAGTGATCTTTCATTGAATTAATGTAATAGATATTCTGTCGCACATGTTGTGAAATTTTCAATAAATCTTACATGAAAATGTTACTATAAGTCTACCTGAAAGCTGAGTTAAGTACAATGTTTTTTCATTTTCAGAAAGTATAGCTGTTCTCTATGGCTCATACTGAAATGCTAGAAAAGACTTACATGAAGATGTTCCTTAAAAGCTACAAGGAAGTTGGTTTCACCACAGCATTCTTTCAATGTGTGAATGTTATAGATATTCCATCATGCCCGTAGTGAAATGTTTGATAGGACTTATTTGAAGATTCCCCTAAAGAGCTGCAAGCAAGGTGTTTTCACCACAGTGTTCATTCAGAAAATGAATGTTATACGTATTCTGTCATGCCTCAAGAGAACTATTTGATGTCTTATGTGAGAGTGTTCCTGAACAGCTACAAGCAAGCTTTTTCAACATAGTGTGGTTTCCTTGAATGAATGTTATGGATATCATGTTGCGGCTGTAGAGAAACGTTTGATAAGACATAAATGAAATGCTCATAAAGAGCCACTGGTTTCATCAGAACGTTCTTTCTGGATATGGAAGCGATAGCCATTCTGTAGGCATAATGAAGTGTTTGAAGAGCCTTATACGAAGACATTCCCAAGGCGCCAGAAGTAATCTGGCTTCACCACAGTGTTCTTTCAGTGCACGAGTGTTATAGCTAGTCTGTCATGCCTGTAGTGAAATGTTTAATAAGTCTTATATGAAGAGGTTTCAAACAGCCGCCAGCAAGCCGGGTTTAGCACAGTGTCCTTTAACTGTAAGTAAGTGAGAGCCATTCTGTATGGCATATACTTAAATGTTAGAGAGGTCTTATATGAAGATGTTCCTAAATAGAATCCAACAAGATGTGTTCAGGACAGAATAATTTCATCATAAGATAGTGACAGCCGTTTAGTATGGCATATACAGAAATGCTGAAAAGGACTTAAATGAAGATCTTCCTTAACAGTAAAACCAAGCCACTTTCACCATAGTGTTCTTTCATTGAATGGATGTAATAGATATTCTGTCATGCCTGTAGTTAAATGTTCAATAGGTCTTACATAAAAATACTCCTAATAATCTACCTGAAAGCTATTAAACACAACCTTCTTTCCTCGTAAGAAGGGTATGGCCATGCTGTATGCCATATACTGAAATGCTTGAAAAGCTTTATATGAAGATGTTCCTCAACAGTTACAAGAAAACTGCTTTCATCCCTGTGTTCGTTCAATGAGTGAATGTTTAGAGATTCTGTCATTCCTGCAAAGGAATGTTTAATATAAGTCTTACATGAAGATGTTTCTAAACAGCTACAAGGAAATTTTTTTAAATATAGTGTTATTACATTGAATAAACATTAAAGATATCCTGTCATGACTGTAGGCAAATGTCTGATAAGACTTGAGCAAAATATTAATAAACAATTACTTGCAAGCTGGGTTCATCACAGTATTCTTTTCTGGCTATGGAGATGATAGCCATTCTGTATGGCATAAAGTGATATGTTTGAAGAGCCTTTGATTTATATTCTTAAACAGCTAACAAGCAAGATGGTTTCTTCACAGTGTTCTTTCAGTGAATGAATGTTCTAGATATTGTCACATCTGTGGTGAAATATTTGATATATGATGTTCCTAAACAGCTACCTATAAACTGGATTCAGCATGTGTTCTTTCATTTTGTGAAAATGATAGTCGCTCTGTGTGGAATATACTTAAGTATTTGAAGTGTATTATGTGCAGATGTTCCTAAACAGTGAAAAGAAGATGGTTTTTGCATAATTTTCTTTCAGATAACAAATGTTATAGACATTGTCACATCTGTAGTCAAATGTTTGATATGATTTATGTGAAAATATCCCTAAACAGCTACCTGTTGGCTTGATTAAGCACAATGCTCTTTCATTGTAAGAAAGTGATAGCTGTTCCATGTGGCATATACTGAAATGTTTGAAATGTCATATGTGAAGATGTTCCTTAAGAGCTACTTGCTGGGTGTTTTCAAGACAATGTTCTTTCAGTGAATGGATGTTATAGATAGTCTATCACACCCGTAGTGACATGCTGGATAAGTTTTATGAAGATGTCCCTAAGTAGCTACAAGCAAAATGGTTTCACAACAGTGTTCTTACAGACATTGAAGGTTATAGATATTCTGTCATGCCTGTAGTGAAATGTTTGATAAGACTTGCACGAACACTTACATGAAGATGTTTCTAAACAGCCACAAGCAAGCTTTTTCAACACAGTATTTCATTGAATGAATGTAATAATTATCACATTGTGGCTGCAGAGAAACGTTTGATAAGACACACACAAAATGTTCATAAATAGCATGTGCCAGCTGGTTGCATCACAATGTTGTTTAATTTAATGGAAGTGATCATCATTCTGTATAGCATATGATGTGTTTGAATAGCCTTATACAAAGATATTCCTAAAAACTTATGAGCAATCTGGTTTCACCAGAGTGTGTTCCTCAGTGAAGGAATCTTACAGAGATTCTGTCAGAGCAGTAGTGACATGTTTGGTGTTTTGTATGAAGAAACCCTAAATGGCTTCCTGCAAGATGAGTTCAACACAGTGTTATTTCATTTTAAGAAAATGATAGTCATTCTGTTTGGCATAAACTGAAATATTAGAAAAGCCTTATATCAAGAGGTTCCTAATTAGCTACCAGCAATCTGGCTTCACAATAGTGTTCTTTCATTGAATGGATGTAATAGATACTTTGTAGTGAAATGTATGATAAGTCTCTTATGAAAAGGTTCCTAAACAGCTGCCTGCAATCTGGCTTCAGCACATTATATCATTGTCTCAAAGTGATATTCATTCAGTATGTCTTATATGGAAACGCTTGAAATGGTGAACATGAAGAAGTTTCTAAATATATACAAGCAAGATTGTTTCTCCACAGTTTTCTTTCAGTGACTGAATGTTACGTATAGTCTGTCACGACTATTGTAAAATGTTTGATGAGTCTTACGTAAAAACGTTCCTAGATAGCTATCTGTGAGCTCTATTTAGCACAGTGTTCTTTCATTGTAGGAAAATGATACCCATTCATTATGGCATATACTGAAATGTGAGAAATGTCTCCAATACAAATGTTCCTAATAATAGCTTCAAGATGCTTTCACCACAGAGTTCTTTCAGTGAAACAATATTGCAGATATTCTGTGACACTTGTAGTGAAGTGTTAGTTAAAACTTACTTGCAAGCTGGATTCAGCACAGTGTTTCTTTCATTGTTTGAAACTCATATTCAATCAGAACAGTAAATATTGAAATGGTTATAATGACTAATATGAAGATGATCCTTAATGGCTGCAAGTAAGATGGTTTCACCACAGTTTTCTCTCAGTGAACAAATGCTATATATATTCTGTCCCACATGCAATGAAATGTTTGTTAAGTCTTATATGAACATGTTCCTAAACAGCTACCCGCAAACTGGGCTTAGAACAGTGTTCTCACATTGTTAGTAATTGATAGGTCATCTGTAGGGCATATGCTGAAATGTTTGAAATGTCTTATGTGAATATGCCCCTAAACAGCTCTAAGCACATTTGTTTCACCAGAGTTCCTTTAGTGTCTGAATCTTATGGATATTTTTCAAGTCTGTAGTGTAATTTTTTAAGTATTTTATGAAGTTCTTCCTAAACAGATACTAGGAAACAAGGGTTCAGCTCATCCTTCTTTCCTTGAGTGAATATTAAAATCATTCTGTCATGACCATAGCGCAATATTTGCTAAGACTTATAAAAAGATATTTCTAAAAAAACAACTTTCCAGCTGGGTTCTTAACATTGTTCTTTCATTTTATGGAAGTGATAACCATTCTGGATGGAATACACTGAAATGTTTGAAAAGACTTGTATGAAGATACTCCTAAATAGCTACAAGCAATCTGGTTACACCACAGTGTTCTTTCATTTAATAAACTTTATATATAGTCTCCTATAGCTGTAGTGAAATGTTTTATATCATATATGAAAATGTTCCTACAGCTACCTGCAAGCTGGGATCAGCACACTGACTTTTCATTGTAATAAAGTGATAGTTACTTTGTATGGCATACACTGAAATGTCAGAAAAGACTTATATGAGTGTATTTCTAAAGAGATACAAGCAAGCTGGTTTCACAATAGTGATCTTTCATTGAATTAATGTAATAGATATTCTGTCGCACATGTGGTGAAATTTTCAATAAATCTTACATGAAAATGTTACTATAAGTCTACCTGAAAGCTGAGTTAAGTACAATGTTTTTTCATTTTCAGAAAGTATAGCTGTTCTCTATGGCTCATACTGAAATGCTAGAAAAGACTTACATGAAGATGTTCCTTAAAAGCTACAAGGAAGTTGGTTTCACCACAGCATTCTTTCAATGTGTGAATGTTATAGATATTCCATCATGCCCGTAGTGAAATGTTTGATAGGACTTATTTGAAGATTCCCCTAAAGAGCTGCAAGCAAGGTGTTTTCACCACAGTGTTCATTCAGAAAATGAATGTTATACGTATTCTGTCATGCCTCAAGAGAACTATTTGATGTCTTATGTGAGAGTGTTCCTGAACAGCTACAAGCAAGCTTTTTCAACATAGTGTGGTTTCCTTGAATGAATGTTATGGATATCATGTTGCGGCTGTAGAGAAACGTTTGATAAGACATAAATGAAATGCTCATAAAGAGCCACTGGTTTCATCAGAACGTTCTTTCTGGATATGGAAGTGATAGCCGTTCTGTAGGCATAATGAAGTGTTTGAAGAGCCTTATACGAAGACATTCCCAAGGCGCCAGAAGTAATCTGGCTTCACCACAGTGTTCTTTCAGTGAACGAGTGTTATAGCTAGTCTGTCATGCCTGTAGTGAAATGTTTAATAAGTCTTATATGAAGAGGTTTCAAACAGCCGCCAGCAAGCCGGGTTTAGCACAGTGTCCTTTAACTGTAAGTAAGTGAGAGCCATTCTGTATGGCATATACTTAAATGTTAGAGAGGTCTTATATGAAGATGTTCCTAAATAGAATCCAACAAGATGTGTTCAGGACAGAATAATTTCATCATAAGATAGTGACAGCCGTTTAGTATGGCATATACAGAAATGCTGAAAAGGACTTAAATGAAGATCTTCCTTAACAGTAAAACCAAGCCACTTTCACCATAGTGTTCTTTCATTGAATGGATGTAATAGATATTCTGTCATGCCTGTAGTTAAATGTTCAATAGGTCTTACATAAAAATACTCCTAATAATCTACCTGAAAGCTATTAAACACAACCTTCTTTCCTCGTAAGAAGGGTATGGCCATGCTGTATGCCATATACTGAAATGCTTGAAAAGCTTTATATGAAGATGTTCCTCAACAGTTACAAGAAAACTGCTTTCATCCCTGTGTTCGTTCAATGAGTGAATGTTTAGAGATTCTGTCATTCCTGCAAAGGAATGTTTAATATAAGTCTTACATGAAGATGTTTCTAAACAGCTACAAGGAAATTTTTTTAAATATAGTGTTATTACATTGAATAAACATTAAAGATATCCTGTCATGACTGTAGGCAAATGTCTGATAAGACTTGAGCAAAATATTAATAAACAATTACTTGCAAGCTGGGTTCATCACAGTATTCTTTTCTGGCTATGGAGATGATAGCCATTCTGTATGGCATAAAGTGATATGTTTGAAGAGCCTTTGATTTATATTCTTAAACAGCTAACAAGCAAGATGGTTTCTTCACAGTGTTCTTTCAGTGAATGAATGTTCTAGATATTGTCACATCTGTGGTGAAATATTTGATATATGATGTTCCTAAACAGCTACCTATAAACTGGATTCAGCATGTGTTCTTTCATTTTGTGAAAATGATAGTCGCTCTGTGTGGAATATACTTAAGTATTTGAAGTGTATTATGTGCAGATGTTCCTAAACAGTGAAAAGAAGATGGTTTTTGCATAATTTTCTTTCAGATAACAAATGTTATAGACATTGTCACATCTGTAGTCAAATGTTTGATATGATTTATGTGAAAATATCCCTAAACAGCTACCTGTTGGCTTGATTAAGCACAATGCTCTTTCATTGTAAGAAAGTGATAGCTGTTCCATGTGGCATATACTGAAATGTTTGAAATGTCATATGTGAAGATGTTCCTTAAGAGCTACTTGCTGGGTGTTTTCAAGACAATGTTCTTTCAGTGAATGGATGTTATAGATAGTCTATCACACCCGTAGTGACATGCTGGATAAGTTTTATGAAGATGTCCCTAAGTAGCTACAAGCAAAATGGTTTCACAACAGTGTTCTTACAGACATTGAAGGTTATAGATATTCTGTCATGCCTGTAGTGAAATGTTTGATAAGACTTGCACGAACACTTACATGAAGATGTTTCTAAACAGCCACAAGCAAGCTTTTTCAACACAGTATTTCATTGAATGAATGTAATAATTATCACATTGTGGCTGCAGAGAAACGTTTGATAAGACACACACAAAATGTTCATAAATAGCATGTGCCAGCTGGTTGCATCACAATGTTGTTTAATTTAATGGAAGTGATCATCATTCTGTATAGCATATGATGTGTTTGAATAGCCTTATACAAAGATATTCCTAAAAACTTATGAGCAATCTGGTTTCACCAGAGTGTGTTCCTCAGTGAAGGAATCTTACAGAGATTCTGTCAGAGCAGTAGTGACATGTTTGGTGTTTTGTATGAAGAAACCCTAAATGGCTTCCTGCAAGATGAGTTCAACACAGTGTTATTTCATTTTAAGAAAATGATAGTCATTCTGTTTGGCATAAACTGAAATATTAGAAAAGCCTTATATCAAGAGGTTCCTAATTAGCTACCAGCAATCTGGCTTCACAATAGTGTTCTTTCATTGAATGGATGTAATAGATACTTTGTAGTGAAATGTATGATAAGTCTCTTATGAAAAGGTTCCTAAACAGCTGCCTGCAATCTGGCTTCAGCACATTATATCATTGTCTCAAAGTGATATTCATTCAGTATGTCTTATATGGAAACGCTTGAAATGGTGAACATGAAGAAGTTTCTAAATATATACAAGCAAGATTGTTTCTCCACAGTTTTCTTTCAGTGACTGAATGTTACGTATAGTCTGTCACGACTATTGTAAAATGTTTGATGAGTCTTATGTAAAAACGTTCCTAGATAGCTATCTGTGAGCTCTATTTAGCACAGTGTTCTTTCATTGTAGGAAAATGATACCCATTCATTATGGCATATACTGAAATGTGAGAAATGTCTCCAATACAAATGTTCCTAATAATAGCTTCAAGATGCTTTCACCACAGAGTTCTTTCAGTGAAACAATATTGCAGATATTCTGTGACACTTGTAGTGAAGTGTTAGTTAAAACTTACTTGCAAGCTGGATTCAGCACAGTGTTTCTTTCATTGTTTGAAACTCATATTCAATCAGAACAGCAAATATTGAAATGGTTATAATGACTAATATGAAGATGATCCTTAATGACTGCAAGTAAGATGGTTTCACCACAGTTTTCTCTCAGTGAACAGATGCTATATATATTCTGTCCCACATGCAATGAAATGTTTGTTAAGTCTTATATGAACATGTTCCTAAACAGCTACCCGCAAACTGGGCTTAGACCAGTGTTCTCACATTGTTAGTAATTGATAGGTCATCTGTAGGGCATATGCTGAAATGTTTGAAATGTCTTATGTGAATATGCCCGTAAACAGCTGTAAGCACATTTGTTTCACCAGAGTTCCTTTAGTGTCTGAATCTTATGGATATTTTTCAAGTCTGTAGTGTAATTTTTTAAGTATTTTATGAAGTTCTTCCTAAACAGATACTAGGAAACAAGGGTTCAGCTCATCCTTCTTTCCTTGAGTGAATATTAAAATCATTCTGTCATGACCATAGCGCAATATTTGTTAAGACTTATAAAAAGATATTTCTAAAAAAACAACTTTCCAGCTGGGTTCTTAACATTGTTCTTTCATTTTATGGAAGTGATAACCATTCTGGATGGAATACACTGAAATGTTTGAAAAGACTTGTATGAAGATACTCCTAAATAGCTACAAGCAATCTGGTTACACCACAGTGTTCTTTCATTTAATAAACTTTATATATAGTCTCCTATAGCTGTAGTGAAATGTTTTGTATCATATATGAAAATGTTCCTACAGCTACCTGCAAGCTGGGATCAGCACACTGACTTTTCATTGTAATAAAGTGATAGTTACTTTGTATGGCATACACTGAAATGTCAGAAAAGACTTATATGAGTGTATTTCTAAAGAGATACAAGCAAGCTGGTTTCACAATAGTGATCTTTCATTGAATTAATGTAATAGATATTCTGTCGCACATGTGGTGAAATGTTCAATAAATCTTACATGAAAATGTTACTATAAGTCTACCTGAAAGCTGAGTTAAGTACAATGTTTTTTCATTTTCAGAAAGTATAGCTGTTCTCTATGGCTCATACTGAAATGCTAGAAAAGACTTACATGAAGATGTTCCTTAAAAGCTACAAGGAAGTTGGTTTCACCACAGCATTCTTTCAATGTGTGAATGTTATCGATATTCCATCATGCCCGTAGTGAAATGTTTGATAGGACTTATTTGAAGATTCCCCTAAAGAGCTGCAAGCAAGGTGTTTTCACCACAGTGTTCATTCAGAAAATGAATGTTATACGTATTCTGTCATGCCTCAAGAGAACTATTTGATGTCTTATGTGAGAGTGTTCCTGAACAGCTACAAGCAAGCTTTTTCAACATAGTGTGGTTTCCTTGAATGAATGTTATGGATATCATGTTGCGGCTGTAGAGAAACGTTTGATAAGACATAAATGAAATGCTCATAAAGAGCCACTGGTTTCATCAGAACGTTCTTTCTGGATATGGAAGTGATAGCCATTCTGTAGGCATAATGAAGTGTTTGAAGAGCCTTATACGAAGACATTCCCAAGGCGCCAGAAGTAATCTGGCTTCACCACAGTGTTCTTTCAGTGAACGAGTGTTATAGCTAGTCTGTCATGCCTGTAGTGAAATGTTTAATAAGTCTTATATGAAGAGGTTTCAAACAGCCGCCAGCAAGCCGGGTTTAGCACAGTGTCCTTTAACTGTAAGTAAGTGAGAGCCATTCTGTATGGCATATACTCAAATGTTAGAGAGGTCTTATATGAAGATGTTCCTAAATAGAATCCAACAAGATGTGTTCAGGACAGAATAATTTCATCATAAGATAGTGACAGCCGTTTAGTATGGCATATACAGAAATGCTGAAAAGGACTTAAATGAAGATCTTCCTTAACAGTAAAACCAAGCCACTTTCACCATAGTGTTCTTTCATTGAATGGATGTAATAGATATTCTGTCATGCCTGTAGTTAAATGTTCAATAGGTCTTACATAAAAATACTCCTAATAATCTACCTGAAAGCTATTAAACACAACCTTCTTTCCTCGTAAGAAGGGTATGGCCATGCTGTCTGCCATATACTGAAATGCTTGAAAAGCTTTATATGAAGATGTTCCTCAACAGTTACAAGAAAACTGCTTTCATCCCTGTGTTCGTTCAATGAGTGAATGTTTAGAGATTCTGTCATTCCTGCAAAGGAATGTTTAATATAAGTCTTACATGAAGATGTTTCTAAACAGCTACAAGGAAATTTTTTTAAATATAGTGTTATTACATTGAATAAACATTAAAGATATCCTGTCATGACTGTAGGCAAATGTCTGATAAGACTTGAGCAAAATATTAATAAACAATTACTTGCAAGCTGGGTTCATCACAGTATTCTTTTCTGGCTATGGAGATGATAGCCATTCTGTATGGCATAAAGTGATATGTTTGAAGAGCCTTTGATTTATATTCTTAAACAGCTAACAAGCAAGATGGTTTCTTCACAGTGTTCTTTCAGTGAATGAATGTTCTAGATATTGTCACATCTGTGGTGAAATATTTGATATATGATGTTCCTAAACAGCTACCTATAAACTGGATTCAGCATGTGTTCTTTCATTTTGTGAAAATGATAGTCGCTCTGTGTGGAATATACTTAAGTATTTGAAGTGTATTATGTGCAGATGTTCCTAAACAGTGAAAAGAAGATGGTTTTTGCATAATTTTCTTTCAGATAACAAATGTTATAGACATTGTCACATCTGTAGTCAAATGTTTGATATGATTTATGTGAAAATATCCCTAAACAGCTACCTGTTGGCTTGATTAAGCACAATGCTCTTTCATTGTAAGAAAGTGATAGCTGTTCCATGTGGCATATACTGAAATGTTTGAAATGTCATATGTGAAGATGTTCCTTAAGAGCTACTTGCTGGGTGTTTTCAAGACAATGTTCTTTCAGTGAATGGATGTTATAGATAGTCTATCACACCCGTAGTGACATGCTGGATAAGTTTTATGAAGATGTCCCTAAGTAGCTACAAGCAAAATGGTTTCACAACAGTGTTCTTACAGACATTGAAGGTTATAGATATTCTGTCATGCCTGTAGTGAAATGTTTGATAAGACTTGCACGAACACTTACATGAAGATGTTTCTAAACAGCCACAAGCAAGCTTTTTCAACACAGTATTTCATTGAATGAATGTAATAATTATCACATTGTGGCTGCAGAGAAACGTTTGATAAGACACACACAAAATGTTCATAAATAGCATGTGCCAGCTGGTTGCATCACAATGTTGTTTAATTTAATGGAAGTGATCATCATTCTGTATAGCATATGATGTGTTTGAATAGCCTTATACAAAGATATTCCTAAAAACTTATGAGCAATCTGGTTTCACCAGAGTGTGTTCCTCAGTGAAGGAATCTTACAGAGATTCTGTCAGAGCAGTAGTGACATGTTTGGTGTTTTGTATGAAGAAACCCTAAATGGCTTCCTGCAAGATGAGTTCAACACAGTGTTATTTCATTTTAAGAAAATGATAGTCATTCTGTTTGGCATAAACTGAAATATTAGAAAAGCCTTATATCAAGAGGTTCCTAATTAGCTACCAGCAATCTGGCTTCACAATAGTGTTCTTTCATTGAATGGATGTAATAGATACTTTGTAGTGAAATGTATGATAAGTCTCTTATGAAAAGGTTCCTAAACAGCTGCCTGCAATCTGGCTTCAGCACATTATATCATTGTCTCAAAGTGATATTCATTCAGTATGTCTTATATGGAAACGCTTGAAATGGTGAACATGAAGAAGTTTCTAAATATATACAAGCAAGATTGTTTCTCCACAGTTTTCTTTCAGTGACTGAATGTTACGTATAGTCTGTCACGACTATTGTAAAATGTTTGATGAGTCTTACGTAAAAACGTTCCTAGATAGCTATCTGTGAGCTCTATTTAGCACAGTGTTCTTTCATTGTAGGAAAATGATACCCATTCATTATGGCATATACTGAAATGTGAGAAATGTCTCCAATACAAATGTTCCTAATAATAGCTTCAAGATGCTTTCACCACAGAGTTCTTTCAGTGAAACAATATTGCAGATATTCTGTGACACTTGTAGTGAAGTGTTAGTTAAAACTTACTTGCAAGCTGGATTCAGCACAGTGTTTCTTTCATTGTTTGAAACTCATATTCAATCAGAACAGCAAATATTGAAATGGTTATAATGACTAATATGAAGATGATCCTTAATGGCTGCAAGTAAGATGGTTTCACCACAGTTTTCTCTCAGTGAACAGATGCTATATATATTCTGTCCCACATGCAATGAAATGTTTGTTAAGTCTTATATGAACATGTTCCTAAACAGCTACCCGCAAACTGGGCTTAGAACAGTGTTCTCACATTGTTAGTAATTGATAGGTCATCTGTAGGGCATATGCTGAAATGTTTGAAATGTCTTATGTGAATATGCCCCTAAACAGCTCTAAGCACATTTGTTTCACCAGAGTTCCTTTAGTGTCTGAATCTTATGGATATTTTTCAAGTCTGTAGTGTAATTTTTTAAGTATTTTATGAAGTTCTTCCTAAACAGATACTAGGAAACAAGGGTTCAGCTCATCCTTCTTTCCTTGAGTGAATATTAAAATCATTCTGTCATGACCATAGCGCAATATTTGCTAAGACTTATAAAAAGATATTTCTAAAAAAACAACTTTCCAGCTGGGTTCTTAACATTGTTCTTTCATTTTATGGAAGTGATAACCATTCTGGATGGAATACACTGAAATGTTTGAAAAGACTTGTATGAAGATACTCCTAAATAGCTACAAGCAATCTGGTTACACCACAGTGTTCTTTCATTTAATAAACTTTATATATAGTCTCCTATAGCTGTAGTGAAATGTTTTATATCATATATGAAAATGTTCCTACAGCTACCTGCAAGCTGGGATCAGCACACTGACTTTTCATTGTAATAAAGTGATAGTTACTTTGTATGGCATACACTGAAATGTCAGAAAAGACTTATATGAGTGTATTTCTAAAGAGATACAAGCAAGCTGGTTTCACAATAGTGATCTTTCATTGAATTAATGTAATAGATATTCTGTCGCACATGTGGTGAAATTTTCAATAAATCTTACATGAAAATGTTACTATAAGTCTACCTGAAAGCTGAGTTAAGTACAATGTTTTTTCATTTTCAGAAAGTATAGCTGTTCTCTATGGCTCATACTGAAATGCTAGAAAAGACTTACATGAAGATGTTCCTTAAAAGCTACAAGGAAGTTGGTTTCACCACAGCATTCTTTCAATGTGTGAATGTTATAGATATTCCATCATGCCCGTAGTGAAATGTTTGATAGGACTTATTTGAAGATTCCCCTAAAGAGCTGCAAGCAAGGTGTTTTCACCACAGTGTTCATTCAGAAAATGAATGTTATACGTATTCTGTCATGCCTCAAGAGAACTATTTGATGTCTTATGTGAGAGTGTTCCTGAACAGCTACAAGCAAGCTTTTTCAACATAGTGTGGTTTCCTTGAATGAATGTTATGGATATCATGTTGCGGCTGTAGAGAAACGTTTGATAAGACATAAATGAAATGCTCATAAAGAGCCACTGGTTTCATCAGAACGTTCTTTCTGGATATGGAAGTGATAGCCGTTCTGTAGGCATAATGAAGTGTTTGAAGAGCCTTATACGAAGACATTCCCAAGGCGCCAGAAGTAATCTGGCTTCACCACAGTGTTCTTTCAGTGAACGAGTGTTATAGCTAGTCTGTCATGCCTGTAGTGAAATGTTTAATAAGTCTTATATGAAGAGGTTTCAAACAGCCGCCAGCAAGCCGGGTTTAGCACAGTGTCCTTTAACTGTAAGTAAGTGAGAGCCATTCTGTATGGCATATACTTAAATGTTAGAGAGGTCTTATATGAAGATGTTCCTAAATAGAATCCAACAAGATGTGTTCAGGACAGAATAATTTCATCATAAGATAGTGACAGCCGTTTAGTATGGCATATACAGAAATGCTGAAAAGGACTTAAATGAAGATCTTCCTTAACAGTAAAACCAAGCCACTTTCACCATAGTGTTCTTTCATTGAATGGATGTAATAGATATTCTGTCATGCCTGTAGTTAAATGTTCAATAGGTCTTACATAAAAATACTCCTAATAATCTACCTGAAAGCTATTAAACACAACCTTCTTTCCTCGTAAGAAGGGTATGGCCATGCTGTATGCCATATACTGAAATGCTTGAAAAGCTTTATATGAAGATGTTCCTCAACAGTTACAAGAAAACTGCTTTCATCCCTGTGTTCGTTCAATGAGTGAATGTTTAGAGATTCTGTCATTCCTGCAAAGGAATGTTTAATATAAGTCTTACATGAAGATGTTTCTAAACAGCTACAAGGAAATTTTTTTAAATATAGTGTTATTACATTGAATAAACATTAAAGATATCCTGTCATGACTGTAGGCAAATGTCTGATAAGACTTGAGCAAAATATTAATAAACAATTACTTGCAAGCTGGGTTCATCACAGTATTCTTTTCTGGCTATGGAGATGATAGCCATTCTGTATGGCACAAAGTGATATGTTTGAAGAGCCTTTGATTTATATTCTTAAACAGCTAACAAGCAAGATGGTTTCTTCACAGTGTTCTTTCAGTGAATGAATGTTCTAGATATTGTCACATCTGTGGTGAAATATTTGATATATGATGTTCCTAAACAGCTACCTATAAACTGGATTCAGCATGTGTTCTTTCATTTTGTGAAAATGATAGTCGCTCTGTGTGGAATATACTTAAGTATTTGAAGTGTATTATGTGCAGATGTTCCTAAACAGTGAAAAGAAGATGGTTTTTGCATAATTTTCTTTCAGATAACAAATGTTATAGACATTGTCACATCTGTAGTCAAATGTTTGATATGATTTATGTGAAAATATCCCTAAACAGCTACCTGTTGGCTTGATTAAGCACAATGCTCTTTCATTGTAAGAAAGTGATAGCTGTTCCATGTGGCATATACTGAAATGTTTGAAATGTCATATGTGAAGATGTTCCTTAAGAGCTACTTGCTGGGTGTTTTCAAGACAATGTTCTTTCAGTGAATGGATGTTATAGATAGTCTATCACACCCGTAGTGACATGCTGGATAAGTTTTATGAAGATGTCCCTAAGTAGCTACAAGCAAAATGGTTTCACAACAGTGTTCTTACAGACATTGAAGGTTATAGATATTCTGTCATGCCTGTAGTGAAATGTTTGATAAGACTTGCACGAACACTTACATGAAGATGTTTCTAAACAGCCACAAGCAAGCTTTTTCAACACAGTATTTCATTGAATGAATGTAATAATTATCACATTGTGGCTGCAGAGAAACGTTTGATAAGACACACACAAAATGTTCATAAATAGCATGTGCCAGCTGGTTGCATCACAATGTTGTTTAATTTAATGGAAGTGATCATCATTCTGTATAGCATATGATGTGTTTGAATAGCCTTATACAAAGATATTCCTAAAAACTTATGAGCAATCTGGTTTCACCAGAGTGTGTTCCTCAGTGAAGGAATCTTACAGAGATTCTGTCAGAGCAGTAGTGACATGTTTGGTGTTTTGTATGAAGAAACCCTAAATGGCTTCCTGCAAGATGAGTTCAACACAGTGTTATTTCATTTTAAGAAAATGATAGTCATTCTGTTTGGCATAAACTGAAATATTAGAAAAGCCTTATATCAAGAGGTTCCTAATTAGCTACCAGCAATCTGGCTTCACAATAGTGTTCTTTCATTGAATGGATGTAATAGATACTTTGTAGTGAAATGTATGATAAGTCTCTTATGAAAAGGTTCCTAAACAGCTGCCTGCAATCTGGCTTCAGCACATTATATCATTGTCTCAAAGTGATATTCATTCAGTATGTCTTATATGGAAACGCTTGAAATGGTGAACATGAAGAAGTTTCTAAATATATACAAGCAAGATTGTTTCTCCACAGTTTTCTTTCAGTGACTGAATGTTACGTATAGTCTGTCACGACTATTGTAAAATGTTTGATGAGTCTTACGTAAAAACGTTCCTAGATAGCTATCTGTGAGCTCTATTTAGCACAGTGTTCTTTCATTGTAGGAAAATGATACCCATTCATTATGGCATATACTGAAATGTGAGAAATGTCTCCAATACAAATGTTCCTAATAATAGCTTCAAGATGCTTTCACCACAGAGTTCTTTCAGTGAAACAATATTGCAGATATTCTGTGACACTTCTAGTGAAGTGCTAGTTAAAACTTACTTGCAAGCTGGATTCAGCACAGTGTTTCTTTCATTGTTTGAAACTCATATTCAATCAGAACAGTAAATATTGAAATGGTTATAATGACTAATATGAAGATGATCCTTAATGGCTGCAAGTAAGATGGTTTCACCACAGTTTTCTCTCAGTGAACAGATGCTATATATATTCTGTCCCACATGCAATGAAATGTTTGTTAAGTCTTATATGAACATGTTCCTAAACAGCTACCTGCAAACTGGGCTTAGAACAGTGTTCTCACATTGTTAGTAATTGATAGGTCATCTGTAGGGCATATGCTGAAATGTTTGAAATGTCTTATGTGAATATGCCCCTAAACAGCTCTAAGCACATTTGTTTCACCAGAGTTCCTTTAGTGTCTGAATCTTATGGATATTTTTCAAGTCTGTAGTGTAATTTTTTAAGTATTTTATGAAGTTCTTCCTAAACAGATACTAGGAAACAAGGGTTCAGCTCATCCTTCTTTCCTTGAGTGAATATTAAAATCATTCTGTCATGACCATAGCGCAATATTTGCTAAGACTTATAAAAAGATATTTCTAAAAAAACAACTTTCCAGCTGGGTTCTTAACATTGTTCTTTCATTTTATGGAAGTGATAACCATTCTGGATGGAATACACTGAAATGTTTGAAAAGACTTGTATGAAGATACTCCTAAATAGCTACAAGCAATCTGGTTACACCACAGTGTTCTTTCATTTAATAAACTTTATATATAGTCTCCTATAGCTGTAGTGAAATGTTTTATATCATATATGAAAATGTTCCTACAGCTACCTGCAAGCTGGGATCAGCACACTGACTTTTCATTGTAATAAAGTGATAGTTACTTTGTATGGCATACACTGAAATGTCAGAAAAGACTTATATGAGTGTATTTCTAAAGAGATACAAGCAAGCTGGTTTCACAATAGTGATCTTTCATTGAATTAATGTAATAGATATTCTGTCGCACATGTGGTGAAATTTTCAATAAATCTTACATGAAAATGTTACTATAAGTCTACCTGAAAGCTGAGTTAAGTACAATGTTTTTTCATTTTCAGAAAGTATAGCTGTTCTCTATGGCTCATACTGAAATGCTAGAAAAGACTTACATGAAGATGTTCCTTAAAAGCTACAAGGAAGTTGGTTTCACCACAGCATTCTTTCAATGTGTGAATGTTATAGATATTCCATCATGCCCGTAGTGAAATGTTTGATAGGACTTATTTGAAGATTCCCCTAAAGAGCTGCAAGCAAGGTGTTTTCACCACAGTGTTCATTCAGAAAATGAATGTTATACGTATTCTGTCATGCCTCAAGAGAACTATTTGATGTCTTATGTGAGAGTGTTCCTGAACAGCTACAAGCAAGCTTTTTCAACATAGTGTGGTTTCCTTGAATGAATGTTATGGATATCATGTTGCGGCTGTAGAGAAACGTTTGATAAGACATAAATGAAATGCTCATAAAGAGCCACTGGTTTCATCAGAACGTTCTTTCTGGATATGGAAGTGATAGCCGTTCTGTAGGCATAATGAAGTGTTTGAAGAGCCTTATACGAAGACATTCCCAAGGCGCCAGAAGTAATCTGGCTTCACCACAGTGTTCTTTCAGTGAACGAGTGTTATAGCTAGTCTGTCATGCCTGTAGTGAAATGTTTAATAAGTCTTATATGAAGAGGTTTCAAACAGCCGCCAGCAAGCCGGGTTTAGCACAGTGTCCTTTAACTGTAAGTAAGTGAGAGCCATTCTGTATGGCATATACTTAAATGTTAGAGAGGTCTTATATGAAGATGTTCCTAAATAGAATCCAACAAGATGTGTTCAGGACAGAATAATTTCATCATAAGATAGTGACAGCCGTTTAGTATGGCATATACAGAAATGCTGAAAAGGACTTAAATGAAGATCTTCCTTAACAGTAAAACCAAGCCACTTTCACCATAGTGTTCTTTCATTGAATGGATGTAATAGATATTCTGTCATGCCTGTAGTTAAATGTTCAATAGGTCTTACATAAAAATACTCCTAATAATCTACCTGAAAGCTATTAAACACAACCTTCTTTCCTCGTAAGAAGGGTATGGCCATGCTGTATGCCATATACTGAAATGCTTGAAAAGCTTTATATGAAGATGTTCCTCAACAGTTACAAGAAAACTGCTTTCATCCCTGTGTTCGTTCAATGAGTGAATGTTTAGAGATTCTGTCATTCCTGCAAAGGAATGTTTAATATAAGTCTTACATGAAGATGTTTCTAAACAGCTACAAGGAAATTTTTTTAAATATAGTGTTATTACATTGAATAAACATTAAAGATATCCTGTCATGACTGTAGGCAAATGTCTGATAAGACTTGAGCAAAATATTAATAAACAATTACTTGCAAGCTGGGTTCATCACAGTATTCTTTTCTGGCTATGGAGATGATAGCCATTCTGTATGGCACAAAGTGATATGTTTGAAGAGCCTTTGATTTATATTCTTAAACAGCTAACAAGCAAGATGGTTTCTTCACAGTGTTCTTTCAGTGAATGAATGTTCTAGATATTGTCACATCTGTGGTGAAATATTTGATATATGATGTTCCTAAACAGCTACCTATAAACTGGATTCAGCATGTGTTCTTTCATTTTGTGAAAATGATAGTCGCTCTGTGTGGAATATACTTAAGTATTTGAAGTGTATTATGTGCAGATGTTCCTAAACAGTGAAAAGAAGATGGTTTTTGCATAATTTTCTTTCAGATAACAAATGTTATAGACATTGTCACATCTGTAGTCAAATGTTTGATATGATTTATGTGAAAATATCCCTAAACAGCTACCTGTTGGCTTGATTAAGCACAATGCTCTTTCATTGTAAGAAAGTGATAGCTGTTCCATGTGGCATATACTGAAATGTTTGAAATGTCATATGTGAAGATGTTCCTTAAGAGCTACTTGCTGGGTGTTTTCAAGACAATGTTCTTTCAGTGAATGGATGTTATAGATAGTCTATCACACCCGTAGTGACATGCTGGATAAGTTTTATGAAGATGTCCCTAAGTAGCTACAAGCAAAATGGTTTCACAACAGTGTTCTTACAGACATTGAAGGTTATAGATATTCTGTCATGCCTGTAGTGAAATGTTTGATAAGACTTGCACGAACACTTACATGAAGATGTTTCTAAACAGCCACAAGCAAGCTTTTTCAACACAGTATTTCATTGAATGAATGTAATAATTATCACATTGTGGCTGCAGAGAAACGTTTGATAAGACACACACAAAATGTTCATAAATAGCATGTGCCAGCTGGTTGCATCACAATGTTGTTTAATTTAATGGAAGTGATCATCATTCTGTATAGCATATGATGTGTTTGAATAGCCTTATACAAAGATATTCCTAAAAACTTATGAGCAATCTGGTTTCACCAGAGTGTGTTCCTCAGTGAAGGAATCTTACAGAGATTCTGTCAGAGCAGTAGTGACATGTTTGGTGTTTTGTATGAAGAAACCCTAAATGGCTTCCTGCAAGATGAGTTCAACACAGTGTTATTTCATTTTAAGAAAATGATAGTCATTCTGTTTGGCATAAACTGAAATATTAGAAAAGCCTTATATCAAGAGGTTCCTAATTAGCTACCAGCAATCTGGCTTCACAATAGTGTTCTTTCATTGAATGGATGTAATAGATACTTTGTAGTGAAATGTATGCTAAGTCTCTTATGAAAAGGTTCCTAAACAGCTGCCTGCAATCTGGCTTCAGCACATTATATCATTGTCTCAAAGTGATATTCATTCAGTATGTCTTATATGGAAACGCTTGAAATGGTGAACATGAAGAAGTTTCTAAATATATACAAGCAAGATTGTTTCTCCACAGTTTTCTTTCAGTGACTGAATGTTACGTATAGTCTGTCACGACTATTGTAAAATGTTTGATGAGTCTTATGTAAAAACGTTCCTAGATAGCTATCTGTGAGCTCTATTTAGCACAGTGTTCTTTCATTGTAGGAAAATGATACCCATTCATTATGGCATATACTGAAATGTGAGAAATGTCTCCAATACAAATGTTCCTAATAATAGCTTCAAGATGCTTTCACCACAGAGTTCTTTCAGTGAAACAATATTGCAGATATTCTGTGACACTTGTAGTGAAGTGTTAGTTAAAACTTACTTGCAAGCTGGATTCAGCACAGTGTTTCTTTCATTGTTTGAAACTCATATTCAATCAGAACAGCAAATATTGAAATGGTTATAATGACTAATATGAAGATGATCCTTAATGGCTGCAAGTAAGATGGTTTCACCACAGTTTTCTCTCAGTGAACAGATGCTATATATATTCTGTCCCACATGCAATGAAATGTTTGTTAAGTCTTATATGAACATGTTCCTAAACAGCTACCCGCAAACTGGGCTTAGACCAGTGTTCTCACATTGTTAGTAATTGATAGGTCATCTGTAGGGCATATGCTGAAATGTTTGAAATGTCTTATGTGAATATGCCCGTAAACAGCTCTAAGCACATTTGTTTCACCAGAGTTCCTTTAGTGTCTGAATCTTATGGATATTTTTCAAGTCTGTAGTGTAATTTTTTAAGTATTTTATGAAGTTCTTCCTAAACAGATACTAGGAAACAAGGGTTCAGCTCATCCTTCTTTCCTTGAGTGAATATTAAAATCATTCTGTCATGACCATAGCGCAATATTTGTTAAGACTTATAAAAAGATATTTCTAAAAAAACAACTTTCCAGCTGGGTTCTTAACATTGTTCTTTCATTTTATGGAAGTGATAACCATTCTGGATGGAATACACTGAAATGTTTGAAAAGACTTGTATGAAGATACTCCTAAATAGCTACAAGCAATCTGGTTACACCACAGTGTTCTTTCATTTAATAAACTTTATATATAGTCTCCTATAGCTGTAGTGAAATGTTTTGTATCATATATGAAAATGTTCCTACAGCTACCTGCAAGCTGGGATCAGCACACTGACTTTTCATTGTAATAAAGTGATAGTTACTTTGTATGGCATACACTGAAATGTCAGAAAAGACTTATATGAGTGTATTTCTAAAGAGATACAAGCAAGCTGGTTTCACAATAGTGATCTTTCATTGAATTAATGTAATAGATATTCTGTCGCACATGTGGTGAAATTTTCAATAAATCTTACATGAAAATGTTACTATAAGTCTACCTGAAAGCTGAGTTAAGTACAATGTTTTTTCATTTTCAGAAAGTATAGCTGTTCTCTATGGCTCATACTGAAATGCTAGAAAAGACTTACATGAAGATGTTCCTTAAAAGCTACAAGGAAGTTGGTTTCACCACAGCATTCTTTCAATGTGTGAATGTTATAGATATTCCATCATGCCCGTAGTGAAATGTTTGATAGGACTTATTTGAAGATTCCCCTAAAGAGCTGCAAGCAAGGTGTTTTCACCACAGTGTTCATTCAGAAAATGAATGTTATACGTATTCTGTCATGCCTCAAGAGAACTATTTGATGTCTTATGTGAGAGTGTTCCTGAACAGCTACAAGCAAGCTTTTTCAACATAGTGTGGTTTCCTTGAATGAATGTTATGGATATCATGTTGCGGCTGTAGAGAAACGTTTGATAAGACATAAATGAAATGCTCATAAAGAGCCACTGGTTTCATCAGAACGTTCTTTCTGGATATGGAAGTGATAGCCATTCTGTAGGCATAATGAAGTGTTTGAAGAGCCTTATACGAAGACATTCCCAAGGCGCCAGAAGTAATCTGGCTTCACCACAGTGTTCTTTCAGTGAACGAGTGTTATAGCTAGTCTGTCATGCCTGTAGTGAAATGTTTAATAAGTCTTATATGAAGAGGTTTCAAACAGCCGCCAGCAAGCCGGGTTTAGCACAGTGTCCTTTAACTGTAAGTAAGTGAGAGCCATTCTGTATGGCATATACTCAAATGTTAGAGAGGTCTTATATGAAGATGTTCCTAAATAGAATCCAACAAGATGTGTTCAGGACAGAATAATTTCATCATAAGATAGTGACAGCCGTTTAGTATGGCATATACAGAAATGCTGAAAAGGACTTAAATGAAGATCTTCCTTAACAGTAAAACCAAGCCACTTTCACCATAGTGTTCTTTCATTGAATGGATGTAATAGATATTCTGTCATGCCTGTAGTTAAATGTTCAATAGGTCTTACATAAAAATACTCCTAATAATCTACCTGAAAGCTATTAAACACAACCTTCTTTCCTCGTAAGAAGGGTATGGCCATGCTGTATGCCATATACTGAAATGCTTGAAAAGCTTTATATGAAGATGTTCCTCAACAGTTACAAGAAAACTGCTTTCATCCCTGTGTTCGTTCAATGAGTGAATGTTTAGAGATTCTGTCATTCCTGCAAAGGAATGTTTAATATAAGTCTTACATGAAGATGTTTCTAAACAGCTACAAGGAAATTTTTTTAAATATAGTGTTATTACATTGAATAAACATTAAAGATATCCTGTCATGACTGTAGGCAAATGTCTGATAAGACTTGAGCAAAATATTAATAAACAATTACTTGCAAGCTGGGTTCATCACAGTATTCTTTTCTGGCTATGGAGATGATAGCCATTCTGTATGGCATAAAGTGATATGTTTGAAGAGCCTTTGATTTATATTCTTAAACAGCTAACAAGCAAGATGGTTTCTTCACAGTGTTCTTTCAGTGAATGAATGTTCTAGATATTGTCACATCTGTGGTGAAATATTTGATATATGATGTTCCTAAACAGCTACCTATAAACTGGATTCAGCATGTGTTCTTTCATTTTGTGAAAATGATAGTCGCTCTGTGTGGAATATACTTAAGTATTTGAAGTGTATTATGTGCAGATGTTCCTAAACAGTGAAAAGAAGATGGTTTTTGCATAATTTTCTTTCAGATAACAAATGTTATAGACATTGTCACATCTGTAGTCAAATGTTTGATATGATTTATGTGAAAATATCCCTAAACAGCTACCTGTTGGCTTGATTAAGCACAATGCTCTTTCATTGTAAGAAAGTGATAGCTGTTCCATGTGGCATATACTGAAATGTTTGAAATGTCATATGTGAAGATGTTCCTTAAGAGCTACTTGCTGGGTGTTTTCAAGACAATGTTCTTTCAGTGAATGGATGTTATAGATAGTCTATCACACCCGTAGTGACATGCTGGATAAGTTTTATGAAGATGTCCCTAAGTAGCTACAAGCAAAATGGTTTCACAACAGTGTTCTTACAGACATTGAAGGTTATAGATATTCTGTCATGCCTGTAGTGAAATGTTTGATAAGACTTGCACGAACACTTACATGAAGATGTTTCTAAACAGCCACAAGCAAGCTTTTTCAACACAGTATTTCATTGAATGAATGTAATAATTATCACATTGTGGCTGCAGAGAAACGTTTGATAAGACACACACAAAATGTTCATAAATAGCATGTGCCAGCTGGTTGCATCACAATGTTGTTTAATTTAATGGAAGTGATCATCATTCTGTATAGCATATGATGTGTTTGAATAGCCTTATATAAAGATATTCCTAAAAACTTATGAGCAATCTGGTTTCACCAGAGTGTGTTCCTCAGTGAAGGAATCTTACAGAGATTCTGTCAGAGCAGTAGTGACATGTTTGGTGTTTTGTATGAAGAAACCCTAAATGGCTTCCTGCAAGATGAGTTCAACACAGTGTTATTTCATTTTAAGAAAATGATAGTCATTCTGTTTGGCATAAACTGAAATATTAGAAAAGCCTTATATCAAGAGGTTCCTAATTAGCTACCAGCAATCTGGCTTCACAATAGTGTTCTTTCATTGAATGGATGTAATAGATACTTTGTAGTGAAATGTATGCTAAGTCTCTTATGAAAAGGTTCCTAAACAGCTGCCTGCAATCTGGCTTCAGCACATTATATCATTGTCTCAAAGTGATATTCATTCAGTATGTCTTATATGGAAACGCTTGAAATGGTGAACATGAAGAAGTTTCTAAATATATACAAGCAAGATTGTTTCTCCACAGTTTTCTTTCAGTGACTGAATGTTACGTATAGTCTGTCACGACTATTGTAAAATGTTTGATGAGTCTTATGTAAAAACGTTCCTAGATAGCTATCTGTGAGCTCTATTTAGCACAGTGTTCTTTCATTGTAGGAAAATGATACCCATTCATTATGGCATATACTGAAATGTGAGAAATGTCTCCAATACAAATGTTCCTAATAATAGCTTCAAGATGCTTTCACCACAGAGTTCTTTCAGTGAAACAATATTGCAGATATTCTGTGACACTTGTAGTGAAGTGTTAGTTAAAACTTACTTGCAAGCTGGATTCAGCACAGTGTTTCTTTCATTGTTTGAAACTCATATTCAATCAGAACAGCAAATATTGAAATGGTTATAATGACTAATATGAAGATGATCCTTAATGACTGCAAGTAAGATGGTTTCACCACAGTTTTCTCTCAGTGAACAGATGCTATATATATTCTGTCCCACATGCAATGAAATGTTTGTTAAGTCTTATATGAACATGTTCCTAAACAGCTACCCGCAAACTGGGCTTAGACCAGTGTTCTCACATTGTTAGTAATTGATAGGTCATCTGTAGGGCATATGCTGAAATGTTTGAAATGTCTTATGTGAATATGCCCGTAAACAGCTCTAAGCACATTTGTTTCACCAGAGTTCCTTTAGTGTCTGAATCTTATGGATATTTTTCAAGTCTGTAGTGTAATTTTTTAAGTATTTTATGAAGTTCTTCCTAAACAGATACTAGGAAACAAGGGTTCAGCTCATCCTTCTTTCCTTGAGTGAATATTAAAATCATTCTGTCATGACCATAGCGCAATATTTGTTAAGACTTATAAAAAGATATTTCTAAAAAAACAACTTTCCAGCTGGGTTCTTAACATTGTTCTTTCATTTTATGGAAGTGATAACCATTCTGGATGGAATACACTGAAATGTTTGAAAAGACTTGTATGAAGATACTCCTAAATAGCTACAAGCAATCTGGTTACACCACAGTGTTCTTTCATTTAATAAACTTTATATATAGTCTCCTATAGCTGTAGTGAAATGTTTTGTATCATATATGAAAATGTTCCTACAGCTACCTGCAAGCTGGGATCAGCACACTGACTTTTCATTGTAATAAAGTGATAGTTACTTTGTATGGCATACACTGAAATGTCAGAAAAGACTTATATGAGTGTATTTCTAAAGAGATACAAGCAAGCTGGTTTCACAATAGTGATCTTTCATTGAATTAATGTAATAGATATTCTGTCGCACATGTGGTGAAATTTTCAATAAATCTTACATGAAAATGTTACTATAAGTCTACCTGAAAGCTGAGTTAAGTACAATGTTTTTTCATTTTCAGAAAGTATAGCTGTTCTCTATGGCTCATACTGAAATGCTAGAAAAGACTTACATGAAGATGTTCCTTAAAAGCTACAAGGAAGTTGGTTTCACCACAGCATTCTTTCAATGTGTGAATGTTATAGATATTCCATCATGCCCGTAGTGAAATGTTTGATAGGACTTATTTGAAGATTCCCCTAAAGAGCTGCAAGCAAGGTGTTTTCACCACAGTGTTCATTCAGAAAATGAATGTTATACGTATTCTGTCATGCCTCAAGAGAACTATTTGATGTCTTATGTGAGAGTGTTCCTGAACAGCTACAAGCAAGCTTTTTCAACATAGTGTGGTTTCCTTGAATGAATGTTATGGATATCATGTTGCGGCTGTAGAGAAACGTTTGATAAGACATAAATGAAATGCTCATAAAGAGCCACTGGTTTCATCAGAACGTTCTTTCTGGATATGGAAGTGATAGCCATTCTGTAGGCATAATGAAGTGTTTGAAGAGCCTTATACGAAGACATTCCCAAGGCGCCAGAAGTAATCTGGCTTCACCACAGTGTTCTTTCAGTGAACGAGTGTTATAGCTAGTCTGTCATGCCTGTAGTGAAATGTTTAATAAGTCTTATATGAAGAGGTTTCAAACAGCCGCCAGCAAGCCTGGTTTAGCACAGTGTCCTTTAACTGTAAGTAAGTGAGAGCCATTCTGTATGGCATATACTCAAATGTTAGAGAGGTCTTATATGAAGATGTTCCTAAATAGAATCCAACAAGATGTGTTCAGGACAGAATAATTTCATCATAAGATAGTGACAGCCGTTTAGTATGGCATATACAGAAATGCTGAAAAGGACTTAAATGAAGATCTTCCTTAACAGTAAAACCAAGCCACTTTCACCATAGTGTTCTTTCATTGAATGGATGTAATAGATATTCTGTCATGCCTGTAGTTAAATGTTCAATAGGTCTTACATAAAAATACTCCTAATAATCTACCTGAAAGCTATTAAACACAACCTTCTTTCCTCGTAAGAAGGGTATGGCCATGCTGTATGCCATATACTGAAATGCTTGAAAAGCTTTATATGAAGATGTTCCTCAACAGTTACAAGAAAACTGCTTTCATCCCTGTGTTCGTTCAATGAGTGAATGTTTAGAGATTCTGTCATTCCTGCAAAGGAATGTTTAATATAAGTCTTACATGAAGATGTTTCTAAACAGCTACAAGGAAATTTTTTTAAATATAGTGTTATTACATTGAATAAACATTAAAGATATCCTGTCATGACTGTAGGCAAATGTCTGATAAGACTTGAGCAAAATATTAATAAACAATTACTTGCAAGCTGGGTTCATCACAGTATTCTTTTCTGGCTATGGAGATGATAGCCATTCTGTATGGCATAAAGTGATATGTTTGAAGAGCCTTTGATTTATATTCTTAAACAGCTAACAAGCAAGATGGTTTCTTCACAGTGTTCTTTCAGTGAATGAATGTTCTAGATATTGTCACATCTGTGGTGAAATATTTGATATATGATGTTCCTAAACAGCTACCTATAAACTGGATTCAGCATGTGTTCTTTCATTTTGTGAAAATGATAGTCGCTCTGTGTGGAATATACTTAAGTATTTGAAGTGTATTATGTGCAGATGTTCCTAAACAGTGAAAAGAAGATGGTTTTTGCATAATTTTCTTTCAGATAACAAATGTTATAGACATTGTCACATCTGTAGTCAAATGTTTGATATGATTTATGTGAAAATATCCCTAAACAGCTACCTGTTGGCTTGATTAAGCACAATGCTCTTTCATTGTAAGAAAGTGATAGCTGTTCCATGTGGCATATACTGAAATGTTTGAAATGTCATATGTGAAGATGTTCCTTAAGAGCTACTTGCTGGGTGTTTTCAAGACAATGTTCTTTCAGTGAATGGATGTTATAGATAGTCTATCACACCCGTAGTGAAATGCTGGATAAGTTTTATGAAGATGTCCCTAAGTAGCTACAAGCAAAATGGTTTCACAACAGTGTTCTTACAGACATTGAAGGTTATAGATATTCTGTCATGCCTGTAGTGAAATGTTTGATAAGACTTGCACGAACACTTACATGAAGATGTTTCTAAACAGCCACAAGCAAGCTTTTTCAACACAGTATTTCATTGAATGAATGTAATAATTATCACATTGTGGCTGCAGAGAAACGTTTGATAAGACACACACAAAATGTTCATAAATAGCATGTGCCAGCTGGTTGCATCACAATGTTGTTTAATTTAATGGAAGTGATCATCATTCTGTATAGCATATGATGTGTTTGAATAGCCTTATATAAAGATATTCCTAAAAACTTATGAGCAATCTGGTTTCACCAGAGTGTGTTCCTCAGTGAAGGAATCTTACAGAGATTCTGTCAGAGCAGTAGTGACATGTTTGGTGTTTTGTATGAAGAAACCCTAAATGGCTTCCTGCAAGATGAGTTCAACACAGTGTTATTTCATTTTAAGAAAATGATAGTCATTCTGTTTGGCATAAACTGAAATATTAGAAAAGCCTTATATCAAGAGGTTCCTAATTAGCTACCAGCAATCTGGCTTCACAATAGTGTTCTTTCATTGAATGGATGTAATAGATACTTTGTAGTGAAATGTATGCTAAGTCTCTTATGAAAAGGTTCCTAAACAGCTGCCTGCAATCTGGCTTCAGCACATTATATCATTGTCTCAAAGTGATATTCATTCAGTATGTCTTATATGGAAACGCTTGAAATGGTGAACATGAAGAAGTTTCTAAATATATACAAGCAAGATTGTTTCTCCACAGTTTTCTTTCAGTGACTGAATGTTACGTATAGTCTGTCACGACTATTGTAAAATGTTTGATGAGTCTTATGTAAAAACGTTCCTAGATAGCTATCTGTGAGCTCTATTTAGCACAGTGTTCTTTCATTGTAGGAAAATGATACCCATTCATTATGGCATATACTGAAATGTGAGAAATGTCTCCAATACAAATGTTCCTAATAATAGCTTCAAGATGCTTTCACCACAGAGTTCTTTCAGTGAAACAATATTGCAGATATTCTGTGACACTTGTAGTGAAGTGTTAGTTAAAACTTACTTGCAAGCTGGATTCAGCACAGTGTTTCTTTCATTGTTTGAAACTCATATTCAATCAGAACAGCAAATATTGAAATGGTTATAATGACTAATATGAAGATGATCCTTAATGGCTGCAAGTAAGATGGTTTCACCACAGTTTTCTCTCAGTGAACAGATGCTATATATATTCTGTCCCACATGCAATGAAATGTTTGTTAAGTCTTATATGAACATGTTCCTAAACAGCTACCTGCAAACTGGGCTTAGAACAGTGTTCTCACATTGTTAGTAATTGATAGGTCATCTGTAGGGCATATGCTGAAATGTTTGAAATGTCTTATGTGAATATGCCCCTAAACAGCTGTAAGCACATTTGTTTCACCAGAGTTCCTTTAGTGTCTGAATCTTATGGATATTTTTCAAGTCTGTAGTGTAATTTTTTAAGTATTTTATGAAGTTCTTCCTAAACAGATACTAGGAAACAAGGGTTCAGCTCATCCTTCTTTCCTTGAGTGAATATTAAAATCATTCTGTCATGACCATAGCGCAATATTTGCTAAGACTTATAAAAAGATATTTCTAAAAAAACAACTTTCCAGCTGGGTTCTTAACATTGTTCTTTCATTTTATGGAAGTGATAACCATTCTGGATGGAATACACTGAAATGTTTGAAAAGACTTGTATGAAGATACTCCTAAATAGCTACAAGCAATCTGGTTACACCACAGTGTTCTTTCATTTAATAAACTTTATATATAGTCTCCTATAGCTGTAGTGAAATGTTTTATATCATATATGAAAATGTTCCTACAGCTACCTGCAAGCTGGGATCAGCACACTGACTTTTCATTGTAATAAAGTGATAGTTACTTTGTATGGCATACACTGAAATGTCAGAAAAGACTTATATGAGTGTATTTCTAAAGAGATACAAGCAAGCTGGTTTCACAATAGTGATCTTTCATTGAATTAATGTAATAGATATTCTGTCGCACATGTTGTGAAATTTTCAATAAATCTTACATGAAAATGTTACTATAAGTCTACCTGAAAGCTGAGTTAAGTACAATGTTTTTTCATTTTAAGAAAGTATAGCTGTTCTCTATGGCTCATACTGAAATGCTAGAAAAGACTTACATGAAGATGTTCCTTAAAAGCTACAAGGAAGTTGGTTTCACCACAGCATTCTTTCAATGTGTGAATGTTATAGATATTCCATCATGCCCGTAGTGAAATGTTTGATAGGACTTATTTGAAGATTCCCCTAAAGAGCTGCAAGCAAGGTGTTTTCACCACAGTGTTCATTCAGAAAATGAATGTTATACGTATTCTGTCATGCCTCAAGAGAACTATTTGATGTCTTATGTGAGAGTGTTCCTGAACAGCTACAAGCAAGCTTTTTCAACATAGTGTGGTTTCCTTGAATGAATGTTATGGATATCATGTTGCGGCTGTAGAGAAACGTTTGATAAGACATAAATGAAATGCTCATAAAGAGCCACTGGTTTCATCAGAACGTTCTTTCTGGATATGGAAGTGATAGCCATTCTGTAGGCATAATGAAGTGTTTGAAGAGCCTTATACGAAGACATTCCCAAGGCGCCAGAAGTAATCTGGCTTCACCACAGTGTTCTTTCAGTGAACGAGTGTTATAGCTAGTCTGTCATGCCTGTAGTGAAATGTTTAATAAGTCTTATATGAAGAGGTTTCAAACAGCCGCCAGCAAGCCGGGTTTAGCACAGTGTCCTTTAACTGTAAGTAAGTGAGAGCCATTCTGTATGGCATATACTCAAATGTTAGAGAGGTCTTATATGAAGATGTTCCTAAATAGAATCCAACAAGATGTGTTCAGGACAGAATAATTTCATCATAAGATAGTGACAGCCGTTTAGTATGGCATATACAGAAATGCTGAAAAGGACTTAAATGAAGATCTTCCTTAACAGTAAAACCAAGCCACTTTCACCATAGTGTTCTTTCATTGAATGGATGTAATAGATATTCTGTCATGCCTGTAGTTAAATGTTCAATAGGTCTTACATAAAAATACTCCTAATAATCTACCTGAAAGCTATTAAACACAACCTTCTTTCCTCGTAAGAAGGGTATGGCCATGCTGTATGCCATATACTGAAATGCTTGAAAAGCTTTATATGAAGATGTTCCTCAACAGTTACAAGAAAACTGCTTTCATCCCTGTGTTCGTTCAATGAGTGAATGTTTAGAGATTCTGTCATTCCTGCAAAGGAATGTTTAATATAAGTCTTACATGAAGATGTTTCTAAACAGCTACAAGGAAATTTTTTTAAATATAGTGTTATTACATTGAATAAACATTAAAGATATCCTGTCATGACTGTAGGCAAATGTCTGATAAGACTTGAGCAAAATATTAATAAACAATTACTTGCAAGCTGGGTTCATCACAGTATTCTTTTCTGGCTATGGAGATGATAGCCATTCTGTATGGCATAAAGTGATATGTTTGAAGAGCCTTTGATTTATATTCTTAAACAGCTAACAAGCAAGATGGTTTCTTCACAGTGTTCTTTCAGTGAATGAATGTTCTAGATATTGTCACATCTGTGGTGAAATATTTGATATATGATGTTCCTAAACAGCTACCTATAAACTGGATTCAGCATGTGTTCTTTCATTTTGTGAAAATGATAGTCGCTCTGTGTGGAATATACTTAAGTATTTGAAGTGTATTATGTGCAGATGTTCCTAAACAGTGAAAAGAAGATGGTTTTTGCATAATTTTCTTTCAGATAACAAATGTTATAGACATTGTCACATCTGTAGTCAAATGTTTGATATGATTTATGTGAAAATATCCCTAAACAGCTACCTGTTGGCTTGATTAAGCACAATGCTCTTTCATTGTAAGAAAGTGATAGCTGTTCCATGTGGCATATACTGAAATGTTTGAAATGTCATATGTGAAGATGTTCCTTAAGAGCTACTTGCTGGGTGTTTTCAAGACAATGTTCTTTCAGTGAATGGATGTTATAGATAGTCTATCACACCCGTAGTGAAATGCTGGATAAGTTTTATGAAGATGTCCCTAAGTAGCTACAAGCAAAATGGTTTCACAACAGTGTTCTTACAGACATTGAAGGTTATAGATATTCTGTCATGCCTGTAGTGAAATGTTTGATAAGACTTGCACGAACACTTACATGAAGATGTTTCTAAACAGCCACAAGCAAGCTTTTTCAACACAGTATTTCATTGAATGAATGTAATAATTATCACATTGTGGCTGCAGAGAAACGTTTGATAAGACACACACAAAATGTTCATAAATAGCATGTGCCAGCTGGTTGCATCACAATGTTGTTTAATTTAATGGAAGTGATCATCATTCTGTATAGCATATGATGTGTTTGAATAGCCTTATATAAAGATATTCCTAAAAACTTATGAGCAATCTGGTTTCACCAGAGTGTGTTCCTCAGTGAAGGAATCTTACAGAGATTCTGTCAGAGCAGTAGTGACATGTTTGGTGTTTTGTATGAAGAAACCCTAAATGGCTTCCTGCAAGATGAGTTCAACACAGTGTTATTTCATTTTAAGAAAATGATAGTCATTCTGTTTGGCATAAACTGAAATATTAGAAAAGCCTTATATCAAGAGGTTCCTAATTAGCTACCAGCAATCTGGCTTCACAATAGTGTTCTTTCATTGAATGGATGTAATAGATACTTTGTAGTGAAATGTATGCTAAGTCTCTTATGAAAAGGTTCCTAAACAGCTGCCTGCAATCTGGCTTCAGCACATTATATCATTGTCTCAAAGTGATATTCATTCAGTATGTCTTATATGGAAACGCTTGAAATGGTGAACATGAAGAAGTTTCTAAATATATACAAGCAAGATTGTTTCTCCACAGTTTTCTTTCAGTGACTGAATGTTACGTATAGTCTGTCACGACTATTGTAAAATGTTTGATGAGTCTTACGTAAAAACGTTCCTAGATAGCTATCTGTGAGCTCTATTTAGCACAGTGTTCTTTCATTGTAGGAAAATGATACCCATTCATTATGGCATATACTGAAATGTGAGAAATGTCTCCAATACAAATGTTCCTAATAATAGCTTCAAGATGCTTTCACCACAGAGTTCTTTCAGTGAAACAATATTGCAGATATTCTGTGACACTTGTAGTGAAGTGTTAGTTAAAACTTACTTGCAAGCTGGATTCAGCACAGTGTTTCTTTCATTGTTTGAAACTCATATTCAATCAGAACAGCAAATATTGAAATGGTTATAATGACTAATATGAAGATGATCCTTAATGACTGCAAGTAAGATGGTTTCACCACAGTTTTCTCTCAGTGAACAGATGCTATATATATTCTGTCCCACATGCAATGAAATGTTTGTTAAGTCTTATATGAACATGTTCCTAAACAGCTACCCGCAAACTGGGCTTAGACCAGTGTTCTCACATTGTTAGTAATTGATAGGTCATCTGTAGGGCATATGCTGAAATGTTTGAAATGTCTTATGTGAATATGCCCGTAAACAGCTGTAAGCACATTTGTTTCACCAGAGTTCCTTTAGTGTCTGAATCTTATGGATATTTTTCAAGTCTGTAGTGTAATTTTTTAAGTATTTTATGAAGTTCTTCCTAAACAGATACTAGGAAACAAGGGTTCAGCTCATCCTTCTTTCCTTGAGTGAATATTAAAATCATTCTGTCATGACCATAGCGCAATATTTGTTAAGACTTATAAAAAGATATTTCTAAAAAAACAACTTTCCAGCTGGGTTCTTAACATTGTTCTTTCATTTTATGGAAGTGATAACCATTCTGGATGGAATACACTGAAATGTTTGAAAAGACTTGTATGAAGATACTCCTAAATAGCTACAAGCAATCTGGTTACACCACAGTGTTCTTTCATTTAATAAACTTTATATATAGTCTCCTATAGCTGTAGTGAAATGTTTTGTATCATATATGAAAATGTTCCTACAGCTACCTGCAAGCTGGGATCAGCACACTGACTTTTCATTGTAATAAAGTGATAGTTACTTTGTATGGCATACACTGAAATGTCAGAAAAGACTTATATGAGTGTATTTCTAAAGAGATACAAGCAAGCTGGTTTCACAATAGTGATCTTTCATTGAATTAATGTAATAGATATTCTGTCGCACATGTTGTGAAATTTTCAATAAATCTTACATGAAAATGTTACTATAAGTCTACCTGAAAGCTGAGTTAAGTACAATGTTTTTTCATTTTCAGAAAGTATAGCTGTTCTCTATGGCTCATACTGAAATGCTAGAAAAGACTTACATGAAGATGTTCCTTAAAAGCTACAAGGAAGTTGGTTTCACCACAGCATTCTTTCAATGTGTGAATGTTATAGATATTCCATCATGCCCGTAGTGAAATGTTTGATAGGACTTATTTGAAGATTCCCCTAAAGAGCTGCAAGCAAGGTGTTTTCACCACAGTGTTCATTCAGAAAATGAATGTTATACGTATTCTGTCATGCCTCAAGAGAACTATTTGATGTCTTATGTGAGAGTGTTCCTGAACAGCTACAAGCAAGCTTTTTCAACATAGTGTGGTTTCCTTGAATGAATGTTATGGATATCATGTTGCGGCTGTAGAGAAACGTTTGATAAGACATAAATGAAATGCTCATAAAGAGCCACTGGTTTCATCAGAACGTTCTTTCTGGATATGGAAGTGATAGCCATTCTGTAGGCATAATGAAGTGTTTGAAGAGCCTTATACGAAGACATTCCCAAGGCGCCAGAAGTAATCTGGCTTCACCACAGTGTTCTTTCAGTGAACGAGTGTTATAGCTAGTCTGTCATGCCTGTAGTGAAATGTTTAATAAGTCTTATATGAAGAGGTTTCAAACAGCCGCCAGCAAGCCTGGTTTAGCACAGTGTCCTTTAACTGTAAGTAAGTGAGAGCCATTCTGTATGGCATATACTCAAATGTTAGAGAGGTCTTATATGAAGATGTTCCTAAATAGAATCCAACAAGATGTGTTCAGGACAGAATAATTTCATCATAAGATAGTGACAGCCGTTTAGTATGGCATATACAGAAATGCTGAAAAGGACTTAAATGAAGATCTTCCTTAACAGTAAAACCAAGCCACTTTCACCATAGTGTTCTTTCATTGAATGGATGTAATAGATATTCTGTCATGCCTGTAGTTAAATGTTCAATAGGTCTTACATAAAAATACTCCTAATAATCTACCTGAAAGCTATTAAACACAACCTTCTTTCCTCGTAAGAAGGGTATGGCCATGCTGTATGCCATATACTGAAATGCTTGAAAAGCTTTATATGAAGATGTTCCTCAACAGTTACAAGAAAACTGCTTTCATCCCTGTGTTCGTTCAATGAGTGAATGTTTAGAGATTCTGTCATTCCTGCAAAGGAATGTTTAATATAAGTCTTACGTGAAGATGTTTCTAAACAGCTACAAGGAAATTTTTTTAAATATAGTGTTATTACATTGAATAAACATTAAAGATATCCTGTCATGACTGTAGGCAAATGTCTGATAAGACTTGAGCAAAATATTAATAAACAATTACTTGCAAGCTGGGTTCATCACAGTATTCTTTTCTGGCTATGGAGATGATAGCCATTCTGTATGGCATAAAGTGATATGTTTGAAGAGCCTTTGATTTATATTCTTAAACAGCTAACAAGCAAGATGGTTTCTTCACAGTGTTCTTTCAGTGAATGAATGTTCTAGATATTGTCACATCTGTGGTGAAATATTTGATATATGATGTTCCTAAACAGCTACCTATAAACTGGATTCAGCATGTGTTCTTTCATTTTGTGAAAATGATAGTCGCTCTGTGTGGAATATACTTAAGTATTTGAAGTGTATTATGTGCAGATGTTCCTAAACAGTGAAAAGAAGATGGTTTTTGCATAATTTTCTTTCAGATAACAAATGTTATAGACATTGTCACATCTGTAGTCAAATGTTTGATATGATTTATGTGAAAATATCCCTAAACAGCTACCTGTTGGCTTGATTAAGCACAATGCTCTTTCATTGTAAGAAAGTGATAGCTGTTCCATGTGGCATATACTGAAATGTTTGAAATGTCATATGTGAAGATGTTCCTTAAGAGCTACTTGCTGGGTGTTTTCAAGACAATGTTCTTTCAGTGAATGGATGTTATAGATAGTCTATCACACCCGTAGTGACATGCTGGATAAGTTTTATGAAGATGTCCCTAAGTAGCTACAAGCAAAATGGTTTCACAACAGTGTTCTTACAGACATTGAAGGTTATAGATATTCTGTCATGCCTGTAGTGAAATGTTTGATAAGACTTGCACGAACACTTACATGAAGATGTTTCTAAACAGCCACAAGCAAGCTTTTTCAACACAGTATTTCATTGAATGAATGTAATAATTATCACATTGTGGCTGCAGAGAAACGTTTGATAAGACACACACAAAATGTTCATAAATAGCATGTGCCAGCTGGTTGCATCACAATGTTGTTTAATTTAATGGAAGTGATCATCATTCTGTATAGCATATGATGTGTTTGAATAGCCTTATACAAAGATATTCCTAAAAACTTATGAGCAATCTGGTTTCACCAGAGTGTGTTCCTCAGTGAAGGAATCTTACAGAGATTCTGTCAGAGCAGTAGTGACATGTTTGGTGTTTTGTATGAAGAAACCCTAAATGGCTTCCTGCAAGATGAGTTCAACACAGTGTTATTTCATTTTAAGAAAATGATAGTCATTCTGTTTGGCATAAACTGAAATATTAGAAAAGCCTTATATCAAGAGGTTCCTAATTAGCTACCAGCAATCTGGCTTCACAATAGTGTTCTTTCATTGAATGGATGTAATAGATACTTTGTAGTGAAATGTATGATAAGTCTCTTATGAAAAGGTTCCTAAACAGCTGCCTGCAATCTGGCTTCAGCACATTATATCATTGTCTCAAAGTGATATTCATTCAGTATGTCTTATATGGAAACGCTTGAAATGGTGAACATGAAGAAGTTTCTAAATATATACAAGCAAGATTGTTTCTCCACAGTTTTCTTTCAGTGACTGAATGTTACGTATAGTCTGTCACGACTATTGTAAAATGTTTGATGAGTCTTACGTAAAAACGTTCCTAGATAGCTATCTGTGAGCTCTATTTAGCACAGTGTTCTTTCATTGTAGGAAAATGATACCCATTCATTATGGCATATACTGAAATGTGAGAAATGTCTCCAATACAAATGTTCCTAATAATAGCTTCAAGATGCTTTCACCACAGAGTTCTTTCAGTGAAACAATATTGCAGATATTCTGTGACACTTGTAGTGAAGTGTTAGTTAAAACTTACTTGCAAGCTGGATTCAGCACAGTGTTTCTTTCATTGTTTGAAACTCATATTCAATCAGAACAGCAAATATTGAAATGGTTATAATGACTAATATGAAGATGATCCTTAATGACTGCAAGTAAGATGGTTTCACCACAGTTTTCTCTCAGTGAACAGATGCTATATATATTCTGTCCCACATGCAATGAAATGTTTGTTAAGTCTTATATGAACATGTTCCTAAACAGCTACCCGCAAACTGGGCTTAGACCAGTGTTCTCACATTGTTAGTAATTGATAGGTCATCTGTAGGGCATATGCTGAAATGTTTGAAATGTCTTATGTGAATATGCCCGTAAACAGCTGTAAGCACATTTGTTTCACCAGAGTTCCTTTAGTGTCTGAATCTTATGGATATTTTTCAAGTCTGTAGTGTAATTTTTTAAGTATTTTATGAAGTTCTTCCTAAACAGATACTAGGAAACAAGGGTTCAGCTCATCCTTCTTTCCTTGAGTGAATATTAAAATCATTCTGTCATGACCATAGCGCAATATTTGTTAAGACTTATAAAAAGATATTTCTAAAAAAACAACTTTCCAGCTGGGTTCTTAACATTGTTCTTTCATTTTATGGAAGTGATAACCATTCTGGATGGAATACACTGAAATGTTTGAAAAGACTTGTATGAAGATACTCCTAAATAGCTACAAGCAATCTGGTTACACCACAGTGTTCTTTCATTTAATAAACTTTATATATAGTCTCCTATAGCTGTAGTGAAATGTTTTGTATCATATATGAAAATGTTCCTACAGCTACCTGCAAGCTGGGATCAGCACACTGACTTTTCATTGTAATAAAGTGATAGTTACTTTGTATGGCATACACTGAAATGTCAGAAAAGACTTATATGAGTGTATTTCTAAAGAGATACAAGCAAGCTGGTTTCACAATAGTGATCTTTCATTGAATTAATGTAATAGATATTCTGTCGCACATGTTGTGAAATTTTCAATAAATCTTACATGAAAATGTTACTATAAGTCTACCTGAAAGCTGAGTTAAGTACAATGTTTTTTCATTTTCAGAAAGTATAGCTGTTCTCTATGGCTCATACTGAAATGCTAGAAAAGACTTACATGAAGATGTTCCTTAAAAGCTACAAGGAAGTTGGTTTCACCACAGCATTCTTTCAATGTGTGAATGTTATAGATATTCCATCATGCCCGTAGTGAAATGTTTGATAGGACTTATTTGAAGATTCCCCTAAAGAGCTGCAAGCAAGGTGTTTTCACCACAGTGTTCATTCAGAAAATGAATGTTATACGTATTCTGTCATGCCTCAAGAGAACTATTTGATGTCTTATGTGAGAGTGTTCCTGAACAGCTACAAGCAAGCTTTTTCAACATAGTGTGGTTTCCTTGAATGAATGTTATGGATATCATGTTGCGGCTGTAGAGAAACGTTTGATAAGACATAAATGAAATGCTCATAAAGAGCCACTGGTTTCATCAGAACGTTCTTTCTGGATATGGAAGTGATAGCCATTCTGTAGGCATAATGAAGTGTTTGAAGAGCCTTATACGAAGACATTCCCAAGGCGCCAGAAGTAATCTGGCTTCACCACAGTGTTCTTTCAGTGAACGAGTGTTATAGCTAGTCTGTCATGCCTGTAGTGAAATGTTTAATAAGTCTTATATGAAGAGGTTTCAAACAGCCGCCAGCAAGCCGGGTTTAGCACAGTGTCCTTTAACTGTAAGTAAGTGAGAGCCATTCTGTATGGCATATACTCAAATGTTAGAGAGGTCTTATATGAAGATGTTCCTAAATAGAATCCAACAAGATGTGTTCAGGACAGAATAATTTCATCATAAGATAGTGACAGCCGTTTAGTATGGCATATACAGAAATGCTGAAAAGGACTTAAATGAAGATCTTCCTTAACAGTAAAACCAAGCCACTTTCACCATAGTGTTCTTTCATTGAATGGATGTAATAGATATTCTGTCATGCCTGTAGTTAAATGTTCAATAGGTCTTACATAAAAATACTCCTAATAATCTACCTGAAAGCTATTAAACACAACCTTCTTTCCTCGTAAGAAGGGTATGGCCATGCTGTATGCCATATACTGAAATGCTTGAAAAGCTTTATATGAAGATGTTCCTCAACAGTTACAAGAAAACTGCTTTCATCCCTGTGTTCGTTCAATGAGTGAATGTTTAGAGATTCTGTCATTCCTGCAAAGGAATGTTTAATATAAGTCTTACATGAAGATGTTTCTAAACAGCTACAAGGAAATTTTTTTAAATATAGTGTTATTACATTGAATAAACATTAAAGATATCCTGTCATGACTGTAGGCAAATGTCTGATAAGACTTGAGCAAAATATTAATAAACAATTACTTGCAAGCTGGGTTCATCACAGTATTCTTTTCTGGCTATGGAGATGATAGCCATTCTGTATGGCATAAAGTGATATGTTTGAAGAGCCTTTGATTTATATTCTTAAACAGCTAACAAGCAAGATGGTTTCTTCACAGTGTTCTTTCAGTGAATGAATGTTCTAGATATTGTCACATCTGTGGTGAAATATTTGATATATGATGTTCCTAAACAGCTACCTATAAACTGGATTCAGCATGTGTTCTTTCATTTTGTGAAAATGATAGTCGCTCTGTGTGGAATATACTTAAGTATTTGAAGTGTATTATGTGCAGATGTTCCTAAACAGTGAAAAGAAGATGGTTTTTGCATAATTTTCTTTCAGATAACAAATGTTATAGACATTGTCACATCTGTAGTCAAATGTTTGATATGATTTATGTGAAAATATCCCTAAACAGCTACCTGTTGGCTTGATTAAGCACAATGCTCTTTCATTGTAAGAAAGTGATAGCTGTTCCATGTGGCATATACTGAAATGTTTGAAATGTCATATGTGAAGATGTTCCTTAAGAGCTACTTGCTGGGTGTTTTCAAGACAATGTTCTTTCAGTGAATGGATGTTATAGATAGTCTATCACACCCGTAGTGACATGCTGGATAAGTTTTATGAAGATGTCCCTAAGTAGCTACAAGCAAAATGGTTTCACAACAGTGTTCTTACAGACATTGAAGGTTATAGATATTCTGTCATGCCTGTAGTGAAATGTTTGATAAGACTTGCACGAACACTTACATGAAGATGTTTCTAAACAGCCACAAGCAAGCTTTTTCAACACAGTATTTCATTGAATGAATGTAATAATTATCACATTGTGGCTGCAGAGAAACGTTTGATAAGACACACACAAAATGTTCATAAATAGCATGTGCCAGCTGGTTGCATCACAATGTTGTTTAATTTAATGGAAGTGATCATCATTCTGTATAGCATATGATGTGTTTGAATAGCCTTATACAAAGATATTCCTAAAAACTTATGAGCAATCTGGTTTCACCAGAGTGTGTTCCTCAGTGAAGGAATCTTACAGAGATTCTGTCAGAGCAGTAGTGACATGTTTGGTGTTTTGTATGAAGAAACCCTAAATGGCTTCCTGCAAGATGAGTTCAACACAGTGTTATTTCATTTTAAGAAAATGATAGTCATTCTGTTTGGCATAAACTGAAATATTAGAAAAGCCTTATATCAAGAGGTTCCTAATTAGCTACCAGCAATCTGGCTTCACAATAGTGTTCTTTCATTGAATGGATGTAATAGATACTTTGTAGTGAAATGTATGATAAGTCTCTTATGAAAAGGTTCCTAAACAGCTGCCTGCAATCTGGCTTCAGCACATTATATCATTGTCTCAAAGTGATATTCATTCAGTATGTCTTATATGGAAACGCTTGAAATGGTGAACATGAAGAAGTTTCTAAATATATACAAGCAAGATTGTTTCTCCACAGTTTTCTTTCAGTGACTGAATGTTACGTATAGTCTGTCACGACTATTGTAAAATGTTTGATGAGTCTTACGTAAAAACGTTCCTAGATAGCTATCTGTGAGCTCTATTTAGCACAGTGTTCTTTCATTGTAGGAAAATGATACCCATTCATTATGGCATATACTGAAATGTGAGAAATGTCTCCAATACAAATGTTCCTAATAATAGCTTCAAGATGCTTTCACCACAGAGTTCTTTCAGTGAAACAATATTGCAGATATTCTGTGACACTTGTAGTGAAGTGTTAGTTAAAACTTACTTGCAAGCTGGATTCAGCACAGTGTTTCTTTCATTGTTTGAAACTCATATTCAATCAGAACAGCAAATATTGAAATGGTTATAATGACTAATATGAAGATGATCCTTAATGACTGCAAGTAAGATGGTTTCACCACAGTTTTCTCTCAGTGAACAGATGCTATATATATTCTGTCCCACATGCAATGAAATGTTTGTTAAGTCTTATATGAACATGTTCCTAAACAGCTACCCGCAAACTGGGCTTAGACCAGTGTTCTCACATTGTTAGTAATTGATAGGTCATCTGTAGGGCATATGCTGAAATGTTTGAAATGTCTTATGTGAATATGCCCCTAAACAGCTCTAAGCACATTTGTTTCACCAGAGTTCCTTTAGTGTCTGAATCTTATGGATATTTTTCAAGTCTGTAGTGTAATTTTTTAAGTATTTTATGAAGTTCTTCCTAAACAGATACTAGGAAACAAGGGTTCAGCTCATCCTTCTTTCCTTGAGTGAATATTAAAATCATTCTGTCATGACCATAGCGCAATATTTGTTAAGACTTATAAAAAGATATTTCTAAAAAAACAACTTTCCAGCTGGGTTCTTAACATTGTTCTTTCATTTTATGGAAGTGATAACCATTCTGGATGGAATACACTGAAATGTTTGAAAAGACTTGTATGAAGATACTCCTAAATAGCTACAAGCAATCTGGTTACACCACAGTGTTCTTTCATTTAATAAACTTTATATATAGTCTCCTATAGCTGTAGTGAAATGTTTTGTATCATATATGAAAATGTTCCTACAGCTACCTGCAAGCTGGGATCAGCACACTGACTTTTCATTGTAATAAAGTGATAGTTACTTTGTATGGCATACACTGAAATGTCAGAAAAGACTTATATGAGTGTATTTCTAAAGAGATACAAGCAAGCTGGTTTCACAATAGTGATCTTTCATTGAATTAATGTAATAGATATTCTGTCGCACATGTTGTGAAATTTTCAATAAATCTTACATGAAAATGTTACTATAAGTCTACCTGAAAGCTGAGTTAAGTACAATGTTTTTTCATTTTCAGAAAGTATAGCTGTTCTCTATGGCTCATACTGAAATGCTAGAAAAGACTTACATGAAGATGTTCCTTAAAAGCTACAAGGAAGTTGGTTTCACCACAGCATTCTTTCAATGTGTGAATGTTATAGATATTCCATCATGCCCGTAGTGAAATGTTTGATAGGACTTATTTGAAGATTCCCCTAAAGAGCTGCAAGCAAGGTGTTTTCACCACAGTGTTCATTCAGAAAATGAATGTTATACGTATTCTGTCATGCCTCAAGAGAACTATTTGATGTCTTATGTGAGAGTGTTCCTGAACAGCTACAAGCAAGCTTTTTCAACATAGTGTGGTTTCCTTGAATGAATGTTATGGATATCATGTTGCGGCTGTAGAGAAACGTTTGATAAGACATAAATGAAATGCTCATAAAGAGCCACTGGTTTCATCAGAACGTTCTTTCTGGATATGGAAGTGATAGCCATTCTGTAGGCATAATGAAGTGTTTGAAGAGCCTTATACGAAGACATTCCCAAGGCGCCAGAAGTAATCTGGCTTCACCACAGTGTTCTTTCAGTGAACGAGTGTTATAGCTAGTCTGTCATGCCTGTAGTGAAATGTTTAATAAGTCTTATATGAAGAGGTTTCAAACAGCCGCCAGCAAGCCGGGTTTAGCACAGTGTCCTTTAACTGTAAGTAAGTGAGAGCCATTCTGTATGGCATATACTCAAATGTTAGAGAGGTCTTATATGAAGATGTTCCTAAATAGAATCCAACAAGATGTGTTCAGGACAGAATAATTTCATCATAAGATAGTGACAGCCGTTTAGTATGGCATATACAGAAATGCTGAAAAGGACTTAAATGAAGATCTTCCTTAACAGTAAAACCAAGCCACTTTCACCATAGTGTTCTTTCATTGAATGGATGTAATAGATATTCTGTCATGCCTGTAGTTAAATGTTCAATAGGTCTTACATAAAAATACTCCTAATAATCTACCTGAAAGCTATTAAACACAACCTTCTTTCCTCGTAAGAAGGGTATGGCCATGCTGTATGCCATATACTGAAATGCTTGAAAAGCTTTATATGAAGATGTTCCTCAACAGTTACAAGAAAACTGCTTTCATCCCTGTGTTCGTTCAATGAGTGAATGTTTAGAGATTCTGTCATTCCTGCAAAGGAATGTTTAATATAAGTCTTACATGAAGATGTTTCTAAACAGCTACAAGGAAATTTTTTTAAATATAGTGTTATTACATTGAATAAACATTAAAGATATCCTGTCATGACTGTAGGCAAATGTCTGATAAGACTTGAGCAAAATATTAATAAACAATTACTTGCAAGCTGGGTTCATCACAGTATTCTTTTCTGGCTATGGAGATGATAGCCATTCTGTATGGCATAAAGTGATATGTTTGAAGAGCCTTTGATTTATATTCTTAAACAGCTAACAAGCAAGATGGTTTCTTCACAGTGTTCTTTCAGTGAATGAATGTTCTAGATATTGTCACATCTGTGGTGAAATATTTGATATATGATGTTCCTAAACAGCTACCTATAAACTGGATTCAGCATGTGTTCTTTCATTTTGTGAAAATGATAGTCGCTCTGTGTGGAATATACTTAAGTATTTGAAGTGTATTATGTGCAGATGTTCCTAAACAGTGAAAAGAAGATGGTTTTTGCATAATTTTCTTTCAGATAACAAATGTTATAGACATTGTCACATCTGTAGTCAAATGTTTGATATGATTTATGTGAAAATATCCCTAAACAGCTACCTGTTGGCTTGATTAAGCACAATGCTCTTTCATTGTAAGAAAGTGATAGCTGTTCCATGTGGCATATACTGAAATGTTTGAAATGTCATATGTGAAGATGTTCCTTAAGAGCTACTTGCTGGGTGTTTTCAAGACAATGTTCTTTCAGTGAATGGATGTTATAGATAGTCTATCACACCCGTAGTGACATGCTGGATAAGTTTTATGAAGATGTCCCTAAGTAGCTACAAGCAAAATGGTTTCACAACAGTGTTCTTACAGACATTGAAGGTTATAGATATTCTGTCATGCCTGTAGTGAAATGTTTGATAAGACTTGCACGAACACTTACATGAAGATGTTTCTAAACAGCCACAAGCAAGCTTTTTCAACACAGTATTTCATTGAATGAATGTAATAATTATCACATTGTGGCTGCAGAGAAACGTTTGATAAGACACACACAAAATGTTCATAAATAGCATGTGCCAGCTGGTTGCATCACAATGTTGTTTAATTTAATGGAAGTGATCATCATTCTGTATAGCATATGATGTGTTTGAATAGCCTTATACAAAGATATTCCTAAAAACTTATGAGCAATCTGGTTTCACCAGAGTGTGTTCCTCAGTGAAGGAATCTTACAGAGATTCTGTCAGAGCAGTAGTGACATGTTTGGTGTTTTGTATGAAGAAACCCTAAATGGCTTCCTGCAAGATGAGTTCAACACAGTGTTATTTCATTTTAAGAAAATGATAGTCATTCTGTTTGGCATAAACTGAAATATTAGAAAAGCCTTATATCAAGAGGTTCCTAATTAGCTACCAGCAATCTGGCTTCACAATAGTGTTCTTTCATTGAATGGATGTAATAGATACTTTGTAGTGAAATGTATGATAAGTCTCTTATGAAAAGGTTCCTAAACAGCTGCCTGCAATCTGGCTTCAGCACATTATATCATTGTCTCAAAGTGATATTCATTCAGTATGTCTTATATGGAAACGCTTGAAATGGTGAACATGAAGAAGTTTCTAAATATATACAAGCAAGATTGTTTCTCCACAGTTTTCTTTCAGTGACTGAATGTTACGTATAGTCTGTCACGACTATTGTAAAATGTTTGATGAGTCTTACGTAAAAACGTTCCTAGATAGCTATCTGTGAGCTCTATTTAGCACAGTGTTCTTTCATTGTAGGAAAATGATACCCATTCATTATGGCATATACTGAAATGTGAGAAATGTCTCCAATACAAATGTTCCTAATAATAGCTTCAAGATGCTTTCACCACAGAGTTCTTTCAGTGAAACAATATTGCAGATATTCTGTGACACTTGTAGTGAAGTGTTAGTTAAAACTTACTTGCAAGCTGGATTCAGCACAGTGTTTCTTTCATTGTTTGAAACTCATATTCAATCAGAACAGCAAATATTGAAATGGTTATAATGACTAATATGAAGATGATCCTTAATGACTGCAAGTAAGATGGTTTCACCACAGTTTTCTCTCAGTGAACAGATGCTATATATATTCTGTCCCACATGCAATGAAATGTTTGTTAAGTCTTATATGAACATGTTCCTAAACAGCTACCCGCAAACTGGGCTTAGACCAGTGTTCTCACATTGTTAGTAATTGATAGGTCATCTGTAGGGCATATGCTGAAATGTTTGAAATGTCTTATGTGAATATGCCCCTAAACAGCTCTAAGCACATTTGTTTCACCAGAGTTCCTTTAGTGTCTGAATCTTATGGATATTTTTCAAGTCTGTAGTGTAATTTTTTAAGTATTTTATGAAGTTCTTCCTAAACAGATACTAGGAAACAAGGGTTCAGCTCATCCTTCTTTCCTTGAGTGAATATTAAAATCATTCTGTCATGACCATAGCGCAATATTTGTTAAGACTTATAAAAAGATATTTCTAAAAAAACAACTTTCCAGCTGGGTTCTTAACATTGTTCTTTCATTTTATGGAAGTGATAACCATTCTGGATGGAATACACTGAAATGTTTGAAAAGACTTGTATGAAGATACTCCTAAATAGCTACAAGCAATCTGGTTACACCACAGTGTTCTTTCATTTAATAAACTTTATATATAGTCTCCTATAGCTGTAGTGAAATGTTTTGTATCATATATGAAAATGTTCCTACAGCTACCTGCAAGCTGGGATCAGCACACTGACTTTTCATTGTAATAAAGTGATAGTTACTTTGTATGGCATACACTGAAATGTCAGAAAAGACTTATATGAGTCTATTTCTAAAGAGATACAAGCAAGCTGGTTTCACAATAGTGATCTTTCATTGAATTAATGTAATAGATATTCTGTCGCACATGTTGTGAAATTTTCAATAAATCTTACATGAAAATGTTACTATAAGTCTACCTGAAAGCTGAGTTAAGTACAATGTTTTTTCATTTTCAGAAAGTATAGCTGTTCTCTATGGCTCATACTGAAATGCTAGAAAAGACTTACATGAAGATGTTCCTTAAAAGCTACAAGGAAGTTGGTTTCACCACAGCATTCTTTCAATGTGTGAATGTTATAGATATTCCATCATGCCCGTAGTGAAATGTTTGATAGGACTTATTTGAAGATTCCCCTAAAGAGCTGCAAGCAAGGTGTTTTCACCACAGTGTTCATTCAGAAAATGAATGTTATACGTATTCTGTCATGCCTCAAGAGAACTATTTGATGTCTTATGTGAGAGTGTTCCTGAACAGCTACAAGCAAGCTTTTTCAACATAGTGTGGTTTCCTTGAATGAATGTTATGGATATCATGTTGCGGCTGTAGAGAAACGTTTGATAAGACATAAATGAAATGCTCATAAAGAGCCACTGGTTTCATCAGAACGTTCTTTCTGGATATGGAAGTGATAGCCGTTCTGTAGGCATAATGAAGTGTTTGAAGAGCCTTATACGAAGACATTCCCAAGGCGCCAGAAGTAATCTGGCTTCACCACAGTGTTCTTTCAGTGAACGAGTGTTATAGCTAGTCTGTCATGCCTGTAGTGAAATGTTTAATAAGTCTTATATGAAGAGGTTTCAAACAGCCGCCAGCAAGCCGGGTTTAGCACAGTGTCCTTTAACTGTAAGTAAGTGAGAGCCATTCTGTATGGCATATACTCAAATGTTAGAGAGGTCTTATATGAAGATGTTCCTAAATAGAATCCAACAAGATGTGTTCAGGACAGAATAATTTCATCATAAGATAGTGACAGCCGTTTAGTATGGCATATACAGAAATGCTGAAAAGGACTTAAATGAAGATCTTCCTTAACAGTAAAACCAAGCCACTTTCACCATAGTGTTCTTTCATTGAATGGATGTAATAGATATTCTGTCATGCCTGTAGTTAAATGTTCAATAGGTCTTACATAAAAATACTCCTAATAATCTACCTGAAAGCTATTAAACACAACCTTCTTTCCTCGTAAGAAGGGTATGGCCATGCTGTATGCCATATACTGAAATGCTTGAAAAGCTTTATATGAAGATGTTCCTCAACAGTTACAAGAAAACTGCTTTCATCCCTGTGTTCGTTCAATGAGTGAATGTTTAGAGATTCTGTCATTCCTGCAAAGGAATGTTTAATATAAGTCTTACATGAAGATGTTTCTAAACAGCTACAAGGAAATTTTTTTAAATATAGTGTTATTACATTGAATAAACATTAAAGATATCCTGTCATGACTGTAGGCAAATGTCTGATAAGACTTGAGCAAAATATTAATAAACAATTACTTGCAAGCTGGGTTCATCACAGTATTCTTTTCTGGCTATGGAGATGATAGCCATTCTGTATGGCATAAAGTGATATGTTTGAAGAGCCTTTGATTTATATTCTTAAACAGCTAACAAGCAAGATGGTTTCTTCACAGTGTTCTTTCAGTGAATGAATGTTCTAGATATTGTCACATCTGTGGTGAAATATTTGATATATGATGTTCCTAAACAGCTACCTATAAACTGGATTCAGCATGTGTTCTTTCATTTTGTGAAAATGATAGTCGCTCTGTGTGGAATATACTTAAGTATTTGAAGTGTATTATGTGCAGATGTTCCTAAACAGTGAAAAGAAGATGGTTTTTGCATAATTTTCTTTCAGATAACAAATGTTATAGACATTGTCACATCTGTAGTCAAATGTTTGATATGATTTATGTGAAAATATCCCTAAACAGCTACCTGTTGGCTTGATTAAGCACAATGCTCTTTCATTGTAAGAAAGTGATAGCTGTTCCATGTGGCATATACTGAAATGTTTGAAATGTCATATGTGAAGATGTTCCTTAAGAGCTACTTGCTGGGTGTTTTCAAGACAATGTTCTTTCAGTGAATGGATGTTATAGATAGTCTATCACACCCGTAGTGACATGCTGGATAAGTTTTATGAAGATGTCCCTAAGTAGCTACAAGCAAAATGGTTTCACAACAGTGTTCTTACAGACATTGAAGGTTATAGATATTCTGTCATGCCTGTAGTGAAATGTTTGATAAGACTTGCACGAACACTTACATGAAGATGTTTCTAAACAGCCACAAGCAAGCTTTTTCAACACAGTATTTCATTGAATGAATGTAATAATTATCACATTGTGGCTGCAGAGAAACGTTTGATAAGACACACACAAAATGTTCATAAATAGCATGTGCCAGCTGGTTGCATCACAATGTTGTTTAATTTAATGGAAGTGATCATCATTCTGTATAGCATATGATGTGTTTGAATAGCCTTATACAAAGATATTCCTAAAAACTTATGAGCAATCTGGTTTCACCAGAGTGTGTTCCTCAGTGAAGGAATCTTACAGAGATTCTGTCAGAGCAGTAGTGACATGTTTGGTGTTTTGTATGAAGAAACCCTAAATGGCTTCCTGCAAGATGAGTTCAACACAGTGTTATTTCATCTTAAGAAAATGATAGTCATTCTGTTTGGCATAAACTGAAATATTAGAAAAGCCTTATATCAAGAGGTTCCTAATTAGCTACCAGCAATCTGGCTTCACAATAGTGTTCTTTCATTGAATGGATGTAATAGATACTTTGTAGTGAAATGTATGCTAAGTCTCTTATGAAAAGGTTCCTAAACAGCTGCCTGCAATCTGGCTTCAGCACATTATATCATTGTCTCAAAGTGATATTCATTCAGTATGTCTTATATGGAAACGCTTGAAATGGTGAACATGAAGAAGTTTCTAAATATATACAAGCAAGATTGTTTCTCCACAGTTTTCTTTCAGTGACTGAATGTTACGTATAGTCTGTCACGACTATTGTAAAATGTTTGATGAGTCTTACGTAAAAACGTTCCTAGATAGCTATCTGTGAGCTCTATTTAGCACAGTGTTCTTTCATTGTAGGAAAATGATACCCATTCATTATGGCATATACTGAAATGTGAGAAATGTCTCCAATACAAATGTTCCTAATAATAGCTTCAAGATGCTTTCACCACAGAGTTCTTTCAGTGAAACAATATTGCAGATATTCTGTGACACTTGTAGTGAAGTGTTAGTTAAAACTTACTTGCAAGCTGGATTCAGCACAGTGTTTCTTTCATTGTTTGAAACTCATATTCAATCAGAACAGCAAATATTGAAATGGTTATAATGACTAATATGAAGATGATCCTTAATGGCTGCAAGTAAGATGGTTTCACCACAGTTTTCTCTCAGTGAACAGATGCTATATATATTCTGTCCCACATGCAATGAAATGTTTGTTAAGTCTTATATGAACATGTTCCTAAACAGCTACCCGCAAACTGGGCTTAGAACAGTGTTCTCACATTGTTAGTAATTGATAGGTCATCTGTAGGGCATATGCTGAAATGTTTGAAATGTCTTATGTGAATATGCCCCTAAACAGCTCTAAGCACATTTGTTTCACCAGAGTTCCTTTAGTGTCTGAATCTTATGGATATTTTTCAAGTCTGTAGTGTAATTTTTTAAGTATTTTATGAAGTTCTTCCTAAACAGATACTAGGAAACAAGGGTTCAGCTCATCCTTCTTTCCTTGAGTGAATATTAAAATCATTCTGTCATGACCATAGCGCAATATTTGCTAAGACTTATAAAAAGATATTTCTAAAAAAACAACTTTCCAGCTGGGTTCTTAACATTGTTCTTTCATTTTATGGAAGTGATAACCATTCTGGATGGAATACACTGAAATGTTTGAAAAGACTTGTATGAAGATACTCCTAAATAGCTACAAGCAATCTGGTTACACCACAGTGTTCTTTCATTTAATAAACTTTATATATAGTCTCCTATAGCTGTAGTGAAATGTTTTGTATCATATATGAAAATGTTCCTACAGCTACCTGCAAGCTGGGATCAGCACACTGACTTTTCATTGTAATAAAGTGATAGTTACTTTGTATGGCATACACTGAAATGTCAGAAAAGACTTATATGAGTGTATTTCTAAAGAGATACAAGCAAGCTGGTTTCACAATAGTGATCTTTCATTGAATTAATGTAATAGATATTCTGTCGCACATGTGGTGAAATTTTCAATAAATCTTACATGAAAATGTTACTATAAGTCTACCTGAAAGCTGAGTTAAGTACAATGTTTTTTCATTTTCAGAAAGTATAGCTGTTCTCTATGGCTCATACTGAAATGCTAGAAAAGACTTACATGAAGATGTTCCTTAAAAGCTACAAGGAAGTTGGTTTCACCACAGCATTCTTTCAATGTGTGAATGTTATAGATATTCCATCATGCCCGTAGTGAAATGTTTGATAGGACTTATTTGAAGATTCCCCTAAAGAGCTGCAAGCAAGGTGTTTTCACCACAGTGTTCATTCAGAAAATGAATGTTATACGTATTCTGTCATGCCTCAAGAGAACTATTTGATGTCTTATGTGAGAGTGTTCCTGAACAGCTACAAGCAAGCTTTTTCAACATAGTGTGGTTTCCTTGAATGAATGTTATGGATATCATGTTGCGGCTGTAGAGAAACGTTTGATAAGACATAAATGAAATGCTCATAAAGAGCCACTGGTTTCATCAGAACGTTCTTTCTGGATATGGAAGTGATAGCCGTTCTGTAGGCATAATGAAGTGTTTGAAGAGCCTTATACGAAGACATTCCCAAGGCGCCAGAAGTAATCTGGCTTCACCACAGTGTTCTTTCAGTGAACGAGTGTTATAGCTAGTCTGTCATGCCTGTAGTGAAATGTTTAATAAGTCTTATATGAAGAGGTTTCAAACAGCCGCCAGCAAGCCGGGTTTAGCACAGTGTCCTTTAACTGTAAGTAAGTGAGAGCCATTCTGTATGGCATATACTCAAATGTTAGAGAGGTCTTATATGAAGATGTTCCTAAATAGAATCCAACAAGATGTGTTCAGGACAGAATAATTTCATCATAAGATAGTGACAGCCGTTTAGTATGGCATATACAGAAATGCTGAAAAGGACTTAAATGAAGATCTTCCTTAACAGTAAAACCAAGCCACTTTCACCATAGTGTTCTTTCATTGAATGGATGTAATAGATATTCTGTCATGCCTGTAGTTAAATGTTCAATAGGTCTTACATAAAAATACTCCTAATAATCTACCTGAAAGCTATTAAACACAACCTTCTTTCCTCGTAAGAAGGGTATGGCCATGCTGTATGCCATATACTGAAATGCTTGAAAAGCTTTATATGAAGATGTTCCTCAACAGTTACAAGAAAACTGCTTTCATCCCTGTGTTCGTTCAATGAGTGAATGTTTAGAGATTCTGTCATTCCTGCAAAGGAATGTTTAATATAAGTCTTACATGAAGATGTTTCTAAACAGCTACAAGGAAATTTTTTTAAATATAGTGTTATTACATTGAATAAACATTAAAGATATCCTGTCATGACTGTAGGCAAATGTCTGATAAGACTTGAGCAAAATATTAATAAACAATTACTTGCAAGCTGGGTTCATCACAGTATTCTTTTCTGGCTATGGAGATGATAGCCATTCTGTATGGCATAAAGTGATATGTTTGAAGAGCCTTTGATTTATATTCTTAAACAGCTAACAAGCAAGATGGTTTCTTCACAGTGTTCTTTCAGTGAATGAATGTTCTAGATATTGTCACATCTGTGGTGAAATATTTGATATATGATGTTCCTAAACAGCTACCTATAAACTGGATTCAGCATGTGTTCTTTCATTTTGTGAAAATGATAGTCGCTCTGTGTGGAATATACTTAAGTATTTGAAGTGTATTATGTGCAGATGTTCCTAAACAGTGAAAAGAAGATGGTTTTTGCATAATTTTCTTTCAGATAACAAATGTTATAGACATTGTCACATCTGTAGTCAAATGTTTGATATGATTTATGTGAAAATATCCCTAAACAGCTACCTGTTGGCTTGATTAAGCACAATGCTCTTTCATTGTAAGAAAGTGATAGCTGTTCCATGTGGCATATACTGAAATGTTTGAAATGTCATATGTGAAGATGTTCCTTAAGAGCTACTTGCTGGGTGTTTTCAAGACAATGTTCTTTCAGTGAATGGATGTTATAGATAGTCTATCACACCCGTAGTGAAATGCTGGATAAGATTTATGAAGATGTCCCTAAGTAGCTACAAGCAAAATGGTTTCACAACAGTGTTCTTACAGACATTGAAGGTTATAGATATTCTGTCATGCCTGTAGTGAAATGTTTGATAAGACTTGCACGAACACTTACATGAAGATGTTTCTAAACAGCCACAAGCAAGCTTTTTCAACACAGTATTTCATTGAATGAATGTAATAATTATCACATTGTGGCTGCAGAGAAACGTTTGATAAGACACACACAAAATGTTCATAAATAGCATGTGCCAGCTGGTTGCATCACAATGTTGTTTAATTTAATGGAAGTGATCATCATTCTGTATAGCATATGATGTGTTTGAATAGCCTTATATAAAGATATTCCTAAAAACTTATGAGCAATCTGGTTTCACCAGAGTGTGTTCCTCAGTGAAGGAATCTTACAGAGATTCTGTCAGAGCAGTAGTGACATGTTTGGTGTTTTGTATGAAGAAACCCTAAATGGCTTCCTGCAAGATGAGTTCAACACAGTGTTATTTCATTTTAAGAAAATGATAGTCATTCTGTTTGGCATGAACTGAAATATTAGAAAAGCCTTATATCAAGAGGTTCCTAATTAGCTACCAGCAATCTGGCTTCACAATAGTGTTCTTTCATTGAATGGATGTAATAGATACTTTGTAGTGAAATGTATGATAAGTCTCTTATGAAAAGGTTCCTAAACAGCTGCCTGCAATCTGGCTTCAGCACATTATATCATTGTCTCAAAGTGATATTCATTCAGTATGTCTTATATGGAAACGCTTGAAATGGTGAACATGAAGAAGTTTCTAAATATATACAAGCAAGATTGTTTCTCCACAGTTTTCTTTCAGTGACTGAATGTTACGTATAGTCTGTCACGACTATTGTAAAATGTTTGATGAGTCTTACGTAAAAACGTTCCTAGATAGCTATCTGTGAGCTCTATTTAGCACAGTGTTCTTTCATTGTAGGAAAATGATACCCATTCATTATGGCATATACTGAAATGTGAGAAATGTCTCCAATACAAATGTTCCTAATAATAGCTTCAAGATGCTTTCACCACAGAGTTCTTTCAGTGAAACAATATTGCAGATATTCTGTGACACTTGTAGTGAAGTGTTAGTTAAAACTTACTTGCAAGCTGGATTCAGCACAGTGTTTCTTTCATTGTTTGAAACTCATATTCAATCAGAACAGCAAATATTGAAATGGTTATAATGACTAATATGAAGATGATCCTTAATGACTGCAAGTAAGATGGTTTCACCACAGTTTTCTCTCAGTGAACAGATGCTATATATATTCTGTCCCACATGCAATGAAATGTTTGTTAAGTCTTATATGAACATGTTCCTAAACAGCTACCCGCAAACTGGGCTTAGACCAGTGTTCTCACATTGTTAGTAATTGATAGGTCATCTGTAGGGCATATGCTGAAATGTTTGAAATGTCTTATGTGAATATGCCCGTAAACAGCTGTAAGCACATTTGTTTCACCAGAGTTCCTTTAGTGTCTGAATCTTATGGATATTTTTCAAGTCTGTAGTGTAATTTTTTAAGTATTTTATGAAGTTCTTCCTAAACAGATACTAGGAAACAAGGGTTCAGCTCATCCTTCTTTCCTTGAGTGAATATTAAAATCATTCTGTCATGACCATAGCGCAATATTTGTTAAGACTTATAAAAAGATATTTCTAAAAAAACAACTTTCCAGCTGGGTTCTTAACATTGTTCTTTCATTTTATGGAAGTGATAACCATTCTGGATGGAATACACTGAAATGTTTGAAAAGACTTGTATGAAGATACTCCTAAATAGCTACAAGCAATCTGGTTACACCACAGTGTTCTTTCATTTAATAAACTTTATATATAGTCTCCTATAGCTGTAGTGAAATGTTTTGTATCATATATGAAAATGTTCCTACAGCTACCTGCAAGCTGGGATCAGCACACTGACTTTTCATTGTAATAAAGTGATAGTTACTTTGTATGGCATACACTGAAATGTCAGAAAAGACTTATATGAGTGTATTTCTAAAGAGATACAAGCAAGCTGGTTTCACAATAGTGATCTTTCATTGAATTAATGTAATAGATATTCTGTCGCACATGTTGTGAAATTTTCAATAAATCTTACATGAAAATGTTACTATAAGTCTACCTGAAAGCTGAGTTAAGTACAATGTTTTTTCATTTTCAGAAAGTATAGCTGTTCTCTATGGCTCATACTGAAATGCTAGAAAAGACTTACATGAAGATGTTCCTTAAAAGCTACAAGGAAGTTGGTTTCACCACAGCATTCTTTCAATGTGTGAATGTTATAGATATTCCATCATGCCCGTAGTGAAATGTTTGATAGGACTTATTTGAAGATTCCCCTAAAGAGCTGCAAGCAAGGTGTTTTCACCACAGTGTTCATTCAGAAAATGAATGTTATACGTATTCTGTCATGCCTCAAGAGAACTATTTGATGTCTTATGTGAGAGTGTTCCTGAACAGCTACAAGCAAGCTTTTTCAACATAGTGTGGTTTCCTTGAATGAATGTTATGGATATCATGTTGCGGCTGTAGAGAAACGTTTGATAAGACATAAATGAAATGCTCATAAAGAGCCACTGGTTTCATCAGAACGTTCTTTCTGGATATGGAAGTGATAGCCATTCTGTAGGCATAATGAAGTGTTTGAAGAGCCTTATACGAAGACATTCCCAAGGCGCCAGAAGTAATCTGGCTTCACCACAGTGTTCTTTCAGTGAACGAGTGTTATAGCTAGTCTGTCATGCCTGTAGTGAAATGTTTAATAAGTCTTATATGAAGAGGTTTCAAACAGCCGCCAGCAAGCCGGGTTTAGCACAGTGTCCTTTAACTGTAAGTAAGTGAGAGCCATTCTGTATGGCATATACTTAAATGTTAGAGAGGTCTTATATGAAGATGTTCCTAAATAGAATCCAACAAGATGTGTTCAGGACAGAATAATTTCATCATAAGATAGTGACAGCCGTTTAGTATGGCATATACAGAAATGCTGAAAAGGACTTAAATGAAGATCTTCCTTAACAGTAAAACCAAGCCACTTTCACCATAGTGTTCTTTCATTGAATGGATGTAATAGATATTCTGTCATGCCTGTAGTTAAATGTTCAATAGGTCTTACATAAAAATACTCCTAATAATCTACCTGAAAGCTATTAAACACAACCTTCTTTCCTCGTAAGAAGGGTATGGCCATGCTGTATGCCATATACTGAAATGCTTGAAAAGCTTTATATGAAGATGTTCCTCAACAGTTACAAGAAAACTGCTTTCATCCCTGTGTTCGTTCAATGAGTGAATGTTTAGAGATTCTGTCATTCCTGCAAAGGAATGTTTAATATAAGTCTTACATGAAGATGTTTCTAAACAGCTACAAGGAAATTTTTTTAAATATAGTGTTATTACATTGAATAAACATTAAAGATATCCTGTCATGACTGTAGGCAAATGTCTGATAAGACTTGAGCAAAATATTAATAAACAATTACTTGCAAGCTGGGTTCATCACAGTATTCTTTTCTGGCTATGGAGATGATAGCCATTCTGTATGGCATAAAGTGATATGTTTGAAGAGCCTTTGATTTATATTCTTAAACAGCTAACAAGCAAGATGGTTTCTTCACAGTGTTCTTTCAGTGAATGAATGTTCTAGATATTGTCACATCTGTGGTGAAATATTTGATATATGATGTTCCTAAACAGCTACCTATAAACTGGATTCAGCATGTGTTCTTTCATTTTGTGAAAATGATAGTCGCTCTGTGTGGAATATACTTAAGTATTTGAAGTGTATTATGTGCAGATGTTCCTAAACAGTGAAAAGAAGATGGTTTTTGCATAATTTTCTTTCAGATAACAAATGTTATAGACATTGTCACATCTGTAGTCAAATGTTTGATATGATTTATGTGAAAATATCCCTAAACAGCTACCTGTTGGCTTGATTAAGCACAATGCTCTTTCATTGTAAGAAAGTGATAGCTGTTCCATGTGGCATATACTGAAATGTTTGAAATGTCATATGTGAAGATGTTCCTTAAGAGCTACTTGCTGGGTGTTTTCAAGACAATGTTCTTTCAGTGAATGGATGTTATAGATAGTCTATCACACCCGTAGTGACATGCTGGATAAGTTTTATGAAGATGTCCCTAAGTAGCTACAAGCAAAATGGTTTCACAACAGTGTTCTTACAGACATTGAAGGTTATAGATATTCTGTCATGCCTGTAGTGAAATGTTTGATAAGACTTGCACGAACACTTACATGAAGATGTTTCTAAACAGCCACAAGCAAGCTTTTTCAACACAGTATTTCATTGAATGAATGTAATAATTATCACATTGTGGCTGCAGAGAAACGTTTGATAAGACACACACAAAATGTTCATAAATAGCATGTGCCAGCTGGTTGCATCACAATGTTGTTTAATTTAATGGAAGTGATCATCATTCTGTATAGCATATGATGTGTTTGAATAGCCTTATACAAAGATATTCCTAAAAACTTATGAGCAATCTGGTTTCACCAGAGTGTGTTCCTCAGTGAAGGAATCTTACAGAGATTCTGTCAGAGCAGTAGTGACATGTTTGGTGTTTTGTATGAAGAAACCCTAAATGGCTTCCTGCAAGATGAGTTCAACACAGTGTTATTTCATTTTAAGAAAATGATAGTCATTCTGTTTGGCATAAACTGAAATATTAGAAAAGCCTTATATCAAGAGGTTCCTAATTAGCTACCAGCAATCTGGCTTCACAATAGTGTTCTTTCATTGAATGGATGTAATAGATACTTTGTAGTGAAATGTATGCTAAGTCTCTTATGAAAAGGTTCCTAAACAGCTGCCTGCAATCTGGCTTCAGCACATTATATCATTGTCTCAAAGTGATATTCATTCAGTATGTCTTATATGGAAACGCTTGAAATGGTGAACATGAAGAAGTTTCTAAATATATACAAGCAAGATTGTTTCTCCACAGTTTTCTTTCAGTGACTGAATGTTACGTATAGTCTGTCACGACTATTGTAAAATGTTTGATGAGTCTTATGTAAAAACGTTCCTAGATAGCTATCTGTGAGCTCTATTTAGCACAGTGTTCTTTCATTGTAGGAAAATGATACCCATTCATTATGGCATATACTGAAATGTGAGAAATGTCTCCAATACAAATGTTCCTAATAATAGCTTCAAGATGCTTTCACCACAGAGTTCTTTCAGTGAAACAATATTGCAGATATTCTGTGACACTTGTAGTGAAGTGTTAGTTAAAACTTACTTGCAAGCTGGATTCAGCACAGTGTTTCTTTCATTGTTTGAAACTCATATTCAATCAGAACAGCAAATATTGAAATGGTTATAATGACTAATATGAAGATGATCCTTAATGGCTGCAAGTAAGATGGTTTCACCACAGTTTTCTCTCAGTGAACAAATGCTATATATATTCTGTCCCACATGCAATGAAATGTTTGTTAAGTCTTATATGAACATGTTCCTAAACAGCTACCCGCAAACTGGGCTTAGAACAGTGTTCTCACATTGTTAGTAATTGATAGGTCATCTGTAGGGCATATGCTGAAATGTTTGAAATGTCTTATGTGAATATGCCCCTAAACAGCTCTAAGCACATTTGTTTCACCAGAGTTCCTTTAGTGTCTGAATCTTATGGATATTTTTCAAGTCTGTAGTGTAATTTTTTAAGTATTTTATGAAGTTCTTCCTAAACAGATACTAGGAAACAAGGGTTCAGCTCATCCTTCTTTCCTTGAGTGAATATTAAAATCATTCTGTCATGACCATAGCGCAATATTTGCTAAGACTTATAAAAAGATATTTCTAAAAAAACAACTTTCCAGCTGGGTTCTTAACATTGTTCTTTCATTTTATGGAAGTGATAACCATTCTGGATGGAATACACTGAAATGTTTGAAAAGACTTGTATGAAGATACTCCTAAATAGCTACAAGCAATCTGGTTACACCACAGTGTTCTTTCATTTAATAAACTTTATCTATAGTCTCCTATAGCTGTAGTGAAATGTTTTATATCATATATGAAAATGTTCCTACAGCTACCTGCAAGCTGGGATCAGCACACTGACTTTTCATTGTAATAAAGTGATAGTTACTTTGTATGGCATACACTGAAATGTCAGAAAAGACTTATATGAGTGTATTTCTAAAGAGATACAAGCAAGCTGGTTTCACAATAGTGATCTTTCATTGAATTAATGTAATAGATATTCTGTCGCACATGTTGTGAAATTTTCAATAAATCTTACATGAAAATGTTACTATAAGTCTACCTGAAAGCTGAGTTAAGTACAATGTTTTTTCATTTTCAGAAAGTATAGCTGTTCTCTATGGCTCATACTGAAATGCTAGAAAAGACTTACATGAAGATGTTCCTTAAAAGCTACAAGGAAGTTGGTTTCACCACAGCATTCTTTCAATGTGTGAATGTTATAGATATTCCATCATGCCCGTAGTGAAATGTTTGATAGGACTTATTTGAAGATTCCCCTAAAGAGCTGCAAGCAAGGTGTTTTCACCACAGTGTTCATTCAGAAAATGAATGTTATACGTATTCTGTCATGCCTCAAGAGAACTATTTGATGTCTTATGTGAGAGTGTTCCTGAACAGCTACAAGCAAGCTTTTTCAACATAGTGTGGTTTCCTTGAATGAATGTTATGGATATCATGTTGCGGCTGTAGAGAAACGTTTGATAAGACATAAATGAAATGCTCATAAAGAGCCACTGGTTTCATCAGAACGTTCTTTCTGGATATGGAAGTGATAGCCATTCTGTAGGCATAATGAAGTGTTTGAAGAGCCTTATACGAAGACATTCCCAAGGCGCCAGAAGTAATCTGGCTTCACCACAGTGTTCTTTCAGTGAACGAGTGTTATAGCTAGTCTGTCATGCCTGTAGTGAAATGTTTAATAAGTCTTATATGAAGAGGTTTCAAACAGCCGCCAGCAAGCCGGGTTTAGCACAGTGTCCTTTAACTGTAAGTAAGTGAGAGCCATTCTGTATGGCATATACTCAAATGTTAGAGAGGTCTTATATGAAGATGTTCCTAAATAGAATCCAACAAGATGTGTTCAGGACAGAATAATTTCATCATAAGATAGTGACAGCCGTTTAGTATGGCATATACAGAAATGCTGAAAAGGACTTAAATGAAGATCTTCCTTAACAGTAAAACCAAGCCACTTTCACCATAGTGTTCTTTCATTGAATGGATGTAATAGATATTCTGTCATGCCTGTAGTTAAATGTTCAATAGGTCTTACATAAAAATACTCCTAATAATCTACCTGAAAGCTATTAAACACAACCTTCTTTCCTCGTAAGAAGGGTATGGCCATGCTGTATGCCATATACTGAAATGCTTGAAAAGCTTTATATGAAGATGTTCCTCAACAGTTACAAGAAAACTGCTTTCATCCCTGTGTTCGTTCAATGAGTGAATGTTTAGAGATTCTGTCATTCCTGCAAAGGAATGTTTAATATAAGTCTTACGTGAAGATGTTTCTAAACAGCTACAAGGAAATTTTTTTAAATATAGTGTTATTACATTGAATAAACATTAAAGATATCCTGTCATGACTGTAGGCAAATGTCTGATAAGACTTGAGCAAAATATTAATAAACAATTACTTGCAAGCTGGGTTCATCACAGTATTCTTTTCTGGCTATGGAGATGATAGCCATTCTGTATGGCATAAAGTGATATGTTTGAAGAGCCTTTGATTTATATTCTTAAACAGCTAACAAGCAAGATGGTTTCTTCACAGTGTTCTTTCAGTGAATGAATGTTCTAGATATTGTCACATCTGTGGTGAAATATTTGATATATGATGTTCCTAAACAGCTACCTATAAACTGGATTCAGCATGTGTTCTTTCATTTTGTGAAAATGATAGTCGCTCTGTGTGGAATATACTTAAGTATTTGAAGTGTATTATGTGCAGATGTTCCTAAACAGTGAAAAGAAGATGGTTTTTGCATAATTTTCTTTCAGATAACAAATGTTATAGACATTGTCACATCTGTAGTCAAATGTTTGATATGATTTATGTGAAAATATCCCTAAACAGCTACCTGTTGGCTTGATTAAGCACAATGCTCTTTCATTGTAAGAAAGTGATAGCTGTTCCATGTGGCATATACTGAAATGTTTGAAATGTCATATGTGAAGATGTTCCTTAAGAGCTACTTGCTGGGTGTTTTCAAGACAATGTTCTTTCAGTGAATGGATGTTATAGATAGTCTATCACACCCGTAGTGAAATGCTGGATAAGTTTTATGAAGATGTCCCTAAGTAGCTACAAGCAAAATGGTTTCACAACAGTGTTCTTACAGACATTGAAGGTTGTAGATATTCTGTCATGCCTGTAGTGAAATGTTTGATAAGACTTGCATGAACACTTACATGAAGATGTTTCTAAACAGCCACAAGCAAGCTTTTTCAACACAGTATTTCATTGAATGAATGTAATAATTATCACATTGTGGCTGCAGAGAAACGTTTGATAAGACACACACAAAATGTTCATAAATAGCATGTGCCAGCTGGTTGCATCACAATGTTGTTTAATTTAATGGAAGTGATCATCATTCTGTATAGCATATGATGTGTTTGAATAGCCTTATACAAAGATATTCCTAAAAACTTATGAGCAATCTGGTTTCACCAGAGTGTGTTCCTCAGTGAAGGAATCTTACAGAGATTCTGTCAGAGCAGTAGTGACATGTTTGGTGTTTTGTATGAAGAAACCCTAAATGGCTTCCTGCAAGATGAGTTCAACACAGTGTTATTTCATTTTAAGAAAATGATAGTCATTCTGTTTGGCATAAACTGAAATATTAGAAAAGCCTTATATCAAGAGGTTCCTAATTAGCTACCAGCAATCTGGCTTCACAATAGTGTTCTTTCATTGAATGGATGTAATAGATACTTTGTAGTGAAATGTATGATAAGTCTCTTATGAAAAGGTTCCTAAACAGCTGCCTGCAATCTGGCTTCAGCACATTATATCATTGTCTCAAAGTGATATTCATTCAGTATGTCTTATATGGAAACGCTTGAAATGGTGAACATGAAGAAGTTTCTAAATATATACAAGCAAGATTGTTTCTCCACAGTTTTCTTTCAGTGACTGAATGTTACGTATAGTCTGTCACGACTATTGTAAAATGTTTGATGAGTCTTATGTAAAAACGTTCCTAGATAGCTATCTGTGAGCTCTATTTAGCACAGTGTTCTTTCATTGTAGGAAAATGATACCCATTCATTATGGCATATACTGAAATGTGAGAAATGTCTCCAATACAAATGTTCCTAATAATAGCTTCAAGATGCTTTCACCACAGAGTTCTTTCAGTGAAACAATATTGCAGATATTCTGTGACACTTGTAGTGAAGTGTTAGTTAAAACTTACTTGCAAGCTGGATTCAGCACAGTGTTTCTTTCATTGTTTGAAACTCATATTCAATCAGAACAGCAAATATTGAAATGGTTATAATGACTAATATGAAGATGATCCTTAATGGCTGCAAGTAAGATGGTTTCACCACAGTTTTCTCTCAGTGAACAAATGCTATATATATTCTGTCCCACATGCAATGAAATGTTTGTTAAGTCTTATATGAACATGTTCCTAAACAGCTACCCGCAAACTGGGCTTAGAACAGTGTTCTCACATTGTTAGTAATTGATAGGTCATCTGTAGGGCATATGCTGAAATGTTTGAAATGTCTTATGTGAATATGCCCCTAAACAGCTGTAAGCACATTTGTTTCACCAGAGTTCCTTTAGTGTCTGAATCTTATGGATATTTTTCAAGTCTGTAGTGTAATTTTTTAAGTATTTTATGAAGTTCTTCCTAAACAGATACTAGGAAACAAGGGTTCAGCTCATCCTTCTTTCCTTGAGTGAATATTAAAATCATTCTGTCATGACCATAGCGCAATATTTGCTAAGACTTATAAAAAGATATTTCTAAAAAAACAACTTTCCAGCTGGGTTCTTAACATTGTTCTTTCATTTTATGGAAGTGATAACCATTCTGGATGGAATACACTGAAATGTTTGAAAAGACTTGTATGAAGATACTCCTAAATAGCTACAAGCAATCTGGTTACACCACAGTGTTCTTTCATTTAATAAACTTTATATATAGTCTCCTATAGCTGTAGTGAAATGTTTTATATCATATATGAAAATGTTCCTACAGCTACCTGCAAGCTGGGATCAGCACACTGACTTTTCATTGTAATAAAGTGATAGTTACTTTGTATGGCATACACTGAAATGTCAGAAAAGACTTATATGAGTGTATTTCTAAAGAGATACAAGCAAGCTGGTTTCACAATAGTGATCTTTCATTGAATTAATGTAATAGATATTCTGTCGCACATGTTGTGAAATTTTCAATAAATCTTACATGAAAATGTTACTATAAGTCTACCTGAAAGCTGAGTTAAGTACAATGTTTTTTCATTTTAAGAAAGTATAGCTGTTCTCTATGGCTCATACTGAAATGCTAGAAAAGACTTACATGAAGATGTTCCTTAAAAGCTACAAGGAAGTTGGTTTCACCACAGCATTCTTTCAATGTGTGAATGTTATAGATATTCCATCATGCCCGTAGTGAAATGTTTGATAGGACTTATTTGAAGATTCCCCTAAAGAGCTGCAAGCAAGGTGTTTTCACCACAGTGTTCATTCAGAAAATGAATGTTATACGTATTCTGTCATGCCTCAAGAGAACTATTTGATGTCTTATGTGAGAGTGTTCCTGAACAGCTACAAGCAAGCTTTTTCAACATAGTGTGGTTTCCTTGAATGAATGTTATGGATATCATGTTGCGGCTGTAGAGAAACGTTTGATAAGACATAAATGAAATGCTCATAAAGAGCCACTGGTTTCATCAGAACGTTCTTTCTGGATATGGAAGTGATAGCCATTCTGTAGGCATAATGAAGTGTTTGAAGAGCCTTATACGAAGACATTCCCAAGGCGCCAGAAGTAATCTGGCTTCACCACAGTGTTCTTTCAGTGAACGAGTGTTATAGCTAGTCTGTCATGCCTGTAGTGAAATGTTTAATAAGTCTTATATGAAGAGGTTTCAAACAGCCGCCAGCAAGCCGGGTTTAGCACAGTGTCCTTTAACTGTAAGTAAGTGAGAGCCATTCTGTATGGCATATACTCAAATGTTAGAGAGGTCTTATATGAAGATGTTCCTAAATAGAATCCAACAAGATGTGTTCAGGACAGAATAATTTCATCATAAGATAGTGACAGCCGTTTAGTATGGCATATACAGAAATGCTGAAAAGGACTTAAATGAAGATCTTCCTTAACAGTAAAACCAAGCCACTTTCACCATAGTGTTCTTTCATTGAATGGATGTAATAGATATTCTGTCATGCCTGTAGTTAAATGTTCAATAGGTCTTACATAAAAATACTCCTAATAATCTACCTGAAAGCTATTAAACACAACCTTCTTTCCTCGTAAGAAGGGTATGGCCATGCTGTATGCCATATACTGAAATGCTTGAAAAGCTTTATATGAAGATGTTCCTCAACAGTTACAAGAAAACTGCTTTCATCCCTGTGTTCGTTCAATGAGTGAATGTTTAGAGATTCTGTCATTCCTGCAAAGGAATGTTTAATATAAGTCTTACGTGAAGATGTTTCTAAACAGCTACAAGGAAATTTTTTTAAATATAGTGTTATTACATTGAATAAACATTAAAGATATCCTGTCATGACTGTAGGCAAATGTCTGATAAGACTTGAGCAAAATATTAATAAACAATTACTTGCAAGCTGGGTTCATCACAGTATTCTTTTCTGGCTATGGAGATGATAGCCATTCTGTATGGCATAAAGTGATATGTTTGAAGAGCCTTTGATTTATATTCTTAAACAGCTAACAAGCAAGATGGTTTCTTCACAGTGTTCTTTCAGTGAATGAATGTTCTAGATATTGTCACATCTGTGGTGAAATATTTGATATATGATGTTCCTAAACAGCTACCTATAAACTGGATTCAGCATGTGTTCTTTCATTTTGTGAAAATGATAGTCGCTCTGTGTGGAATATACTTAAGTATTTGAAGTGTATTATGTGCAGATGTTCCTAAACAGTGAAAAGAAGATGGTTTTTGCATAATTTTCTTTCAGATAACAAATGTTATAGACATTGTCACATCTGTAGTCAAATGTTTGATATGATTTATGTGAAAATATCCCTAAACAGCTACCTGTTGGCTTGATTAAGCACAATGCTCTTTCATTGTAAGAAAGTGATAGCTGTTCCATGTGGCATATACTGAAATGTTTGAAATGTCATATGTGAAGATGTTCCTTAAGAGCTACTTGCTGGGTGATTTCAAGACAATGTTCTTTCAGTGAATGGATGTTATAGATAGTCTATCACACCCGTAGTGAAATGCTGGATAAGTTTTATGAAGATGTCCCTAAGTAGCTACAAGCAAAATGGTTTCACAACAGTGTTCTTACAGACATTGAAGGTTGTAGATATTCTGTCATGCCTGTAGTGAAATGTTTGATAAGACTTGCATGAACACTTACATGAAGATGTTTCTAAACAGCCACAAGCAAGCTTTTTCAACACAGTATTTCATTGAATGAATGTAATAATTATCACATTGTGGCTGCAGAGAAACGTTTGATAAGACACACACAAAATGTTCATAAATAGCATGTGCCAGCTGGTTGCATCACAATGTTGTTTAATTTAATGGAAGTGATCATCATTCTGTATAGCATATGATGTGTTTGAATAGCCTTATATAAAGATATTCCTAAAAACTTATGAGCAATCTGGTTTCACCAGAGTGTGTTCCTCAGTGAAGGAATCTTACAGAGATTCTGTCAGAGCAGTAGTGACATGTTTGGTGTTTTGTATGAAGAAACCCTAAATGGCTTCCTGCAAGATGAGTTCAACACAGTGTTATTTCATTTTAAGAAAATGATAGTCATTCTGTTTGGCATAAACTGAAATATTAGAAAAGCCTTATATCAAGAGGTTCCTAATTAGCTACCAGCAATCTGGCTTCACAATAGTGTTCTTTCATTGAATGGATGTAATAGATACTTTGTAGTGAAATGTATGATAAGTCTCTTATGAGAAGGTTCCTAAACAGCTGCCTGCAATCTGGCTTCAGCACATTATATCATTGTCTCAAAGTGATATTCATTCAGTATGTCTTATATGGAAACGCTTGAAATGGTGAACATGAAGAAGTTTCTAAATATATACAAGCAAGATTGTTTCTCCACAGTTTTCTTTCAGTGACTGAATGTTACGTATAGTCTGTCACGACTATTGTAAAATGTTTGATGAGTCTTATGTAAAAACGTTCCTAGATAGCTATCTGTGAGCTCTATTTAGCACAGTGTTCTTTCATTGTAGGAAAATGATACCCATTCATTATGGCATATACTGAAATGTGAGAAATGTCTCCAATACAAATGTTCCTAATAATAGCTTCAAGATGCTTTCACCACAGAGTTCTTTCAGTGAAACAATATTGCAGATATTCTGTGACACTTGTAGTGAAGTGTTAGTTAAAACTTACTTGCAAGCTGGATTCAGCACAGTGTTTCTTTCATTGTTTGAAACTCATATTCAATCAGAACAGCAAATATTGAAATGGTTATAATGACTAATATGAAGATGATCCTTAATGGCTGCAAGTAAGATGGTTTCACCACAGTTTTCTCTCAGTGAACAAATGCTATATATATTCTGTCCCACATGCAATGAAATGTTTGTTAAGTCTTATATGAACATGTTCCTAAACAGCTACCCGCAAACTGGGCTTAGAACAGTGTTCTCACATTGTTAGTAATTGATAGGTCATCTGTAGGGCATATGCTGAAATGTTTGAAATGTCTTATGTGAATATGCCCCTAAACAGCTGTAAGCACATTTGTTTCACCAGAGTTCCTTTAGTGTCTGAATCTTATGGATATTTTTCAAGTCTGAAGTGTAATTTTTTAAGTATTTTATGAAGTTCTTCCTAAACAGATACTAGGAAACAAGGGTTCAGCTCATCCTTCTTTCCTTGAGTGAATATTAAAATCATTCTGTCATGACCATAGCGCAATATTTGCTAAGACTTATAAAAAGATATTTCTAAAAAAACAACTTTCCAGCTGGGTTCTTAACATTGTTCTTTCATTTTATGGAAGTGATAACCATTCTGGATGGAATACACTGAAATGTTTGAAAAGACTTGTATGAAGATACTCCTAAATAGCTACAAGCAATCTGGTTACACCACAGTGTTCTTTCATTTAATAAACTTTATCTATAGTCTCCTATAGCTGTAGTGAAATGTTTTATATCATATATGAAAATGTTCCTACAGCTACCTGCAAGCTGGGATCAGCACACTGACTTTTCATTGTAATAAAGTGATAGTTACTTTGTATGGCATACACTGAAATGTCAGAAAAGACTTATATGAGTGTATTTCTAAAGAGATACAAGCAAGCTGGTTTCACAATAGTGATCTTTCATTGAATTAATGTAATAGATATTCTGTCGCACATGTTGTGAAATTTTCAATAAATCTTACATGAAAATGTTACTATAAGTCTACCTGAAAGCTGAGTTAAGTACAATGTTTTTTCATTTTCAGAAAGTATAGCTGTTCTCCATGGCTCATACTGAAATGCTAGAAAAGACTTACATGAAGATGTTCCTTAAAAGCTACAAGGAAGTTGGTTTCACCACAGCATTCTTTCAATGTGTGAATGTTATAGATATTCCATCATGCCCGTAGTGAAATGTTTGATAGGACTTATTTGAAGATTCCCCTAAAGAGCTGCAAGCAAGGTGTTTTCACCACAGTGTTCATTCAGAAAATGAATGTTATACGTATTCTGTCATGCCTCAAGAGAACTATTTGATGTCTTATGTGAGAGTGTTCCTGAACAGCTACAAGCAAGCTTTTTCAACATAGTGTGGTTTCCTTGAATGAATGTTATGGATATCATGTTGCGGCTGTAGAGAAACGTTTGATAAGACATAAATGAAATGCTCATAAAGAGCCACTGGTTTCATCAGAACGTTCTTTCTGGATATGGAAGTGATAGCCATTCTGTAGGCATAATGAAGTGTTTGAAGAGCCTTATACGAAGACATTCCCAAGGCGCCAGAAGTAATCTGGCTTCACCACAGTGTTCTTTCAGTGAACGAGTGTTATAGCTAGTCTGTCATGCCTGTAGTGAAATGTTTAATAAGTCTTATATGAAGAGGTTTCAAACAGCCGCCAGCAAGCCGGGTTTAGCACAGTGTCCTTTAACTGTAAGTAAGTGAGAGCCATTCTGTATGGCATATACTCAAATGTTAGAGAGGTCTTATATGAAGATGTTCCTAAATAGAATCCAACAAGATGTGTTCAGGACAGAATAATTTCATCATAAGATAGTGACAGCCGTTTAGTATGGCATATACAGAAATGCTGAAAAGGACTTAAATGAAGATCTTCCTTAACAGTAAAACCAAGCCACTTTCACCATAGTGTTCTTTCATTGAATGGATGTAATAGATATTCTGTCATGCCTGTAGTTAAATGTTCAATAGGTCTTACATAAAAATACTCCTAATAATCTACCTGAAAGCTATTAAACACAACCTTCTTTCCTCGTAAGAAGGGTATGGCCATGCTGTATGCCATATACTGAAATGCTTGAAAAGCTTTATATGAAGATGTTCCTCAACAGTTACAAGAAAACTGCTTTCATCCCTGTGTTCGTTCAATGAGTGAATGTTTAGAGATTCTGTCATTCCTGCAAAGGAATGTTTAATATAAGTCTTACGTGAAGATGTTTCTAAACAGCTACAAGGAAATTTTTTTAAATATAGTGTTATTACATTGAATAAACATTAAAGATATCCTGTCATGACTGTAGGCAAATGTCTGATAAGACTTGAGCAAAATATTAATAAACAATTACTTGCAAGCTGGGTTCATCACAGTATTCTTTTCTGGCTATGGAGATGATAGCCATTCTGTATGGCATAAAGTGATATGTTTGAAGAGCCTTTGATTTATATTCTTAAACAGCTAACAAGCAAGATGGTTTCTTCACAGTGTTCTTTCAGTGAATGAATGTTCTAGATATTGTCACATCTGTGGTGAAATATTTGATATATGATGTTCCTAAACAGCTACCTATAAACTGGATTCAGCATGTGTTCTTTCATTTTGTGAAAATGATAGTCGCTCTGTGTGGAATATACTTAAGTATTTGAAGTGTATTATGTGCAGATGTTCCTAAACAGTGAAAAGAAGATGGTTTTTGCATAATTTTCTTTCAGATAACAAATGTTATAGACATTGTCACATCTGTAGTCAAATGTTTGATATGATTTATGTGAAAATATCCCTAAACAGCTACCTGTTGGCTTGATTAAGCACAATGCTCTTTCATTGTAAGAAAGTGATAGCTGTTCCATGTGGCATATACTGAAATGTTTGAAATGTCATATGTGAAGATGTTCCTTAAGAGCTACTTGCTGGGTGATTTCAAGACAATGTTCTTTCAGTGAATGGATGTTATAGATAGTCTATCACACCCGTAGTGAAATGCTGGATAAGTTTTATGAAGATGTCCCTAAGTAGCTACAAGCAAAATGGTTTCACAACAGTGTTCTTACAGACATTGAAGGTTGTAGATATTCTGTCATGCCTGTAGTGAAATGTTTGATAAGACTTGCATGAACACTTACATGAAGATGTTTCTAAACAGCCACAAGCAAGCTTTTTCAACACAGTATTTCATTGAATGAATGTAATAATTATCACATTGTGGCTGCAGAGAAACGTTTGATAAGACACACACAAAATGTTCATAAATAGCATGTGCCAGCTGGTTGCATCACAATGTTGTTTAATTTAATGGAAGTGATCATCATTCTGTATAGCATATGATGTGTTTGAATAGCCTTATATAAAGATATTCCTAAAAACTTATGAGCAATCTGGTTTCACCAGAGTGTGTTCCTCAGTGAAGGAATCTTACAGAGATTCTGTCAGAGCAGTAGTGACATGTTTGGTGTTTTGTATGAAGAAACCCTAAATGGCTTCCTGCAAGATGAGTTCAACACAGTGTTATTTCATTTTAAGAAAATGATAGTCATTCTGTTTGGCATAAACTTAAATATTAGAAAAGCCTTATATCAAGAGGTTCCTAATTAGCTACCAGCAATCTGGCTTCACAATAGTGTTCTTTCATTGAATGGATGTAATAGATACTTTGTAGTGAAATGTATGATAAGTCTCTTATGAGAAGGTTCCTAAACAGCTGCCTGCAATCTGGCTTCAGCACATTATATCATTGTCTCAAAGTGATATTCATTCAGTATGTCTTATATGGAAACGCTTGAAATGGTGAACATGAAGAAGTTTCTAAATATATACAAGCAAGATTGTTTCTCCACAGTTTTCTTTCAGTGACTGAATGTTACGTATAGTCTGTCACGACTATTGTAAAATGTTTGATGAGTCTTATGTAAAAACGTTCCTAGATAGCTATCTGTGAGCTCTATTTAGCACAGTGTTCTTTCATTGTAGGAAAATGATACCCATTCATTATGGCATATACTGAAATGTGAGAAATGTCTCCAATACAAATGTTCCTAATAATAGCTTCAAGATGCTTTCACCACAGAGTTCTTTCAGTGAAACAATATTGCAGATATTCTGTGACACTTGTAGTGAAGTGTTAGTTAAAACTTACTTGCAAGCTGGATTCAGCACAGTGTTTCTTTCATTGTTTGAAACTCATATTCAATCAGAACAGCAAATATTGAAATGGTTATAATGACTAATATGAAGATGATCCTTAATGGCTGCAAGTAAGATGGTTTCACCACAGTTTTCTCTCAGTGAACAAATGCTATATATATTCTGTCCCACATGCAATGAAATGTTTGTTAAGTCTTATATGAACATGTTCCTAAACAGCTACCCGCAAACTGGGCTTAGAACAGTGTTCTCACATTGTTAGTAATTGATAGGTCATCTGTAGGGCATATGCTGAAATGTTTGAAATGTCTTATGTGAATATGCCCCTAAACAGCTGTAAGCACATTTGTTTCACCAGAGTTCCTTTAGTGTCTGAATCTTATGGATATTTTTCAAGTCTGTAGTGTAATTTTTTAAGTATTTTATGAAGTTCTTCCTAAACAGATACTAGGAAACAAGGGTTCAGCTCATCCTTCTTTCCTTGAGTGAATATTAAAATCATTCTGTCATGACCATAGCGCAATATTTGCTAAGACTTATAAAAAGATATTTCTAAAAAAACAACTTTCCAGCTGGGTTCTTAACATTGTTCTTTCATTTTATGGAAGTGATAACCATTCTGGATGGAATACACTGAAATGTTTGAAAAGACTTGTATGAAGATACTCCTAAATAGCTACAAGCAATCTGGTTACACCACAGTGTTCTTTCATTTAATAAACTTTATATATAGTCTCCTATAGCTGTAGTGAAATGTTTTATATCATATATGAAAATGTTCCTACAGCTACCTGCAAGCTGGGATCAGCACACTGACTTTTCATTGTAATAAAGTGATAGTTACTTTGTATGGCATACACTGAAATGTCAGAAAAGACTTATATGAGTGTATTTCTAAAGAGATACAAGCAAGCTGGTTTCACAATAGTGATCTTTCATTGAATTAATGTAATAGATATTCTGTCGCACATGTTGTGAAATTTTCAATAAATCTTACATGAAAATGTTACTATAAGTCTACCTGAAAGCTGAGTTAAGTACAATGTTTTTTCATTTTCAGAAAGTATAGCTGTTCTCTATGGCTCATACTGAAATGCTAGAAAAGACTTACATGAAGATGTTCCTTAAAAGCTACAAGGAAGTTGGTTTCACCACAGCATTCTTTCAATGTGTGAATGTTATAGATATTCCATCATGCCCGTAGTGAAATGTTTGATAGGACTTATTTGAAGATTCCCCTAAAGAGCTGCAAGCAAGGTGTTTTCACCACAGTGTTCATTCAGAAAATGAATGTTATACGTATTCTGTCATGCCTCAAGAGAACTATTTGATGTCTTATGTGAGAGTGTTCCTGAACAGCTACAAGCAAGCTTTTTCAACATAGTGTGGTTTCCTTGAATGAATGTTATGGATATCATGTTGCGGCTGTAGAGAAACGTTTGATAAGACATAAATGAAATGCTCATAAAGAGCCACTGGTTTCATCAGAACGTTCTTTCTGGATATGGAAGTGATAGCCATTCTGTAGGCATAATGAAGTGTTTGAAGAGCCTTATACGAAGACATTCCCAAGGCGCCAGAAGTAATCTGGCTTCACCACAGTGTTCTTTCAGTGAACGAGTGTTATAGCTAGTCTGTCATGCCTGTAGTGAAATGTTTAATAAGTCTTATATGAAGAGGTTTCAAACAGCCGCCAGCAAGCCGGGTTTAGCACAGTGTCCTTTAACTGTAAGTAAGTGAGAGCCATTCTGTATGGCATATACTCAAATGTTAGAGAGGTCTTATATGAAGATGTTCCTAAATAGAATCCAACAAGATGTGTTCAGGACAGAATAATTTCATCATAAGATAGTGACAGCCGTTTAGTATGGCATATACAGAAATGCTGAAAAGGACTTAAATGAAGATCTTCCTTAACAGTAAAACCAAGCCACTTTCACCATAGTGTTCTTTCATTGAATGGATGTAATAGATATTCTGTCATGCCTGTAGTTAAATGTTCAATAGGTCTTACATAAAAATACTCCTAATAATCTACCTGAAAGCTATTAAACACAACCTTCTTTCCTCGTAAGAAGGGTATGGCCATGCTGTATGCCATATACTGAAATGCTTGAAAAGCTTTATATGAAGATGTTCCTCAACAGTTACAAGAAAACTGCTTTCATCCCTGTGTTCGTTCAATGAGTGAATGTTTAGAGATTCTGTCATTCCTGCAAAGGAATGTTTAATATAAGTCTTACGTGAAGATGTTTCTAAACAGCTACAAGGAAATTTTTTTAAATATAGTGTTATTACATTGAATAAACATTAAAGATATCCTGTCATGACTGTAGGCAAATGTCTGATAAGACTTGAGCAAAATATTAATAAACAATTACTTGCAAGCTGGGTTCATCACAGTATTCTTTTCTGGCTATGGAGATGATAGCCATTCTGTATGGCATAAAGTGATATGTTTGAAGAGCCTTTGATTTATATTCTTAAACAGCTAACAAGCAAGATGGTTTCTTCACAGTGTTCTTTCAGTGAATGAATGTTCTAGATATTGTCACATCTGTGGTGAAATATTTGATATATGATGTTCCTAAACAGCTACCTATAAACTGGATTCAGCATGTGTTCTTTCATTTTGTGAAAATGATAGTCGCTCTGTGTGGAATATACTTAAGTATTTGAAGTGTATTATGTGCAGATGTTCCTAAACAGTGAAAAGAAGATGGTTTTTGCATAATTTTCTTTCAGATAACAAATGTTATAGACATTGTCACATCTGTAGTCAAATGTTTGATATGATTTATGTGAAAATATCCCTAAACAGCTACCTGTTGGCTTGATTAAGCACAATGCTCTTTCATTGTAAGAAAGTGATAGCTGTTCCATGTGGCATATACTGAAATGTTTGAAATGTCATATGTGAAGATGTTCCTTAAGAGCTACTTGCTGGGTGATTTCAAGACAATGTTCTTTCAGTGAATGGATGTTATAGATAGTCTATCACACCCGTAGTGAAATGCTGGATAAGTTTTATGAAGATGTCCCTAAGTAGCTACAAGCAAAATGGTTTCACAACAGTGTTCTTACAGACATTGAAGGTTGTAGATATTCTGTCATGCCTGTAGTGAAATGTTTGATAAGACTTGCATGAACACTTACATGAAGATGTTTCTAAACAGCCACAAGCAAGCTTTTTCAACACAGTATTTCATTGAATGAATGTAATAATTATCACATTGTGGCTGCAGAGAAACGTTTGATAAGACACACACAAAATGTTCATAAATAGCATGTGCCAGCTGGTTGCATCACAATGTTGTTTAATTTAATGGAAGTGATCATCATTCTGTATAGCATATGATGTGTTTGAATAGCCTTATATAAAGATATTCCTAAACACTTATGAGCAATCTGGTTTCACCAGAGTGTGTTCCTCAGTGAAGGAATCTTACAGAGATTCTGTCAGAGCAGTAGTGACATGTTTGGTGTTTTGTATGAAGAAACCCTAAATGGCTTCCTGCAAGATGAGTTCAACACAGTGTTATTTCATTTTAAGAAAATGATAGTCATTCTGTTTGGCATAAACTGAAATATTAGAAAAGCCTTATATCAAGAGGTTCCTAATTAGCTACCAGCAATCTGGCTTCACAATAGTGTTCTTTCATTGAATGGATGTAATAGATACTTTGTAGTGAAATGTATGATAAGTCTCTTATGAGAAGGTTCCTAAACAGCTGCCTGCAATCTGGCTTCAGCACATTATATCATTGTCTCAAAGTGATATTCATTCAGTATGTCTTATATGGAAACGCTTGAAATGGTGAACATGAAGAAGTTTCTAAATATATACAAGCAAGATTGTTTCTCCACAGTTTTCTTTCAGTGACTGAATGTTACGTATAGTCTGTCACGACTATTGTAAAATGTTTGATGAGTCTTATGTAAAAACGTTCCTAGATAGCTATCTGTGAGCTCTATTTAGCACAGTGTTCTTTCATTGTAGGAAAATGATACCCATTCATTATGGCATATACTGAAATGTGAGAAATGTCTCCAATACAAATGTTCCTAATAATAGCTTCAAGATGCTTTCACCACAGAGTTCTTTCAGTGAAACAATATTGCAGATATTCTGTGACACTTGTAGTGAAGTGTTAGTTAAAACTTACTTGCAAGCTGGATTCAGCACAGTGTTTCTTTCATTGTTTGAAACTCATATTCAATCAGAACAGCAAATATTGAAATGGTTATAATGACTAATATGAAGATGATCCTTAATGGCTGCAAGTAAGATGGTTTCACCACAGTTTTCTCTCAGTGAACAAATGCTATATATATTCTGTCCCACATGCAATGAAATGTTTGTTAAGTCTTATATGAACATGTTCCTAAACAGCTACCCGCAAACTGGGCTTAGAACAGTGTTCTCACATTGTTAGTAATTGATAGGTCATCTGTAGGGCATATGCTGAAATGTTTGAAATGTCTTATGTGAATATGCCCCTAAACAGCTGTAAGCACATTTGTTTCACCAGAGTTCCTTTAGTGTCTGAATCTTATGGATATTTTTCAAGTCTGTAGTGTAATTTTTTAAGTATTTTATGAAGTTCTTCCTAAACAGATACTAGGAAACAAGGGTTCAGCTCATCCTTCTTTCCTTGAGTGAATATTAAAATCATTCTGTCATGACCATAGCGCAATATTTGCTAAGACTTATAAAAAGATATTTCTAAAAAAACAACTTTCCAGCTGGGTTCTTAACATTGTTCTTTCATTTTATGGAAGTGATAACCATTCTGGATGGAATACACTGAAATGTTTGAAAAGACTTGTATGAAGATACTCCTAAATAGCTACAAGCAATCTGGTTACACCACAGTGTTCTTTCATTTAATAAACTTTATATATAGTCTCCTATAGCTGTAGTGAAATGTTTTATATCATATATGAAAATGTTCCTACAGCTACCTGCAAGCTGGGATCAGCACACTGACTTTTCATTGTAATAAAGTGATAGTTACTTTGTATGGCATACACTGAAATGTCAGAAAAGACTTATATGAGTGTATTTCTAAAGAGATACAAGCAAGCTGGTTTCACAATAGTGATCTTTCATTGAATTAATGTAATAGATATTCTGTCGCACATGTTGTGAAATTTTCAATAAATCTTACATGAAAATGTTACTATAAGTCTACCTGAAAGCTGAGTTAAGTACAATGTTTTTTCATTTTCAGAAAGTATAGCTGTTCTCTATGGCTCATACTGAAATGCTAGAAAAGACTTACATGAAGATGTTCCTTAAAAGCTACAAGGAAGTTGGTTTCACCACAGCATTCTTTCAATGTGTGAATGTTATAGATATTCCATCATGCCCGTAGTGAAATGTTTGATAGGACTTATTTGAAGATTCCCCTAAAGAGCTGCAAGCAAGGTGTTTTCACCACAGTGTTCATTCAGAAAATGAATGTTATACGTATTCTGTCATGCCTCAAGAGAACTATTTGATGTCTTATGTGAGAGTGTTCCTGAACAGCTACAAGCAAGCTTTTTCAACATAGTGTGGTTTCCTTGAATGAATGTTATGGATATCATGTTGCGGCTGTAGAGAAACGTTTGATAAGACATAAATGAAATGCTCATAAAGAGCCACTGGTTTCATCAGAACGTTCTTTCTGGATATGGAAGTGATAGCCATTCTGTAGGCATAATGAAGTGTTTGAAGAGCCTTATACGAAGACATTCCCAAGGCGCCAGAAGTAATCTGGCTTCACCACAGTGTTCTTTCAGTGAACGAGTGTTATAGCTAGTCTGTCATGCCTGTAGTGAAATGTTTAATAAGTCTTATATGAAGAGGTTTCAAACAGCCGCCAGCAAGCCGGGTTTAGCACAGTGTCCTTTAACTGTAAGTAAGTGAGAGCCATTCTGTATGGCATATACTCAAATGTTAGAGAGGTCTTATATGAAGATGTTCCTAAATAGAATCCAACAAGATGTGTTCAGGACAGAATAATTTCATCATAAGATAGTGACAGCCGTTTAGTATGGCATATACAGAAATGCTGAAAAGGACTTAAATGAAGATCTTCCTTAACAGTAAAACCAAGCCACTTTCACCATAGTGTTCTTTCATTGAATGGATGTAATAGATATTCTGTCATGCCTGTAGTTAAATGTTCAATAGGTCTTACATAAAAATACTCCTAATAATCTACCTGAAAGCTATTAAACACAACCTTCTTTCCTCGTAAGAAGGGTATGGCCATGCTGTATGCCATATACTGAAATGCTTGAAAAGCTTTATATGAAGATGTTCCTCAACAGTTACAAGAAAACTGCTTTCATCCCTGTGTTCGTTCAATGAGTGAATGTTTAGAGATTCTGTCATTCCTGCAAAGGAATGTTTAATATAAGTCTTACGTGAAGATGTTTCTAAACAGCTACAAGGAAATTTTTTTAAATATAGTGTTATTACATTGAATAAACATTAAAGATATCCTGTCATGACTGTAGGCAAATGTCTGATAAGACTTGAGCAAAATATTAATAAACAATTACTTGCAAGCTGGGTTCATCACAGTATTCTTTTCTGGCTATGGAGATGATAGCCATTCTGTATGGCATAAAGTGATATGTTTGAAGAGCCTTTGATTTATATTCTTAAACAGCTAACAAGCAAGATGGTTTCTTCACAGTGTTCTTTCAGTGAATGAATGTTCTAGATATTGTCACATCTGTGGTGAAATATTTGATATATGATGTTCCTAAACAGCTACCTATAAACTGGATTCAGCATGTGTTCTTTCATTTTGTGAAAATGATAGTCGCTCTGTGTGGAATATACTTAAGTATTTGAAGTGTATTATGTGCAGATGTTCCTAAACAGTGAAAAGAAGATGGTTTTTGCATAATTTTCTTTCAGATAACAAATGTTATAGACATTGTCACATCTGTAGTCAAATGTTTGATATGATTTATGTGAAAATATCCCTAAACAGCTACCTGTTGGCTTGATTAAGCACAATGCTCTTTCATTGTAAGAAAGTGATAGCTGTTCCATGTGGCATATACTGAAATGTTTGAAATGTCATATGTGAAGATGTTCCTTAAGAGCTACTTGCTGGGTGTTTTCAAGACAATGGTCTTTCAGTGAATGGATGTTATAGATAGTCTATCACACCCGTAGTGAAATGCTGGATAAGTTTTATGAAGATGTCCCTAAGTAGCTACAAGCAAAATGGTTTCACAACAGTGTTCTTACAGACATTGAAGGTTGTAGATATTCTGTCATGCCTGTAGTGAAATGTTTGATAAGACTTGCATGAACACTTACATGAAGATGTTTCTAAACAGCCACAAGCAAGCTTTTTCAACACAGTATTTCATTGAATGAATGTAATAATTATCACATTGTGGCTGCAGAGAAACGTTTGATAAGACACACACAAAATGTTCATAAATAGCATGTGCCAGCTGGTTGCATCACAATGTTGTTTAATTTAATGGAAGTGATCATCATTCTGTATAGCATATGATGTGTTTGAATAGCCTTATATAAAGATATTCCTAAACACTTATGAGCAATCTGGTTTCACCAGAGTGTGTTCCTCAGTGAAGGAATCTTACAGAGATTCTGTCAGAGCAGTAGTGACATGTTTGGTGTTTTGTATGAAGAAACCCTAAATGGCTTCCTGCAAGATGAGTTCAACACAGTGTTATTTCATTTTAAGAAAATGATAGTCATTCTGTTTGGCATAAACTGAAATATTAGAAAAGCCTTATATCAAGAGGTTCCTAATTAGCTACCAGCAATCTGGCTTCACAATAGTGTTCTTTCATTGAATGGATGTAATAGATACTTTGTAGTGAAATGTATGATAAGTCTCTTATGAGAAGGTTCCTAAACAGCTGCCTGCAATCTGGCTTCAGCACATTATATCATTGTCTCAAAGTGATATTCATTCAGTATGTCTTATATGGAAACGCTTGAAATGGTGAACATGAAGAAGTTTCTAAATATATACAAGCAAGATTGTTTCTCCACAGTTTTCTTTCAGTGACTGAATGTTACGTATAGTCTGTCACGACTATTGTAAAATGTTTGATGAGTCTTATGTAAAAACGTTCCTAGATAGCTATCTGTGAGCTCTATTTAGCACAGTGTTCTTTCATTGTAGGAAAATGATACCCATTCATTATGGCATATACTGAAATGTGAGAAATGTCTCCAATACAAATGTTCCTAATAATAGCTTCAAGATGCTTTCACCACAGAGTTCTTTCAGTGAAACAATATTGCAGATATTCTGTGACACTTGTAGTGAAGTGTTAGTTAAAACTTACTTGCAAGCTGGATTCAGCACAGTGTTTCTTTCATTGTTTGAAACTCATATTCAATCAGAACAGCAAATATTGAAATGGTTATAATGACTAATATGAAGATGATCCTTAATGGCTGCAAGTAAGATGGTTTCACCACAGTTTTCTCTCAGTGAACAAATGCTATATATATTCTGTCCCACATGCAATGAAATGTTTGTTAAGTCTTATATGAACATGTTCCTAAACAGCTACCCGCAAACTGGGCTTAGAACAGTGTTCTCACATTGTTAGTAATTGATAGGTCATCTGTAGGGCATATGCTGAAATGTTTGAAATGTCTTATGTGAATATGCCCCTAAACAGCTGTAAGCACATTTGTTTCACCAGAGTTCCTTTAGTGTCTGAATCTTATGGATATTTTTCAAGTCTGTAGTGTAATTTTTTAAGTATTTTATGAAGTTCTTCCTAAACAGATACTAGGAAACAAGGGTTCAGCTCATCCTTCTTTCCTTGAGTGAATATTAAAATCATTCTGTCATGACCATAGCGCAATATTTGCTAAGACTTATAAAAAGATATTTCTAAAAAAACAACTTTCCAGCTGGGTTCTTAACATTGTTCTTTCATTTTATGGAAGTGATAACCATTCTGGATGGAATACACTGAAATGTTTGAAAAGACTTGTATGAAGATACTCCTAAATAGCTACAAGCAATCTGGTTACACCACAGTGTTCTTTCATTTAATAAACTTTATATATAGTCTCCTATAGCTGTAGTGAAATGTTTTATATCATATATGAAAATGTTCCTACAGCTACCTGCAAGCTGGGATCAGCACACTGACTTTTCATTGTAATAAAGTGATAGTTACTTTGTATGGCATACACTGAAATGTCAGAAAAGACTTATATGAGTGTATTTCTAAAGAGATACAAGCAAGCTGGTTTCACAATAGTGATCTTTCATTGAATTAATGTAATAGATATTCTGTCGCACATGTTGTGAAATTTTCAATAAATCTTACATGAAAATGTTACTATAAGTCTACCTGAAAGCTGAGTTAAGTACAATGTTTTTTCATTTTCAGAAAGTATAGCTGTTCTCTATGGCTCATACTGAAATGCTAGAAAAGACTTACATGAAGATGTTCCTTAAAAGCTACAAGGAAGTTGGTTTCACCACAGCATTCTTTCAATGTGTGAATGTTATAGATATTCCATCATGCCCGTAGTGAAATGTTTGATAGGACTTATTTGAAGATTCCCCTAAAGAGCTGCAAGCAAGGTGTTTTCACCACAGTGTTCATTCAGAAAATGAATGTTATACGTATTCTGTCATGCCTCAAGAGAACTATTTGATGTCTTATGTGAGAGTGTTCCTGAACAGCTACAAGCAAGCTTTTTCAACATAGTGTGGTTTCCTTGAATGAATGTTATGGATATCATGTTGCGGCTGTAGAGAAACGTTTGATAAGACATAAATGAAATGCTCATAAAGAGCCACTGGTTTCATCAGAACGTTCTTTCTGGATATGGAAGTGATAGCCATTCTGTAGGCATAATGAAGTGTTTGAAGAGCCTTATACGAAGACATTCCCAAGGCGCCAGAAGTAATCTGGCTTCACCACAGTGTTCTTTCAGTGAACGAGTGTTATAGCTAGTCTGTCATGCCTGTAGTGAAATGTTTAATAAGTCTTATATGAAGAGGTTTCAAACAGCCGCCAGCAAGCCGGGTTTAGCACAGTGTCCTTTAACTGTAAGTAAGTGAGAGCCATTCTGTATGGCATATACTCAAATGTTAGAGAGGTCTTATATGAAGATGTTCCTAAATAGAATCCAACAAGATGTGTTCAGGACAGAATAATTTCATCATAAGATAGTGACAGCCGTTTAGTATGGCATATACAGAAATGCTGAAAAGGACTTAAATGAAGATCTTCCTTAACAGTAAAACCAAGCCACTTTCACCATAGTGTTCTTTCATTGAATGGATGTAATAGATATTCTGTCATGCCTGTAGTTAAATGTTCAATAGGTCTTACATAAAAATACTCCTAATAATCTACCTGAAAGCTATTAAACACAACCTTCTTTCCTCGTAAGAAGGGTATGGCCATGCTGTATGCCATATACTGAAATGCTTGAAAAGCTTTATATGAAGATGTTCCTCAACAGTTACAAGAAAACTGCTTTCATCCCTGTGTTCGTTCAATGAGTGAATGTTTAGAGATTCTGTCATTCCTGCAAAGGAATGTTTAATATAAGTCTTACGTGAAGATGTTTCTAAACAGCTACAAGGAAATTTTTTTAAATATAGTGTTATTACATTGAATAAACATTAAAGATATCCTGTCATGACTGTAGGCAAATGTCTGATAAGACTTGAGCAAAATATTAATAAACAATTACTTGCAAGCTGGGTTCATCACAGTATTCTTTTCTGGCTATGGAGATGATAGCCATTCTGTATGGCATAAAGTGATATGTTTGAAGAGCCTTTGATTTATATTCTTAAACAGCTAACAAGCAAGATGGTTTCTTCACAGTGTTCTTTCAGTGAATGAATGTTCTAGATATTGTCACATCTGTGGTGAAATATTTGATATATGATGTTCCTAAACAGCTACCTATAAACTGGATTCAGCATGTGTTCTTTCATTTTGTGAAAATGATAGTCGCTCTGTGTGGAATATACTTAAGTATTTGAAGTGTATTATGTGCAGATGTTCCTAAACAGTGAAAAGAAGATGGTTTTTGCATAATTTTCTTTCAGATAACAAATGTTATAGACATTGTCACATCTGTAGTCAAATGTTTGATATGATTTATGTGAAAATATCCCTAAACAGCTACCTGTTGGCTTGATTAAGCACAATGCTCTTTCATTGTAAGAAAGTGATAGCTGTTCCATGTGGCATATACTGAAATGTTTGAAATGTCATATGTGAAGATGTTCCTTAAGAGCTACTTGCTGGGTGTTTTCAAGACAATGGTCTTTCAGTGAATGGATGTTATAGATAGTCTATCACACCCGTAGTGAAATGCTGGATAAGTTTTATGAAGATGTCCCTAAGTAGCTACAAGCAAAATGGTTTCACAACAGTGTTCTTACAGACATTGAAGGTTATAGATATTCTGTCATGCCTGTAGTGAAATGTTTGATAAGACTTGCATGAACACTTACATGAAGATGTTTCTAAACAGCCACAAGCAAGCTTTTTCAACACAGTATTTCATTGAATGAATGTAATAATTATCACATTGTGGCTGCAGAGAAACGTTTGATAAGACACACACAAAATGTTCATAAATAGCATGTGCCAGCTGGTTGCATCACAATGTTGTTTAATTTAATGGAAGTGATCATCATTCTGTATAGCATATGATGTGTTTGAATAGCCTTATATAAAGATATTCCTAAACACTTATGAGCAATCTGGTTTCACCAGAGTGTGTTCCTCAGTGAAGGAATCTTACAGAGATTCTGTCAGAGCAGTAGTGACATGTTTGGTGTTTTGTATGAAGAAACCCTAAATGGCTTCCTGCAAGATGAGTTCAACACAGTGTTATTTCATTTTAAGAAAATGATAGTCATTCTGTTTGGCATAAACTGAAATATTAGAAAAGCCTTATATCAAGAGGTTCCTAATTAGCTACCAGCAATCTGGCTTCACAATAGTGTTCTTTCATTGAATGGATGTAATAGATACTTTGTAGTGAAATGTATGATAAGTCTCTTATGAAAAGGTTCCTAAACAGCTGCCTGCAATCTGGCTTCAGCACATTATATCATTGTCTCAAAGTGATATTCATTCAGTATGTCTTATATGGAAACGCTTGAAATGGTGAACATGAAGAAGTTTCTAAATATATACAAGCAAGATTGTTTCTCCACAGTTTTCTTTCAGTGACTGAATGTTACGTATAGTCTGTCACGACTATTGTAAAATGTTTGATGAGTCTTATGTAAAAACGTTCCTAGATAGCTATCTGTGAGCTCTATTTAGCACAGTGTTCTTTCATTGTAGGAAAATGATACCCATTCATTATGGCATATACTGAAATGTGAGAAATGTCTCCAATACAAATGTTCCTAATAATAGCTTCAAGATGCTTTCACCACAGAGTTCTTTCAGTGAAACAATATTGCAGATATTCTGTGACACTTGTAGTGAAGTGTTAGTTAAAACTTACTTGCAAGCTGGATTCAGCACAGTGTTTCTTTCATTGTTTGAAACTCATATTCAATCAGAACAGCAAATATTGAAATGGTTATAATGACTAATATGAAGATGATCCTTAATGGCTGCAAGTAAGATGGTTTCACCACAGTTTTCTCTCAGTGAACAAATGCTATATATATTCTGTCCCACATGCAATGAAATGTTTGTTAAGTCTTATATGAACATGTTCCTAAACAGCTACCCGCAAACTGGGCTTAGAACAGTGTTCTCACATTGTTAGTAATTGATAGGTCATCTGTAGGGCATATGCTGAAATGTTTGAAATGTCTTATGTGAATATGCCCCTAAACAGCTGTAAGCACATTTGTTTCACCAGAGTTCCTTTAGTGTCTGAATCTTATGGATATTTTTCAAGTCTGTAGTGTAATTTTTTAAGTATTTTATGAAGTTCTTCCTAAACAGATACTAGGAAACAAGGGTTCAGCTCATCCTTCTTTCCTTGAGTGAATATTAAAATCATTCTGTCATGACCATAGCGCAATATTTGCTAAGACTTATAAAAAGATATTTCTAAAAAAACAACTTTCCAGCTGGGTTCTTAACATTGTTCTTTCATTTTATGGAAGTGATAACCATTCTGGATGGAATACACTGAAATGTTTGAAAAGACTTGTATGAAGATACTCCTAAATAGCTACAAGCAATCTGGTTACACCACAGTGTTCTTTCATTTAATAAACTTTATCTATAGTCTCCTATAGCTGTAGTGAAATGTTTTATATCATATATGAAAATGTTCCTACAGCTACCTGCAAGCTGGGATCAGCACACTGACTTTTCATTGTAATAAAGTGATAGTTACTTTGTATGGCATACACTGAAATGTCAGAAAAGACTTATATGAGTGTATTTCTAAAGAGATACAAGCAAGCTGGTTTCACAATAGTGATCTTTCATTGAATTAATGTAATAGATATTCTGTCGCACATGTTGTGAAATTTTCAATAAATCTTACATGAAAATGTTACTATAAGTCTACCTGAAAGCTGAGTTAAGTACAATGTTTTTTCATTTTCAGAAAGTATAGCTGTTCTCTATGGCTCATACTGAAATGCTAGAAAAGACTTACATGAAGATGTTCCTTAAAAGCTACAAGGAAGTTGGTTTCACCACAGCATTCTTTCAATGTGTGAATGTTATAGATATTCCATCATGCCCGTAGTGAAATGTTTGATAGGACTTATTTGAAGATTCCCCTAAAGAGCTGCAAGCAAGGTGTTTTCACCACAGTGTTCATTCAGAAAATGAATGTTATACGTATTCTGTCATGCCTCAAGAGAACTATTTGATGTCTTATGTGAGAGTGTTCCTGAACAGCTACAAGCAAGCTTTTTCAACATAGTGTGGTTTCCTTGAATGAATGTTATGGATATCATGTTGCGGCTGTAGAGAAACGTTTGATAAGACATAAATGAAATGCTCATAAAGAGCCACTGGTTTCATCAGAACGTTCTTTCTGGATATGGAAGTGATAGCCATTCTGTAGGCATAATGAAGTGTTTGAAGAGCCTTATACGAAGACATTCCCAAGGCGCCAGAAGTAATCTGGCTTCACCACAGTGTTCTTTCAGTGAACGAGTGTTATAGCTAGTCTGTCATGCCTGTAGTGAAATGTTTAATAAGTCTTATATGAAGAGGTTTCAAACAGCCGCCAGCAAGCCGGGTTTAGCACAGTGTCCTTTAACTGTAAGTAAGTGAGAGCCATTCTGTATGGCATATACTCAAATGTTAGAGAGGTCTTATATGAAGATGTTCCTAAATAGAATCCAACAAGATGTGTTCAGGACAGAATAATTTCATCATAAGATAGTGACAGCCGTTTAGTATGGCATATACAGAAATGCTGAAAAGGACTTAAATGAAGATCTTCCTTAACAGTAAAACCAAGCCACTTTCACCATAGTGTTCTTTCATTGAATGGATGTAATAGATATTCTGTCATGCCTGTAGTTAAATGTTCAATAGGTCTTACATAAAAATACTCCTAATAATCTACCTGAAAGCTATTAAACACAACCTTCTTTCCTCGTAAGAAGGGTATGGCCATGCTGTCTGCCATATACTGAAATGCTTGAAAAGCTTTATATGAAGATGTTCCTCAACAGTTACAAGAAAACTGCTTTCATCCCTGTGTTCGTTCAATGAGTGAATGTTTAGAGATTCTGTCATTCCTGCAAAGGAATGTTTAATATAAGTCTTACGTGAAGATGTTTCTAAACAGCTACAAGGAAATTTTTTTAAATATAGTGTTATTACATTGAATAAACATTAAAGATATCCTGTCATGACTGTAGGCAAATGTCTGATAAGACTTGAGCAAAATATTAATAAACAATTACTTGCAAGCTGGGTTCATCACAGTATTCTTTTCTGGCTATGGAGATGATAGCCATTCTGTATGGCATAAAGTGATATGTTTGAAGAGCCTTTGATTTATATTCTTAAACAGCTAACAAGCAAGATGGTTTCTTCACAGTGTTCTTTCAGTGAATGAATGTTCTAGATATTGTCACATCTGTGGTGAAATATTTGATATATGATGTTCCTAAACAGCTACCTATAAACTGGATTCAGCATGTGTTCTTTCATTTTGTGAAAATGATAGTCGCTCTGTGTGGAATATACTTAAGTATTTGAAGTGTATTATGTGCAGATGTTCCTAAACAGTGAAAAGAAGATGGTTTTTGCATAATTTTCTTTCAGATAACAAATGTTATAGACATTGTCACATCTGTAGTCAAATGTTTGATATGATTTATGTGAAAATATCCCTAAACAGCTACCTGTTGGCTTGATTAAGCACAATGCTCTTTCATTGTAAGAAAGTGATAGCTGTTCCATGTGGCATATACTGAAATGTTTGAAATGTCATATGTGAAGATGTTCCTTAAGAGCTACTTGCTGGGTGATTTCAAGACAATGTTCTTTCAGTGAATGGATGTTATAGATAGTCTATCACACCCGTAGTGAAATGCTGGATAAGTTTTATGAAGATGTCCCTAAGTAGCTACAAGCAAAATGGTTTCACAACAGTGTTCTTACAGACATTGAAGGTTATAGATATTCTGTCATGCCTGTAGTGAAATGTTTGATAAGACTTGCATGAACACTTACATGAAGATGTTTCTAAACAGCCACAAGCAAGCTTTTTCAACACAGTATTTCATTGAATGAATGTAATAATTATCACATTGTGGCTGCAGAGAAACGTTTGATAAGACACACACAAAATGTTCATAAATAGCATGTGCCAGCTGGTTGCATCACAATGTTGTTTAATTTAATGGAAGTGATCATCATTCTGTATAGCATATGATGTGTTTGAATAGCCTTATATAAAGATATTCCTAAACACTTATGAGCAATCTGGTTTCACCAGAGTGTGTTCCTCAGTGAAGGAATCTTACAGAGATTCTGTCAGAGCAGTAGTGACATGTTTGGTGTTTTGTATGAAGAAACCCTAAATGGCTTCCTGCAAGATGAGTTCAACACAGTGTTATTTCATTTTAAGAAAATGATAGTCATTCTGTTTGGCATAAACTGAAATATTAGAAAAGCCTTATATCAAGAGGTTCCTAATTAGCTACCAGCAATCTGGCTTCACAATAGTGTTCTTTCATTGAATGGATGTAATAGATACTTTGTAGTGAAATGTATGATAAGTCTCTTATGAAAAGGTTCCTAAACAGCTGCCTGCAATCTGGCTTCAGCACATTATATCATTGTCTCAAAGTGATATTCATTCAGTATGTCTTATATGGAAACGCTTGAAATGGTGAACATGAAGAAGTTTCTAAATATATACAAGCAAGATTGTTTCTCCACAGTTTTCTTTCAGTGACTGAATGTTACGTATAGTCTGTCACGACTATTGTAAAATGTTTGATGAGTCTTATGTAAAAACGTTCCTAGATAGCTATCTGTGAGCTCTATTTAGCACAGTGTTCTTTCATTGTAGGAAAATGATACCCATTCATTATGGCATATACTGAAATGTGAGAAATGTCTCCAATACAAATGTTCCTAATAATAGCTTCAAGATGCTTTCACCACAGAGTTCTTTCAGTGAAACAATATTGCAGATATTCTGTGACACTTGTAGTGAAGTGTTAGTTAAAACTTACTTGCAAGCTGGATTCAGCACAGTGTTTCTTTCATTGTTTGAAACTCATATTCAATCAGAACAGCAAATATTGAAATGGTTATAATGACTAATATGAAGAGGATCCTTAATGGCTGCAAGTAAGATGGTTTCACCACAGTTTTCTCTCAGTGAACAAATGCTATATATATTCTGTCCCGCATGCAATGAAATGTTTGTTAAGTCTTATATGAACATGTTCCTAAACAGCTACCCGCAAACTGGGCTTAGAACAGTGTTCTCACACTGTTAGTAATTGATAGGTCATCTGTAGGGCATATGCTGAAATGTTTGAAATGTCTTATGTGAATATGCCCCTAAACAGCTGTAAGCACATTTGTTTCACCAGAGTTCCTTTAGTGTCTGAATCTTATGGATATTTTTCAAGTCTGTAGTGTAATTTTTTAAGTATTTTATGAAGTTCTTCCTAAACAGATACTAGGAAACAAGGGTTCAGCTCATCCTTCTTTCCTTGAGTGAATATTAAAATCATTCTGTCATGACCATAGCGCAATATTTGTTAAGACTTATAAAAAGATATTTCTAAAAGACAACTTTCCAGCTGGGTTCTTAACATTGTTCTTTCATTTTATGGAAGTGATAACCATTCTGGATGGAATACACTGAAATGTTTGAAAAGACTTGTATGAAGATACTCCTAAATAGCTACAAGCAATCTGGTTACACCACAGTGTTCTTTCATTTAATAAACTTTATATATAGTCTCCTAAGGCTGTAGTGAAATGTTTTATATCATATATGAAAATGTTCCTACAGCTACCTGCAAGCTGGGATCAGCACACTGACTTTTCATTGTAATAAAGTGATAGTTACTTTGTATGGCATACACTGAAATGTCAGAAAAGACTTATATGAGTGTATTTCTAAAGAGATACAAGCAAGCTGGTTTCACAATAGTGATCTTTCATTGAATTAATGTAATAGATATTCTGTCGCACATGTTGTGAAATGTTCAATAAATCTTACATGAAAATGTTACTATAAGTCTACCTGAAAGCTGAGTTAAGTACAATGTTTTTTCATTTTAAGAAAGTATAGCTGTTCTCTATGGCTCATACTGAAATGCTAGAAAAGACTTACATGAAGATGTTCCTTAAAAGCTACAAGGAAGTTGGTTTCACCACAGCATTCTTTCAATGAGTGAATGTTATAGATATTCCATCATGCCCGTAGTGAAATGTTTGATAGGACTTATTTGAAGATTCCCCTAAAGAGCTGCAAGCAAGGTGTTTTCACCACAGTGTTCATTCAGAAAATGAATGTTATACGTATTCTGTCATGCCTCAAGAGAACTATTTGATGTCTTATGTGAGAGTGTTCCTGAACAGCTACAAGCAAGCTTTTTCAACATAGTGTGGTTTCCTTGAATGAATGTTATGGATATCATGTTGCGGCTGTAGAGAAACGTTTGATAAGACATAAATGAAATGCTCATAAAGAGCCACTGGTTTCATCAGAACGTTCTTTCTGGATATGGAAGTGATAGCCATTCTGTAGGCATAATGAAGTGTTTGAAGAGCCTTATACGAAGACATTCCCAAGGCGCCAGAAGTAATCTGGCTTCACCACAGTGTTCTTTCAGTGAACGAGTGTTATAGCTAGTCTGTCATGCCTGTAGTGAAATGTTTAATAAGTCTTATATGAAGAGGTTTCAAACAGCCGCCAGCAAGCCGGGTTTAGCACAGTGTCCTTTAACTGTAAGTAAGTGAGAGCCATTCTGTATGGCATATACTTAAATGTTAGAGAGGTCTTATATGAAGATGTTCCTAAATAGAATCCAACAAGATGTGTTCAGGACAGAATAATTTCATCATAAGATAGTGACAGCCGTTTAGTATGGCATATACTGAAATGCTGAAAAGGACTGAAATGAAGATCTTCCTTAACAGTAAAACCAAGCCACTTTCACCATAGTGTTCTTTCATTGAATGGATGTAATAGATATTCTGTCATGCCTGTAGTTAAATGTTCAATAGGTCTTACATAAAAATACTCCTAATAATCTACCTGAAAGCTATTAAACACAAACTTCTTTCCTTGTAAGAAGGGTATGGCCATGCTGTATGCCATATACTGAAATGCTTGAAAAGCTTTATACGAAGATGTTCCTCAACAGTTACAAGAAAACTGCTTTCATCCCTGTGTTCGTTCAATGAGTGAATGTTTAGAGATTCTGTCATTCCTGCAAAGGAATGTTTAATAAGTCTTACATGAAGATGTTTCTAAACAGCTACAAGGAAATTTTTTTAAATATAGTGTTATTACATTGAATAAACATTAAAGACATCCTGTCATGACTGTAGGCAAATGTCTGATAAGACTTGAGCAAGATATTAATAAACAATTACTTGCAAGCTGGGTTCATCACAGTATTCTTTCCTGGCTATGGAGATGATAGCCATTCTGTATGGCATAAAGTGATATGTTTGAAGAGCCTTTGATTTATATTCTTAAACAGCTAACAAGCAAGATGGTTTCTTCACAGTGTTCTTTCAGTGAATGAATGTTCTAGATATTGTCACATCTGTGGTGAAATATTTGATATATGATGTTCCTAAACAGCTACCTATAAACTGGATTCAGCATGTGTTCTTTCATTTTGTGAAAATGATAGTCGCTCTGTGTGGAATATACTTAAGTATTTGAAGTGTATTATGTGCAGATGTTCCTAAACAGTGAAAAGAAGATGGTTTTTGCATAATTTTCTTTCAGATAACAAATGTTATAGACATTGTCACATCTGTAGTCAAATGTTTGATATGATTTATGTGAAAATATCCCTAAACAGCTACCTGTTGGCTTGATTAAGCACAATGCTCTTTCATTGTAAGAAAGTGATAGCTGTTCCATGTGGCATATACTGAAATGTTTGAAATGTCATCTGTGAAGATGTTCCTTAAGAGCTACTTGCTGGGTGTTTTCAAGACAATGTTCTTTCAGTGAATGGATGTTGTAGATAGTCTATCACACCCGTAGTGAAATGCTGGATAAGTTTTATGAAGATGTCCCTAAGTAGCTACAAGCAAAATGGTTTCACAACAGTGTTCTTACAGACATTGAAGGTTATAGATATTCTGTCATGCCTGTAGTGAAATGTTTGATAAGACTTGCATGAACACTTACATGAAGATGTTTCTAAACAGCCACAAGCAAGCTTTTTCAACACAGTATTTCATTGAATGAATGTAATAATTATCACATTGTGGCTGCAGAGAAACGTTTGATAAGACACACACAAAATGTTCATAAATAGCATGTGCCAGCTGGTTGCATCACAATGTTGTTTAATTTAATGGAAGTGATCATCATTCTGTATAGCATATGATGTGTTTGAATAGCCTTATATAAAGATATTCCTAAACACTTATAAGCAATCTGGTTTCACCAGAGTGTGTTCCTCAGTGAAGGAATCTTACAGAGATTCTGTCAGAGCAGTAGTGACATGTTTGGTGTTTTGTATGAAGAAACCCTAAATGGCTTCCTGCAAGATGAGTTCAACACAGTGTTATTTCATTTTAAGAAAATGATAGTCATTCTGTTTGGCATAAACTGAAATATTAGAAAAGCCTTATATCAAGAGGTTCCTAATTAGCTACCAGCAATCTGGCTTCACAATAGTGTTCTTTCATTGAATGGATGTAATAGATACTTTGTAGTGAAATGTATGATAAGTCTCTTATGAAAAGGTTCCTAAACAGCTGCCTGCAATCTGGCTTCAGCACATTATATCATTGTCTCAAAGTGATATTCATTCAGTATGTCTTATATGGAAACGCTTGAAATGGTGAACATGAAGAAGTTTCTAAATATATACAAGCAAGATTGTTTCTCCACAGTTTTCTTTCAGTGACTGAATGTTACGTATAGTCTGTCACGACTATTGTAAAATGTTTGATGAGTCTTATGTAAAAACGTTCCTAGATAGCTATCTGTGAGCTCTATTTAGCACAGTGTTCTTTCATTGTAGGAAAATGATACCCATTCATTATGGCATATACTGAAATGTGAGAAATGTCTCCAATACAAATGTTCCTAATAATAGCTTCAAGATGCTTTCACCACAGAGTTCTTTCAGTGAAACAATATTGCAGATATTCTGTGACACTTGTAGTGAAGTGTTAGTTAAAACTTACTTGCAAGCTGGATTCAGCACAGTGTTTCTTTCATTGTTTGAAACTCATATTCAATCAGAACAGCAAATATTGAAATGGTTATAATGACTAATATGAAGAGGATCCTTAATGGCTGCAAGTAAGATGGTTTCACCACAGTTTTCTCTCAGTGAACAAATGCTATATATATTCTGTCCCGCATGCAATGAAATGTTTGTTAAGTCTTATATGAACATGTTCCTAAACAGCTACCCGCAAACTGGGCTTAGAACAGTGTTCTCACACTGTTAGTAATTGATAGGTCATCTGTAGGGCATATGCTGAAATGTTTGAAATGTCTTATGTGAATATGCCCCTAAACAGCTGTAAGCACATTTGTTTCACCAGAGTTCCTTTAGTGTCTGAATCTTATGGATATTTTTCAAGTCTGTAGTGTAATTTTTTAAGTATTTTATGAAGTTCTTCCTAAACAGATACTAGGAAACAAGGGTTCAGCTCATCCTTCTTTCCTTGAGTGAATATTAAAATCATTCTGTCATGACCATAGCGCAATATTTGTTAAGACTTATAAAAAGATATTTCTAAAAGACAACTTTCCAGCTGGGTTCTTAAGATTGTTCTTTCATTTTATGGAAGTGATAACCATTCTGGATGGAATACACTGAAATGTTTGAAAAGACTTGTATGAAGATACTCCTAAATAGCTACAAGCAATCTGGTTACACCACAGTGTTCTTTCATTTAATAAACTTTATATATAGTCTCCTAAGGCTGTAGTGAAATGTTTTATATCATATATGAAAATGTTCCTACAGCTACCTGCAAGCTGGGATCAGCACACTGACTTTTCATTGTAATAAAGTGATAGTTACTTTGTATGGCATACACTGAAATGTCAGAAAAGACTTATATGAGTGTATTTCTAAAGAGATACAAGCAAGCTGGTTTCACAATAGTGATCTTTCATTGAATTAATGTAATAGATATTCTGTCGCACATGTTGTGAAATGTTCAATAAATCTTACATGAAAATGTTACTATAAGTCTACCTGAAAGCTGAGTTAAGTACAATGTTTTTTCATTTTAAGAAAGTATAGCTGTTCTCTATGGCTCATACTGAAATGCTAGAAAAGACTTACATGAAGATGTTCCTTAAAAGCTACAAGGAAGTTGGTTTCACCACAGCATTCTTTCAATGAGTGAATGTTATAGATATTCCATCATGCCCGTAGTGAAATGTTTGATAGGACTTATTTGAAGATTCCCCTAAAGAGCTGCAAGCAAGGTGTTTTCACCACAGTGTTCATTCAGAAAATGAATGTTATACGTATTCTGTCATGCCTCAAGAGAACTATTTGATGTCTTATGTGAGAGTGTTCCTGAACAGCTACAAGCAAGCTTTTTCAACATAGTGTGGTTTCCTTGAATGAATGTTATGGATATCATGTTGCGGCTGTAGAGAAACGTTTGATAAGACATAAATGAAATGCTCATAAAGAGCCACTGGTTTCATCAGAACGTTCTTTCTGGATATGGAAGTGATAGCCATTCTGTAGGCATAATGAAGTGTTTGAAGAGCCTTATACGAAGACATTCCCAAGGCGCCAGAAGTAATCTGGCTTCACCACAGTGTTCTTTCAGTGAACGAGTGTTATAGCTAGTCTGTCATGCCTGTAGTGAAATGTTTAATAAGTCTTATATGAAGAGGTTTCAAACAGCCGCCAGCAAGCCGGGTTTAGCACAGTGTCCTTTAACTGTAAGTAAGTGAGAGCCATTCTGTATGGCATATACCTAAATGTTAGAGAGCTCTTATATGAAGATGTTCCTAAATAGAATCCAACAAGATGTGTTCAGGACAGAATAATTTCATCATAAGATAGTGACAGCCGTTTAGTATGGCATATACTGAAATGCTGAAAAGGACTGAAATGAAGATCTTCCTTAACAGTAAAACCAAGCCACTTTCACCATAGTGTTCTTTCATTGAATGGATGTAATAGATATTCTGTCATGCCTGTAGTTAAATGTTCAATAGGTCTTACATAAAAATACTCCTAATAATCTACCTGAAAGCTATTAAACACAAACTTCTTTCCTTGTAAGAAGGGTATGGCCATGCTGTATGCCATATACTGAAATGCTTGAAAAGCTTTATACGAAGATGTTCCTCAACAGTTACAAGAAAACTGCTTTCATCCCTGTGTTCGTTCAATGAGTGAATGTTTAGAGATTCTGTCATTCCTGCAAAGGAATGTTTAATAAGTCTTACATGAAGATGTTTCTAAACAGCTACAAGGAAATTTTTTTAAATATAGTGTTATTACATTGAATAAACATTAAAGACATCCTGTCATGACTGTAGGCAAATGTCTGATAAGACTTGAGCAAGATATTAATAAACAATTACTTGCAAGCTGGGTTCATCACAGTATTCTTTCCTGGCTATGGAGATGATAGCCATTCTGTATGGCATAAAGTGATATGTTTGAAGAGCCTTTGATTTATATTCTTAAACAGCTAACAAGCAAGATGGTTTCTTCACAGTGTTCTTTCAGTGAATGAATGTTCTAGATATTGTCACATCTGTGGTGAAATATTTGATATATGATGTTCCTAAACAGCTACCTATAAACTGGATTCAGCATGTGTTCTTTCATTTTGTGAAAATGATAGTCGCTCTGTGTGGAATATACTTAAGTATTTGAAGTGTATTATGTGCAGATGTTCCTAAACAGTGAAAAGAAGATGGTTTTTGCATAATTTTCTTTCAGATAACAAATGTTATAGACATTGTCACATCTGTAGTCAAATGTTTGATATGATTTATGTGAAAATATCCCTAAACAGCTACCTGTTGGCTTGATTAAGCACAATGCTCTTTCATTGTAAGAAAGTGATAGCTGTTCCATGTGGCATATACTGAAATGTTTGAAATGTCATCTGTGAAGATGTTCCTTAAGAGCTACTTGCTGGGTGTTTTCAAGACAATGTTCTTTCAGTGAATGGATGTTGTAGATAGTCTATCACACCCGTAGTGAAATGCTGGATAAGTTTTATGAAGATGTCCCTAAGTAGCTACAAGCAAAATGGTTTCACAACAGTGTTCTTACAGACATTGAAGGTTATAGATATTCTGTCATGCCTGTAGTGAAATGTTTGATAAGACTTGCATGAACACTTACATGAAGATGTTTCTAAACAGCCACAAGCAAGCTTTTTCAACACAGTATTTCATTGAATGAATGTAATAATTATCACATTGTGGCTGCAGAGAAACGTTTGATAAGACACACACAAAATGTTCATAAATAGCATGTGCCAGCTGGTTGCATCACAATGTTGTTTAATTTAATGGAAGTGATCATCATTCTGTATAGCATATGATGTGTTTGAATAGCCTTATACAAAGATATTCCTAAAAACTTATGAGCAATCTGGTTTCACCAGAGTGTGTTCCTCAGTGAAGGAATCTTACAGAGATTCTGTCAGAGCAGTAGTGACATGTTTGGTGTTTTGTATGAAGAAACCCTAAATGGCTTCCTGCAAGATGAGTTCAACACAGTGTTATTTCATTTTAAGAAAATGATAGTCATTCTGTTTGGCATAAACTGAAATATTAGAAAAGCCTTATATCAAGAGGTTCCTAATTAGCTACCAGCAATCTGGCTTCACAATAGTGTTCTTTCATTGAATGGATGTAATAGATACTTTGTAGTGAAATGTATGATAAGTCTCTTATGAAAAGGTTCCTAAACAGCTGCCTGCAATCTGGCTTCAGCACATTATATCATTGTCTCAAAGTGATATTCATTCAGTATGTCTTATATGGAAACGCTTGAAATGGTGAACATGAAGAAGTTTCTAAATATATACAAGCAAGATTGTTTCTCCACAGTTTTCTTTCAGTGACTGAATGTTACGTATAGTCTGTCACGACTATTGTAAAATGTTTGATGAGTCTTATGTAAAAACGTTCCTAGATAGCTATCTGTGAGCTCTATTTAGCACAGTGTTCTTTCATTGTAGGAAAATGATACCCATTCATTATGGCATATACTGAAATGTGAGAAATGTCTCCAATACAAATGTTCCTAATAATAGCTTCAAGATGCTTTCACCACAGAGTTCTTTCAGTGAAACAATATTGCAGATATTCTGTGACACTTGTAGTGAAGTGTTAGTTAAAACTTACTTGCAAGCTGGATTCAGCACAGTGTTTCTTTCATTGTTTGAAACTCATATTCAATCAGAACAGCAAATATTGAAATGGTTATAATGACTAATATGAAGAGGATCCTTAATGGCTGCAAGTAAGATGGTTTCACCACAGTTTTCTCTCAGTGAACAAATGCTATATATATTCTGTCCCGCATGCAATGAAATGTTTGTTAAGTCTTATATGAACATGTTCCTAAACAGCTACCCGCAAACTGGGCTTAGAACAGTGTTCTCACACTGTTAGTAATTGATAGGTCATCTGTAGGGCATATGCTGAAATGTTTGAAATGTCTTATGTGAATATGCCCCTAAACAGCTGTAAGCACATTTGTTTCACCAGAGTTCCTTTAGTGTCTGAATCTTATGGATATTTTTCAAGTCTGTAGTGTAATTTTTTAAGTATTTTATGAAGTTCTTCCTAAACAGATACTAGGAAACAAGGGTTCAGCTCATCCTTCTTTCCTTGAGTGAATATTAAAATCATTCTGTCATGACCATAGCGCAATATTTGTTAAGACTTATAAAAAGATATTTCTAAAAGACAACTTTCCAGCTGGGTTCTTAACATTGTTCTTTCATTTTATGGAAGTGATAACCATTCTGGATGGAATACACTGAAATGTTTGAAAAGACTTGTATGAAGATACTCCTAAATAGCTACAAGCAATCTGGTTACACCACAGTGTTCTTTCATTTAATAAACTTTATATATAGTCTCCTAAGGCTGTAGTGAAATGTTTTATATCATATATGAAAATGTTCCTACAGCTACCTGCAAGCTGGGATCAGCACACTGACTTTTCATTGTAATAAAGTGATAGTTACTTTGTATGGCATACACTGAAATGTCAGAAAAGACTTATATGAGTGTATTTCTAAAGAGATACAAGCAAGCTGGTTTCACAATAGTGATCTTTCATTGAATTAATGTAATAGATATTCTGTCGCACATGTTGTGAAATTTTCAATAAATCTTACATGAAAATGTTACTATAAGTCTACCTGAAAGCTGAGTTAAGTACAATGTTTTTTCATTTTCAGAAAGTATAGCTGTTCTCTATGGCTCATACTGAAATGCTAGAAAAGACTTACATGAAGATGTTCCTTAAAAGCTACAAGGAAGTTGGTTTCACCACAGCATTCTTTCAATGTGTGAATGTTATAGATATTCCATCATGCCCGTAGTGAAATGTTTGATAGGACTTATTTGAAGATTCCCCTAAAGAGCTGCAAGCAAGGTGTTTTCACCACAGTGTTCATTCAGAAAATGAATGTTATACGTATTCTGTCATGCCTCAAGAGAACTATTTGATGTCTTATGTGAGAGTGTTCCTGAACAGCTACAAGCAAGCTTTTTCAACATAGTGTGGTTTCCTTGAATGAATGTTATGGATATCATGTTGCGGCTGTAGAGAAACGTTTGATAAGACATAAATGAAATGCTCATAAAGAGCCACTGGTTTCATCAGAACGTTCTTTCTGGATATGGAAGTGATAGCCATTCTGTAGGCATAATGAAGTGTTTGAAGAGCCTTATACGAAGACATTCCCAAGGCGCCAGAAGTAATCTGGCTTCACCACAGTGTTCTTTCAGTGAACGAGTGTTATAGCTAGTCTGTCATGCCTGTAGTGAAATGTTTAATAAGTCTTATATGAAGAGGTTTCAAACAGCCGCCAGCAAGCCGGGTTTAGCACAGTGTCCTTTAACTGTAAGTAAGTGAGAGCCATTCTGTATGGCATATACTCAAATGTTAGAGAGGTCTTATATGAAGATGTTCCTAAATAGAATCCAACAAGATGTGTTCAGGACAGAATAATTTCATCATAAGATAGTGACAGCCGTTTAGTATGGCATATACAGAAATGCTGAAAAGGACTTAAATGAAGATCTTCCTTAACAGTAAAACCAAGCCACTTTCACCATAGTGTTCTTTCATTGAATGGATGTAATAGATATTCTGTCATGCCTGTAGTTAAATGTTCAATAGGTCTTACATAAAAATACTCCTAATAATCTACCTGAAAGCTATTAAACACAACCTTCTTTCCTCGTAAGAAGGGTATGGCCATGCTGTATGCCATATACTGAAATGCTTGAAAAGCTTTATATGAAGATGTTCCTCAACAGTTACAAGAAAACTGCTTTCATCCCTGTGTTCGTTCAATGAGTGAATGTTTAGAGATTCTGTCATTCCTGCAAAGGAATGTTTAATATAAGTCTTACGTGAAGATGTTTCTAAACAGCTACAAGGAAATTTTTTTAAATATAGTGTTATTACATTGAATAAACATTAAAGATATCCTGTCATGACTGTAGGCAAATGTCTGATAAGACTTGAGCAAAATATTAATAAACAATTACTTGCAAGCTGGGTTCATCACAGTATTCTTTTCTGGCTATGGAGATGATAGCCATTCTGTATGGCATAAAGTGATATGTTTGAAGAGCCTTTGATTTATATTCTTAAACAGCTAACAAGCAAGATGGTTTCTTCACAGTGTTCTTTCAGTGAATGAATGTTCTAGATATTGTCACATCTGTGGTGAAATATTTGATATATGATGTTCCTAAACAGCTACCTATAAACTGGATTCAGCATGTGTTCTTTCATTTTGTGAAAATGATAGTCGCTCTGTGTGGAATATACTTAAGTATTTGAAGTGTATTATGTGCAGATGTTCCTAAACAGTGAAAAGAAGATGGTTTTTGCATAATTTTCTTTCAGATAACAAATGTTATAGACATTGTCACATCTGTAGTCAAATGTTTGATATGATTTATGTGAAAATATCCCTAAACAGCTACCTGTTGGCTTGATTAAGCACAATGCTCTTTCATTGTAAGAAAGTGATAGCTGTTCCATGTGGCATATACTGAAATGTTTGAAATGTCATATGTGAAGATGTTCCTTAAGAGCTACTTGCTGGGTGTTTTCAAGACAATGTTCTTTCAGTGAATGGATGTTATAGATAGTCTATCACACCCGTAGTGAAATGCTGGATAAGTTTTATGAAGATGTCCCTAAGTAGCTACAAGCAAAATGGTTTCACAACAGTGTTCTTACAGACATTGAAGGTTGTAGATATTCTGTCATGCCTGTAGTGAAATGTTTGATAAGACTTGCATGAACACTTACATGAAGATGTTTCTAAACAGCCACAAGCAAGCTTTTTCAACACAGTATTTCATTGAATGAATGTAATAATTATCACATTGTGGCTGCAGAGAAACGTTTGATAAGACACACACAAAATGTTCATAAATAGCATGTGCCAGCTGGTTGCATCACAATGTTGTTTAATTTAATGGAAGTGATCATCATTCTGTATAGCATATGATGTGTTTGAATAGCCTTATACAAAGATATTCCTAAAAACTTATGAGCAATCTGGTTTCACCAGAGTGTGTTCCTCAGTGAAGGAATCTTACAGAGATTCTGTCAGAGCAGTAGTGACATGTTTGGTGTTTTGTATGAAGAAACCCTAAATGGCTTCCTGCAAGATGAGTTCAACACAGTGTTATTTCATTTTAAGAAAATGATAGTCATTCTGTTTGGCATAAACTGAAATATTAGAAAAGCCTTATATCAAGAGGTTCCTAATTAGCTACCAGCAATCTGGCTTCACAATAGTGTTCTTTCATTGAATGGATGTAATAGATACTTTGTAGTGAAATGTATGATAAGTCTCTTATGAAAAGGTTCCTAAACAGCTGCCTGCAATCTGGCTTCAGCACATTATATCATTGTCTCAAAGTGATATTCATTCAGTATGTCTTATATGGAAACGCTTGAAATGGTGAACATGAAGAAGTTTCTAAATATATACAAGCAAGATTGTTTCTCCACAGTTTTCTTTCAGTGACTGAATGTTACGTATAGTCTGTCACGACTATTGTAAAATGTTTGATGAGTCTTATGTAAAAACGTTCCTAGATAGCTATCTGTGAGCTCTATTTAGCACAGTGTTCTTTCATTGTAGGAAAATGATACCCATTCATTATGGCATATACTGAAATGTGAGAAATGTCTCCAATACAAATGTTCCTAATAATAGCTTCAAGATGCTTTCACCACAGAGTTCTTTCAGTGAAACAATATTGCAGATATTCTGTGACACTTGTAGTGAAGTGTTAGTTAAAACTTACTTGCAAGCTGGATTCAGCACAGTGTTTCTTTCATTGTTTGAAACTCATATTCAATCAGAACAGCAAATATTGAAATGGTTATAATGACTAATATGAAGATGATCCTTAATGGCTGCAAGTAAGATGGTTTCACCACAGTTTTCTCTCAGTGAACAAATGCTATATATATTCTGTCCCACATGCAATGAAATGTTTGTTAAGTCTTATATGAACATGTTCCTAAACAGCTACCCGCAAACTGGGCTTAGAACAGTGTTCTCACATTGTTAGTAATTGATAGGTCATCTGTAGGGCATATGCTGAAATGTTTGAAATGTCTTATGTGAATATGCCCCTAAACAGCTGTAAGCACATTTGTTTCACCAGAGTTCCTTTAGTGTCTGAATCTTATGGATATTTTTCAAGTCTGTAGTGTAATTTTTTAAGTATTTTATGAAGTTCTTCCTAAACAGATACTAGGAAACAAGGGTTCAGCTCATCCTTCTTTCCTTGAGTGAATATTAAAATCATTCTGTCATGACCATAGCGCAATATTTGCTAAGACTTATAAAAAGATATTTCTAAAAAAACAACTTTCCAGCTGGGTTCTTAACATTGTTCTTTCATTTTATGGAAGTGATAACCATTCTGGATGGAATACACTGAAATGTTTGAAAAGACTTGTATGAAGATACTCCTAAATAGCTACAAGCAATCTGGTTACACCACAGTGTTCTTTCATTTAATAAACTTTATATATAGTCTCCTATAGCTGTAGTGAAATGTTTTATATCATATATGAAAATGTTCCTACAGCTACCTGCAAGCTGGGATCAGCACACTGACTTTTCATTGTAATAAAGTGATAGTTACTTTGTATGGCATACACTGAAATGTCAGAAAAGACTTATATGAGTGTATTTCTAAAGAGATACAAGCAAGCTGGTTTCACAATAGTGATCTTTCATTGAATTAATGTAATAGATATTCTGTCGCACATGTTGTGAAATTTTCAATAAATCTTACATGAAAATGTTACTATAAGTCTACCTGAAAGCTGAGTTAAGTACAATGTTTTTTCATTTTCAGAAAGTATAGCTGTTCTCTATGGCTCATACTGAAATGCTAGAAAAGACTTACATGAAGATGTTCCTTAAAAGCTACAAGGAAGTTGGTTTCACCACAGCATTCTTTCAATGTGTGAATGTTATAGATATTCCATCATGCCCGTAGTGAAATGTTTGATAGGACTTATTTGAAGATTCCCCTAAAGAGCTGCAAGCAAGGTGTTTTCACCACAGTGTTCATTCAGAAAATGAATGTTATACGTATTCTGTCATGCCTCAAGAGAACTATTTGATGTCTTATGTGAGAGTGTTCCTGAACAGCTACAAGCAAGCTTTTTCAACATAGTGTGGTTTCCTTGAATGAATGTTATGGATATCATGTTGCGGCTGTAGAGAAACGTTTGATAAGACATAAATGAAATGCTCATAAAGAGCCACTGGTTTCATCAGAACGTTCTTTCTGGATATGGAAGTGATAGCCATTCTGTAGGCATAATGAAGTGTTTGAAGAGCCTTATACGAAGACATTCCCAAGGCGCCAGAAGTAATCTGGCTTCACCACAGTGTTCTTTCAGTGAACGAGTGTTATAGCTAGTCTGTCATGCCTGTAGTGAAATGTTTAATAAGTCTTATATGAAGAGGTTTCAAACAGCCGCCAGCAAGCCGGGTTTAGCACAGTGTCCTTTAACTGTAAGTAAGTGAGAGCCATTCTGTATGGCATATACTCAAATGTTAGAGAGGTCTTATATGAAGATGTTCCTAAATAGAATCCAACAAGATGTGTTCAGGACAGAATAATTTCATCATAAGATAGTGACAGCCGTTTAGTATGGCATATACAGAAATGCTGAAAAGGACTTAAATGAAGATCTTCCTTAACAGTAAAACCAAGCCACTTTCACCATAGTGTTCTTTCATTGAATGGATGTAATAGATATTCTGTCATGCCTGTAGTTAAATGTTCAATAGGTCTTACATAAAAATACTCCTAATAATCTACCTGAAAGCTATTAAACACAACCTTCTTTCCTCGTAAGAAGGGTATGGCCATGCTGTATGCCATATACTGAAATGCTTGAAAAGCTTTATATGAAGATGTTCCTCAACAGTTACAAGAAAACTGCTTTCATCCCTGTGTTCGTTCAATGAGTGAATGTTTAGAGATTCTGTCATTCCTGCAAAGGAATGTTTAATATAAGTCTTACGTGAAGATGTTTCTAAACAGCTACAAGGAAATTTTTTTAAATATAGTGTTATTACATTGAATAAACATTAAAGATATCCTGTCATGACTGTAGGCAAATGTCTGATAAGACTTGAGCAAAATATTAATAAACAATTACTTGCAAGCTGGGTTCATCACAGTATTCTTTTCTGGCTATGGAGATGATAGCCATTCTGTATGGCATAAAGTGATATGTTTGAAGAGCCTTTGATTTATATTCTTAAACAGCTAACAAGCAAGATGGTTTCTTCACAGTGTTCTTTCAGTGAATGAATGTTCTAGATATTGTCACATCTGTGGTGAAATATTTGATATATGATGTTCCTAAACAGCTACCTATAAACTGGATTCAGCATGTGTTCTTTCATTTTGTGAAAATGATAGTCGCTCTGTGTGGAATATACTTAAGTATTTGAAGTGTATTATGTGCAGATGTTCCTAAACAGTGAAAAGAAGATGGTTTTTGCATAATTTTCTTTCAGATAACAAATGTTATAGACATTGTCACATCTGTAGTCAAATGTTTGATATGATTTATGTGAAAATATCCCTAAACAGCTACCTGTTGGCTTGATTAAGCACAATGCTCTTTCATTGTAAGAAAGTGATAGCTGTTCCATGTGGCATATACTGAAATGTTTGAAATGTCATATGTGAAGATGTTCCTTAAGAGCTACTTGCTGGGTGATTTCAAGACAATGTTCTTTCAGTGAATGGATGTTATAGATAGTCTATCACACCCGTAGTGAAATGCTGGATAAGTTTTATGAAGATGTCCCTAAGTAGCTACAAGCAAAATGGTTTCACAACAGTGTTCTTACAGACATTGAAGGTTGTAGATATTCTGTCATGCCTGTAGTGAAATGTTTGATAAGACTTGCATGAACACTTACATGAAGATGTTTCTAAACAGCCACAAGCAAGCTTTTTCAACACAGTATTTCATTGAATGAATGTAATAATTATCACATTGTGGCTGCAGAGAAACGTTTGATAAGACACACACAAAATGTTCATAAATAGCATGTGCCAGCTGGTTGCATCACAATGTTGTTTAATTTAATGGAAGTGATCATCATTCTGTATAGCATATGATGTGTTTGAATAGCCTTATACAAAGATATTCCTAAAAACTTATGAGCAATCTGGTTTCACCAGAGTGTGTTCCTCAGTGAAGGAATCTTACAGAGATTCTGTCAGAGCAGTAGTGACATGTTTGGTGTTTTGTATGAAGAAACCCTAAATGGCTTCCTGCAAGATGAGTTCAACACAGTGTTATTTCATTTTAAGAAAATGATAGTCATTCTGTTTGGCATAAACTGAAATATTAGAAAAGCCTTATATCAAGAGGTTCCTAATTAGCTACCAGCAATCTGGCTTCACAATAGTGTTCTTTCATTGAATGGATGTAATAGATACTTTGTAGTGAAATGTATGCTAAGTCTCTTATGAAAAGGTTCCTAAACAGCTGCCTGCAATCTGGCTTCAGCACATTATATCATTGTCTCAAAGTGATATTCATTCAGTATGTCTTATATGGAAACGCTTGAAATGGTGAACATGAAGAAGTTTCTAAATATATACAAGCAAGATTGTTTCTCCACAGTTTTCTTTCAGTGACTGAATGTTACGTATAGTCTGTCACGACTATTGTAAAATGTTTGATGAGTCTTATGTAAAAACGTTCCTAGATAGCTATCTGTGAGCTCTATTTAGCACAGTGTTCTTTCATTGTAGGAAAATGATACCCATTCATTATGGCATATACTGAAATGTGAGAAATGTCTCCAATACAAATGTTCCTAATAATAGCTTCAAGATGCTTTCACCACAGAGTTCTTTCAGTGAAACAATATTGCAGATATTCTGTGACACTTGTAGTGAAGTGTTAGGTAAAACTTACTTGCAAGCTGGATTCAGCACAGTGTTTCTTTCATTGTTTGAAACTCATATTCAATCAGAACAGCAAATATTGAAATGGTTATAATGACTAATATGAAGATGATCCTTAATGGCTGCAAGTAAGATGGTTTCACCACAGTTTTCTCTCAGTGAACAAATGCTATATATATTCTGTCCCACATGCAATGAAATGTTTGTTAAGTCTTATATGAACATGTTCCTAAACAGCTACCCGCAAACTGGGCTTAGAACAGTGTTCTCACATTGTTAGTAATTGATAGGTCATCTGTAGGGCATATGCTGAAATGTTTGAAATGTCTTATGTGAATATGCCCCTAAACAGCTGTAAGCACATTTGTTTCACCAGAGTTCCTTTAGTGTCTGAATCTTATGGATATTTTTCAAGTCTGTAGTGTAATTTTTTAAGTATTTTATGAAGTTCTTCCTAAACAGATACTAGGAAACAAGGGTTCAGCTCATCCTTCTTTCCTTGAGTGAATATTAAAATCATTCTGTCATGACCATAGCGCAATATTTGCTAAGACTTATAAAAAGATATTTCTAAAAAAACAACTTTCCAGCTGGGTTCTTAACATTGTTCTTTCATTTTATGGAAGTGATAACCATTCTGGATGGAATACACTGAAATGTTTGAAAAGACTTGTATGAAGATACTCCTAAATAGCTACAAGCAATCTGGTTACACCACAGTGTTCTTTCATTTAATAAACTTTATATATAGTCTCCTATAGCTGTAGTGAAATGTTTTATATCATATATGAAAATGTTCCTACAGCTACCTGCAAGCTGGGATCAGCACACTGACTTTTCATTGTAATAAAGTGATAGTTACTTTGTATGGCATACACTGAAATGTCAGAAAAGACTTATATGAGTGTATTTCTAAAGAGATACAAGCAAGCTGGTTTCACAATAGTGATCTTTCATTGAATTAATGTAATAGATATTCTGTCGCACATGTTGTGAAATTTTCAATAAATCTTACATGAAAATGTTACTATAAGTCTACCTGAAAGCTGAGTTAAGTACAATGTTTTTTCATTTTCAGAAAGTATAGCTGTTCTCTATGGCTCATACTGAAATGCTAGAAAAGACTTACATGAAGATGTTCCTTAAAAGCTACAAGGAAGTTGGTTTCACCACAGCATTCTTTCAATGTGTGAATGTTATAGATATTCCATCATGCCCGTAGTGAAATGTTTGATAGGACTTATTTGAAGATTCCCCTAAAGAGCTGCAAGCAAGGTGTTTTCACCACAGTGTTCATTCAGAAAATGAATGTTATACGTATTCTGTCATGCCTCAAGAGAACTATTTGATGTCTTATGTGAGAGTGTTCCTGAACAGCTACAAGCAAGCTTTTTCAACATAGTGTGGTTTCCTTGAATGAATGTTATGGATATCATGTTGCGGCTGTAGAGAAACGTTTGATAAGACATAAATGAAATGCTCATAAAGAGCCACTGGTTTCATCAGAACGTTCTTTCTGGATATGGAAGTGATAGCCATTCTGTAGGCATAATGAAGTGTTTGAAGAGCCTTATACGAAGACATTCCCAAGGCGCCAGAAGTAATCTGGCTTCACCACAGTGTTCTTTCAGTGAACGAGTGTTATAGCTAGTCTGTCATGCCTGTAGTGAAATGTTTAATAAGTCTTATATGAAGAGGTTTCAAACAGCCGCCAGCAAGCCGGGTTTAGCACAGTGTCCTTTAACTGTAAGTAAGTGAGAGCCATTCTGTATGGCATATACTCAAATGTTAGAGAGGTCTTATATGAAGATGTTCCTAAATAGAATCCAACAAGATGTGTTCAGGACAGAATAATTTCATCATAAGATAGTGACAGCCGTTTAGTATGGCATATACAGAAATGCTGAAAAGGACTTAAATGAAGATCTTCCTTAACAGTAAAACCAAGCCACTTTCACCATAGTGTTCTTTCATTGAATGGATGTAATAGATATTCTGTCATGCCTGTAGTTAAATGTTCAATAGGTCTTACATAAAAATACTCCTAATAATCTACCTGAAAGCTATTAAACACAACCTTCTTTCCTCGTAAGAAGGGTATGGCCATGCTGTATGCCATATACTGAAATGCTTGAAAAGCTTTATATGAAGATGTTCCTCAACAGTTACAAGAAAACTGCTTTCATCCCTGTGTTCGTTCAATGAGTGAATGTTTAGAGATTCTGTCATTCCTGCAAAGGAATGTTTAATATAAGTCTTACGTGAAGATGTTTCTAAACAGCTACAAGGAAATTTTTTTAAATATAGTGTTATTACATTGAATAAACATTAAAGATATCCTGTCATGACTGTAGGCAAATGTCTGATAAGACTTGAGCAAGATATTAATAAACAATTACTTGAAAGCTGGGTTCATCACAGTATTCTTTTCTGGCTATGGAGATGATAGCCATTCTGTATGGCATAAAGTGATATGTTTGAAGAGCCTTTGATTTATATTCTTAAACAGCTAACAAGCAAGATGGTTTCTTCACAGTGTTCTTTCAGTGAATGAATGTTCTAGATATTGTCACATCTGTGGTGAAATATTTGATATATGATGTTCCTAAACAGCTACCTATAAACTGGATTCAGCATGTGTTCTTTCATTTTGTGAAAATGATAGTCGCTCTGTGTGGAATATACTTAAGTATTTGAAGTGTATTATGTGCAGATGTTCCTAAACAGTGAAAAGAAGATGGTTTTTGCATAATTTTCTTTCAGATAACAAATGTTATAGACATTGTCACATCTGTAGTCAAATGTTTGATATGATTTATGTGAAAATATCCCTAAACAGCTACCTGTTGGCTTGATTAAGCACAATGCTCTTTCATTGTAAGAAAGTGATAGCTGTTCCATGTGGCATATACTGAAATGTTTGAAATGTCATATGTGAAGATGTTCCTTAAGAGCTACTTGCTGGGTGTTTTCAAGACAATGTTCTTTCAGTGAATGGATGTTATAGATAGTCTATCACACCCGTAGTGAAATGCTGGATAAGTTTTATGAAGATGTCCCTAAGTAGCTACAAGCAAAATGGTTTCACAACAGTGTTCTTACAGACATTGAAGGTTGTAGATATTCTGTCATGCCTGTAGTGAAATGTTTGATAAGACTTGCATGAACACTTACATGAAGATGTTTCTAAACAGCCACAAGCAAGCTTTTTCAACACAGTATTTCATTGAATGAATGTAATAATTATCACATTGTGGCTGCAGAGAAACGTTTGATAAGACACACACAAAATGTTCATAAATAGCATGTGCCAGCTGGTTGCATCACAATGTTGTTTAATTTAATGGAAGTGATCATCATTCTGTATAGCATATGATGTGTTTGAATAGCCTTATACAAAGATATTCCTAAAAACTTATGAGCAATCTGGTTTCACCAGAGTGTGTTCCTCAGTGAAGGAATCTTACAGAGATTCTGTCAGAGCAGTAGTGACATGTTTGGTGTTTTGTATGAAGAAACCCTAAATGGCTTCCTGCAAGATGAGTTCAACACAGTGTTATTTCATTTTAAGAAAATGATAGTCATTCTGTTTGGCATAAACTGAAATATTAGAAAAGCCTTATATCAAGAGGTTCCTAATTAGCTACCAGCAATCTGGCTTCACAATAGTGTTCTTTCATTGAATGGATGTAATAGATACTTTGTAGTGAAATGTATGATAAGTCTCTTATGAAAAGGTTCCTAAACAGCTGCCTGCAATCTGGCTTCAGCACATTATATCATTGTCTCAAAGTGATATTCATTCAGTATGTCTTATTTGGAAACGCTTGAAATGGTGAACATGAAGAAGTTTCTAAATATATACAAGCAAGATTGTTTCTCCACAGTTTTCTTTCAGTGACTGAATGTTACGTATAGTCTGTCACGACTATTGTAAAATGTTTGATGAGTCTTATGTAAAAACGTTCCTAGATAGCTATCTGTGAGCTCTATTTAGCACAGTGTTCTTTCATTGTAGGAAAATGATACCCATTCATTATGGCATATACTGAAATGTGAGAAATGTCTCCAATACAAATGTTCCTAATAATAGCTTCAAGATGCTTTCACCACAGAGTTCTTTCAGTGAAACAATATTGCAGATATTCTGTGACACTTGTAGTGAAGTGTTAGTTAAAACTTACTTGCAAGCTGGATTCAGCACAGTGTTTCTTTCATTGTTTGAAACTCATATTCAATCAGAACAGCAAATATTGAAATGGTTATAATGACTAATATGAAGATGATCCTTAATGGCTGCAAGTAAGATGGTTTCACCACAGTTTTCTCTCAGTGAACAAATGCTATATATATTCTGTCCCACATGCAATGAAATGTTTGTTAAGTCTTATATGAACATGTTCCTAAACAGCTACCCGCAAACTGGGCTTAGAACAGTGTTCTCACATTGTTAGTAATTGATAGGTCATCTGTAGGGCATATGCTGAAATGTTTGAAATGTCTTATGTGAATATGCCCCTAAACAGCTGTAAGCACATTTGTTTCACCAGAGTTCCTTTAGTGTCTGAATCTTATGGATATTTTTCAAGTCTGTAGTGTAATTTTTTAAGTATTTTATGAAGTTCTTCCTAAACAGATACTAGGAAACAAGGGTTCAGCTCATCCTTCTTTCCTTGAGTGAATATTAAAATCATTCTGTCATGACCATAGCGCAATATTTGCTAAGACTTATAAAAAGATATTTCTAAAAAAACAACTTTCCAGCTGGGTTCTTAACATTGTTCTTTCATTTTATGGAAGTGATAACCATTCTGGATGGAATACACTGAAATGTTTGAAAAGACTTGTATGAAGATACTCCTAAATAGCTACAAGCAATCTGGTTACACCACAGTGTTCTTTCATTTAATAAACTTTATATATAGTCTCCTATAGCTGTAGTGAAATGTTTTATATCATATATGAAAATGTTCCTACAGCTACCTGCAAGCTGGGATCAGCACACTGACTTTTCATTGTAATAAAGTGATAGTTACTTTGTATGGCATACACTGAAATGTCAGAAAAGACTTATATGAGTGTATTTCTAAAGAGATACAAGCAAGCTGGTTTCACAATAGTGATCTTTCATTGAATTAATGTAATAGATATTCTGTCGCACATGTTGTGAAATTTTCAATAAATCTTACATGAAAATGTTACTATAAGTCTACCTGAAAGCTGAGTTAAGTACAATGTTTTTTCATTTTCAGAAAGTATAGCTGTTCTCTATGGCTCAAACTGAAATGCTAGAAAAGACTTACATGAAGATGTTCCTTAAAAGCTACAAGGAAGTTGGTTTCACCACAGCATTCTTTCAATGTGTGAATGTTATAGATATTCCATCATGCCCGTAGTGAAATGTTTGATAGGACTTATTTGAAGATTCCCCTAAAGAGCTGCAAGCAAGGTGTTTTCACCACAGTGTTCATTCAGAAAATGAATGTTATACGTATTCTGTCATGCCTCAAGAGAACTATTTGATGTCTTATGTGAGAGTGTTCCTGAACAGCTACAAGCAAGCTTTTTCAACATAGTGTGGTTTCCTTGAATGAATGTTATGGATATCATGTTGCGGCTGTAGAGAAACGTTTGATAAGACATAAATGAAATGCTCATAAAGAGCCACTGGTTTCATCAGAACGTTCTTTCTGGATATGGAAGTGATAGCCATTCTGTAGGCATAATGAAGTGTTTGAAGAGCCTTATACGAAGACATTCCCAAGGCGCCAGAAGTAATCTGGCTTCACCACAGTGTTCTTTCAGTGAACGAGTGTTATAGCTAGTCTGTCATGCCTGTAGTGAAATGTTTAATAAGTCTTATATGAAGAGGTTTCAAACAGCCGCCAGCAAGCCGGGTTTAGCACAGTGTCCTTTAACTGTAAGTAAGTGAGAGCCATTCTGTATGGCATATACTCAAATGTTAGAGAGGTCTTATATGAAGATGTTCCTAAATAGAATCCAACAAGATGTGTTCAGGACAGAATAATTTCATCATAAGATAGTGACAGCCGTTTAGTATGGCATATACAGAAATGCTGAAAAGGACTGAAATGAAGATCTTCCTTAACAGTAAAACCAAGCCACTTTCACCATAGTGTTCTTTCATTGAATGGATGTAATAGATATTCTGTCATGCCTGTAGTTAAATGTTCAATAGGTCTTACATAAAAATACTCCTAATAATCTACCTGAAAGCTATTAAACACAACCTTCTTTCCTCGTAAGAAGGGTATGGCCATGCTGTATGCCATATACTGAAATGCTTGAAAAGCTTTATATGAAGATGTTCCTCAACAGTTACAAGAAAACTGCTTTCATCCCTGTGTTCGTTCAATGAGTGAATGTTTAGAGATTCTGTCATTCCTGCAAAGGAATGTTTAATATAAGTCTTACGTGAAGATGTTTCTAAACAGCTACAAGGAAATTTTTTTAAATATAGTGTTATTACATTGAATAAACATTAAAGATATCCTGTCATGACTGTAGGCAAATGTCTGATAAGACTTGAGCAAAATATTAATAAACAATTACTTGCAAGCTGGGTTCATCACAGTATTCTTTTCTGGCTATGGAGATGATAGCCATTCTGTATGGCATAAAGTGATATGTTTGAAGAGCCTTTGATTTATATTCTTAAACAGCTAACAAGCAAGATGGTTTCTTCACAGTGTTCTTTCAGTGAATGAATGTTCTAGATATTGTCACATCTGTGGTGAAATATTTGATATATGATGTTCCTAAACAGCTACCTATAAACTGGATTCAGCATGTGTTCTTTCATTTTGTGAAAATGATAGTCGCTCTGTGTGGAATATACTTAAGTATTTGAAGTGTATTATGTGCAGATGTTCCTAAACAGTGAAAAGAAGATGGTTTTTGCATAATTTTCTTTCAGATAACAAATGTTATAGACATTGTCACATCTGTAGTCAAATGTTTGATATGATTTATGTGAAAATATCCCTAAACAGCTACCTGTTGGCTTGATTAAGCACAATGCTCTTTCATTGTAAGAAAGTGATAGCTGTTCCATGTGGCATATACTGAAATGTTTGAAATGTCATCTGTGAAGATGTTCCTTAAGAGCTACTTGCTGGGTGTTTTCAAGACAATGTTCTTTCAGTGAATGGATGTTATAGATAGTCTATCACACCCGTAGTGAAATGCTGGATAAGTTTTATGAAGATGTCCCTAAGTAGCTACAAGCAAAATGGTTTCACAACAGTGTTCTTACAGACATTGAAGGTTGTAGATATTCTGTCATGCCTGTAGTGAAATGTTTGATAAGACTTGCATGAACACTTACATGAAGATGTTTCTAAACAGCCACAAGCAAGCTTTTTCAACACAGTATTTCATTGAATGAATGTAATAATTATCACATTGTGGCTGCAGAGAAACGTTTGATAAGACACACACAAAATGTTCATAAATAGCATGTGCCAGCTGGTTGCATCACAATGTTGTTTAATTTAATGGAAGTGATCATCATTCTGTATAGCATATGATGTGTTTGAATAGCCTTATACAAAGATATTCCTAAAAACTTATGAGCAATCTGGTTTCACCAGAGTGTGTTCCTCAGTGAAGGAATCTTACAGAGATTCTGTCAGAGCAGTAGTGACATGTTTGGTGTTTTGTATGAAGAAACCCTAAATGGCTTCCTGCAAGATGAGTTCAACACAGTGTTATTTCATTTTAAGAAAATGATAGTCATTCTGTTTGGCATAAACTGAAATATTAGAAAAGCCTTATATCAAGAGGTTCCTAATTAGCTACCAGCAATCTGGCTTCACAATAGTGTTCTTTCATTGAATGGATGTAATAGATACTTTGTAGTGAAATGTATGCTAAGTCTCTTATGAAAAGGTTCCTAAACAGCTGCCTGCAATCTGGCTTCAGCACATTATATCATTGTCTCAAAGTGATATTCATTCAGTATGTCTTATATGGAAACGCTTGAAATGGTGAACATGAAGAAGTTTCTAAATATATACAAGCAAGATTGTTTCTCCACAGTTTTCTTTCAGTGACTGAATGTTACGTATAGTCTGTCACGACTATTGTAAAATGTTTGATGAGTCTTATGTAAAAACGTTCCTAGATAGCTATCTGTGAGCTCTATTTAGCACAGTGTTCTTTCATTGTAGGAAAATGATACCCATTCATTATGGCATATACTGAAATGTGAGAAATGTCTCCAATACAAATGTTCCTAATAATAGCTTCAAGATGCTTTCACCACAGAGTTCTTTCAGTGAAACAATATTGCAGATATTCTGTGACACTTGTAGTGAAGTGTTAGGTAAAACTTACTTGCAAGCTGGATTCAGCACAGTGTTTCTTTCATTGTTTGAAACTCATATTCAATCAGAACAGCAAATATTGAAATGGTTATAATGACTAATATGAAGATGATCCTTAATGGCTGCAAGTAAGATGGTTTCACCACAGTTTTCTCTCAGTGAACAAATGCTATATATATTCTGTCCCACATGCAATGAAATGTTTGTTAAGTCTTATATGAACATGTTCCTAAACAGCTACCCGCAAACTGGGCTTAGAACAGTGTTCTCACATTGTTAGTAATTGATAGGTCATCTGTAGGGCATATGCTGAAATGTTTGAAATGTCTTATGTGAATATGCCCCTAAACAGCTGTAAGCACATTTGTTTCACCAGAGTTCCTTTAGTGTCTGAATCTTATGGATATTTTTCAAGTCTGTAGTGTAATTTTTTAAGTATTTTATGAAGTTCTTCCTAAACAGATACTAGGAAACAAGGGTTCAGCTCATCCTTCTTTCCTTGAGTGAATATTAAAATCATTCTGTCATGACCATAGCGCAATATTTGCTAAGACTTATAAAAAGATATTTCTAAAAAAACAACTTTCCAGCTGGGTTCTTAACATTGTTCTTTCATTTTATGGAAGTGATAACCATTCTGGATGGAATACACTGAAATGTTTGAAAAGACTTGTATGAAGATACTCCTAAATAGCTACAAGCAATCTGGTTACACCACAGTGTTCTTTCATTTAATAAACTTTATATATAGTCTCCTATAGCTGTAGTGAAATGTTTTATATCATATATGAAAATGTTCCTACAGCTACCTGCAAGCTGGGATCAGCACACTGACTTTTCATTGTAATAAAGTGATAGTTACTTTGTATGGCATACACTGAAATGTCAGAAAAGACTTATATGAGTGTATTTCTAAAGAGATACAAGCAAGCTGGTTTCACAATAGTGATCTTTCATTGAATTAATGTAATAGATATTCTGTCGCACATGTTGTGAAATTTTCAATAAATCTTACATGAAAATGTTACTATAAGTCTACCTGAAAGCTGAGTTAAGTACAATGTTTTTTCATTTTAAGAAAGTATAGCTGTTCTCTATGGCTCATACTGAAATGCTAGAAAAGACTTACATGAAGATGTTCCTTAAAAGCTACAAGGAAGTTGGTTTCACCACAGCATTCTTTCAATGTGTGAATGTTATAGATATTCCATCATGCCCGTAGTGAAATGTTTGATAGGACTTATTTGAAGATTCCCCTAAAGAGCTGCAAGCAAGGTGTTTTCACCACAGTGTTCATTCAGAAAATGAATGTTATACGTATTCTGTCATGCCTCAAGAGAACTATTTGATGTCTTATGTGAGAGTGTTCCTGAACAGCTACAAGCAAGCTTTTTCAACATAGTGTGGTTTCCTTGAATGAATGTTATGGATATCATGTTGCGGCTGTAGAGAAACGTTTGATAAGACATAAATGAAATGCTCATAAAGAGCCACTGGTTTCATCAGAACGTTCTTTCTGGATATGGAAGTGATAGCCATTCTGTAGGCATAATGAAGTGTTTGAAGAGCCTTATACGAAGACATTCCCAAGGCGCCAGAAGTAATCTGGCTTCACCACAGTGTTCTTTCAGTGAACGAGTGTTATAGCTAGTCTGTCATGCCTGTAGTGAAATGTTTAATAAGTCTTATATGAAGAGGTTTCAAACAGCCGCCAGCAAGCCGGGTTTAGCACAGTGTCCTTTAACTGTAAGTAAGTGAGAGCCATTCTGTATGGCATATACTCAAATGTTAGAGAGGTCTTATATGAAGATGTTCCTAAATAGAATCCAACAAGATGTGTTCAGGACAGAATAATTTCATCATAAGATAGTGACAGCCGTTTAGTATGGCATATACAGAAATGCTGAAAAGGACTTAAATGAAGATCTTCCTTAACAGTAAAACCAAGCCACTTTCACCATAGTGTTCTTTCATTGAATGGATGTAATAGATATTCTGTCATGCCTGTAGTTAAATGTTCAATAGGTCTTACATAAAAATACTCCTAATAATCTACCTGAAAGCTATTAAACACAACCTTCTTTCCTCGTAAGAAGGGTATGGCCATGCTGTATGCCATATACTGAAATGCTTGAAAAGCTTTATATGAAGATGTTCCTCAACAGTTACAAGAAAACTGCTTTCATCCCTGTGTTCGTTCAATGAGTGAATGTTTAGAGATTCTGTCATTCCTGCAAAGGAATGTTTAATATAAGTCTTACATGAAGATGTTTCTAAACAGCTACAAGGAAATTTTTTTAAATATAGTGTTATTACATTGAATAAACATTAAAGATATCCTGTCATGACTGTAGGCAAATGTCTGATAAGACTTGAGCAAAATATTAATAAACAATTACTTGAAAGCTGGGTTCATCACAGTATTCTTTTCTGGCTATGGAGATGATAGCCATTCTGTATGGCATAAAGTGATATGTTTGAAGAGCCTTTGATTTATATTCTTAAACAGCTAACAAGCAAGATGGTTTCTTCACAGTGTTCTTTCAGTGAATGAATGTTCTAGATATTGTCACATCTGTGGTGAAATATTTGATATATGATGTTCCTAAACAGCTACCTATAAACTGGATTCAGCATGTGTTCTTTCATTTTGTGAAAATGATAGTCGCTCTGTGTGGAATATACTTAAGTATTTGAAGTGTATTATGTGCAGATGTTCCTAAACAGTGAAAAGAAGATGGTTTTTGCATAATTTTCTTTCAGATAACAAATGTTATAGACATTGTCACATCTGTAGTCAAATGTTTGATATGATTTATGTGAAAATATCCCTAAACAGCTACCTGTTGGCTTGATTAAGCACAATGCTCTTTCATTGTAAGAAAGTGATAGCTGTTCCATGTGGCATATACTGAAATGTTTGAAATGTCATATGTGAAGATGTTCCTTAAGAGCTACTTGCTGGGTGTTTTCAAGACAATGTTCTTTCAGTGAATGGATGTTATAGATAGTCTATCACACCCGTAGTGAAATGCTGGATAAGTTTTATGAAGATGTCCCTAAGTAGCTACAAGCAAAATGGTTTCACAACAGTGTTCTTACAGACATTGAAGGTTGTAGATATTCTGTCATGCCTGTAGTGAAATGTTTGATAAGACTTGCATGAACACTTACATGAAGATGTTTCTAAACAGCCACAAGCAAGCTTTTTCAACACAGTATTTCATTGAATGAATGTAATAATTATCACATTGTGGCTGCAGAGAAACCTTTGATAAGACACACACAAAATGTTCATAAATAGCATGTGCCAGCTGGTTGCATCACAATGTTGTTTAATTTAATGGAAGTGATCATCATTCTGTATAGCATATGATGTGTTTGAATAGCCTTATACAAAGATATTCCTAAAAACTTATGAGCAATCTGGTTTCACCAGAGTGTGTTCCTCAGTGAAGGAATCTTACAGAGATTCTGTCAGAGCAGTAGTGACATGTTTGGTGTTTTGTATGAAGAAACCCTAAATGGCTTCCTGCAAGATGAGTTCAACACAGTGTTATTTCATTTTAAGAAAATGATAGTCATTCTGTTTGGCATAAACTGAAATATTAGAAAAGCCTTATATCAAGAGGTTCCTAATTAGCTACCAGCAATCTGGCTTCACAATAGTGTTCTTTCATTGAATGGATGTAATAGATACTTTGTAGTGAAATGTATGATAAGTCTCTTATGAAAAGGTTCCTAAACAGCTGCCTGCAATCTGGCTTCAGCACATTATATCATTGTCTCAAAGTGATATTCATTCAGTATGTCTTATTTGGAAACGCTTGAAATGGTGAACATGAAGAAGTTTCTAAATATATACAAGCAAGATTGTTTCTCCACAGTTTTCTTTCAGTGACTGAATGTTACGTATAGTCTGTCACGACTATTGTAAAATGTTTGATGAGTCTTATGTAAAAACGTTCCTAGATAGCTATCTGTGAGCTCTATTTAGCACAGTGTTCTTTCATTGTAGGAAAATGATACCCATTCATTATGGCATATACTGAAATGTGAGAAATGTCTCCAATACAAATGTTCCTAATAATAGCTTCAAGATGCTTTCACCACAGAGTTCTTTCAGTGAAACAATATTGCAGATATTCTGTGACACTTGTAGTGAAGTGTTAGTTAAAACTTACTTGCAAGCTGGATTCAGCACAGTGTTTCTTTCATTGTTTGAAACTCATATTCAATCAGAACAGCAAATATTGAAATGGTTATAATGACTAATATGAAGATGATCCTTAATGGCTGCAAGTAAGATGGTTTCACCACAGTTTTCTCTCAGTGAACAAATGCTATATATATTCTGTCCCACATGCAATGAAATGTTTGTTAAGTCTTATATGAACATGTTCCTAAACAGCTACCCGCAAACTGGGCTTAGAACAGTGTTCTCACATTGTTAGTAATTGATAGGTCATCTGTAGGGCATATGCTGAAATGTTTGAAATGTCTTATGTGAATATGCCCCTAAACAGCTGTAAGCACATTTGTTTCACCAGAGTTCCTTTAGTGTCTGAATCTTATGGATATTTTTCAAGTCTGTAGTGTAATTTTTTAAGTATTTTATGAAGTTCTTCCTAAACAGATACTAGGAAACAAGGGTTCAGCTCATCCTTCTTTCCTTGAGTGAATATTAAAATCATTCTGTCATGACCATAGCGCAATATTTGCTAAGACTTATAAAAAGATATTTCTAAAAAAACAACTTTCCAGCTGGGTTCTTAACATTGTTCTTTCATTTTATGGAAGTGATAACCATTCTGGATGGAATACACTGAAATGTTTGAAAAGACTTGTATGAAGATACTCCTAAATAGCTACAAGCAATCTGGTTACACCACAGTGTTCTTTCATTTAATAAACTTTATATATAGTCTCCTATAGCTGTAGTGAAATGTTTTATATCATATATGAAAATGTTCCTACAGCTACCTGCAAGCTGGGATCAGCACACTGACTTTTCATTGTAATAAAGTGATAGTTACTTTGTATGGCATACACTGAAATGTCAGAAAAGACTTATATGAGTGTATTTCTAAAGAGATACAAGCAAGCTGGTTTCACAATAGTGATCTTTCATTGAATTAATGTAATAGATATTCTGTCGCACATGTTGTGAAATTTTCAATAAATCTTACATGAAAATGTTACTATAAGTCTACCTGAAAGCTGAGTTAAGTACAATGTTTTTTCATTTTCAGAAAGTATAGCTGTTCTCTATGGCTCAAACTGAAATGCTAGAAAAGACTTACATGAAGATGTTCCTTAAAAGCTACAAGGAAGTTGGTTTCACCACAGCATTCTTTCAATGTGTGAATGTTATAGATATTCCATCATGCCCGTAGTGAAATGTTTGATAGGACTTATTTGAAGATTCCCCTAAAGAGCTGCAAGCAAGGTGTTTTCACCACAGTGTTCATTCAGAAAATGAATGTTATACGTATTCTGTCATGCCTCAAGAGAACTATTTGATGTCTTATGTGAGAGTGTTCCTGAACAGCTACAAGCAAGCTTTTTCAACATAGTGTGGTTTCCTTGAATGAATGTTATGGATATCATGTTGCGGCTGTAGAGAAACGTTTGATAAGACATAAATGAAATGCTCATAAAGAGCCACTGGTTTCATCAGAACGTTCTTTCTGGATATGGAAGTGATAGCCATTCTGTAGGCATAATGAAGTGTTTGAAGAGCCTTATACGAAGACATTCCCAAGGCGCCAGAAGTAATCTGGCTTCACCACAGTGTTCTTTCAGTGAACGAGTGTTATAGCTAGTCTGTCATGCCTGTAGTGAAATGTTTAATAAGTCTTATATGAAGAGGTTTCAAACAGCCGCCAGCAAGCCGGGTTTAGCACAGTGTCCTTTAACTGTAAGTAAGTGAGAGCCATTCTGTATGGCATATACTCAAATGTTAGAGAGGTCTTATATGAAGATGTTCCTAAATAGAATCCAACAAGATGTGTTCAGGACAGAATAATTTCATCATAAGATAGTGACAGCCGTTTAGTATGGCATATACAGAAATGCTGAAAAGGACTGAAATGAAGATCTTCCTTAACAGTAAAACCAAGCCACTTTCACCATAGTGTTCTTTCATTGAATGGATGTAATAGATATTCTGTCATGCCTGTAGTTAAATGTTCAATAGGTCTTACATAAAAATACTCCTAATAATCTACCTGAAAGCTATTAAACACAACCTTCTTTCCTCGTAAGAAGGGTATGGCCATGCTGTATGCCATATACTGAAATGCTTGAAAAGCTTTATATGAAGATGTTCCTCAACAGTTACAAGAAAACTGCTTTCATCCCTGTGTTCGTTCAATGAGTGAATGTTTAGAGATTCTGTCATTCCTGCAAAGGAATGTTTAATATAAGTCTTACGTGAAGATGTTTCTAAACAGCTACAAGGAAATTTTTTTAAATATAGTGTTATTACATTGAATAAACATTAAAGATATCCTGTCATGACTGTAGGCAAATGTCTGATAAGACTTGAGCAAAATATTAATAAACAATTACTTGCAAGCTGGGTTCATCACAGTATTCTTTTCTGGCTATGGAGATGATAGCCATTCTGTATGGCATAAAGTGATATGTTTGAAGAGCCTTTGATTTATATTCTTAAACAGCTAACAAGCAAGATGGTTTCTTCACAGTGTTCTTTCAGTGAATGAATGTTCTAGATATTGTCACATCTGTGGTGAAATATTTGATATATGATGTTCCTAAACAGCTACCTATAAACTGGATTCAGCATGTGTTCTTTCATTTTGTGAAAATGATAGTCGCTCTGTGTGGAATATACTTAAGTATTTGAAGTGTATTATGTGCAGATGTTCCTAAACAGTGAAAAGAAGATGGTTTTTGCATAATTTTCTTTCAGATAACAAATGTTATAGACATTGTCACATCTGTAGTCAAATGTTTGATATGATTTATGTGAAAATATCCCTAAACAGCTACCTGTTGGCTTGATTAAGCACAATGCTCTTTCATTGTAAGAAAGTGATAGCTGTTCCATGTGGCATATACTGAAATGTTTGAAATGTCATCTGTGAAGATGTTCCTTAAGAGCTACTTGCTGGGTGTTTTCAAGACAATGTTCTTTCAGTGAATGGATGTTATAGATAGTCTATCACACCCGTAGTGAAATGCTGGATAAGTTTTATGAAGATGTCCCTAAGTAGCTACAAGCAAAATGGTTTCACAACAGTGTTCTTACAGACATTGAAGGTTGTAGATATTCTGTCATGCCTGTAGTGAAATGTTTGATAAGACTTGCATGAACACTTACATGAAGATGTTTCTAAACAGCCACAAGCAAGCTTTTTCAACACAGTATTTCATTGAATGAATGTAATAATTATCACATTGTGGCTGCAGAGAAACGTTTGATAAGACACACACAAAATGTTCATAAATAGCATGTGCCAGCTGGTTGCATCACAATGTTGTTTAATTTAATGGAAGTGATCATCATTCTGTATAGCATATGATGTGTTTGAATAGCCTTATACAAAGATATTCCTAAAAACTTATGAGCAATCTGGTTTCACCAGAGTGTGTTCCTCAGTGAAGGAATCTTACAGAGATTCTGTCAGAGCAGTAGTGACATGTTTGGTGTTTTGTATGAAGAAACCCTAAATGGCTTCCTGCAAGATGAGTTCAACACAGTGTTATTTCATTTTAAGAAAATGATAGTCATTCTGTTTGGCATAAACTGAAATATTAGAAAAGCCTTATATCAAGAGGTTCCTAATTAGCTACCAGCAATCTGGCTTCACAATAGTGTTCTTTCATTGAATGGATGTAATAGATACTTTGTAGTGAAATGTATGCTAAGTCTCTTATGAAAAGGTTCCTAAACAGCTGCCTGCAATCTGGCTTCAGCACATTATATCATTGTCTCAAAGTGATATTCATTCAGTATGTCTTATATGGAAACGCTTGAAATGGTGAACATGAAGAAGTTTCTAAATATATACAAGCAAGATTGTTTCTCCACAGTTTTCTTTCAGTGACTGAATGTTACGTATAGTCTGTCACGACTATTGTAAAATGTTTGATGAGTCTTATGTAAAAACGTTCCTAGATAGCTATCTGTGAGCTCTATTTAGCACAGTGTTCTTTCATTGTAGGAAAATGATACCCATTCATTATGGCATATACTGAAATGTGAGAAATGTCTCCAATACAAATGTTCCTAATAATAGCTTCAAGATGCTTTCACCACAGAGTTCTTTCAGTGAAACAATATTGCAGATATTCTGTGACACTTGTAGTGAAGTGTTAGTTGAAACTTACTTGCAAGCTGGATTCAGCACAGTGTTTCTTTCATTGTTTGAAACTCATATTCAATCAGAACAGCAAATATTGAAATGGTTATAATGACTAATATGAAGATGATCCTTAATGGCTGCAAGTAAGATGGTTTCACCACAGTTTTCTCTCAGTGAACAAATGCTATATATATTCTGTCCCACATGCAATGAAATGTTTGTTAAGTCTTATATGAACATGTTCCTAAACAGCTACCCGCAAACTGGGCTTAGAACAGTGTTCTCACATTGTTAGTAATTGATAGGTCATCTGTAGGGCATATGCTGAAATGTTTGAAATGTCTTATGTGAATATGCCCCTAAACAGCTGTAAGCACATTTGTTTCACCAGAGTTCCTTTAGTGTCTGAATCTTATGGATATTTTTCAAGTCTGTAGTGTAATTTTTTAAGTATTTTATGAAGTTCTTCCTAAACAGATACTAGGAAACAAGGGTTCAGCTCATCCTTCTTTCCTTGAGTGAATATTAAAATCATTCTGTCATGACCATAGCGCAATATTTGCTAAGACTTATAAAAAGATATTTCTAAAAAAACAACTTTCCAGCTGGGTTCTTAACATTGTTCTTTCATTTTATGGAAGTGATAACCATTCTGGATGGAATACACTGAAATGTTTGAAAAGACTTGTATGAAGATACTCCTAAATAGCTACAAGCAATCTGGTTACACCACAGTGTTCTTTCATTTAATAAACTTTATCTATAGTCTCCTATAGCTGTAGTGAAATGTTTTATATCATATATGAAAATGTTCCTACAGCTACCTGCAAGCTGGGATCAGCACACTGACTTTTCATTGTAATAAAGTGATAGTTACTTTGTATGGCATACACTGAAATGTCAGAAAAGACTTATATGAGTGTATTTCTAAAGAGATACAAGCAAGCTGGTTTCACAATAGTGATCTTTCATTGAATTAATGTAATAGATATTCTGTCGCACATGTTGTGAAATTTTCAATAAATCTTACATGAAAATGTTACTATAAGTCTACCTGAAAGCTGAGTTAAGTACAATGTTTTTTCATTTTAAGAAAGTATAGCTGTTCTCTATGGCTCATACTGAAATGCTAGAAAAGACTTACATGAAGATGTTCCTTAAAAGCTACAAGGAAGTTGGTTTCACCACAGCATTCTTTCAATGTGTGAATGTTATAGATATTCCATCATGCCCGTAGTGAAATGTTTGATAGGACTTATTTGAAGATTCCCCTAAAGAGCTGCAAGCAAGGTGTTTTCACCACAGTGTTCATTCAGAAAATGAATGTTATACGTATTCTGTCATGCCTCAAGAGAACTATTTGATGTCTTATGTGAGAGTGTTCCTGAACAGCTACAAGCAAGCTTTTTCAACATAGTGTGGTTTCCTTGAATGAATGTTATGGATATCATGTTGCGGCTGTAGAGAAACGTTTGATAAGACATAAATGAAATGCTCATAAAGAGCCACTGGTTTCATCAGAACGTTCTTTCTGGATATGGAAGTGATAGCCATTCTGTAGGCATAATGAAGTGTTTGAAGAGCCTTATACGAAGACATTCCCAAGGCGCCAGAAGTAATCTGGCTTCACCACAGTGTTCTTTCAGTGAACGAGTGTTATAGCTAGTCTGTCATGCCTGTAGTGAAATGTTTAATAAGTCTTATATGAAGAGGTTTCAAACAGCCGCCAGCAAGCCGGGTTTAGCACAGTGTCCTTTAACTGTAAGTAAGTGAGAGCCATTCTGTATGGCATATACTCAAATGTTAGAGAGGTCTTATATGAAGATGTTCCTAAATAGAATCCAACAAGATGTGTTCAGGACAGAATAATTTCATCATAAGATAGTGACAGCCGTTTAGTATGGCATATACAGAAATGCTGAAAAGGACTTAAATGAAGATCTTCCTTAACAGTAAAACCAAGCCACTTTCACCATAGTGTTCTTTCATTGAATGGATGTAATAGATATTCTGTCATGCCTGTAGTTAAATGTTCAATAGGTCTTACATAAAAATACTCCTAATAATCTACCTGAAAGCTATTAAACACAACCTTCTTTCCTCGTAAGAAGGGTATGGCCATGCTGTATGCCATATACTGAAATGCTTGAAAAGCTTTATATGAAGATGTTCCTCAACAGTTACAAGAAAACTGCTTTCATCCCTGTGTTCGTTCAATGAGTGAATGTTTAGAGATTCTGTCATTCCTGCAAAGGAATGTTTAATATAAGTCTTACGTGAAGATGTTTCTAAACAGCTACAAGGAAATTTTTTTAAATATAGTGTTATTACATTGAATAAACATTAAAGATATCCTGTCATGACTGTAGGCAAATGTCTGATAAGACTTGAGCAAAATATTAATAAACAATTACTTGCAAGCTGGGTTCATCACAGTATTCTTTTCTGGCTATGGAGATGATAGCCATTCTGTATGGCATAAAGTGATATGTTTGAAGAGCCTTTGATTTATATTCTTAAACAGCTAACAAGCAAGATGGTTTCTTCACAGTGTTCTTTCAGTGAATGAATGTTCTAGATATTGTCACATCTGTGGTGAAATATTTGATATATGATGTTCCTAAACAGCTACCTATAAACTGGATTCAGCATGTGTTCTTTCATTTTGTGAAAATGATAGTCGCTCTGTGTGGAATATACTTAAGTATTTGAAGTGTATTATGTGCAGATGTTCCTAAACAGTGAAAAGAAGATGGTTTTTGCATAATTTTCTTTCAGATAACAAATGTTATAGACATTGTCACATCTGTAGTCAAATGTTTGATATGATTTATGTGAAAATATCCCTAAACAGCTACCTGTTGGCTTGATTAAGCACAATGCTCTTTCATTGTAAGAAAGTGATAGCTGTTCCATGTGGCATATACTGAAATGTTTGAAATGTCATATGTGAAGATGTTCCTTAAGAGCTACTTGCTGGGTGTTTTCAAGACAATGTTCTTTCAGTGAATGGATGTTATAGATAGTCTATCACACCCGTAGTGAAATGCTGGATAAGTTTTATGAAGATGTCCCTAAGTAGCTACAAGCAAAATGGTTTCACAACAGTGTTCTTACAGACATTGAAGGTTGTAGATATTCTGTCATGCCTGTAGTGAAATGTTTGATAAGACTTGCATGAACACTTACATGAAGATGTTTCTAAACAGCCACAAGCAAGCTTTTTCAACACAGTATTTCATTGAATGAATGTAATAATTATCACATTGTGGCTGCAGAGAAACGTTTGATAAGACACACACAAAATGTTCATAAATAGCATGTGCCAGCTGGTTGCATCACAATGTTGTTTAATTTAATGGAAGTGATCATCATTCTGTATAGCATATGATGTGTTTGAATAGCCTTATACAAAGATATTCCTAAAAACTTATGAGCAATCTGGTTTCACCAGAGTGTGTTCCTCAGTGAAGGAATCTTACAGAGATTCTGTCAGAGCAGTAGTGACATGTTTGGTGTTTTGTATGAAGAAACCCTAAATGGCTTCCTGCAAGATGAGTTCAACACAGTGTTATTTCATTTTAAGAAAATGATAGTCATTCTGTTTGGCATAAACTGAAATATTAGAAAAGCCTTATATCAAGAGGTTCCTAATTAGCTACCAGCAATCTGGCTTCACAATAGTGTTCTTTCATTGAATGGATGTAATAGATACTTTGTAGTGAAATGTATGATAAGTCTCTTATGAAAAGGTTCCTAAACAGCTGCCTGCAATCTGGCTTCAGCACATTATATCATTGTCTCAAAGTGATATTCATTCAGTATGTCTTATATGGAAACGCTTGAAATGGTGAACATGAAGAAGTTTCTAAATATATACAAGCAAGATTGTTTCTCCACAGTTTTCTTTCAGTGACTGAATGTTACGTATAGTCTGTCACGACTATTGTAAAATGTTTGATGAGTCTTATGTAAAAACGTTCCTAGATAGCTATCTGTGAGCTCTATTTAGCACAGTGTTCTTTCATTGTAGGAAAATGATACCCATTCATTATGGCATATACTGAAATGTGAGAAATGTCTCCAATACAAATGTTCCTAATAATAGCTTCAAGATGCTTTCACCACAGAGTTCTTTCAGTGAAACAATATTGCAGATATTCTGTGACACTTGTAGTGAAGTGTTAGTTAAAACTTACTTGCAAGCTGGATTCAGCACAGTGTTTCTTTCATTGTTTGAAACTCATATTCAATCAGAACAGCAAATATTGAAATGGTTATAATGACTAATATGAAGATGATCCTTAATGGCTGCAAGTAAGATGGTTTCACCACAGTTTTCTCTCAGTGAACAAATGCTATATATATTCTGTCCCACATGCAATGAAATGTTTGTTAAGTCTTATATGAACATGTTCCTAAACAGCTACCCGCAAACTGGGCTTAGAACAGTGTTCTCACATTGTTAGTAATTGATAGGTCATCTGTAGGGCATATGCTGAAATGTTTGAAATGTCTTATGTGAATATGCCCCTAAACAGCTCTAAGCACATTTGTTTCACCAGAGTTCCTTTAGTGTCTGAATCTTATGGATATTTTTCAAGTCTGTAGTGTAATTTTTTAAGTATTTTATGAAGTTCTTCCTAAACAGATACTAGGAAACAAGGGTTCAGCTCATCCTTCTTTCCTTGAGTGAATATTAAAATCATTCTGTCATGACCATAGCGCAATATTTGCTAAGACTTATAAAAAGATATTTCTAAAAAAACAACTTTCCAGCTGGGTTCTTAACATTGTTCTTTCATTTTATGGAAGTGATAACCATTCTGGATGGAATACACTGAAATGTTTGAAAAGACTTGTATGAAGATACTCCTAAATAGCTACAAGCAATCTGGTTACACCACAGTGTTCTTTCATTTAATAAACTTTATCTATAGTCTCCTATAGCTGTAGTGAAATGTTTTATATCATATATGAAAATGTTCCTACAGCTACCTGCAAGCTGGGATCAGCACACTGACTTTTCATTGTAATAAAGTGATAGTTACTTTGTATGGCATACACTGAAATGTCAGAAAAGACTTATATGAGTGTATTTCTAAAGAGATACAAGCAAGCTGGTTTCACAATAGTGATCTTTCATTGAATTAATGTAATAGATATTCTGTCGCACATGTTGTGAAATTTTCAATAAATCTTACATGAAAATGTTACTATAAGTCTACCTGAAAGCTGAGTTAAGTACAATGTTTTTTCATTTTCAGAAAGTATAGCTGTTCTCTATGGCTCATACTGAAATGCTAGAAAAGACTTACATGAAGATGTTCCTTAAAAGCTACAAGGAAGTTGGTTTCACCACAGCATTCTTTCAATGTGTGAATGTTATAGATATTCCATCATGCCCGTAGTGAAATGTTTGATAGGACTTATTTGAAGATTCCCCTAAAGAGCTGCAAGCAAGGTGTTTTCACCACAGTGTTCATTCAGAAAATGAATGTTATACGTATTCTGTCATGCCTCAAGAGAACTATTTGATGTCTTATGTGAGAGTGTTCCTGAACAGCTACAAGCAAGCTTTTTCAACATAGTGTGGTTTCCTTGAATGAATGTTATGGATATCATGTTGCGGCTGTAGAGAAACGTTTGATAAGACATAAATGAAATGCTCATAAAGAGCCACTGGTTTCATCAGAACGTTCTTTCTGGATATGGAAGTGATAGCCATTCTGTAGGCATAATGAAGTGTTTGAAGAGCCTTATACGAAGACATTCCCAAGGCGCCAGAAGTAATCTGGCTTCACCACAGTGTTCTTTCAGTGAACGAGTGTTATAGCTAGTCTGTCATGCCTGTAGTGAAATGTTTAATAAGTCTTATATGAAGAGGTTTCAAACAGCCGCCAGCAAGCCGGGTTTAGCACAGTGTCCTTTAACTGTAAGTAAGTGAGAGCCATTCTGTATGGCATATACTCAAATGTTAGAGAGGTCTTATATGAAGATGTTCCTAAATAGAATCCAACAAGATGTGTTCAGGACAGAATAATTTCATCATAAGATAGTGACAGCCGTTTAGTATGGCATATACAGAAATGCTGAAAAGGACTTAAATGAAGATCTTCCTTAACAGTAAAACCAAGCCACTTTCACCATAGTGTTCTTTCATTGAATGGATGTAATAGATATTCTGTCATGCCTGTAGTTAAATGTTCAATAGGTCTTACATAAAAATACTCCTAATAATCTACCTGAAAGCTATTAAACACAACCTTCTTTCCTCGTAAGAAGGGTATGGCCATGCTGTATGCCATATACTGAAATGCTTGAAAAGCTTTATATGAAGATGTTCCTCAACAGTTACAAGAAAACTGCTTTCATCCCTGTGTTCGTTCAATGAGTGAATGTTTAGAGATTCTGTCATTCCTGCAAAGGAATGTTTAATATAAGTCTTACGTGAAGATGTTTCTAAACAGCTACAAGGAAATTTTTTTAAATATAGTGTTATTACATTGAATAAACATTAAAGATATCCTGTCATGACTGTAGGCAAATGTCTGATAAGACTTGAGCAAAATATTAATAAACAATTACTTGCAAGCTGGGTTCATCACAGTATTCTTTTCTGGCTATGGAGATGATAGCCATTCTGTATGGCATAAAGTGATATGTTTGAAGAGCCTTTGATTTATATTCTTAAACAGCTAACAAGCAAGATGGTTTCTTCACAGTGTTCTTTCAGTGAATGAATGTTCTAGATATTGTCACATCTGTGGTGAAATATTTGATATATGATGTTCCTAAACAGCTACCTATAAACTGGATTCAGCATGTGTTCTTTCATTTTGTGAAAATGATAGTCGCTCTGTGTGGAATATACTTAAGTATTTGAAGTGTATTATGTGCAGATGTTCCTAAACAGTGAAAAGAAGATGGTTTTTGCATAATTTTCTTTCAGATAACAAATGTTATAGACATTGTCACATCTGTAGTCAAATGTTTGATATGATTTATGTGAAAATATCCCTAAACAGCTACCTGTTGGCTTGATTAAGCACAATGCTCTTTCATTGTAAGAAAGTGATAGCTGTTCCATGTGGCATATACTGAAATGTTTGAAATGTCATATGTGAAGATGTTCCTTAAGAGCTACTTGCTGGGTGTTTTCAAGACAATGTTCTTTCAGTGAATGGATGTTATAGATAGTCTATCACACCCGTAGTGAAATGCTGGATAAGTTTTATGAAGATGTCCCTAAGTAGCTACAAGCAAAATGGTTTCACAACAGTGTTCTTACAGACATTGAAGGTTGTAGATATTCTGTCATGCCTGTAGTGAAATGTTTGATAAGACTTGCATGAACACTTACATGAAGATGTTTCTAAACAGCCACAAGCAAGCTTTTTCAACACAGTATTTCATTGAATGAATGTAATAATTATCACATTGTGGCTGCAGAGAAACGTTTGATAAGACACACACAAAATGTTCATAAATAGCATGTGCCAGCTGGTTGCATCACAATGTTGTTTAATTTAATGGAAGTGATCATCATTCTGTATAGCATATGATGTGTTTGAATAGCCTTATATAAAGATATTCCTAAAAACTTATGAGCAATCTGGTTTCACCAGAGTGTGTTCCTCAGTGAAGGAATCTTACAGAGATTCTGTCAGAGCAGTAGTGACATGTTTGGTGTTTTGTATGAAGAAACCCTAAATGGCTTCCTGCAAGATGAGTTCAACACAGTGTTATTTCATTTTAAGAAAATGATAGTCATTCTGTTTGGCATAAACTGAAATATTAGAAAAGCCTTATATCAAGAGGTTCCTAATTAGCTACCAGCAATCTGGCTTCACAATAGTGTTCTTTCATTGAATGGATGTAATAGATACTTTGTAGTGAAATGTATGATAAGTCTCTTATGAAAAGGTTCCTAAACAGCTGCCTGCAATCTGGCTTCAGCACATTATATCATTGTCTCAAAGTGATATTCATTCAGTATGTCTTATATGGAAACGCTTGAAATGGTGAACATGAAGAAGTTTCTAAATATATACAAGCAAGATTGTTTCTCCACAGTTTTCTTTCAGTGACTGAATGTTACGTATAGTCTGTCACGACTATTGTAAAATGTTTGATGAGTCTTATGTAAAAACGTTCCTAGATAGCTATCTGTGAGCTCTATTTAGCACAGTGTTCTTTCATTGTAGGAAAATGATACCCATTCATTATGGCATATACTGAAATGTGAGAAATGTCTCCAATACAAATGTTCCTAATAATAGCTTCAAGATGCTTTCACCACAGAGTTCTTTCAGTGAAACAATATTGCAGATATTCTGTGACACTTGTAGTGAAGTGTTAGTTAAAACTTACTTGCAAGCTGGATTCAGCACAGTGTTTCTTTCATTGTTTGAAACTCATATTCAATCAGAACAGCAAATATTGAAATGGTTATAATGACTAATATGAAGATGATCCTTAATGGCTGCAAGTAAGATGGTTTCACCACAGTTTTCTCTCAGTGAACAAATGCTATATATATTCTGTCCCACATGCAATGAAATGTTTGTTAAGTCTTATATGAACATGTTCCTAAACAGCTACCCGCAAACTGGGCTTAGAACAGTGTTCTCACATTGTTAGTAATTGATAGGTCATCTGTAGGGCATATGCTGAAATGTTTGAAATGTCTTATGTGAATATGCCCCTAAACAGCTCTAAGCACATTTGTTTCACCAGAGTTCCTTTAGTGTCTGAATCTTATGGATATTTTTCAAGTCTGTAGTGTAATTTTTTAAGTATTTTATGAAGTTCTTCCTAAACAGATACTAGGAAACAAGGGTTCAGCTCATCCTTCTTTCCTTGAGTGAATATTAAAATCATTCTGTCATGACCATAGCGCAATATTTGCTAAGACTTATAAAAAGATATTTCTAAAAAAACAACTTTCCAGCTGGGTTCTTAACATTGTTCTTTCATTTTATGGAAGTGATAACCATTCTGGATGGAATACACTGAAATGTTTGAAAAGACTTGTATGAAGATACTCCTAAATAGCTACAAGCAATCTGGTTACACCACAGTGTTCTTTCATTTAATAAACTTTATATATAGTCTCCTATAGCTGTAGTGAAATGTTTTATATCATATATGAAAATGTTCCTACAGCTACCTGCAAGCTGGGATCAGCACACTGACTTTTCATTGTAATAAAGTGATAGTTACTTTGTATGGCATACACTGAAATGTCAGAAAAGACTTATATGAGTGTATTTCTAAAGAGATACAAGCAAGCTGGTTTCACAATAGTGATCTTTCATTGAATTAATGTAATAGATATTCTGTCGCACATGTTGTGAAATTTTCAATAAATCTTACATGAAAATGTTACTATAAGTCTACCTGAAAGCTGAGTTAAGTACAATGTTTTTTCATTTTAAGAAAGTATAGCTGTTCTCTATGGCTCATACTGAAATGCTAGAAAAGACTTACATGAAGATGTTCCTTAAAAGCTACAAGGAAGTTGGTTTCACCACAGCATTCTTTCAATGTGTGAATGTTATAGATATTCCATCATGCCCGTAGTGAAATGTTTGATAGGACTTATTTGAAGATTCCCCTAAAGAGCTGCAAGCAAGGTGTTTTCACCACAGTGTTCATTCAGAAAATGAATGTTATACGTATTCTGTCATGCCTCAAGAGAACTATTTGATGTCTTATGTGAGAGTGTTCCTGAACAGCTACAAGCAAGCTTTTTCAACATAGTGTGGTTTCCTTGAATGAATGTTATGGATATCATGTTGCGGCTGTAGAGAAACGTTTGATAAGACATAAATGAAATGCTCATAAAGAGCCACTGGTTTCATCAGAACGTTCTTTCTGGATATGGAAGTGATAGCCATTCTGTAGGCATAATGAAGTGTTTGAAGAGCCTTATACGAAGACATTCCCAAGGCGCCAGAAGTAATCTGGCTTCACCACAGTGTTCTTTCAGTGAACGAGTGTTATAGCTAGTCTGTCATGCCTGTAGTGAAATGTTTAATAAGTCTTATATGAAGAGGTTTCAAACAGCCGCCAGCAAGCCGGGTTTAGCACAGTGTCCTTTAACTGTAAGTAAGTGAGAGCCATTCTGTATGGCATATACTCAAATGTTAGAGAGGTCTTATATGAAGATGTTCCTAAATAGAATCCAACAAGATGTGTTCAGGACAGAATAATTTCATCATAAGATAGTGACAGCCGTTTAGTATGGCATATACAGAAATGCTGAAAAGGACTTAAATGAAGATCTTCCTTAACAGTAAAACCAAGCCACTTTCACCATAGTGTTCTTTCATTGAATGGATGTAATAGATATTCTGTCATGCCTGTAGTTAAATGTTCAATAGGTCTTACATAAAAATACTCCTAATAATCTACCTGAAAGCTATTAAACACAACCTTCTTTCCTCGTAAGAAGGGTATGGCCATGCTGTATGCCATATACTGAAATGCTTGAAAAGCTTTATATGAAGATGTTCCTCAACAGTTACAAGAAAACTGCTTTCATCCCTGTGTTCGTTCAATGAGTGAATGTTTAGAGATTCTGTCATTCCTGCAAAGGAATGTTTAATATAAGTCTTACGTGAAGATGTTTCTAAACAGCTACAAGGAAATTTTTTTAAATATAGTGTTATTACATTGAATAAACATTAAAGATATCCTGTCATGACTGTAGGCAAATGTCTGATAAGACTTGAGCAAAATATTAATAAACAATTACTTGCAAGCTGGGTTCATCACAGTATTCTTTTCTGGCTATGGAGATGATAGCCATTCTGTATGGCATAAAGTGATATGTTTGAAGAGCCTTTGATTTATATTCTTAAACAGCTAACAAGCAAGATGGTTTCTTCACAGTGTTCTTTCAGTGAATGAATGTTCTAGATATTGTCACATCTGTGGTGAAATATTTGATATATGATGTTCCTAAACAGCTACCTATAAACTGGATTCAGCATGTGTTCTTTCATTTTGTGAAAATGATAGTCGCTCTGTGTGGAATATACTTAAGTATTTGAAGTGTATTATGTGCAGATGTTCCTAAACAGTGAAAAGAAGATGGTTTTTGCATAATTTTCTTTCAGATAACAAATGTTATAGACATTGTCACATCTGTAGTCAAATGTTTGATATGATTTATGTGAAAATATCCCTAAACAGCTACCTGTTGGCTTGATTAAGCACAATGCTCTTTCATTGTAAGAAAGTGATAGCTGTTCCATGTGGCATATACTGAAATGTTTGAAATGTCATATGTGAAGATGTTCCTTAAGAGCTACTTGCTGGGTGTTTTCAAGACAATGTTCTTTCAGTGAATGGATGTTATAGATAGTCTATCACACCCGTAGTGAAATGCTGGATAAGTTTTATGAAGATGTCCCTAAGTAGCTACAAGCAAAATGGTTTCACAACAGTGTTCTTACAGACATTGAAGGTTGTAGATATTCTGTCATGCCTGTAGTGAAATGTTTGATAAGACTTGCATGAACACTTACATGAAGATGTTTCTAAACAGCCACAAGCAAGCTTTTTCAACACAGTATTTCATTGAATGAATGTAATAATTATCACATTGTGGCTGCAGAGAAACGTTTGATAAGACACACACAAAATGTTCATAAATAGCATGTGCCAGCTGGTTGCATCACAATGTTGTTTAATTTAATGGAAGTGATCATCATTCTGTATAGCATATGATGTGTTTGAATAGCCTTATATAAAGATATTCCTAAAAACTTATGAGCAATCTGGTTTCACCAGAGTGTGTTCCTCAGTGAAGGAATCTTACAGAGATTCTGTCAGAGCAGTAGTGACATGTTTGGTGTTTTGTATGAAGAAACCCTAAATGGCTTCCTGCAAGATGAGTTCAACACAGTGTTATTTCATTTTAAGAAAATGATAGTCATTCTGTTTGGCATAAACTGAAATATTAGAAAAGCCTTATATCAAGAGGTTCCTAATTAGCTACCAGCAATCTGGCTTCACAATAGTGTTCTTTCATTGAATGGATGTAATAGATACTTTGTAGTGAAATGTATGATAAGTCTCTTATGAAAAGGTTCCTAAACAGCTGCCTGCAATCTGGCTTCAGCACATTATATCATTGTCTCAAAGTGATATTCATTCAGTATGTCTTATTTGGAAACGCTTGAAATGGTGAACATGAAGAAGTTTCTAAATATATACAAGCAAGATTGTTTCTCCACAGTTTTCTTTCAGTGACTGAATGTTACGTATAGTCTGTCACGACTATTGTAAAATGTTTGATGAGTCTTATGTAAAAACGTTCCTAGATAGCTATCTGTGAGCTCTATTTAGCACAGTGTTCTTTCATTGTAGGAAAATGATACCCATTCATTATGGCATATACTGAAATGTGAGAAATGTCTCCAATACAAATGTTCCTAATAATAGCTTCAAGATGCTTTCACCACAGAGTTCTTTCAGTGAAACAATATTGCAGATATTCTGTGACACTTGTAGTGAAGTGTTAGTTGAAACTTACTTGCAAGCTGGATTCAGCACAGTGTTTCTTTCATTGTTTGAAACTCATATTCAATCAGAACAGCAAATATTGAAATGGTTATAATGACTAATATGAAGATGATCCTTAATGGCTGCAAGTAAGATGGTTTCACCACAGTTTTCTCTCAGTGAACAAATGCTATATATATTCTGTCCCACATGCAATGAAATGTTTGTTAAGTCTTATATGAACATGTTCCTAAACAGCTACCCGCAAACTGGGCTTAGAACAGTGTTCTCACATTGTTAGTAATTGATAGGTCATCTGTAGGGCATATGCTGAAATGTTTGAAATGTCTTATGTGAATATGCCCCTAAACAGCTGTAAGCACATTTGTTTCACCAGAGTTCCTTTAGTGTCTGAATCTTATGGATATTTTTCAAGTCTGTAGTGTAATTTTTTAAGTATTTTATGAAGTTCTTCCTAAACAGATACTAGGAAACAAGGGTTCAGCTCATCCTTCTTTCCTTGAGTGAATATTAAAATCATTCTGTCATGACCATAGCGCAATATTTGCTAAGACTTATAAAAAGATATTTCTAAAAAAACAACTTTCCAGCTGGGTTCTTAACATTGTTCTTTCATTTTATGGAAGTGATAACCATTCTGGATGGAATACACTGAAATGTTTGAAAAGACTTGTATGAAGATACTCCTAAATAGCTACAAGCAATCTGGTTACACCACAGTGTTCTTTCATTTAATAAACTTTATCTATAGTCTCCTATAGCTGTAGTGAAATGTTTTATATCATATATGAAAATGTTCCTACAGCTACCTGCAAGCTGGGATCAGCACACTGACTTTTCATTGTAATAAAGTGATAGTTACTTTGTATGGCATACACTGAAATGTCAGAAAAGACTTATATGAGTGTATTTCTAAAGAGATACAAGCAAGCTGGTTTCACAATAGTGATCTTTCATTGAATTAATGTAATAGATATTCTGTCGCACATGTTGTGAAATTTTCAATAAATCTTACATGAAAATGTTACTATAAGTCTACCTGAAAGCTGAGTTAAGTACAATGTTTTTTCATTTTCAGAAAGTATAGCTGTTCTCTATGGCTCATACTGAAATGCTAGAAAAGACTTACATGAAGATGTTCCTTAAAAGCTACAAGGAAGTTGGTTTCACCACAGCATTCTTTCAATGTGTGAATGTTATAGATATTCCATCATGCCCGTAGTGAAATGTTTGATAGGACTTATTTGAAGATTCCCCTAAAGAGCTGCAAGCAAGGTGTTTTCACCACAGTGTTCATTCAGAAAATGAATGTTATACGTATTCTGTCATGCCTCAAGAGAACTATTTGATGTCTTATGTGAGAGTGTTCCTGAACAGCTACAAGCAAGCTTTTTCAACATAGTGTGGTTTCCTTGAATGAATGTTATGGATATCATGTTGCGGCTGTAGAGAAACGTTTGATAAGACATAAATGAAATGCTCATAAAGAGCCACTGGTTTCATCAGAACGTTCTTTCTGGATATGGAAGTGATAGCCATTCTGTAGGCATAATGAAGTGTTTGAAGAGCCTTATACGAAGACATTCCCAAGGCGCCAGAAGTAATCTGGCTTCACCACAGTGTTCTTTCAGTGAACGAGTGTTATAGCTAGTCTGTCATGCCTGTAGTGAAATGTTTAATAAGTCTTATATGAAGAGGTTTCAAACAGCCGCCAGCAAGCCGGGTTTAGCACAGTGTCCTTTAACTGTAAGTAAGTGAGAGCCATTCTGTATGGCATATACTCAAATGTTAGAGAGGTCTTATATGAAGATGTTCCTAAATAGAATCCAACAAGATGTGTTCAGGACAGAATAATTTCATCATAAGATAGTGACAGCCGTTTAGTATGGCATATACAGAAATGCTGAAAAGGACTGAAATGAAGATCTTCCTTAACAGTAAAACCAAGCCACTTTCACCATAGTGTTCTTTCATTGAATGGATGTAATAGATATTCTGTCATGCCTGTAGTTAAATGTTCAATAGGTCTTACATAAAAATACTCCTAATAATCTACCTGAAAGCTATTAAACACAACCTTCTTTCCTCGTAAGAAGGGTATGGCCATGCTGTATGCCATATACTGAAATGCTTGAAAAGCTTTATATGAAGATGTTCCTCAACAGTTACAAGAAAACTGCTTTCATCCCTGTGTTCGTTCAATGAGTGAATGTTTAGAGATTCTGTCATTCCTGCAAAGGAATGTTTAATATAAGTCTTACGTGAAGATGTTTCTAAACAGCTACAAGGAAATTTTTTTAAATATAGTGTTATTACATTGAATAAACATTAAAGATATCCTGTCATGACTGTAGGCAAATGTCTGATAAGACTTGAGCAAAATATTAATAAACAATTACTTGCAAGCTGGGTTCATCACAGTATTCTTTTCTGGCTATGGAGATGATAGCCATTCTGTATGGCATAAAGTGATATGTTTGAAGAGCCTTTGATTTATATTCTTAAACAGCTAACAAGCAAGATGGTTTCTTCACAGTGTTCTTTCAGTGAATGAATGTTCTAGATATTGTCACATCTGTGGTGAAATATTTGATATATGATGTTCCTAAACAGCTACCTATAAACTGGATTCAGCATGTGTTCTTTCATTTTGTGAAAATGATAGTCGCTCTGTGTGGAATATACTTAAGTATTTGAAGTGTATTATGTGCAGATGTTCCTAAACAGTGAAAAGAAGATGGTTTTTGCATAATTTTCTTTCAGATAACAAATGTTATAGACATTGTCACATCTGTAGTCAAATGTTTGATATGATTTATGTGAAAATATCCCTAAACAGCTACCTGTTGGCTTGATTAAGCACAATGCTCTTTCATTGTAAGAAAGTGATAGCTGTTCCATGTGGCATATACTGAAATGTTTGAAATGTCATATGTGAAGATGTTCCTTAAGAGCTACTTGCTGGGTGTTTTCAAGACAATGTTCTTTCAGTGAATGGATGTTATAGATAGTCTATCACACCCGTAGTGAAATGCTGGATAAGTTTTATGAAGATGTCCCTAAGTAGCTACAAGCAAAATGGTTTCACAACAGTGTTCTTACAGACATTGAAGGTTGTAGATATTCTGTCATGCCTGTAGTGAAATGTTTGATAAGACTTGCATGAACACTTACATGAAGATGTTTCTAAACAGCCACAAGCAAGCTTTTTCAACACAGTATTTCATTGAATGAATGTAATAATTATCACATTGTGGCTGCAGAGAAACGTTTGATAAGACACACACAAAATGTTCATAAATAGCATGTGCCAGCTGGTTGCATCACAATGTTGTTTAATTTAATGGAAGTGATCATCATTCTGTATAGCATATGATGTGTTTGAATAGCCTTATACAAAGATATTCCTAAAAACTTATGAGCAATCTGGTTTCACCAGAGTGTGTTCCTCAGTGAAGGAATCTTACAGAGATTCTGTCAGAGCAGTAGTGACATGTTTGGTGTTTTGTATGAAGAAACCCTAAATGGCTTCCTGCAAGATGAGTTCAACACAGTGTTATTTCATTTTAAGAAAATGATAGTCATTCTGTTTGGCATAAACTGAAATATTAGAAAAGCCTTATATCAAGAGGTTCCTAATTAGCTACCAGCAATCTGGCTTCACAATAGTGTTCTTTCATTGAATGGATGTAATAGATACTTTGTAGTGAAATGTATGATAAGTCTCTTATGAAAAGGTTCCTAAACAGCTGCCTGCAATCTGGCTTCAGCACATTATATCATTGTCTCAAAGTGATATTCATTCAGTATGTCTTATTTGGAAACGCTTGAAATGGTGAACATGAAGAAGTTTCTAAATATATACAAGCAAGATTGTTTCTCCACAGTTTTCTTTCAGTGACTGAATGTTACGTATAGTCTGTCACGACTATTGTAAAATGTTTGATGAGTCTTATGTAAAAACGTTCCTAGATAGCTATCTGTGAGCTCTATTTAGCACAGTGTTCTTTCATTGTAGGAAAATGATACCCATTCATTATGGCATATACTGAAATGTGAGAAATGTCTCCAATACAAATGTTCCTAATAATAGCTTCAAGATGCTTTCACCACAGAGTTCTTTCAGTGAAACAATATTGCAGATATTCTGTGACACTTGTAGTGAAGTGTTAGTTGAAACTTACTTGCAAGCTGGATTCAGCACAGTGTTTCTTTCATTGTTTGAAACTCATATTCAATCAGAACAGCAAATATTGAAATGGTTATAATGACTAATATGAAGATGATCCTTAATGGCTGCAAGTAAGATGGTTTCACCACAGTTTTCTCTCAGTGAACAAATGCTATATATATTCTGTCCCACATGCAATGAAATGTTTGTTAAGTCTTATATGAACATGTTCCTAAACAGCTACCCGCAAACTGGGCTTAGAACAGTGTTCTCACATTGTTAGTAATTGATAGGTCATCTGTAGGGCATATGCTGAAATGTTTGAAATGTCTTATGTGAATATGCCCCTAAACAGCTGTAAGCACATTTGTTTCACCAGAGTTCCTTTAGTGTCTGAATCTTATGGATATTTTTCAAGTCTGTAGTGTAATTTTTTAAGTATTTTATGAAGTTCTTCCTAAACAGATACTAGGAAACAAGGGTTCAGCTCATCCTTCTTTCCTTGAGTGAATATTAAAATCATTCTGTCATGACCATAGCGCAATATTTGCTAAGACTTATAAAAAGATATTTCTAAAAAAACAACTTTCCAGCTGGGTTCTTAACATTGTTCTTTCATTTTATGGAAGTGATAACCATTCTGGATGGAATACACTGAAATGTTTGAAAAGACTTGTATGAAGATACTCCTAAATAGCTACAAGCAATCTGGTTACACCACAGTGTTCTTTCATTTAATAAACTTTATCTATAGTCTCCTATAGCTGTAGTGAAATGTTTTATATCATATATGAAAATGTTCCTACAGCTACCTGCAAGCTGGGATCAGCACACTGACTTTTCATTGTAATAAAGTGATAGTTACTTTGTATGGCATACACTGAAATGTCAGAAAAGACTTATATGAGTGTATTTCTAAAGAGATACAAGCAAGCTGGTTTCACAATAGTGATCTTTCATTGAATTAATGTAATAGATATTCTGTCGCACATGTTGTGAAATTTTCAATAAATCTTACATGAAAATGTTACTATAAGTCTACCTGAAAGCTGAGTTAAGTACAATGTTTTTTCATTTTAAGAAAGTATAGCTGTTCTCTATGGCTCATACTGAAATGCTAGAAAAGACTTACATGAAGATGTTCCTTAAAAGCTACAAGGAAGTTGGTTTCACCACAGCATTCTTTCAATGTGTGAATGTTATAGATATTCCATCATGCCCGTAGTGAAATGTTTGATAGGACTTATTTGAAGATTCCCCTAAAGAGCTGCAAGCAAGGTGTTTTCACCACAGTGTTCATTCAGAAAATGAATGTTATACGTATTCTGTCATGCCTCAAGAGAACTATTTGATGTCTTATGTGAGAGTGTTCCTGAACAGCTACAAGCAAGCTTTTTCAACATAGTGTGGTTTCCTTGAATGAATGTTATGGATATCATGTTGCGGCTGTAGAGAAACGTTTGATAAGACATAAATGAAATGCTCATAAAGAGCCACTGGTTTCATCAGAACGTTCTTTCTGGATATGGAAGTGATAGCCATTCTGTAGGCATAATGAAGTGTTTGAAGAGCCTTATACGAAGACATTCCCAAGGCGCCAGAAGTAATCTGGCTTCACCACAGTGTTCTTTCAGTGAACGAGTGTTATAGCTAGTCTGTCATGCCTGTAGTGAAATGTTTAATAAGTCTTATATGAAGAGGTTTCAAACAGCCGCCAGCAAGCCGGGTTTAGCACAGTGTCCTTTAACTGTAAGTAAGTGAGAGCCATTCTGTATGGCATATACTCAAATGTTAGAGAGGTCTTATATGAAGATGTTCCTAAATAGAATCCAACAAGATGTGTTCAGGACAGAATAATTTCATCATAAGATAGTGACAGCCGTTTAGTATGGCATATACAGAAATGCTGAAAAGGACTGAAATGAAGATCTTCCTTAACAGTAAAACCAAGCCACTTTCACCATAGTGTTCTTTCATTGAATGGATGTAATAGATATTCTGTCATGCCTGTAGTTAAATGTTCAATAGGTCTTACATAAAAATACTCCTAATAATCTACCTGAAAGCTATTAAACACAACCTTCTTTCCTCGTAAGAAGGGTATGGCCATGCTGTATGCCATATACTGAAATGCTTGAAAAGCTTTATATGAAGATGTTCCTCAACAGTTACAAGAAAACTGCTTTCATCCCTGTGTTCGTTCAATGAGTGAATGTTTAGAGATTCTGTCATTCCTGCAAAGGAATGTTTAATATAAGTCTTACGTGAAGATGTTTCTAAACAGCTACAAGGAAATTTTTTTAAATATAGTGTTATTACATTGAATAAACATTAAAGATATCCTGTCATGACTGTAGGCAAATGTCTGATAAGACTTGAGCAAAATATTAATAAACAATTACTTGCAAGCTGGGTTCATCACAGTATTCTTTTCTGGCTATGGAGATGATAGCCATTCTGTATGGCATAAAGTGATATGTTTGAAGAGCCTTTGATTTATATTCTTAAACAGCTAACAAGCAAGATGGTTTCTTCACAGTGTTCTTTCAGTGAATGAATGTTCTAGATATTGTCACATCTGTGGTGAAATATTTGATATATGATGTTCCTAAACAGCTACCTATAAACTGGATTCAGCATGTGTTCTTTCATTTTGTGAAAATGATAGTCGCTCTGTGTGGAATATACTTAAGTATTTGAAGTGTATTATGTGCAGATGTTCCTAAACAGTGAAAAGAAGATGGTTTTTGCATAATTTTCTTTCAGATAACAAATGTTATAGACATTGTCACATCTGTAGTCAAATGTTTGATATGATTTATGTGAAAATATCCCTAAACAGCTACCTGTTGGCTTGATTAAGCACAATGCTCTTTCATTGTAAGAAAGTGATAGCTGTTCCATGTGGCATATACTGAAATGTTTGAAATGTCATATGTGAAGATGTTCCTTAAGAGCTACTTGCTGGGTGTTTTCAAGACAATGTTCTTTCAGTGAATGGATGTTATAGATAGTCTATCACACCCGTAGTGAAATGCTGGATAAGTTTTATGAAGATGTCCCTAAGTAGCTACAAGCAAAATGGTTTCACAACAGTGTTCTTACAGACATTGAAGGTTGTAGATATTCTGTCATGCCTGTAGTGAAATGTTTGATAAGACTTGCATGAACACTTACATGAAGATGTTTCTAAACAGCCACAAGCAAGCTTTTTCAACACAGTATTTCATTGAATGAATGTAATAATTATCACATTGTGGCTGCAGAGAAACGTTTGATAAGACACACACAAAATGTTCATAAATAGCATGTGCCAGCTGGTTGCATCACAATGTTGTTTAATTTAATGGAAGTGATCATCATTCTGTATAGCATATGATGTGTTTGAATAGCCTTATACAAAGATATTCCTAAAAACTTATGAGCAATCTGGTTTCACCAGAGTGTGTTCCTCAGTGAAGGAATCTTACAGAGATTCTGTCAGAGCAGTAGTGACATGTTTGGTGTTTTGTATGAAGAAACCCTAAATGGCTTCCTGCAAGATGAGTTCAACACAGTGTTATTTCATTTTAAGAAAATGATAGTCATTCTGTTTGGCATAAACTGAAATATTAGAAAAGCCTTATATCAAGAGGTTCCTAATTAGCTACCAGCAATCTGGCTTCACAATAGTGTTCTTTCATTGAATGGATGTAATAGATACTTTGTAGTGAAATGTATGATAAGTCTCTTATGAAAAGGTTCCTAAACAGCTGCCTGCAATCTGGCTTCAGCACATTATATCATTGTCTCAAAGTGATATTCATTCAGTATGTCTTATATGGAAACGCTTGAAATGGTGAACATGAAGAAGTTTCTAAATATATACAAGCAAGATTGTTTCTCCACAGTTTTCTTTCAGTGACTGAATGTTACGTATAGTCTGTCACGACTATTGTAAAATGTTTGATGAGTCTTATGTAAAAACGTTCCTAGATAGCTATCTGTGAGCTCTATTTAGCACAGTGTTCTTTCATTGTAGGAAAATGATACCCATTCATTATGGCATATACTGAAATGTGAGAAATGTCTCCAATACAAATGTTCCTAATAATAGCTTCAAGATGCTTTCACCACAGAGTTCTTTCAGTGAAACAATATTGCAGATATTCTGTGACACTTGTAGTGAAGTGTTAGTTAAAACTTACTTGCAAGCTGGATTCAGCACAGTGTTTCTTTCATTGTTTGAAACTCATATTCAATCAGAACAGCAAATATTGAAATGGTTATAATGACTAATATGAAGATGATCCTTAATGGCTGCAAGTAAGATGGTTTCACCACAGTTTTCTCTCAGTGAACAAATGCTATATATATTCTGTCCCACATGCAATGAAATGTTTGTTAAGTCTTATATGAACATGTTCCTAAACAGCTACCCGCAAACTGGGCTTAGAACAGTGTTCTCACATTGTTAGTAATTGATAGGTCATCTGTAGGGCATATGCTGAAATGTTTGAAATGTCTTATGTGAATATGCCCCTAAACAGCTCTAAGCACATTTGTTTCACCAGAGTTCCTTTAGTGTCTGAATCTTATGGATATTTTTCAAGTCTGTAGTGTAATTTTTTAAGTATTTTATGAAGTTCTTCCTAAACAGATACTAGGAAACAAGGGTTCAGCTCATCCTTCTTTCCTTGAGTGAATATTAAAATCATTCTGTCATGACCATAGCGCAATATTTGCTAAGACTTATAAAAAGATATTTCTAAAAAAACAACTTTCCAGCTGGGTTCTTAACATTGTTCTTTCATTTTATGGAAGTGATAACCATTCTGGATGGAATACACTGAAATGTTTGAAAAGACTTGTATGAAGATACTCCTAAATAGCTACAAGCAATCTGGTTACACCACAGTGTTCTTTCATTTAATAAACTTTATCTATAGTCTCCTATAGCTGTAGTGAAATGTTTTATATCATATATGAAAATGTTCCTACAGCTACCTGCAAGCTGGGATCAGCACACTGACTTTTCATTGTAATAAAGTGATAGTTACTTTGTATGGCATACACTGAAATGTCAGAAAAGACTTATATGAGTGTATTTCTAAAGAGATACAAGCAAGCTGGTTTCACAATAGTGATCTTTCATTGAATTAATGTAATAGATATTCTGTCGCACATGTTGTGAAATTTTCAATAAATCTTACATGAAAATGTTACTATAAGTCTACCTGAAAGCTGAGTTAAGTACAATGTTTTTTCATTTTCAGAAAGTATAGCTGTTCTCTATGGCTCATACTGAAATGCTAGAAAAGACTTACATGAAGATGTTCCTTAAAAGCTACAAGGAAGTTGGTTTCACCACAGCATTCTTTCAATGTGTGAATGTTATAGATATTCCATCATGCCCGTAGTGAAATGTTTGATAGGACTTATTTGAAGATTCCCCTAAAGAGCTGCAAGCAAGGTGTTTTCACCACAGTGTTCATTCAGAAAATGAATGTTATACGTATTCTGTCATGCCTCAAGAGAACTATTTGATGTCTTATGTGAGAGTGTTCCTGAACAGCTACAAGCAAGCTTTTTCAACATAGTGTGGTTTCCTTGAATGAATGTTATGGATATCATGTTGCGGCTGTAGAGAAACGTTTGATAAGACATAAATGAAATGCTCATAAAGAGCCACTGGTTTCATCAGAACGTTCTTTCTGGATATGGAAGTGATAGCCATTCTGTAGGCATAATGAAGTGTTTGAAGAGCCTTATACGAAGACATTCCCAAGGCGCCAGAAGTAATCTGGCTTCACCACAGTGTTCTTTCAGTGAACGAGTGTTATAGCTAGTCTGTCATGCCTGTAGTGAAATGTTTAATAAGTCTTATATGAAGAGGTTTCAAACAGCCGCCAGCAAGCCGGGTTTAGCACAGTGTCCTTTAACTGTAAGTAAGTGAGAGCCATTCTGTATGGCATATACTCAAATGTTAGAGAGGTCTTATATGAAGATGTTCCTAAATAGAATCCAACAAGATGTGTTCAGGACAGAATAATTTCATCATAAGATAGTGACAGCCGTTTAGTATGGCATATACAGAAATGCTGAAAAGGACTTAAATGAAGATCTTCCTTAACAGTAAAACCAAGCCACTTTCACCATAGTGTTCTTTCATTGAATGGATGTAATAGATATTCTGTCATGCCTGTAGTTAAATGTTCAATAGGTCTTACATAAAAATACTCCTAATAATCTACCTGAAAGCTATTAAACACAACCTTCTTTCCTCGTAAGAAGGGTATGGCCATGCTGTATGCCATATACTGAAATGCTTGAAAAGCTTTATATGAAGATGTTCCTCAACAGTTACAAGAAAACTGCTTTCATCCCTGTGTTCGTTCAATGAGTGAATGTTTAGAGATTCTGTCATTCCTGCAAAGGAATGTTTAATATAAGTCTTACGTGAAGATGTTTCTAAACAGCTACAAGGAAATTTTTTTAAATATAGTGTTATTACATTGAATAAACATTAAAGATATCCTGTCATGACTGTAGGCAAATGTCTGATAAGACTTGAGCAAAATATTAATAAACAATTACTTGCAAGCTGGGTTCATCACAGTATTCTTTTCTGGCTATGGAGATGATAGCCATTCTGTATGGCATAAAGTGATATGTTTGAAGAGCCTTTGATTTATATTCTTAAACAGCTAACAAGCAAGATGGTTTCTTCACAGTGTTCTTTCAGTGAATGAATGTTCTAGATATTGTCACATCTGTGGTGAAATATTTGATATATGATGTTCCTAAACAGCTACCTATAAACTGGATTCAGCATGTGTTCTTTCATTTTGTGAAAATGATAGTCGCTCTGTGTGGAATATACTTAAGTATTTGAAGTGTATTATGTGCAGATGTTCCTAAACAGTGAAAAGAAGATGGTTTTTGCATAATTTTCTTTCAGATAACAAATGTTATAGACATTGTCACATCTGTAGTCAAATGTTTGATATGATTTATGTGAAAATATCCCTAAACAGCTACCTGTTGGCTTGATTAAGCACAATGCTCTTTCATTGTAAGAAAGTGATAGCTGTTCCATGTGGCATATACTGAAATGTTTGAAATGTCATATGTGAAGATGTTCCTTAAGAGCTACTTGCTGGGTGTTTTCAAGACAATGTTCTTTCAGTGAATGGATGTTATAGATAGTCTATCACACCCGTAGTGAAATGCTGGATAAGTTTTATGAAGATGTCCCTAAGTAGCTACAAGCAAAATGGTTTCACAACAGTGTTCTTACAGACATTGAAGGTTGTAGATATTCTGTCATGCCTGTAGTGAAATGTTTGATAAGACTTGCATGAACACTTACATGAAGATGTTTCTAAACAGCCACAAGCAAGCTTTTTCAACACAGTATTTCATTGAATGAATGTAATAATTATCACATTGTGGCTGCAGAGAAACGTTTGATAAGACACACACAAAATGTTCATAAATAGCATGTGCCAGCTGGTTGCATCACAATGTTGTTTAATTTAATGGAAGTGATCATCATTCTGTATAGCATATGATGTGTTTGAATAGCCTTATACAAAGATATTCCTAAAAACTTATGAGCAATCTGGTTTCACCAGAGTGTGTTCCTCAGTGAAGGAATCTTACAGAGATTCTGTCAGAGCAGTAGTGACATGTTTGGTGTTTTGTATGAAGAAACCCTAAATGGCTTCCTGCAAGATGAGTTCAACACAGTGTTATTTCATTTTAAGAAAATGATAGTCATTCTGTTTGGCATAAACTGAAATATTAGAAAAGCCTTATATCAAGAGGTTCCTAATTAGCTACCAGCAATCTGGCTTCACAATAGTGTTCTTTCATTGAATGGATGTAATAGATACTTTGTAGTGAAATGTATGATAAGTCTCTTATGAAAAGGTTCCTAAACAGCTGCCTGCAATCTGGCTTCAGCACATTATATCATTGTCTCAAAGTGATATTCATTCAGTATGTCTTATATGGAAACGCTTGAAATGGTGAACATGAAGAAGTTTCTAAATATATACAAGCAAGATTGTTTCTCCACAGTTTTCTTTCAGTGACTGAATGTTACGTATAGTCTGTCACGACTATTGTAAAATGTTTGATGAGTCTTATGTAAAAACGTTCCTAGATAGCTATCTGTGAGCTCTATTTAGCACAGTGTTCTTTCATTGTAGGAAAATGATACCCATTCATTATGGCATATACTGAAATGTGAGAAATGTCTCCAATACAAATGTTCCTAATAATAGCTTCAAGATGCTTTCACCACAGAGTTCTTTCAGTGAAACAATATTGCAGATATTCTGTGACACTTGTAGTGAAGTGTTAGTTAAAACTTACTTGCAAGCTGGATTCAGCACAGTGTTTCTTTCATTGTTTGAAACTCATATTCAATCAGAACAGCAAATATTGAAATGGTTATAATGACTAATATGAAGATGATCCTTAATGGCTGCAAGTAAGATGGTTTCACCACAGTTTTCTCTCAGTGAACAAATGCTATATATATTCTGTCCCACATGCAATGAAATGTTTGTTAAGTCTTATATGAACATGTTCCTAAACAGCTACCCGCAAACTGGGCTTAGAACAGTGTTCTCACATTGTTAGTAATTGATAGGTCATCTGTAGGGCATATGCTGAAATGTTTGAAATGTCTTATGTGAATATGCCCCTAAACAGCTCTAAGCACATTTGTTTCACCAGAGTTCCTTTAGTGTCTGAATCTTATGGATATTTTTCAAGTCTGTAGTGTAATTTTTTAAGTATTTTATGAAGTTCTTCCTAAACAGATACTAGGAAACAAGGGTTCAGCTCATCCTTCTTTCCTTGAGTGAATATTAAAATCATTCTGTCATGACCATAGCGCAATATTTGCTAAGACTTATAAAAAGATATTTCTAAAAAAACAACTTTCCAGCTGGGTTCTTAACATTGTTCTTTCATTTTATGGAAGTGATAACCATTCTGGATGGAATACACTGAAATGTTTGAAAAGACTTGTATGAAGATACTCCTAAATAGCTACAAGCAATCTGGTTACACCACAGTGTTCTTTCATTTAATAAACTTTATATATAGTCTCCTATAGCTGTAGTGAAATGTTTTATATCATATATGAAAATGTTCCTACAGCTACCTGCAAGCTGGGATCAGCACACTGACTTTTCATTGTAATAAAGTGATAGTTACTTTGTATGGCATACACTGAAATGTCAGAAAAGACTTATATGAGTGTATTTCTAAAGAGATACAAGCAAGCTGGTTTCACAATAGTGATCTTTCATTGAATTAATGTAATAGATATTCTGTCGCACATGTTGTGAAATTTTCAATAAATCTTACATGAAAATGTTACTATAAGTCTACCTGAAAGCTGAGTTAAGTACAATGTTTTTTCATTTTCAGAAAGTATAGCTGTTCTCTATGGCTCATACTGAAATGCTAGAAAAGACTTACATGAAGATGTTCCTTAAAAGCTACAAGGAAGTTGGTTTCACCACAGCATTCTTTCAATGTGTGAATGTTATAGATATTCCATCATGCCCGTAGTGAAATGTTTGATAGGACTTATTTGAAGATTCCCCTAAAGAGCTGCAAGCAAGGTGTTTTCACCACAGTGTTCATTCAGAAAATGAATGTTATACGTATTCTGTCATGCCTCAAGAGAACTATTTGATGTCTTATGTGAGAGTGTTCCTGAACAGCTACAAGCAAGCTTTTTCAACATAGTGTGGTTTCCTTGAATGAATGTTATGGATATCATGTTGCGGCTGTAGAGAAACGTTTGATAAGACATAAATGAAATGCTCATAAAGAGCCACTGGTTTCATCAGAACGTTCTTTCTGGATATGGAAGTGATAGCCATTCTGTAGGCATAATGAAGTGTTTGAAGAGCCTTATACGAAGACATTCCCAAGGCGCCAGAAGTAATCTGGCTTCACCACAGTGTTCTTTCAGTGAACGAGTGTTATAGCTAGTCTGTCATGCCTGTAGTGAAATGTTTAATAAGTCTTATATGAAGAGGTTTCAAACAGCCGCCAGCAAGCCGGGTTTAGCACAGTGTCCTTTAACTGTAAGTAAGTGAGAGCCATTCTGTATGGCATATACTCAAATGTTAGAGAGGTCTTATATGAAGATGTTCCTAAATAGAATCCAACAAGATGTGTTCAGGACAGAATAATTTCATCATAAGATAGTGACAGCCGTTTAGTATGGCATATACAGAAATGCTGAAAAGGACTTAAATGAAGATCTTCCTTAACAGTAAAACCAAGCCACTTTCACCATAGTGTTCTTTCATTGAATGGATGTAATAGATATTCTGTCATGCCTGTAGTTAAATGTTCAATAGGTCTTACATAAAAATACTCCTAATAATCTACCTGAAAGCTATTAAACACAACCTTCTTTCCTCGTAAGAAGGGTATGGCCATGCTGTATGCCATATACTGAAATGCTTGAAAAGCTTTATATGAAGATGTTCCTCAACAGTTACAAGAAAACTGCTTTCATCCCTGTGTTCGTTCAATGAGTGAATGTTTAGAGATTCTGTCATTCCTGCAAAGGAATGTTTAATATAAGTCTTACGTGAAGATGTTTCTAAACAGCTACAAGGAAATTTTTTTAAATATAGTGTTATTACATTGAATAAACATTAAAGATATCCTGTCATGACTGTAGGCAAATGTCTGATAAGACTTGAGCAAAATATTAATAAACAATTACTTGCAAGCTGGGTTCATCACAGTATTCTTTTCTGGCTATGGAGATGATAGCCATTCTGTATGGCATAAAGTGATATGTTTGAAGAGCCTTTGATTTATATTCTTAAACAGCTAACAAGCAAGATGGTTTCTTCACAGTGTTCTTTCAGTGAATGAATGTTCTAGATATTGTCACATCTGTGGTGAAATATTTGATATATGATGTTCCTAAACAGCTACCTATAAACTGGATTCAGCATGTGTTCTTTCATTTTGTGAAAATGATAGTCGCTCTGTGTGGAATATACTTAAGTATTTGAAGTGTATTATGTGCAGATGTTCCTAAACAGTGAAAAGAAGATGGTTTTTGCATAATTTTCTTTCAGATAACAAATGTTATAGACATTGTCACATCTGTAGTCAAATGTTTGATATGATTTATGTGAAAATATCCCTAAACAGCTACCTGTTGGCTTGATTAAGCACAATGCTCTTTCATTGTAAGAAAGTGATAGCTGTTCCATGTGGCATATACTGAAATGTTTGAAATGTCATATGTGAAGATGTTCCTTAAGAGCTACTTGCTGGGTGTTTTCAAGACAATGTTCTTTCAGTGAATGGATGTTATAGATAGTCTATCACACCCGTAGTGAAATGCTGGATAAGTTTTATGAAGATGTCCCTAAGTAGCTACAAGCAAAATGGTTTCACAACAGTGTTCTTACAGACATTGAAGGTTGTAGATATTCTGTCATGCCTGTAGTGAAATGTTTGATAAGACTTGCATGAACACTTACATGAAGATGTTTCTAAACAGCCACAAGCAAGCTTTTTCAACACAGTATTTCATTGAATGAATGTAATAATTATCACATTGTGGCTGCAGAGAAACGTTTGATAAGACACACACAAAATGTTCATAAATAGCATGTGCCAGCTGGTTGCATCACAATGTTGTTTAATTTAATGGAAGTGATCATCATTCTGTATAGCATATGATGTGTTTGAATAGCCTTATATAAAGATATTCCTAAACACTTATGAGCAATCTGGTTTCACCAGAGTGTGTTCCTCAGTGAAGGAATCTTACAGAGATTCTGTCAGAGCAGTAGTGACATGTTTGGTGTTTTGTATGAAGAAACCCTAAATGGCTTCCTGCAAGATGAGTTCAACACAGTGTTATTTCATTTTAAGAAAATGATAGTCATTCTGTTTGGCATAAACTGAAATATTAGAAAAGCCTTATATCAAGAGGTTCCTAATTAGCTACCAGCAATCTGGCTTCACAATAGTGTTCTTTCATTGAATGGATGTAATAGATACTTTGTAGTGAAATGTATGATAAGTCTCTTATGAAAAGGTTCCTAAACAGCTGCCTGCAATCTGGCTTCAGCACATTATATCATTGTCTCAAAGTGATATTCATTCAGTATGTCTTATTTGGAAACGCTTGAAATGGTGAACATGAAGAAGTTTCTAAATATATACAAGCAAGATTGTTTCTCCACAGTTTTCTTTCAGTGACTGAATGTTACGTATAGTCTGTCACGACTATTGTAAAATGTTTGATGAGTCTTATGTAAAAACGTTCCTAGATAGCTATCTGTGAGCTCTATTTAGCACAGTGTTCTTTCATTGTAGGAAAATGATACCCATTCATTATGGCATATACTGAAATGTGAGAAATGTCTCCAATACAAATGTTCCTAATAATAGCTTCAAGATGCTTTCACCACAGAGTTCTTTCAGTGAAACAATATTGCAGATATTCTGTGACACTTGTAGTGAAGTGTTAGTTAAAACTTACTTGCAAGCTGGATTCAGCACAGTGTTTCTTTCATTGTTTGAAACTCATATTCAATCAGAACAGCAAATATTGAAATGGTTATAATGACTAATATGAAGATGATCCTTAATGGCTGCAAGTAAGATGGTTTCACCACAGTTTTCTCTCAGTGAACAAATGCTATATATATTCTGTCCCACATGCAATGAAATGTTTGTTAAGTCTTATATGAACATGTTCCTAAACAGCTACCCGCAAACTGGGCTTAGAACAGTGTTCTCACATTGTTAGTAATTGATAGGTCATCTGTAGGGCATATGCTGAAATGTTTGAAATGTCTTATGTGAATATGCCCCTAAACAGCTCTAAGCACATTTGTTTCACCAGAGTTCCTTTAGTGTCTGAATCTTATGGATATTTTTCAAGTCTGTAGTGTAATTTTTTAAGTATTTTATGAAGTTCTTCCTAAACAGATACTAGGAAACAAGGGTTCAGCTCATCCTTCTTTCCTTGAGTGAATATTAAAATCATTCTGTCATGACCATAGCGCAATATTTGCTAAGACTTATAAAAAGATATTTCTAAAAAAACAACTTTCCAGCTGGGTTCTTAACATTGTTCTTTCATTTTATGGAAGTGATAACCATTCTGGATGGAATACACTGAAATGTTTGAAAAGACTTGTATGAAGATACTCCTAAATAGCTACAAGCAATCTGGTTACACCACAGTGTTCTTTCATTTAATAAACTTTATATATAGTCTCCTATAGCTGTAGTGAAATGTTTTATATCATATATGAAAATGTTCCTACAGCTACCTGCAAGCTGGGATCAGCACACTGACTTTTCATTGTAATAAAGTGATAGTTACTTTGTATGGCATACACTGAAATGTCAGAAAAGACTTATATGAGTGTATTTCTAAAGAGATACAAGCAAGCTGGTTTCACAATAGTGATCTTTCATTGAATTAATGTAATAGATATTCTGTCGCACATGTTGTGAAATTTTCAATAAATCTTACATGAAAATGTTACTATAAGTCTACCTGAAAGCTGAGTTAAGTACAATGTTTTTTCATTTTCAGAAAGTATAGCTGTTCTCTATGGCTCATACTGAAATGCTAGAAAAGACTTACATGAAGATGTTCCTTAAAAGCTACAAGGAAGTTGGTTTCACCACAGCATTCTTTCAATGTGTGAATGTTATAGATATTCCATCATGCCCGTAGTGAAATGTTTGATAGGACTTATTTGAAGATTCCCCTAAAGAGCTGCAAGCAAGGTGTTTTCACCACAGTGTTCATTCAGAAAATGAATGTTATACGTATTCTGTCATGCCTCAAGAGAACTATTTGATGTCTTATGTGAGAGTGTTCCTGAACAGCTACAAGCAAGCTTTTTCAACATAGTGTGGTTTCCTTGAATGAATGTTATGGATATCATGTTGCGGCTGTAGAGAAACGTTTGATAAGACATAAATGAAATGCTCATAAAGAGCCACTGGTTTCATCAGAACGTTCTTTCTGGATATGGAAGTGATAGCCATTCTGTAGGCATAATGAAGTGTTTGAAGAGCCTTATACGAAGACATTCCCAAGGCGCCAGAAGTAATCTGGCTTCACCACAGTGTTCTTTCAGTGAACGAGTGTTATAGCTAGTCTGTCATGCCTGTAGTGAAATGTTTAATAAGTCTTATATGAAGAGGTTTCAAACAGCCGCCAGCAAGCCGGGTTTAGCACAGTGTCCTTTAACTGTAAGTAAGTGAGAGCCATTCTGTATGGCATATACTCAAATGTTAGAGAGGTCTTATATGAAGATGTTCCTAAATAGAATCCAACAAGATGTGTTCAGGACAGAATAATTTCATCATAAGATAGTGACAGCCGTTTAGTATGGCATATACAGAAATGCTGAAAAGGACTTAAATGAAGATCTTCCTTAACAGTAAAACCAAGCCACTTTCACCATAGTGTTCTTTCATTGAATGGATGTAATAGATATTCTGTCATGCCTGTAGTTAAATGTTCAATAGGTCTTACATAAAAATACTCCTAATAATCTACCTGAAAGCTATTAAACACAACCTTCTTTCCTCGTAAGAAGGGTATGGCCATGCTGTATGCCATATACTGAAATGCTTGAAAAGCTTTATATGAAGATGTTCCTCAACAGTTACAAGAAAACTGCTTTCATCCCTGTGTTCGTTCAATGAGTGAATGTTTAGAGATTCTGTCATTCCTGCAAAGGAATGTTTAATATAAGTCTTACGTGAAGATGTTTCTAAACAGCTACAAGGAAATTTTTTTAAATATAGTGTTATTACATTGAATAAACATTAAAGATATCCTGTCATGACTGTAGGCAAATGTCTGATAAGACTTGAGCAAAATATTAATAAACAATTACTTGCAAGCTGGGTTCATCACAGTATTCTTTTCTGGCTATGGAGATGATAGCCATTCTGTATGGCATAAAGTGATATGTTTGAAGAGCCTTTGATTTATATTCTTAAACAGCTAACAAGCAAGATGGTTTCTTCACAGTGTTCTTTCAGTGAATGAATGTTCTAGATATTGTCACATCTGTGGTGAAATATTTGATATATGATGTTCCTAAACAGCTACCTATAAACTGGATTCAGCATGTGTTCTTTCATTTTGTGAAAATGATAGTCGCTCTGTGTGGAATATACTTAAGTATTTGAAGTGTATTATGTGCAGATGTTCCTAAACAGTGAAAAGAAGATGGTTTTTGCATAATTTTCTTTCAGATAACAAATGTTATAGACATTGTCACATCTGTAGTCAAATGTTTGATATGATTTATGTGAAAATATCCCTAAACAGCTACCTGTTGGCTTGATTAAGCACAATGCTCTTTCATTGTAAGAAAGTGATAGCTGTTCCATGTGGCATATACTGAAATGTTTGAAATGTCATATGTGAAGATGTTCCTTAAGAGCTACTTGCTGGGTGTTTTCAAGACAATGTTCTTTCAGTGAATGGATGTTATAGATAGTCTATCACACCCGTAGTGAAATGCTGGATAAGTTTTATGAAGATGTCCCTAAGTAGCTACAAGCAAAATGGTTTCACAACAGTGTTCTTACAGACATTGAAGGTTGTAGATATTCTGTCATGCCTGTAGTGAAATGTTTGATAAGACTTGCATGAACACTTACATGAAGATGTTTCTAAACAGCCACAAGCAAGCTTTTTCAACACAGTATTTCATTGAATGAATGTAATAATTATCACATTGTGGCTGCAGAGAAACGTTTGATAAGACACACACAAAATGTTCATAAATAGCATGTGCCAGCTGGTTGCATCACAATGTTGTTTAATTTAATGGAAGTGATCATCATTCTGTATAGCATATGATGTGTTTGAATAGCCTTATATAAAGATATTCCTAAACACTTATGAGCAATCTGGTTTCACCAGAGTGTGTTCCTCAGTGAAGGAATCTTACAGAGATTCTGTCAGAGCAGTAGTGACATGTTTGGTGTTTTGTATGAAGAAACCCTAAATGGCTTCCTGCAAGATGAGTTCAACACAGTGTTATTTCATTTTAAGAAAATGATAGTCATTCTGTTTGGCATAAACTGAAATATTAGAAAAGCCTTATATCAAGAGGTTCCTAATTAGCTACCAGCAATCTGGCTTCACAATAGTGTTCTTTCATTGAATGGATGTAATAGATACTTTGTAGTGAAATGTATGATAAGTCTCTTATGAGAAGGTTCCTAAACAGCTGCCTGCAATCTGGCTTCAGCACATTATATCATTGTCTCAAAGTGATATTCATTCAGTATGTCTTATTTGGAAACGCTTGAAATGGTGAACATGAAGAAGTTTCTAAATATATACAAGCAAGATTGTTTCTCCACAGTTTTCTTTCAGTGACTGAATGTTACGTATAGTCTGTCACGACTATTGTAAAATGTTTGATGAGTCTTATGTAAAAACGTTCCTAGATAGCTATCTGTGAGCTCTATTTAGCACAGTGTTCTTTCATTGTAGGAAAATGATACCCATTCATTATGGCATATACTGAAATGTGAGAAATGTCTCCAATACAAATGTTCCTAATAATAGCTTCAAGATGCTTTCACCACAGAGTTCTTTCAGTGAAACAATATTGCAGATATTCTGTGACACTTGTAGTGAAGTGTTAGTTAAAACTTACTTGCAAGCTGGATGCAGCACAGTGTTTCTTTCATTGTTTGAAACTCATATTCAATCAGAACAGCAAATATTGAAATGGTTATAATGACTAATATGAAGATGATCCTTAATGGCTGCAAGTAAGATGGTTTCACCACAGTTTTCTCTCAGTGAACAAATGCTATATATATTCTGTCCCACATGCAATGAAATGTTTGTTAAGTCTTATATGAACATGTTCCTAAACAGCTACCCGCAAACTGGGCTTAGAACAGTGTTCTCACATTGTTAGTAATTGATAGGTCATCTGTAGGGCATATGCTGAAATGTTTGAAATGTCTTATGTGAATATGCCCCTAAACAGCTCTAAGCACATTTGTTTCACCAGAGTTCCTTTAGTGTCTGAATCTTATGGATATTTTTCAAGTCTGTAGTGTAATTTTTTAAGTATTTTATGAAGTTCTTCCTAAACAGATACTAGGAAACAAGGGTTCAGCTCATCCTTCTTTCCTTGAGTGAATATTAAAATCATTCTGTCATGACCATAGCGCAATATTTGCTAAGACTTATAAAAAGATATTTCTAAAAAAACAACTTTCCAGCTGGGTTCTTAACATTGTTCTTTCATTTTATGGAAGTGATAACCATTCTGGATGGAATACACTGAAATGTTTGAAAAGACTTGTATGAAGATACTCCTAAATAGCTACAAGCAATCTGGTTACACCACAGTGTTCTTTCATTTAATAAACTTTATATATAGTCTCCTATAGCTGTAGTGAAATGTTTTATATCATATATGAAAATGTTCCTACAGCTACCTGCAAGCTGGGATCAGCACACTGACTTTTCATTGTAATAAAGTGATAGTTACTTTGTATGGCATACACTGAAATGTCAGAAAAGACTTATATGAGTGTATTTCTAAAGAGATACAAGCAAGCTGGTTTCACAATAGTGATCTTTCATTGAATTAATGTAATAGATATTCTGTCGCACATGTTGTGAAATTTTCAATAAATCTTACATGAAAATGTTACTATAAGTCTACCTGAAAGCTGAGTTAAGTACAATGTTTTTTCATTTTAAGAAAGTATAGCTGTTCTCTATGGCTCATACTGAAATGCTAGAAAAGACTTACATGAAGATGTTCCTTAAAAGCTACAAGGAAGTTGGTTTCACCACAGCATTCTTTCAATGTGTGAATGTTATAGATATTCCATCATGCCCGTAGTGAAATGTTTGATAGGACTTATTTGAAGATTCCCCTAAAGAGCTGCAAGCAAGGTGTTTTCACCACAGTGTTCATTCAGAAAATGAATGTTATACGTATTCTGTCATGCCTCAAGAGAACTATTTGATGTCTTATGTGAGAGTGTTCCTGAACAGCTACAAGCAAGCTTTTTCAACATAGTGTGGTTTCCTTGAATGAATGTTATGGATATCATGTTGCGGCTGTAGAGAAACGTTTGATAAGACATAAATGAAATGCTCATAAAGAGCCACTGGTTTCATCAGAACGTTCTTTCTGGATATGGAAGTGATAGCCATTCTGTAGGCATAATGAAGTGTTTGAAGAGCCTTATACGAAGACATTCCCAAGGCGCCAGAAGTAATCTGGCTTCACCACAGTGTTCTTTCAGTGAACGAGTGTTATAGCTAGTCTGTCATGCCTGTAGTGAAATGTTTAATAAGTCTTATATGAAGAGGTTTCAAACAGCCGCCAGCAAGCCGGGTTTAGCACAGTGTCCTTTAACTGTAAGTAAGTGAGAGCCATTCTGTATGGCATATACTCAAATGTTAGAGAGGTCTTATATGAAGATGTTCCTAAATAGAATCCAACAAGATGTGTTCAGGACAGAATAATTTCATCATAAGATAGTGACAGCCGTTTAGTATGGCATATACAGAAATGCTGAAAAGGACTTAAATGAAGATCTTCCTTAACAGTAAAACCAAGCCACTTTCACCATAGTGTTCTTTCATTGAATGGATGTAATAGATATTCTGTCATGCCTGTAGTTAAATGTTCAATAGGTCTTACATAAAAATACTCCTAATAATCTACCTGAAAGCTATTAAACACAACCTTCTTTCCTCGTAAGAAGGGTATGGCCATGCTGTATGCCATATACTGAAATGCTTGAAAAGCTTTATATGAAGATGTTCCTCAACAGTTACAAGAAAACTGCTTTCATCCCTGTGTTCGTTCAATGAGTGAATGTTTAGAGATTCTGTCATTCCTGCAAAGGAATGTTTAATATAAGTCTTACGTGAAGATGTTTCTAAACAGCTACAAGGAAATTTTTTTAAATATAGTGTTATTACATTGAATAAACATTAAAGATATCCTGTCATGACTGTAGGCAAATGTCTGATAAGACTTGAGCAAAATATTAATAAACAATTACTTGCAAGCTGGGTTCATCACAGTATTCTTTTCTGGCTATGGAGATGATAGCCATTCTGTATGGCATAAAGTGATATGTTTGAAGAGCCTTTGATTTATATTCTTAAACAGCTAACAAGCAAGATGGTTTCTTCACAGTGTTCTTTCAGTGAATGAATGTTCTAGATATTGTCACATCTGTGGTGAAATATTTGATATATGATGTTCCTAAACAGCTACCTATAAACTGGATTCAGCATGTGTTCTTTCATTTTGTGAAAATGATAGTCGCTCTGTGTGGAATATACTTAAGTATTTGAAGTGTATTATGTGCAGATGTTCCTAAACAGTGAAAAGAAGATGGTTTTTGCATAATTTTCTTTCAGATAACAAATGTTATAGACATTGTCACATCTGTAGTCAAATGTTTGATATGATTTATGTGAAAATATCCCTAAACAGCTACCTGTTGGCTTGATTAAGCACAATGCTCTTTCATTGTAAGAAAGTGATAGCTGTTCCATGTGGCATATACTGAAATGTTTGAAATGTCATATGTGAAGATGTTCCTTAAGAGCTACTTGCTGGGTGTTTTCAAGACAATGTTCTTTCAGTGAATGGATGTTATAGATAGTCTATCACACCCGTAGTGAAATGCTGGATAAGTTTTATGAAGATGTCCCTAAGTAGCTACAAGCAAAATGGTTTCACAACAGTGTTCTTACAGACATTGAAGGTTGTAGATATTCTGTCATGCCTGTAGTGAAATGTTTGATAAGACTTGCATGAACACTTACATGAAGATGTTTCTAAACAGCCACAAGCAAGCTTTTTCAACACAGTATTTCATTGAATGAATGTAATAATTATCACATTGTGGCTGCAGAGAAACGTTTGATAAGACACACACAAAATGTTCATAAATAGCATGTGCCAGCTGGTTGCATCACAATGTTGTTTAATTTAATGGAAGTGATCATCATTCTGTATAGCATATGATGTGTTTGAATAGCCTTATACAAAGATATTCCTAAAAACTTATGAGCAATCTGGTTTCACCAGAGTGTGTTCCTCAGTGAAGGAATCTTACAGAGATTCTGTCAGAGCAGTAGTGACATGTTTGGTGTTTTGTATGAAGAAACCCTAAATGGCTTCCTGCAAGATGAGTTCAACACAGTGTTATTTCATTTTAAGAAAATGATAGTCATTCTGTTTGGCATAAACTGAAATATTAGAAAAGCCTTATATCAAGAGGTTCCTAATTAGCTACCAGCAATCTGGCTTCACAATAGTGTTCTTTCATTGAATGGATGTAATAGATACTTTGTAGTGAAATGTATGATAAGTCTCTTATGAAAAGGTTCCTAAACAGCTGCCTGCAATCTGGCTTCAGCACATTATATCATTGTCTCAAAGTGATATTCATTCAGTATGTCTTATTTGGAAACGCTTGAAATGGTGAACATGAAGAAGTTTCTAAATATATACAAGCAAGATTGTTTCTCCACAGTTTTCTTTCAGTGACTGAATGTTACGTATAGTCTGTCACGACTATTGTAAAATGTTTGATGAGTCTTATGTAAAAACGTTCCTAGATAGCTATCTGTGAGCTCTATTTAGCACAGTGTTCTTTCATTGTAGGAAAATGATACCCATTCATTATGGCATATACTGAAATGTGAGAAATGTCTCCAATACAAATGTTCCTAATAATAGCTTCAAGATGCTTTCACCACAGAGTTCTTTCAGTGAAACAATATTGCAGATATTCTGTGACACTTGTAGTGAAGTGTTAGTTAAAACTTACTTGCAAGCTGGATGCAGCACAGTGTTTCTTTCATTGTTTGAAACTCATATTCAATCAGAACAGCAAATATTGAAATGGTTATAATGACTAATATGAAGATGATCCTTAATGGCTGCAAGTAAGATGGTTTCACCACAGTTTTCTCTCAGTGAACAAATGCTATATATATTCTGTCCCACATGCAATGAAATGTTTGTTAAGTCTTATATGAACATGTTCCTAAACAGCTACCCGCAAACTGGGCTTAGAACAGTGTTCTCACATTGTTAGTAATTGATAGGTCATCTGTAGGGCATATGCTGAAATGTTTGAAATGTCTTATGTGAATATGCCCCTAAACAGCTCTAAGCACATTTGTTTCACCAGAGTTCCTTTAGTGTCTGAATCTTATGGATATTTTTCAAGTCTGTAGTGTAATTTTTTAAGTATTTTATGAAGTTCTTCCTAAACAGATACTAGGAAACAAGGGTTCAGCTCATCCTTCTTTCCTTGAGTGAATATTAAAATCATTCTGTCATGACCATAGCGCAATATTTGCTAAGACTTATAAAAAGATATTTCTAAAAAAACAACTTTCCAGCTGGGTTCTTAACATTGTTCTTTCATTTTATGGAAGTGATAACCATTCTGGATGGAATACACTGAAATGTTTGAAAAGACTTGTATGAAGATACTCCTAAATAGCTACAAGCAATCTGGTTACACCACAGTGTTCTTTCATTTAATAAACTTTATATATAGTCTCCTATAGCTGTAGTGAAATGTTTTATATCATATATGAAAATGTTCCTACAGCTACCTGCAAGCTGGGATCAGCACACTGACTTTTCATTGTAATAAAGTGATAGTTACTTTGTATGGCATACACTGAAATGTCAGAAAAGACTTATATGAGTGTATTTCTAAAGAGATACAAGCAAGCTGGTTTCACAATAGTGATCTTTCATTGAATTAATGTAATAGATATTCTGTCGCACATGTTGTGAAATTTTCAATAAATCTTACATGAAAATGTTACTATAAGTCTACCTGAAAGCTGAGTTAAGTACAATGTTTTTTCATTTTCAGAAAGTATAGCTGTTCTCTATGGCTCATACTGAAATGCTAGAAAAGACTTACATGAAGATGTTCCTTAAAAGCTACAAGGAAGTTGGTTTCACCACAGCATTCTTTCAATGTGTGAATGTTATAGATATTCCATCATGCCCGTAGTGAAATGTTTGATAGGACTTATTTGAAGATTCCCCTAAAGAGCTGCAAGCAAGGTGTTTTCACCACAGTGTTCATTCAGAAAATGAATGTTATACGTATTCTGTCATGCCTCAAGAGAACTATTTGATGTCTTATGTGAGAGTGTTCCTGAACAGCTACAAGCAAGCTTTTTCAACATAGTGTGGTTTCCTTGAATGAATGTTATGGATATCATGTTGCGGCTGTAGAGAAACGTTTGATAAGACATAAATGAAATGCTCATAAAGAGCCACTGGTTTCATCAGAACGTTCTTTCTGGATATGGAAGTGATAGCCATTCTGTAGGCATAATGAAGTGTTTGAAGAGCCTTATACGAAGACATTCCCAAGGCGCCAGAAGTAATCTGGCTTCACCACAGTGTTCTTTCAGTGAACGAGTGTTATAGCTAGTCTGTCATGCCTGTAGTGAAATGTTTAATAAGTCTTATATGAAGAGGTTTCAAACAGCCGCCAGCAAGCCGGGTTTAGCACAGTGTCCTTTAACTGTAAGTAAGTGAGAGCCATTCTGTATGGCATATACTCAAATGTTAGAGAGGTCTTATATGAAGATGTTCCTAAATAGAATCCAACAAGATGTGTTCAGGACAGAATAATTTCATCATAAGATAGTGACAGCCGTTTAGTATGGCATATACAGAAATGCTGAAAAGGACTTAAATGAAGATCTTCCTTAACAGTAAAACCAAGCCACTTTCACCATAGTGTTCTTTCATTGAATGGATGTAATAGATATTCTGTCATGCCTGTAGTTAAATGTTCAATAGGTCTTACATAAAAATACTCCTAATAATCTACCTGAAAGCTATTAAACACAACCTTCTTTCCTCGTAAGAAGGGTATGGCCATGCTGTATGCCATATACTGAAATGCTTGAAAAGCTTTATATGAAGATGTTCCTCAACAGTTACAAGAAAACTGCTTTCATCCCTGTGTTCGTTCAATGAGTGAATGTTTAGAGATTCTGTCATTCCTGCAAAGGAATGTTTAATATAAGTCTTACGTGAAGATGTTTCTAAACAGCTACAAGGAAATTTTTTTAAATATAGTGTTATTACATTGAATAAACATTAAAGATATCCTGTCATGACTGTAGGCAAATGTCTGATAAGACTTGAGCAAAATATTAATAAACAATTACTTGCAAGCTGGGTTCATCACAGTATTCTTTTCTGGCTATGGAGATGATAGCCATTCTGTATGGCATAAAGTGATATGTTTGAAGAGCCTTTGATTTATATTCTTAAACAGCTAACAAGCAAGATGGTTTCTTCACAGTGTTCTTTCAGTGAATGAATGTTCTAGATATTGTCACATCTGTGGTGAAATATTTGATATATGATGTTCCTAAACAGCTACCTATAAACTGGATTCAGCATGTGTTCTTTCATTTTGTGAAAATGATAGTCGCTCTGTGTGGAATATACTTAAGTATTTGAAGTGTATTATGTGCAGATGTTCCTAAACAGTGAAAAGAAGATGGTTTTTGCATAATTTTCTTTCAGATAACAAATGTTATAGACATTGTCACATCTGTAGTCAAATGTTTGATATGATTTATGTGAAAATATCCCTAAACAGCTACCTGTTGGCTTGATTAAGCACAATGCTCTTTCATTGTAAGAAAGTGATAGCTGTTCCATGTGGCATATACTGAAATGTTTGAAATGTCATATGTGAAGATGTTCCTTAAGAGCTACTTGCTGGGTGTTTTCAAGACAATGTTCTTTCAGTGAATGGATGTTATAGATAGTCTATCACACCCGTAGTGAAATGCTGGATAAGTTTTATGAAGATGTCCCTAAGTAGCTACAAGCAAAATGGTTTCACAACAGTGTTCTTACAGACATTGAAGGTTGTAGATATTCTGTCATGCCTGTAGTGAAATGTTTGATAAGACTTGCATGAACACTTACATGAAGATGTTTCTAAACAGCCACAAGCAAGCTTTTTCAACACAGTATTTCATTGAATGAATGTAATAATTATCACATTGTGGCTGCAGAGAAACGTTTGATAAGACACACACAAAATGTTCATAAATAGCATGTGCCAGCTGGTTGCATCACAATGTTGTTTAATTTAATGGAAGTGATCATCATTCTGTATAGCATATGATGTGTTTGAATAGCCTTATACAAAGATATTCCTAAAAACTTATGAGCAATCTGGTTTCACCAGAGTGTGTTCCTCAGTGAAGGAATCTTACAGAGATTCTGTCAGAGCAGTAGTGACATGTTTGGTGTTTTGTATGAAGAAACCCTAAATGGCTTCCTGCAAGATGAGTTCAACACAGTGTTATTTCATTTTAAGAAAATGATAGTCATTCTGTTTGGCATAAACTGAAATATTAGAAAAGCCTTATATCAAGAGGTTCCTAATTAGCTACCAGCAATCTGGCTTCACAATAGTGTTCTTTCATTGAATGGATGTAATAGATACTTTGTAGTGAAATGTATGATAAGTCTCTTATGAAAAGGTTCCTAAACAGCTGCCTGCAATCTGGCTTCAGCACATTATATCATTGTCTCAAAGTGATATTCATTCAGTATGTCTTATTTGGAAACGCTTGAAATGGTGAACATGAAGAAGTTTCTAAATATATACAAGCAAGATTGTTTCTCCACAGTTTTCTTTCAGTGACTGAATGTTACGTATAGTCTGTCACGACTATTGTAAAATGTTTGATGAGTCTTATGTAAAAACGTTCCTAGATAGCTATCTGTGAGCTCTATTTAGCACAGTGTTCTTTCATTGTAGGAAAATGATACCCATTCATTATGGCATATACTGAAATGTGAGAAATGTCTCCAATACAAATGTTCCTAATAATAGCTTCAAGATGCTTTCACCACAGAGTTCTTTCAGTGAAACAATATTGCAGATATTCTGTGACACTTGTAGTGAAGTGTTAGTTAAAACTTACTTGCAAGCTGGATTCAGCACAGTGTTTCTTTCATTGTTTGAAACTCATATTCAATCAGAACAGCAAATATTGAAATGGTTATAATGACTAATATGAAGATGATCCTTAATGGCTGCAAGTAAGATGGTTTCACCACAGTTTTCTCTCAGTGAACAAATGCTATATATATTCTGTCCCACATGCAATGAAATGTTTGTTAAGTCTTATATGAACATGTTCCTAAACAGCTACCCGCAAACTGGGCTTAGAACAGTGTTCTCACATTGTTAGTAATTGATAGGTCATCTGTAGGGCATATGCTGAAATGTTTGAAATGTCTTATGTGAATATGCCCCTAAACAGCTCTAAGCACATTTGTTTCACCAGAGTTCCTTTAGTGTCTGAATCTTATGGATATTTTTCAAGTCTGTAGTGTAATTTTTTAAGTATTTTATGAAGTTCTTCCTAAACAGATACTAGGAAACAAGGGTTCAGCTCATCCTTCTTTCCTTGAGTGAATATTAAAATCATTCTGTCATGACCATAGCGCAATATTTGCTAAGACTTATAAAAAGATATTTCTAAAAAAACAACTTTCCAGCTGGGTTCTTAACATTGTTCTTTCATTTTATGGAAGTGATAACCATTCTGGATGGAATACACTGAAATGTTTGAAAAGACTTGTATGAAGATACTCCTAAATAGCTACAAGCAATCTGGTTACACCACAGTGTTCTTTCATTTAATAAACTTTATATATAGTCTCCTATAGCTGTAGTGAAATGTTTTATATCATATATGAAAATGTTCCTACAGCTACCTGCAAGCTGGGATCAGCACACTGACTTTTCATTGTAATAAAGTGATAGTTACTTTGTATGGCATACACTGAAATGTCAGAAAAGACTTATATGAGTGTATTTCTAAAGAGATACAAGCAAGCTGGTTTCACAATAGTGATCTTTCATTGAATTAATGTAATAGATATTCTGTCGCACATGTGGTGAAATTTTCAATAAATCTTACATGAAAATGTTACTATAAGTCTACCTGAAAGCTGAGTTAAGTACAATGTTTTTTCATTTTCAGAAAGTATAGCTGTTCTCTATGGCTCATACTGAAATGCTAGAAAAGACTTACATGAAGATGTTCCTTAAAAGCTACAAGGAAGTTGGTTTCACCACAGCATTCTTTCAATGTGTGAATGTTATAGATATTCCATCATGCCCGTAGTGAAATGTTTGATAGGACTTATTTGAAGATTCCCCTAAAGAGCTGCAAGCAAGGTGTTTTCACCACAGTGTTCATTCAGAAAATGAATGTTATACGTATTCTGTCATGCCTCAAGAGAACTATTTGATGTCTTATGTGAGAGTGTTCCTGAACAGCTACAAGCAAGCTTTTTCAACATAGTGTGGTTTCCTTGAATGAATGTTATGGATATCATGTTGCGGCTGTAGAGAAACGTTTGATAAGACATAAATGAAATGCTCATAAAGAGCCACTGGTTTCATCAGAACGTTCTTTCTGGATATGGAAGTGATAGCCATTCTGTAGGCATAATGAAGTGTTTGAAGAGCCTTATACGAAGACATTCCCAAGGCGCCAGAAGTAATCTGGCTTCACCACAGTGTTCTTTCAGTGAACGAGTGTTATAGCTAGTCTGTCATGCCTGTAGTGAAATGTTTAATAAGTCTTATATGAAGAGGTTTCAAACAGCCGCCAGCAAGCCGGGTTTAGCACAGTGTCCTTTAACTGTAAGTAAGTGAGAGCCATTCTGTATGGCATATACTCAAATGTTAGAGAGGTCTTATATGAAGATGTTCCTAAATAGAATCCAACAAGATGTGTTCAGGACAGAATAATTTCATCATAAGATAGTGACAGCCGTTTAGTATGGCATATACAGAAATGCTGAAAAGGACTTAAATGAAGATCTTCCTTAACAGTAAAACCAAGCCACTTTCACCATAGTGTTCTTTCATTGAATGGATGTAATAGATATTCTGTCATGCCTGTAGTTAAATGTTCAATAGGTCTTACATAAAAATACTCCTAATAATCTACCTGAAAGCTATTAAACACAACCTTCTTTCCTCGTAAGAAGGGTATGGCCATGCTGTATGCCATATACTGAAATGCTTGAAAAGCTTTATATGAAGATGTTCCTCAACAGTTACAAGAAAACTGCTTTCATCCCTGTGTTCGTTCAATGAGTGAATGTTTAGAGATTCTGTCATTCCTGCAAAGGAATGTTTAATATAAGTCTTACGTGAAGATGTTTCTAAACAGCTACAAGGAAATTTTTTTAAATATAGTGTTATTACATTGAATAAACATTAAAGATATCCTGTCATGACTGTAGGCAAATGTCTGATAAGACTTGAGCAAAATATTAATAAACAATTACTTGCAAGCTGGGTTCATCACAGTATTCTTTTCTGGCTATGGAGATGATAGCCATTCTGTATGGCATAAAGTGATATGTTTGAAGAGCCTTTGATTTATATTCTTAAACAGCTAACAAGCAAGATGGTTTCTTCACAGTGTTCTTTCAGTGAATGAATGTTCTAGATATTGTCACATCTGTGGTGAAATATTTGATATATGATGTTCCTAAACAGCTACCTATAAACTGGATTCAGCATGTGTTCTTTCATTTTGTGAAAATGATAGTCGCTCTGTGTGGAATATACTTAAGTATTTGAAGTGTATTATGTGCAGATGTTCCTAAACAGTGAAAAGAAGATGGTTTTTGCATAATTTTCTTTCAGATAACAAATGTTATAGACATTGTCACATCTGTAGTCAAATGTTTGATATGATTTATGTGAAAATATCCCTAAACAGCTACCTGTTGGCTTGATTAAGCACAATGCTCTTTCATTGTAAGAAAGTGATAGCTGTTCCATGTGGCATATACTGAAATGTTTGAAATGTCATATGTGAAGATGTTCCTTAAGAGCTACTTGCTGGGTGTTTTCAAGACAATGTTCTTTCAGTGAATGGATGTTATAGATAGTCTATCACACCCGTAGTGACATGCTGGATAAGTTTTATGAAGATGTCCCTAAGTAGCTACAAGCAAAATGGTTTCACAACAGTGTTCTTACAGACATTGAAGGTTGTAGATATTCTGTCATGCCTGTAGTGAAATGTTTGATAAGACTTGCACGAACACTTACATGAAGATGTTTCTAAACAGCCACAAGCAAGCTTTTTCAACACAGTATTTCATTGAATGAATGTAATAATTATCACATTGTGGCTGCAGAGAAACGTTTGATAAGACACACACAAAATGTTCATAAATAGCATGTGCCAGCTGGTTGCATCACAATGTTGTTTAATTTAATGGAAGTGATCATCATTCTGTATAGCATATGATGTGTTTGAATAGCCTTATACAAAGATATTCCTAAAAACTTATGAGCAATCTGGTTTCACCAGAGTGTGTTCCTCAGTGAAGGAATCTTACAGAGATTCTGTCAGAGCAGTAGTGACATGTTTGGTGTTTTGTATGAAGAAACCCTAAATGGCTTCCTGCAAGATGAGTTCAACACAGTGTTATTTCATTTTAAGAAAATGATAGTCATTCTGTTTGGCATAAACTGAAATATTAGAAAAGCCTTATATCAAGAGGTTCCTAATTAGCTACCAGCAATCTGGCTTCACAATAGTGTTCTTTCATTGAATGGATGTAATAGATACTTTGTAGTGAAATGTATGATAAGTCTCTTATGAAAAGGTTCCTAAACAGCTGCCTGCAATCTGGCTTCAGCACATTATATCATTGTCTCAAAGTGATATTCATTCAGTATGTCTTATTTGGAAACGCTTGAAATGGTGAACATGAAGAAGTTTCTAAATATATACAAGCAAGATTGTTTCTCCACAGTTTTCTTTCAGTGACTGAATGTTACATATAGTCTGTCACGACTATTGTAAAATGTTTGATGAGTCTTATGTAAAAACGTTCCTAGATAGCTATCTGTGAGCTCTATTTAGCACAGTGTTCTTTCATTGTAGGAAAATGATACCCATTCATTATGGCATATACTGAAATGTGAGAAATGTCTCCAATACAAATGTTCCTAATAATAGCTTCAAGATGCTTTCACCACAGAGTTCTTTCAGTGAAACAATATTGCAGATATTCTGTGACACTTGTAGTGAAGTGTTAGTTAAAACTTACTTGCAAGCTGGATTCAGCACAGTGTTTCTTTCATTGTTTGAAACTCATATTCAATCAGAACAGCAAATATTGAAATGGTTATAATGACTAATATGAAGATGATCCTTAATGGCTGCAAGTAAGATGGTTTCACCACAGTTTTCTCTCAGTGAACAAATGCTATATATATTCTGTCCCACATGCAATGAAATGTTTGTTAAGTCTTATATGAACATGTTCCTAAACAGCTACCCGCAAACTGGGCTTAGAACAGTGTTCTCACATTGTTAGTAATTGATAGGTCATCTGTAGGGCATATGCTGAAATGTTTGAAATGTCTTATGTGAATATGCCCCTAAACAGCTCTAAGCACATTTGTTTCACCAGAGTTCCTTTAGTGTCTGAATCTTATGGATATTTTTCAAGTCTGTAGTGTAATTTTTTAAGTATTTTATGAAGTTCTTCCTAAACAGATACTAGGAAACAAGGGTTCAGCTCATCCTTCTTTCCTTGAGTGAATATTAAAATCATTCTGTCATGACCATAGCGCAATATTTGCTAAGACTTATAAAAAGATATTTCTAAAAAAACAACTTTCCAGCTGGGTTCTTAACATTGTTCTTTCATTTTATGGAAGTGATAACCATTCTGGATGGAATACACTGAAATGTTTGAAAAGACTTGTATGAAGATACTCCTAAATAGCTACAAGCAATCTGGTTACACCACAGTGTTCTTTCATTTAATAAACTTTATATATAGTCTCCTATAGCTGTAGTGAAATGTTTTATATCATATATGAAAATGTTCCTACAGCTACCTGCAAGCTGGGATCAGCACACTGACTTTTCATTGTAATAAAGTGATAGTTACTTTGTATGGCATACACTGAAATGTCAGAAAAGACTTATATGAGTGTATTTCTAAAGAGATACAAGCAAGCTGGTTTCACAATAGTGATCTTTCATTGAATTAATGTAATAGATATTCTGTCGCACATGTGGTGAAATTTTCAATAAATCTTACATGAAAATGTTACTATAAGTCTACCTGAAAGCTGAGTTAAGTACAATGTTTTTTCATTTTCAGAAAGTATAGCTGTTCTCTATGGCTCATACTGAAATGCTAGAAAAGACTTACATGAAGATGTTCCTTAAAAGCTACAAGGAAGTTGGTTTCACCACAGCATTCTTTCAATGTGTGAATGTTATAGATATTCCATCATGCCCGTAGTGAAATGTTTGATAGGACTTATTTGAAGATTCCCCTAAAGAGCTGCAAGCAAGGTGTTTTCACCACAGTGTTCATTCAGAAAATGAATGTTATACGTATTCTGTCATGCCTCAAGAGAACTATTTGATGTCTTATGTGAGAGTGTTCCTGAACAGCTACAAGCAAGCTTTTTCAACATAGTGTGGTTTCCTTGAATGAATGTTATGGATATCATGTTGCGGCTGTAGAGAAACGTTTGATAAGACATAAATGAAATGCTCATAAAGAGCCACTGGTTTCATCAGAACGTTCTTTCTGGATATGGAAGTGATAGCCATTCTGTAGGCATAATGAAGTGTTTGAAGAGCCTTATACGAAGACATTCCCAAGGCGCCAGAAGTAATCTGGCTTCACCACAGTGTTCTTTCAGTGAACGAGTGTTATAGCTAGTCTGTCATGCCTGTAGTGAAATGTTTAATAAGTCTTATATGAAGAGGTTTCAAACAGCCGCCAGCAAGCCGGGTTTAGCACAGTGTCCTTTAACTGTAAGTAAGTGAGAGCCATTCTGTATGGCATATACTCAAATGTTAGAGAGGTCTTATATGAAGATGTTCCTAAATAGAATCCAACAAGATGTGTTCAGGACAGAATAATTTCATCATAAGATAGTGACAGCCGTTTAGTATGGCATATACAGAAATGCTGAAAAGGACTTAAATGAAGATCTTCCTTAACAGTAAAACCAAGCCACTTTCACCATAGTGTTCTTTCATTGAATGGATGTAATAGATATTCTGTCATGCCTGTAGTTAAATGTTCAATAGGTCTTACATAAAAATACTCCTAATAATCTACCTGAAAGCTATTAAACACAACCTTCTTTCCTCGTAAGAAGGGTATGGCCATGCTGTATGCCATATACTGAAATGCTTGAAAAGCTTTATATGAAGATGTTCCTCAACAGTTACAAGAAAACTGCTTTCATCCCTGTGTTCGTTCAATGAGTGAATGTTTAGAGATTCTGTCATTCCTGCAAAGGAATGTTTAATATAAGTCTTACGTGAAGATGTTTCTAAACAGCTACAAGGAAATTTTTTTAAATATAGTGTTATTACATTGAATAAACATTAAAGATATCCTGTCATGACTGTAGGCAAATGTCTGATAAGACTTGAGCAAAATATTAATAAACAATTACTTGCAAGCTGGGTTCATCACAGTATTCTTTTCTGGCTATGGAGATGATAGCCATTCTGTATGGCATAAAGTGATATGTTTGAAGAGCCTTTGATTTATATTCTTAAACAGCTAACAAGCAAGATGGTTTCTTCACAGTGTTCTTTCAGTGAATGAATGTTCTAGATATTGTCACATCTGTGGTGAAATATTTGATATATGATGTTCCTAAACAGCTACCTATAAACTGGATTCAGCATGTGTTCTTTCATTTTGTGAAAATGATAGTCGCTCTGTGTGGAATATACTTAAGTATTTGAAGTGTATTATGTGCAGATGTTCCTAAACAGTGAAAAGAAGATGGTTTTTGCATAATTTTCTTTCAGATAACAAATGTTATAGACATTGTCACATCTGTAGTCAAATGTTTGATATGATTTATGTGAAAATATCCCTAAACAGCTACCTGTTGGCTTGATTAAGCACAATGCTCTTTCATTGTAAGAAAGTGATAGCTGTTCCATGTGGCATATACTGAAATGTTTGAAATGTCATATGTGAAGATGTTCCTTAAGAGCTACTTGCTGGGTGTTTTCAAGACAATGTTCTTTCAGTGAATGGATGTTATAGATAGTCTATCACACCCGTAGTGAAATGCTGGATAAGTTTTATGAAGATGTCCCTAAGTAGCTACAAGCAAAATGGTTTCACAACAGTGTTCTTACAGACATTGAAGGTTGTAGATATTCTGTCATGCCTGTAGTGAAATGTTTGATAAGACTTGCATGAACACTTACATGAAGATGTTTCTAAACAGCCACAAGCAAGCTTTTTCAACACAGTATTTCATTGAATGAATGTAATAATTATCACATTGTGGCTGCAGAGAAACGTTTGATAAGACACACACAAAATGTTCATAAATAGCATGTGCCAGCTGGTTGCATCACAATGTTGTTTAATTTAATGGAAGTGATCATCATTCTGTATAGCATATGATGTGTTTGAATAGCCTTATACAAAGATATTCCTAAAAACTTATGAGCAATCTGGTTTCACCAGAGTGTGTTCCTCAGTGAAGGAATCTTACAGAGATTCTGTCAGAGCAGTAGTGACATGTTTGGTGTTTTGTATGAAGAAACCCTAAATGGCTTCCTGCAAGATGAGTTCAACACAGTGTTATTTCATTTTAAGAAAATGATAGTCATTCTGTTTGGCATAAACTGAAATATTAGAAAAGCCTTATATCAAGAGGTTCCTAATTAGCTACCAGCAATCTGGCTTCACAATAGTGTTCTTTCATTGAATGGATGTAATAGATACTTTGTAGTGAAATGTATGATAAGTCTCTTATGAAAAGGTTCCTAAACAGCTGCCTGCAATCTGGCTTCAGCACATTATATCATTGTCTCAAAGTGATATTCATTCAGTATGTCTTATTTGGAAACGCTTGAAATGGTGAACATGAAGAAGTTTCTAAATATATACAAGCAAGATTGTTTCTCCACAGTTTTCTTTCAGTGACTGAATGTTACGTATAGTCTGTCACGACTATTGTAAAATGTTTGATGAGTCTTATGTAAAAACGTTCCTAGATAGCTATCTGTGAGCTCTATTTAGCACAGTGTTCTTTCATTGTAGGAAAATGATACCCATTCATTATGGCATATACTGAAATGTGAGAAATGTCTCCAATACAAATGTTCCTAATAATAGCTTCAAGATGCTTTCACCACAGAGTTCTTTCAGTGAAACAATATTGCAGATATTCTGTGACACTTGTAGTGAAGTGTTAGTTAAAACTTACTTGCAAGCTGGATTCAGCACAGTGTTTCTTTCATTGTTTGAAACTCATATTCAATCAGAACAGCAAATATTGAAATGGTTATAATGACTAATATGAAGATGATCCTTAATGGCTGCAAGTAAGATGGTTTCACCACAGTTTTCTCTCAGTGAACAAATGCTATATATATTCTGTCCCACATGCAATGAAATGTTTGTTAAGTCTTATATGAACATGTTCCTAAACAGCTACCCGCAAACTGGGCTTAGAACAGTGTTCTCACATTGTTAGTAATTGATAGGTCATCTGTAGGGCATATGCTGAAATGTTTGAAATGTCTTATGTGAATATGCCCCTAAACAGCTGTAAGCACATTTGTTTCACCAGAGTTCCTTTAGTGTCTGAATCTTATGGATATTTTTCAAGTCTGTAGTGTAATTTTTTAAGTATTTTATGAAGTTCTTCCTAAACAGATACTAGGAAACAAGGGTTCAGCTCATCCTTCTTTCCTTGAGTGAATATTAAAATCATTCTGTCATGACCATAGCGCAATATTTGCTAAGACTTATAAAAAGATATTTCTAAAAAAACAACTTTCCAGCTGGGTTCTTAACATTGTTCTTTCATTTTATGGAAGTGATAACCATTCTGGATGGAATACACTGAAATGTTTGAAAAGACTTGTATGAAGATACTCCTAAATAGCTACAAGCAATCTGGTTACACCACAGTGTTCTTTCATTTAATAAACTTTATATATAGTCTCCTATAGCTGTAGTGAAATGTTTTATATCATATATGAAAATGTTCCTACAGCTACCTGCAAGCTGGGATCAGCACACTGACTTTTCATTGTAATAAAGTGATAGTTACTTTGTATGGCATACACTGAAATGTCAGAAAAGACTTATATGAGTGTATTTCTAAAGAGATACAAGCAAGCTGGTTTCACAATAGTGATCTTTCATTGAATTAATGTAATAGATATTCTGTCGCACATGTTGTGAAATTTTCAATAAATCTTACATGAAAATGTTACTATAAGTCTACCTGAAAGCTGAGTTAAGTACAATGTTTTTTCATTTTCAGAAAGTATAGCTGTTCTCTATGGCTCATACTGAAATGCTAGAAAAGACTTACATGAAGATGTTCCTTAAAAGCTACAAGGAAGTTGGTTTCACCACAGCATTCTTTCAATGTGTGAATGTTATAGATATTCCATCATGCCCGTAGTGAAATGTTTGATAGGACTTATTTGAAGATTCCCCTAAAGAGCTGCAAGCAAGGTGTTTTCACCACAGTGTTCATTCAGAAAATGAATGTTATACGTATTCTGTCATGCCTCAAGAGAACTATTTGATGTCTTATGTGAGAGTGTTCCTGAACAGCTACAAGCAAGCTTTTTCAACATAGTGTGGTTTCCTTGAATGAATGTTATGGATATCATGTTGCGGCTGTAGAGAAACGTTTGATAAGACATAAATGAAATGCTCATAAAGAGCCACTGGTTTCATCAGAACGTTCTTTCTGGATATGGAAGTGATAGCCATTCTGTAGGCATAATGAAGTGTTTGAAGAGCCTTATACGAAGACATTCCCAAGGCGCCAGAAGTAATCTGGCTTCACCACAGTGTTCTTTCAGTGAACGAGTGTTATAGCTAGTCTGTCATGCCTGTAGTGAAATGTTTAATAAGTCTTATATGAAGAGGTTTCAAACAGCCGCCAGCAAGCCGGGTTTAGCACAGTGTCCTTTAACTGTAAGTAAGTGAGAGCCATTCTGTATGGCATATACTCAAATGTTAGAGAGGTCTTATATGAAGATGTTCCTAAATAGAATCCAACAAGATGTGTTCAGGACAGAATAATTTCATCATAAGATAGTGACAGCCGTTTAGTATGGCATATACAGAAATGCTGAAAAGGACTTAAATGAAGATCTTCCTTAACAGTAAAACCAAGCCACTTTCACCATAGTGTTCTTTCATTGAATGGATGTAATAGATATTCTGTCATGCCTGTAGTTAAATGTTCAATAGGTCTTACATAAAAATACTCCTAATAATCTACCTGAAAGCTATTAAACACAACCTTCTTTCCTCGTAAGAAGGGTATGGCCATGCTGTCTGCCATATACTGAAATGCTTGAAAAGCTTTATATGAAGATGTTCCTCAACAGTTACAAGAAAACTGCTTTCATCCCTGTGTTCGTTCAATGAGTGAATGTTTAGAGATTCTGTCATTCCTGCAAAGGAATGTTTAATATAAGTCTTACGTGAAGATGTTTCTAAACAGCTACAAGGAAATTTTTTTAAATATAGTGTTATTACATTGAATAAACATTAAAGATATCCTGTCATGACTGTAGGCAAATGTCTGATAAGACTTGAGCAAAATATTAATAAACAATTACTTGCAAGCTGGGTTCATCACAGTATTCTTTTCTGGCTATGGAGATGATAGCCATTCTGTATGGCATAAAGTGATATGTTTGAAGAGCCTTTGATTTATATTCTTAAACAGCTAACAAGCAAGATGGTTTCTTCACAGTGTTCTTTCAGTGAATGAATGTTCTAGATATTGTCACATCTGTGGTGAAATATTTGATATATGATGTTCCTAAACAGCTACCTATAAACTGGATTCAGCATGTGTTCTTTCATTTTGTGAAAATGATAGTCGCTCTGTGTGGAATATACTTAAGTATTTGAAGTGTATTATGTGCAGATGTTCCTAAACAGTGAAAAGAAGATGGTTTTTGCATAATTTTCTTTCAGATAACAAATGTTATAGACATTGTCACATCTGTAGTCAAATGTTTGATATGATTTATGTGAAAATATCCCTAAACAGCTACCTGTTGGCTTGATTAAGCACAATGCTCTTTCATTGTAAGAAAGTGATAGCTGTTCCATGTGGCATATACTGAAATGTTTGAAATGTCATATGTGAAGATGTTCCTTAAGAGCTACTTGCTGGGTGATTTCAAGACAATGTTCTTTCAGTGAATGGATGTTATAGATAGTCTATCACACCCGTAGTGAAATGCTGGATAAGTTTTATGAAGATGTCCCTAAGTAGCTACAAGCAAAATGGTTTCACAACAGTGTTCTTACAGACATTGAAGGTTATAGATATTCTGTCATGCCTGTAGTGAAATGTTTGATAAGACTTGCATGAACACTTACATGAAGATGTTTCTAAACAGCCACAAGCAAGCTTTTTCAACACAGTATTTCATTGAATGAATGTAATAATTATCACATTGTGGCTGCAGAGAAACGTTTGATAAGACACACACAAAATGTTCATAAATAGCATGTGCCAGCTGGTTGCATCACAATGTTGTTTAATTTAATGGAAGTGATCATCATTCTGTATAGCATATGATGTGTTTGAATAGCCTTATACAAAGATATTCCTAAACACTTATGAGCAATCTGGTTTCACCAGAGTGTGTTCCTCAGTGAAGGAATCTTACAGAGATTCTGTCAGAGCAGTAGTGACATGTTTGGTGTTTTGTATGAAGAAACCCTAAATGGCTTCCTGCAAGATGAGTTCAACACAGTGTTATTTCATTTTAAGAAAATGATAGTCATTCTGTTTGGCATAAACTGAAATATTAGAAAAGCCTTATATCAAGAGGTTCCTAATTAGCTACCAGCAATCTGGCTTCACAATAGTGTTCTTTCATTGAATGGATGTAATAGATACTTTGTAGTGAAATGTATGATAAGTCTCTTATGAAAAGGTTCCTAAACAGCTGCCTGCAATCTGGCTTCAGCACATTATATCATTGTCTCAAAGTGATATTCATTCAGTATGTCTTATATGGAAACGCTTGAAATGGTGAACATGAAGAAGTTTCTAAATATATACAAGCAAGATTGTTTCTCCACAGTTTTCTTTCAGTGACTGAATGTTACGTATAGTCTGTCACGACTATTGTAAAATGTTTGATGAGTCTTATGTAAAAACGTTCCTAGATAGCTATCTGTGAGCTCTATTTAGCACAGTGTTCTTTCATTGTAGGAAAATGATACCCATTCATTATGGCATATACTGAAATGTGAGAAATGTCTCCAATACAAATGTTCCTAATAATAGCTTCAAGATGCTTTCACCACAGAGTTCTTTCAGTGAAACAATATTGCAGATATTCTGTGACACTTGTAGTGAAGTGTTAGTTAAAACTTACTTGCAAGCTGGATTCAGCACAGTGTTTCTTTCATTGTTTGAAACTCATATTCAATCAGAACAGCAAATATTGAAATGGTTATAATGACTAATATGAAGATGATCCTTAATGGCTGCAAGTAAGATGGTTTCACCACAGTTTTCTCTCAGTGAACAAATGCTATATATATTCTGTCCCACATGCAATGAAATGTTTGTTAAGTCTTATATGAACATGTTCCTAAACAGCTACCCGCAAACTGGGCTTAGAACAGTGTTCTCACATTGTTAGTAATTGATAGGTCATCTGTAGGGCATATGCTGAAATGTTTGAAATGTCTTATGTGAATATGCCCCTAAACAGCTCTAAGCACATTTGTTTCACCAGAGTTCCTTTAGTGTCTGAATCTTATGGATATTTTTCAAGTCTGTAGTGTAATTTTTTAAGTATTTTATGAAGTTCTTCCTAAACAGATACTAGGAAACAAGGGTTCAGCTCATCCTTCTTTCCTTGAGTGAATATTAAAATCATTCTGTCATGACCATAGCGCAATATTTGCTAAGACTTATAAAAAGATATTTCTAAAAAAACAACTTTCCAGCTGGGTTCTTAACATTGTTCTTTCATTTTATGGAAGTGATAACCATTCTGGATGGAATACACTGAAATGTTTGAAAAGACTTGTATGAAGATACTCCTAAATAGCTACAAGCAATCTGGTTACACCACAGTGTTCTTTCATTTAATAAACTTTATATATAGTCTCCTATAGCTGTAGTGAAATGTTTTATATCATATATGAAAATGTTCCTACAGCTACCTGCAAGCTGGGATCAGCACACTGACTTTTCATTGTAATAAAGTGATAGTTACTTTGTATGGCATACACTGAAATGTCAGAAAAGACTTATATGAGTGTATTTCTAAAGAGATACAAGCAAGCTGGTTTCACAATAGTGATCTTTCATTGAATTAATGTAATAGATATTCTGTCGCACATGTTGTGAAATTTTCAATAAATCTTACATGAAAATGTTACTATAAGTCTACCTGAAAGCTGAGTTAAGTACAATGTTTTTTCATTTTCAGAAAGTATAGCTGTTCTCTATGGCTCATACTGAAATGCTAGAAAAGACTTACATGAAGATGTTCCTTAAAAGCTACAAGGAAGTTGGTTTCACCACAGCATTCTTTCAATGTGTGAATGTTATAGATATTCCATCATGCCCGTAGTGAAATGTTTGATAGGACTTATTTGAAGATTCCCCTAAAGAGCTGCAAGCAAGGTGTTTTCACCACAGTGTTCATTCAGAAAATGAATGTTATACGTATTCTGTCATGCCTCAAGAGAACTATTTGATGTCTTATGTGAGAGTGTTCCTGAACAGCTACAAGCAAGCTTTTTCAACATAGTGTGGTTTCCTTGAATGAATGTTATGGATATCATGTTGCGGCTGTAGAGAAACGTTTGATAAGACATAAATGAAATGCTCATAAAGAGCCACTGGTTTCATCAGAACGTTCTTTCTGGATATGGAAGTGATAGCCATTCTGTAGGCATAATGAAGTGTTTGAAGAGCCTTATACGAAGACATTCCCAAGGCGCCAGAAGTAATCTGGCTTCACCACAGTGTTCTTTCAGTGAACGAGTGTTATAGCTAGTCTGTCATGCCTGTAGTGAAATGTTTAATAAGTCTTATAGAAAGATGTTCCTAAACAGCTGCCTGCAGCGGGGTTCAGTACAGTGTTCTTTCATTAAGACAGTGATAGCCATTTTGTATGGCATATGCTTAAATATTAGAAAAGTCTTATATCAAGATGTTCCTAACCAGCTACAAGAAAGCTGGCTTTACATTATTTTTCTTTCTTTGAATGAGTGCAATGTATATTCTGTCACACCTGCAGTGAAATTTATAATGTGTTATGAAGGTGTTCCAAAACAGCTACTATCAAGTTGGGATCTGTACAATATTCCTACGTTATTTGAAGGGATTTCATTCAGTAAGGCCTATACCTAAATGCTTGAATCCACTAATATGAAAATTATCCTTAATGCCTGGAAGTAACATGGTTTCGCCACGGTTTTCTTTCAGTGAATGAATGTCATAGGTATTCCTCCTACCTGTAGTGAAATGTTTGTCTTATATGAACATGTTCCTAAAGAGCTACCTGCAACTTGCCTTTAGTACAGTGTTCTTTTATTCTTAGAAATTGTTAGCCAGTTGATAGGGCATGTGCTGTAATGTTTGAGATGGTTTATATGAAGATGTCCCTAAATGGCTACAAACACACTCATTTCAACACAGAGTTTCTTCAGTGAATGAATCTTATGGATATTCTGTCACATCTGTAATGAAATGTTTCATAGTATTTTAAGAAGATGTTCCTTAACAGATGGCAAGCAAGGGTTCAGCTCAGTGATCTTTCTTTGAATCAATATTACAGTTATTCTGGTGTGAGTGTAGTGCAATATTTGTTAAAACTTATATAAAGATATTTCTAAACTGCTACCCGCAAGCTAGGTTCCTAAAAATGTTCTTTGATTTTATGGAAGTGGTAACCTTTCTGAATGGCACGTGCTTGCAATGTTTGAAAAGCCTTATATGAGGATCATTCCAAACAGCTGCAAGCAACATGGTTACATCACAGTGTTCTTTCATTGAATAACCTTATAGATATTTTCCAATAGCTGAAGTGAAATGTTTTATGTCATATATGAAAATGTTTCTACAGCTACCTGCAAGCTGGGATCAGTGCACTGATTTCTCATTATAATAAAGTGATAGTTGCTCTGTATGGCATATACTGAAATGTCAGAAAACTCTTATATGAATATGTTGCTAAAGAGCTACAAGCAAGCTGGTTTCACAATAATGACCTTTCATTGAATTAATGTAATAGATATTCTCTCACACATGTGAAATTTTCAGCCTTATATGAAAATGTTCCTAGAAGTCTACCTGTAAGCTGAGTTAAGTACAATGTTTTTTCATTGTAAGAAAGTATAACAGTTCTGTATGGCACATACTGAAATGCTAGATAAAACTTACATGAAGATGTTCTTTAACAGCTGCAAGGAAGCTGGTTTCACCACAGTGTCCTCTCAGTAAGTGAATGCTATAGATATTCTGTCACACCTGTAGTGAAATGCTCGATAGGACTTATTTGAATATGTTCCTAAACAGCTACAAGCACTGTGTTTTCACCACAGTGTACATTCATAAAATGGATGTTATATATATTCTGTCATGCCTCAAGAGAAATATTTGATGTCTTCTATGAGGATGTTCCTAAATAGCTACAAGCAAGCTTTTTCAACATAGTGTTATTTCTTTGAATGAATGTCATAGATATCATGTCATAGCTATAGTGAAAAGTTAGATAAATCTTATATGAAGATATTCTTAAAGAGCTACCTGTGAGCTGTGTTCAGCACAGTCTTCTTTCATTGTCATAATGCACCACCAGACTGGCCCCTGATAGCCATTCTTTATGGCATACACTTATGTGAAGAGCCTTATATAAAGATATTTCCAAACAGATACAAGCAATCTAGTTTCACCACATTGTTATTTGAGTAAATATATCTTATATTCTGTCATGGCTATAGTGAATGTTTTATAAGTCTTACATGAAGATGTTCCTCAACAGCTACCTGCAAGGTGGATTCAGCACAGCGTTCTTTAATTTTAGGAAAGTGATGTCTGAGTATTAGCCATTCTGTATGGCATATACTGAAAGTAGAAAGGCCTTATCTAAAGATGTTGCCAATCAGCTACAAGAAAGCTGGTTTCACAATAATGTTTTTCATTGAATGAATGGATATTGTGTCATGCCTGCAGTGATGTGTATGATAAGTCTTTCATGAAAATGTTCCTAAACAGCTACCTATGATGTTCTTTCATTGTATGAAAGTGGTAGCTCTTCAACCACATAGGGGATCTGCCCCACCTCCAATGCCTGAAACAATTGTTTGCTGCCACACCAGGGACCAGTGCCACCCAGCTACTCTCCTGAGAGAGCTGACAACAGCCTTGCAGGGTAGATGCCTACAGCAAGTGTGAGTCCCTAAGCCTAGCAACCAGCCATGCTGGATACCTCCTTATTTAACAGAAAAACTGCAGGAGGATTGTCATATTAGACTTTTCAGCCAACAATGCTGGTATCCCCTGCCCAATAAAGTGACTGAAGGGACCATAGAAGTCACATGCAGCTGAGCCTTACAACCAGCTAGCCAGGGACAGAGTAGCCTTCCCATACACCTGCAGTAAGAGCCACCCTGCCACAACAGGACACACACAGCCCACACAGGGGACACATTTGGAACACTGGAATAGGTAATGACAGGGAAGCATGTTTCTTGGTTTCATAAGGAATCTCTTACATAAAGCCCATTCTCTAAGATTGGGAGACATAGCAGATATACCTAAAACATAGATATAAGCACAGAGAAATAGGCAAAATAAGGAGACAAAAGAATATCTTCCAAATATGGAACAGGGCAAATCCTCTGAAAAAGAACTAAATGAAACAGAGACAAATAACTTACTTGATAAAAAGTACAAACTAATCATGATAAGGATGCTCACTAATCTTGGAAGAGGAATAGATGAACATAGTGAAAAATTGAACAAAGTATTGGAAAATATAAGAAAGAACCAACTAGAACTAAAGAATAAAATAAAGGAAAGGAAAAATTCACTAGAGGATATCAATAGCAGCATAGATGATACAAAAGAACAGATCAGTGAGCTGGGTGAAAGACCAGAGGAAATCACCCAAGCTGAACAGAAAAAATAAAAAGAATGAGGACAGTCTAAGGGACATCTGGGACAACATCAAGTGCAATAACTTCTTTATTAGGTGTCTCAGAAGGAGAAGAAGAGAGACAAAGAGGTAGAGAAGCCATTCAAAGAAATAATTGCTGAACCCTCCTACCTAAGGAAGGAAACAGACATCCAGAGACAGGAAACACAGAGAGCACCAAACAAGAAGAACCCAAAGAGGACCACACCAAGACAAATGATAATCAAAATGACAAGAACTAAAGACAAAGAGAAAATCCTAAAAGCTGCAAGAGAAAGGCAATAAGTTACATAGAAAGGAAATCCCGTAAGTCTATCCACTGACTTCTCAGTAGAAACCTTACAGGCTAGAAGGGAGTGATGTGATTTATTTAAAGTGCTTAAAGGAAAAAGCCTACACAAGAATACTCTACCTGGCAAGGTTATCATTCAGAATGGAGGGAGAGATAAACAGTTTTCCAGACAAGCCAAAACTAAACGAGTTTAATATCAATAAGCCAGTCTTACAAGAAATGCTAAAGGGACTTATTTAAGTGGAAAAGACAAAAACCACAGATAGGAATAAAAAATTTATCAACAAAACCAAACAAGAAAATCATTGTTAAAGGCATATATACAATACAGGTAGCAGATCAACCACCTATGAAGTGAACATGAAGGTCAAAAGACAAGATTGCTAAAATTATTTCCATGATAAGAGGATAACAGATACACATGCACAAAAAAGGGGTTAAATATGATAGCAAAAATATAGAATGTGGGAGAAAGGGAGTAAAAAGTAGAGCTTTTAGCAAGAGGTCAAACTTAAGAGACCATCAACATTATATAGATGGCTATATATACATATATTATTATATATGAACCTCATGGTAATCACAAACCAGAAACCTATAATAAATACACAAAAAATTTAGAGAAAGGAAGCCAACATAATACTAAATAAATCCATCAAACCATAAGGGAAGAGAGCAAGAGAAGAAGAGCGGAACAGAGAATAACTAAAACACCCAGAAAAAAAGTAACACAATGGCAATAAGTACATACTTATAAATAGGTACTTTAAATGTCAATAGACTAAATGCTACCATCAAAGACATAGGGTGGCTGATTGGATAAAAAACAAGACCTATATATATGCTGCACACAAGAGACACACTTCAGACCTAAAGACACTCATAAACTGAAAGTGAGGGATGGAAAAAGATACTCCATGCAAATTGCAATGAAAAGAAAGCTGGGGTAGCAATACTTATCTCAGACAAAAGAGACTTTAAAACAAAAACTGTAACAAGAGACAAAGAAGGGCACTATGTAATGATAAAGGGAACAATCCAACAAGAGGATACAACACAGGTAAATGTCTATGCATCCAACATAAGAGCACCTAAATATATAAAGTAATTATCAGCATAAATAAGGAGAAATAGACAACAACGAAATAATTTTAAAGGACTTTAATATTCCGCCTACATCAAAGGATAGATCATCCAAACAGAAAATCAATCATGAAACTTTGGCCTTAAATGAAACATTAAACCAGATGGACTTAGTAGGTATATATGGAACATTCTATCCAAAACCCACAGAACCCACATTCTTTTCAAATGGACATAGAACTTTCTCCAGTATAGATCACATCTTAGGCCATAAAATGTTTGAATAAATTTAAGAAGATTGAAATAATACCAAGCATCCTTTCTGACCACAATGGTATGAACCTAGAAATCAACTACAGGAAGAAAATTGGAAAAACCACAAAAATGTGGAGATTAACCAAAATACTACTGAATAATGATATGATCAAAGGAGAAATAGAAAAATACCTGGAGACAAATAAAAATGAAAATACAACTTGCCAAAATTTATGGGATACAGCAAAAGTGGTTCTAAGAGGGAAGTTTATAGCAATGCAAGCCTACCTAAACAAACAAGAAAAATCTCAAAAAATCTAACAGTGCACATAACAGGACTGGAAAAAGAAGAACAAGTAAAGCCCAAAAGCAGTAGAAGGAAGTAAATAATAAAAATAAGAGCAGAAACAAATAAAATAAAGGCTAAAGAACAATAGAAAAGAATCAATGAAAATAAGAGCTGGTTCTTTGAAAAGGTAAACAAAATGGACAAATCCTTAGTCAGAATCATCATAAAAATAAGAGAGAATTCTCAAATAAATAAAATCAGACATGAAAGAGGAGAAAATTACAATGAAAACCTCAGAAATATAAAAGATTATGAGTATATGAAAAGCTATACACCAATAAATTGGATAAACTAGAAATAATAGATAACTTCTTAAAATCATACAACGTTTCAAAACTGAATCAAGCAGAAATGGAAAATTTGAATAGACCAACCACCTGTAAGGGATGGAAACTGTAATCAAAAACCTCCCAGAAAATGAAAGTCCAGGAATACATTGCTTCCCTGGTGAATTCTACCAAACATTAAAAGAAGACATAATACCTATCAATTTCCAGCTCTTTCAAAAAATAAGAGGACGAGAATCTTCTTAACTCATTCTACAAGGCCAACGTTACCTTACTACCAAAACCAGACAAGAACAACACAAAAAAAGAAAATTACAGGCCAATATCACTGATGAACATTGATGCAAAAATCCTCAACAAAATACTAGCAAATTGAATGTAACAATACATTAAAAAGGTCATACACAATGATCAAGTGGGATTTATTCCAGGAATGCAGAAATGGTTCAACATTTGCAAATCAATCAAAGTGAAACACCACATTAACAAAAGGAAGACAAAAATCACATGATCATCTCAATAGATGCAGAGGGAGCATTTAACAAGATACAGCATCCATTTATGATAAAAACTCAGAATAAAATAGGTATAGAAGGAAAGCAAGTCAACATAAAAAGGCCATAAATGGCAAACCCACGGCTAATATCATTCTCAATGGAGAAAAACTGAAAACTATCCATCTAAGAACAGGAACCAGATAAGGATGCCCACTTTCACCACTCTTATTTAATATAGGCTTGGCAGTCCTACGTGGAGCAATCAGTCAAGAAAAAGAAAGAAAAAGAATCCAAATTGGAAAAGAAGTGAAACTATGACTATTTGCAGATGACATCATTTTATATATAGAAAACTCTAAAGAATTCAACAAAAATGTCCAGAAATAGTAAATGAATACAGTCAATTTGCAGGATACAATATCAACATACAAAAATCAGTTGCATTTCTATACAGTGACAACAAAGTAGTAGAAAGAGAAATTAAGCATACAATATTATTTACAATTGCAACAGAAAGAATGCAATACGTAGGAATAAACTTGACCAAAAAGGTGAAAGACCAGTACACTGAAAATTGTAAAATTTTGTCAAAAGAAATAGAAAGCACAAAGACATGGGAAGATATTTCACACTCTTGAACTGGAAAAATTAACATAGTTAAAATGTCCGTACTTCCTAAAGCAATCTACAGATTCAATGCAATCCTTATCAAAGTTACAATGACATTTTTCACAGAAATAGAGCAAAGAGTCATAAAATTTAAATGGAACAACAAAAGGCCCTGAATAGCCAAGGGAATCCTAAGAAAAACAACAAAGCTTGATACATCATACTCCCTGATTTAAGAATACACTACAAAGCCTTAGTAATCAAAACTGCATGGCACTGTCACAAAAACAGACACACAGATCAATGGAACAGAATTGAAAGCCCAGAAATAAAACCGCTCATCTATGAACAGTGAATTTTTGACAACGGAGCAGAGAACACACCATGGAGAAAGGAAAGTTTCTTCAATAAATGGTGTTGGGAAAACTGGGCAGCCACATGAAAAGAATAAAACTAGACCATTATCTTACCCCATACACAAAAATTAACTCAAAAGTGGATTAAAGACTTGACTGTAAGACTGGAATCATAAGACTTCTAGAAGAAAACATAAGCAGTATGCTCTTAGACTTTGGTCTTATCAGTAAATTTCAAGAACCATGTATGACAAGGCAAGGGAAACACTAGAAACAATAAACAAATGGGACCAAATAAAACTAAAAAGCTTCTCCACAGCAATGGAAACCATCAACAAAACAAAAACACAACCTAACAACTGGGAGAAGACATTTATAAACCATATATCTGATAAGGGGTTAATATCCAAAATATCCAATGAACTCATACATCTCAACAACAAAAAAACTAACATCCCAATTAAAAAATGGGAGAAAATCTGAAAAGACAGTTTTCCAAAGAAGATATCCAGATGGCCAACAGGAACATGAAAAGTTGTTCAACATTAGTAATTATTAGGGAAATGCAAATCAAAACTACAATGAAATATCACTTCATGTCCATCAGAATGGCTATAATTAACAAGAGAAGAAATGACAAGTCTTGGAGAAGATGTAGGTAAAGGGAAGTATCCTACATTGCTGATGGAAATGCAAGCTGGTGTAGTGACTATGGAAAACAGTATGGAGATTCCTCAAAAAATTAAGAATAGAACTACCATATGATCCAGCTATTCCACTGCTGGATATTTATCCAAAGAATAGGAAAACATGAATGTGTAAAGATAGATGCACCCTATGTTCATTGCAGCATTATTCACAATATCCAAGACTTGGAAACACCCTAAGTGCCCATCAAGGGACGTAGTCTTTGGGTTATGAGCATGATATGTATGATGTAGTTCCATTTGTTTCTTGTTTCCTTTATTGCCCTTTCCCAGACAGATATGCTTCTTCCAAATATGAGGCTAAGAAAAATGACAAAGAGCACCCTACCTACGTTATCTTCCAGAAGTCTCATGGTTTCCAGTATTACATTCTAGACTTTAATTCATTTCGAGTTGATGTTTGTGCCTGGTGTAACACCATGGTCTACTCTCCTTGTCTTACATGAGACTCTGCACTCTTCCCAACACCATTCATTGTAGAGACTTTCCTTTCTCCACTGTCTCCTCTTGGCTCCGTGGTCGAAAATGGGGTGTCCATATATGTGTCCCTATACCTCTGGGCTCTTGACTCTGTTCCTTGGTTCTGTTTCCTTCTTTTGCATCCCAGCCTGCGCTGTGTCCATTTCAATTTCTTCATCCTATATGTTGAAATCAGAAAGTGTTATACATTGAGCTTTGTTCTTTTTCCTCAGGATTCCTTTGGCTATTCGGGTTCTTTTGTTGCTGGATGTGAACTTCAGGATGCTCGCTTCTATCTCTGTGAGAAATATTGCTGCAATTTTGACTGGGACTGCATGGAATGAAGAGATTTCTCTATGCGGTGTGGACATTTCAAGTCTGTTAATTCTTCCATTTCAAGAGCATGGAATATCCTTCCGCTTCCTTGTATCTTCTCCCATTTCTTTCTGCAAAGGTTTGCTAGTTTTCTGTTTACAGAGCTTTCACCTGTTGGGGTGAGGTTATTCCTAGGTATCTTATTCTTCTTACTGGCATCCTTTTTCTTTTTTATTGAGGTTCAATTTTCCTATTCTTTGCAACTTTTAATTTGTTTCCTTTTGAAAGAGATTTATCACTGTGCTCACATCTGCTGGAAATGCTCCTGTATTTGCTGAGGAAGAGTGGCCCTGTCTAACGTCGCTTCTCATCGGCCTCTACATTACCTCCCTCGCCTGCCCCAGAATGGCTGTACCAGCGGTGAGGAGGTTTACCCCCAGGATTCTATGCTGCCAACTCTTGGCTGCCGACGCAGAATGCGCGGACTTCTCCAATTCTTTGCTGACCAGCCCCATTCATGTTCCCTCGGCAACCTGCATTTGAGGGGAATGTGACTTAAATAGGCTACTTCAGCCCAACTCTGGCACTGAGTAGATGTAGACAGTTTGTATTTTTGGTCAACTGTGATGTCAGAGAATTTGTCATAATTGTGTCTCTGCTCTCCTGGCAAGCTTCATGGACACAGGGTTTCATAGGACGTTTGGAGGAGTCTCATACCCACCCTTTCCAGGTAGCCCAGGTTTTACCTCGCTGCAGTTTTTTGGTTTGCGTCACTTTCTGACTTTCAAAAGTTCAATCAGAGTCTGTCTAAAGCCTGACATCTTTCGTTGTGGATTATTCAGGTGTTATTTGTGTTTGCCTTCCCTATTCTGAGCCCATTTTGTTTTTCCATAGTATAATCATCATGGTCTTTCTCTGATTTCCCCCTTTGGTATGCTTGTCAGCCCGTTCTCCTTCATCCCAAGGTATCAATTTTCTATTTCTTTAACCACCCTATGTTCTATAGGCCTACGTGTGAGTGTTTTTCATTGTTGGGTGTTGTCTTTGAATTTACATTGGTCACTTGTAGCAATCTTTACCATGCTAGCCTTGGTCAAAATGAGCACTGTGAACACGTGTTCATCTTGGTTGGTCTGACATTCTGAGATCTTAAACTCCAAATTCTAGGTTGTCATGTTAACCTTCTTCATGAACATAATGTACCCGAGACAAATTAGACAGATGTGATGAATTCCATTCCAGGTAAGATACATTTCTGTCTCATTTCTGGATTTGGGAAGTTTCGATCTTGACCCCCGATCCTTGAACGTTCCACTAGATTATGTCTAGATACTGGCTTACTGTATTTCTATAAGGTGTGTTATTTGTTTGATTTACAACCTCAGCTATGGCATGTTTTTTTTTTCTATAAAGATAATTGTAATGTTCTAATTTTCAGACAACCTCCTTTCACATGGTGTCAATACACGTCATCAGTAATCATTCTACTCCAAGAGATGGGGGAGAGTATTTCATTGGAGCCAAACTGAGCACACTAGCCTGGTAGGGCATCCCTCACAAAGCAATGAAGCCCTCTGGAAAAGGGTGATTCTCAGCACACTTCTGGAGCCCTGCCAAACAATGCGACATACCTGGAGCATGACGGGGTTCTAGTCCTTCAAGGGTTCAAAGAGATGTATTGTGACACATTAGCATGTACCCAGTGGGCCTCCGTAATGCCAGAGCTATGGAAAGTGAGACTTCTCTTCAATGAGTGCTAGGGGCATAGGAAGGGAAGCATCGATCCTTCTCTACAATGTCCTCAGGAGATCTGTCTTGATTTGGGATTATGATTACAGCAGAAGGACAATGTAGGTCTGATAAGACCCAAGTCCAGCCTCTGGTTTCAAATCAACTTGCAAGCTTCAATCAGCACGGCCTTCACATCTACTTGAGTAGATAACAATGTTCTCCAGTCAGTGCTTGTCTCTCTGTTATTTATTGCTTCTTCACAATGACTTCTTTCTTATCCCTTTAATCAACGGCAATTCTAACTCTACAAGTTTCAGTGCTGGTTTCTGTTTTTAAATTCTTTTCTGGGTATCTCTCACTTGAGTATCGTAGCCTAGGACAATCCTCAGACTATAAAGATGAGGCCATCTTGGGTGACATGTTCACTGTGATATCATAAACACCCTCAAACTTCTCAGTTGTCCCGGCATCTTACATGCACACAGTATTTCAGAGCCATCTGATATCAGTCTAACTGCTCACCCTTTCCAGCTAAGATGGTTTTCCATTTCCTGGATTTCTTGTGTGTTTATAACTTTATGTTTGGACTTTTAAATGTCTACTACATTCTCTCTAGACACTGAATACTTTACTTTAAGTTTATCCTTGGTTTTATCTGTCACATTTTGTGGATATGGCCAAATATGTAGACTTTCCCCAGAAAAAGTCCACGAGTCCCTCCCAAGTTGAAGTTGCCCAGCCAATCCTCTGATGTTCCATGATCGTGTCATCTTGTGCAGTCCGACAATTCCACCTATGCAAGTCACATCACTTCCTCCATTCTGTATTTGAGAAGTGTACCAGATGCGTCATAGATTGCAATATTTTCATTTTGTTTTCCTGGTGCATATCTATAAGGTATGCTCACAATTTCCACTTATGTATGATCTCTGCCCGCACCATACCATGAAATCTATCTCTCCTGATGTTACTAATCAGATCAGCACCCGTGATGCGAATCCATGAGTCCCAGGTCACAGACTAGGAACGTGGGCTCTTACACACCAGAACACATGACTGGCCCTGAATTTTACTTTTGGACCAATCTTTTGCCTGAAATTGGGAAGAAGCTGGCCTGCTGTGATTATTCGTGAAGGTAGTGAGTAGTAACCTCACAGAAGGTAACATTTTCCCTTGGTTCATGAGTTTAGCATGGAACACGTTGTCTTTGTAGTATTCTTCTTAATTTATTTGCAATGGTCTACTTTTCTGTAGCATCATTAAGCATTTGGAGGAGATTCACAATCCTTGAAAGTTTATCTTCTCTAATCTCTTTCAGTCTCAAAAGCTTTATGCCATGAATCTGCACAGCTTTTTGGATTTTTTCTTTCCCTCTGGGAACCACCAATCCAAAGTGAAGGCTGCCATCAAAGCTAAAATGCTCCGTTTGGCCCCAATGAAATTCTCTCCCCCTATCTCTTGTCATAGAAGAGTATTGATTATGTGTTTTGACACTGTATGTGAGGAAGTTGGCTGAAAATTAGAACATTACACTTATATTTAACGAAAAATAAACATGCCAGAACTGAGGATGTAAACCAAACAACTAGCAAACCCTACAGAAATAAAGTAAACAAGTATCTAGACGTAATGTACTGGAACAATGAAGGATCCGAAGTCAAGGTCTAGCCTACCCAAATTCAGAAAAAAAGACATAAAAATGTCTTACCTGGAGAGAGGAATTCATCAGATTTGTCTAATGTGTCTCGGAAACATTATGTCCATAAGGTGGTTGCCAGGACAAATTAGAATTTGGGGTTTCTGATCTCAGAATGTCAAACCAACCAAGATGACCTCATGTTCTCAGTGCTCAGTTGGACCTAAGCCAGGATAACCAAGATTCCTTCAAGTGAACGATGGAAATTCAAAGACAAAACCCAACAATCATGAAAGCACTCACACATCGGCCTAGAGAACATATGGTGATTAAAGAAATACAAAATACCTAACTTGGAATGAAGGAGGACACACTGATGAGCATATCTATGGGAGACAGCTGTGAAAGACCATGAGGATTGATGTGGATTAAGGCTGCCCCCACTCGAAAGCCCAAGGTTAGCTGGTGAACATGCAGAACTATATGACCCGTTGAATTTCTTTTGGTATGAATTAGAGGTGCCCCAGTGAGAGAAGCCCAGGTCATGCTCACCTACATGCCTATCTATGGGGCCAGTTTTGTATCTAGTGTTATATGACCACACAATAACAAGAACCTATCTGAACTGAAATCATTTAACGACTTTTTACATCATCTTTTCTTTTTCCAGGAAAAATAAGTCACGTACCCATGCCTTATAAAATTAGTCCTTAACCTCAACTCCGGAAAGCAGCAGGAGCTGTGACTACCCATGGGTCCTTTCCCAATGCAGCAGCAGCAGCTCTTCACTGCCCATAGGTCCTGTCCCCATGCTATCCTGTACCATTGTCTAAATAAAAGAGCACCACTGCCAGACCTTGACGGTCCAAGAAATCTTTCTTTCAAGTCTTGAGCTTGCCGACCATGCATCATATCTTGTGGCCCGTATGGGGAACATGCTTCATCGGTTTGTGAGCTCGAATTCTGGTAAGTGCCCTTTTCTTCCTTGTGCCTCTCTCTTATTCTAGGATGGATCTAAATTCACTTCTCCATCAGGAACTGTCTTGAAGAGCTGCATGAATTCATGTTTGCTGCCCATGGCTACTCTATGATGCAAATCTGGCATTCAGCTTGAAGAGAATCAGTACCTTAAGCCTAAGAGTGATGTAGAATGAATTAATCCATTCCTTCCTGACCCTATCTCTAATATATAAATTTTACGTGGGAACAGGTGAGCCATTTAAGTCATTAGGATGGTTGGCAATCTCCAAGACTCCCGTGCAAGTTTTCTATTCTTAAAACTGGATTGAGATACCTCCCATGGCACTTGACCATCTGAACTGTGTGAATGTCCCAATCGGGACTGCAGTTCAGGGAAAGTACCAAACTCTAACCTTTGGTTGAGTATTGGAAACCCTTCTTCAGAGAATGGCTCCAATACACAATTGGGTAGAATGTCCCCCAGCGTGGCGGAAACTTCTTCACTATTTCTCTCCATCATGTTCTCTCTTAAACTTCTCCTATTCTCTTGGGGACCACTCACCAGGCACCTATTACTTCCAGGCAGAATAGGAAAGATGTTCACCAGGCACCTGTTACTGCCAGGCATACCAGGGAAGATATCCAAGGGATGCAATTCTGGGGGACACCCCCATCACCCCTTGCTATAGGCACCCCACAGTAGGAACAACAGGTAGGATGCTTCCCTAGGTTCAGGGTGGATTTTTAAGGTAATGGACCTGTCTCTTTCATCTTTCTTAGAGTTACAATGGCCAATTTCGTCCCCTTTTGAGCTTTGCAACCGGAAAACAAAGAAATCTTTCAACAGTCAAGTCCTACAACACTGGGAGCCCCAACTTTGGCTTTCTGGGCCTGATCACCCCAGCGACCCCAAGTAAGGTGCCCTCTGTTGGCGGTTGATTCATTGAGTATTTTAGTCACCTACTGAGTTGGCTATGATGTTAGGAGACCTGTGATTTATTCTGTGAACTGTCGTGCTAGGGTAGTGTGCCCCAGCATTGGAACTGTTGTGTGACTTTTATCATGATAACCCTCTGGGAATGGCCATGAGGGTGAGGTCTGGTGTCTTCTTTTAATTTCTGTGTTTTGCTCATCATGTCCTCTGTTGTCACCAAGTCGAGCTTAAGATCAGGCTGGACTTGACCAGAACCTGGACCTTCTGTAAAATCGAAAAACTTGAAAATATTTTGAAAGGGACTTAACTCTCAACCCTGGTACTGGGAGCCCCGGCCCCCAGCATGTTCCAGGCCTCTGGAGGCACTGCACCTTCGTCCAGTTCACTGTCAGTCTGACACTGGCTTTACTGCCATGGGGAATGACGTAAGCATCCCAAGAGACTCACCACTCAGGGTCATTCTAACTAATTAGAAACACTTTCAATTGTATGGGTATGCCCCAGAAACTCCATCTGGGGGAAAATTTGAGAGGTATCTCTCTGCCTTTCTGGTGCAGTTGGACAGGTAGATCAACCTAGAATGTCCTTCAAGTTACAGTCCAGTTTCTGAGAAATCAAGAGCAACTGTCCTTACAAAATCCTTGCAAGACTGGAAAGACAGCTCTAGAGGCAGTTCAGATTCCACCTTGTTCCTTTACCATGAAAAGGATTCTCATCCCCCCTCTCCAGGAATTACTATGTAGCCCATCACTCATTCTTAAGACTGAAAAAAGAAGGAGGGGAAAGGATAAATGGTCATAAGTGCACCCTTGCAGAAAGTCTACCATCTCGAGGGTCTTCTCCATAAGTATTAGTAAAAAGGCTCAAAACAAAGTGTGGACTCATAACAGTGAGCTTTATATTATTGTACCTGATTCACTGGAGTAGTTTTTAAAACAATGGTTGTACAGTCTCTGTCTATGTGTGTCTATGTGTACATTATACGTGTGATATTTTTACCCCTGGATGGTATGGCCAAAATTAAGATCTCTGTTTAGTTGGCTTAAAGTAAGTGCTTACATAAATTCTAATGTAGTAGAAATTAACTCAGTGCCTTTCAAAGTTAACGTGATGTGAATTAACCTTTGGTAAATGAAAGCTTGTTAAAGTTTGTTGGTTTGATTGAAAATTATCTTGTTGTCAGAGTTGTCGGTATTTGCATAGGATGTAGGCATTCAGCATGGGTTTTCTAGTCATATAAGCTCACTTTCTTAAATTTGTCAGCAAAATAATAGCTTTATATGATGACCAGTTTTGTCTAATGTCTCATGAGGTTTCTGTAGGTGATCTGGACATAATTGTTGGAAAAAATGGTTTAAATACATAAAACTCATAAAAGTGAGTACAACTTTTATGCTCTGTATACTTGTTGAAAAACCAACAACTTCGAAATTTTTCTGTGTAACAATCTTGAGTTTTGCAAAGTTAAGTTAAATGATAAAAAGATGAATATGTGGGTCATTTTTGGATAGGCTGAAACACTGAATCATTATTAATAAACATATCTAAGTTATCTACTTTTGGCTTCTTCTTGAAGAGGCTAAAAGCGTTTGGGTGTATTAAAAAGCATGCCTTGTGTTTTATTGTAAAGCGGCATGTTTCTAAAGTTATGAAGTGTTTAGAATGCTGATATAAAAGACAATTCATAATTATTTACTTTTTTAGCGTTTAGTAGATCTGTTAAGGCTTAAAAGTTCTAATTAACTTATGGAATTAAAGCTACAGGAAATTAATAGGGAAAAGAGCTCTGTATTCAGGGAAGTTAAAATGTATGCTTTCAGTAAAAAAGTATAAAGAATGGAAATATTTTTGTTTGATGGGTGAAGAAAAATAAATTTGTCCTAAAGTACTAGAAAGGAAAAAAGAAAGAGTTGTTGACAAATTCTGAAAACGAAAAAGAAAGTTGAAGAAGGTTTGTGAAGTAGAAATTCTGAAAGGAGTTTTATGCCTACTCAAGTAGACTAAAGTAAGTTCAATTAAGTGAATGAGTTTGAATGTGAAACATAAGTAGGTGCAGAAATTCAAATTTGGTTTTCTCTAAAAGGATACATTTTCTTGAACTTTGGAGCTGCTCTTGATAAAGAGGTTATAAAAGCTCTTCCTTTGAGTAAGTCTACCTAAGAGAGAAATGTGTTTTGTGAAAATAATGACTGAGGTCACTCTTAAGATTTTTGACTCTTTCTGTCATCACTTTGAATAGATACCTGAGCATTGTTTCACAGTGAGTGTTGTTTCCTATTTGAAGAAGCATTTTAAAAACTTTGGCTATGTTTTGACAAGCTTCTCCCTCAAAAATATTCAAATCCTGAATGACGTCTTTCTTTTGACCTGGTAGACAGAAGACAAATTACTCTGAGGATTTTCAGAGGGCCCCTGAGACTTCTCAAAGAAATTTGCTCTCTGTTCCTGTAAGGAGGAAAACATTAAACTAATTAGGCTTATCTTTTCTATTAAATTACATGGAAAACTGTGGAACAAGTGATGATAGATATTCTTAGGTGGTATTAGATGGGTAAATGATATTAATATAGATGTCTTCAAATTATATAGCATTCCTAAGATTCTGATCTTTCCTGGTTATCAGTCATAAGTCCACTTATTATCTGCAAGGGTCATATGTCACAGAAGTATCCAAGTTTCTTTGTCAATTGCCCTTTTGAGTCCTTTGTCCATTTGCAGATTGTTGTTGTTTTACTCTGATGCTTTTTTATTTTGCAAATATGTTTCATCTTCCGAGATATTCCTGGAAAGGATTCTGACACAGAGGATCTAAACTACAGGTTACTGATAAACTTTCAGATTGTAAAACTGAGCTGAGTAAGAAACTACAGAATTGTAACAGAAACTAAGCTCCTCGATCTGCTAAGGACAGATTTAGCTCAAGAATTGATTATACAGGACTGTGTGAACTGATGAGGACGATTATAATTTTTTAGGACTTCTATTTTGAAATATTGTTGAGTTTTGATGTGTTGTTTTGTTTTCTCATAATGAAGGAAATCTTTTTCTCTTTTCTCTTATGCTAACTTTGACTTACAGCCATTTGGTGAAATTATACCTTTATGAGCAAAACTGAAACATTCATCTTTTTCTCTGTACCTTATCCCTTGAGAATTTGGAAACCCTTTGTGACTGAGTATGGTCATTTCGTGGCAATATTTGCATAAGTTCCATAAGAATCTGTTCTCCTTATAACAGGACACATTGGTTATATTACCAAGGCTTTGACTGGAATGTCATATTTGAAACATACAGGCTCAGCTATGACAAGACAGCATTTCAGGAACAAAGATTGGACTTTCTGGAATACAGCCACTTGGAAACACGGGCCTGCTACCATGTTTACAGAGATTCCTGCAATCTTACCCGTTAAGTAAGGAAATGTGCTTATTTGGCAGGTGCAAGTAACCTCCAAATACTTTGGGGGACCTCAAAGAGAACTCCACTCAAATCTGTAAGTACTGCAGGCAAAATCTGATGGCAAATCCTTGGCTTGGCTTTTCTGGCCTCTAGAGGCCTTCACAGTTAAATCCGAGATTCCTCATAAAAATTTCCAGCAAGGCATACTTAAAAAAGCCTGTATAAACAATTGCTATTCTTGTAGCTGTTATGTAAATAATTGGAGCATGTTGTATTGAAACTACACTTTACTTGCAAACCTGTTAATCCTGATTTGGCTATCTTTTGTAAAAATGAGGGTGATTTAAGAGAGGAAAAAATTATGTTTCTGTAGAAGTTATAGTAGGCATTCATGGATATTAGATTCTAGCTCTTTCTTCCGCAAGATTCATCTATTACTAATCGTAATGTCTCCTTGTGCTCATCTATGTCTGACACCTGCGAGTTCCCTGGACACATTCAAACATTTTCTTTTAAAACTACTCCCCAAATACTAACTAGATTTGCCTTGTCACAGGTGGATTAGAAACAACAAGTTCCAAAGGTAAATTACCTAACTTATCGATACACACAGGGTGGACGATATGAAATTTGGGATGCATGTATTTGGTTCACTCCTACTAGTGGTCAACTCAATAAAAGGTCACTCTCTGTTGGGAACAAACCAATCAAACCTGTGATACGTGGCCTAATAACAGCCGACCTATGGGAAAAATTCGCTGTTATATGTGTTCTCATATCATAGTCTTAAAAAAGTACTGATTGGTTTGGGACTCACTGGGATAGACAGCCCAGCACACTTTGGTTAGTCCCTAATGGTGCTCAGTGGCTATGCGGCTCCAATTTATGGCCTTTGCTGCCTCCTAAATGGATTGCACGATGCACACTAGGCTTTGGCTGGATGCAGGGTAGATCTACATTTACTACATCTACTCCTGCTAACCTACCCAACTGCAGCAGCCCTGGACCAGCTCTGTCTTCCACTGGTATGACCATCTTTCCGCAATTTCCCTTCCCCAATTAGGTATCGAAAGTGTCGTCTTGCACATGGAAGTCCTAAACAAATTTATTATGAAGGCATTAAATGACACACAACATAGCATTTCGCTGCTCAATTTAGAAGTATCCCAAGTGTGAAAGGCAGTCCTCCAAATCCAAATGGCACTGGATGTCTTGACAGCAGCACAAGGGGGCACCTATGCCATTATAAAAACTGAATGTTGTGTCTATATTCCTGACTACCGTCAAAATATTTCTGGCTTCCTATCCCAACCACCAAATTAAATCCATGTCTTATCAACCCTAACTCTAAACGATTAGTTGAACTCCAAGTCAGGACCAGGTTTCTGCACTACTTCAATACGTTATACATTGGGTTAAACATACTGCTTGTATTTCTTATGATATTTTGTTGTCTGTTTCATTGTTTGTCTTCCGCATGTGAAAAAAGTTTCACCTCCTGGACCACCTCTCGTCAAATGATTCTCTCGTCTCCAGAGGCTCTGTATACCTTGTCAGCCTTGAACTCCACAGGTGAAGCCTTCCAGTCCACTGAACTTCCTACTTGTACCTATGACCCCATTTAGGGACAGCTCTGTGACCTTGTACAGCCATAAGTAGTTACAGAAGACTGACCATCGTCCATATCCCCAAACCTCTCCAGTCCAAATGGGTTCAGGGGGTGTTTATGATGTGGATTAAAGCTGCCCCAGCTAGGGAAGCCCAGGGTGATCTGGCCTACATGCCAAACTATATGAGCCGGTGGAATTAGAGCTGACTCAGGGAGAGAAGCCCAGGGCATCATCATGTACATGCTGATCTATATTGCCAGATCTGTATCTAAAGTTACATGACTGCACAATAACCAGACCCCATCTGCACTGAAATCATTTAAAGACATTTTACCACATCATTTCTTTTTCCAGTAAAAATAAATCATGTACCCATGACTTATAAAACTAGCCCTAACCCTCAACTCAGGGTAGCAGCAGGAGCTTTGACTGCTCATGGGTCCCATCCCCAGGGAGCAGCAGCAACTCTTCACTACCCATGGGTCCTGTCCCCATGCTATCCCGTACTATTCTCTAAATAAAATAACACCAGTGCCACACCTTGAATGTCCGAGAAATCTTTCATTCGAGTCTTCAGCTCACCGAGCCCATATTAACAATTATAACATGGAAAACAAAAAACCGTCCCAGAAAATGGAAGGCACACAGAAATCACAGCTGAATAATCCACAATGAAAGATGTCCGTTTCAGAAATACCCTGAACGTTCAAAAGACAGAGAAAGTCACAAAACCAAAAAATGCAGCAAATGTCAAACCTAGGCTAAATGGTAAGGGTGAGTTATGAGACTGCTAAAATGGGGCTCTGAAAACCTGTGTCAATGAAGTTTGCCGTGATGGCAGAGACACAATTCTGAGAAATCCTCTGACATCACAGTGGAGAAGAAAAACAAACTGGCCTCGTCTACACAGTGCAAGATTTGTCCCAAATAGCATATTCAACTCACATTCCACATCAAATGCAGGTTTCCAATGGAACATGAAAGGTGCTGGCCAGTGGTGCAGTGGTGAAGTCCACAAATTCTGGGTCGGCACCCAGGGCAGACCATGCAGAATCCTGGAGGTGAACCTCCTCACCGATGGTCCAGATATTCTGGGGCAGGCGTCCAAGGTAGTGTAGAGGCAGATGGGAAGCAACGTCAGACAGTGTCATTCTTGCCCAGCTAATACAGCAGCATCACCACCAGATGTGCGTACAGCCATAAACAGCTGCCAAAACAAAAGCAATGAAAAGTTTCAAAGAATAGAAAAACTGAACCTCTGGGAATAAAATGCAAGTAAGAAGAATAAGATTTCTAGGAATAAGCTTAGACAGACAGGTGCAAGCTATGGAAACCGAAAACTAGCAAAGCTTTAGGGAAAGAAATTCCAGAAAACACAAGGAAACAGAAGGGTATTCGTGCTCTAGGAATGTAAGATCTAAAATACCTGAAACGTCCGTAATGGATAAAGCAATCTCTGTATTGCTTGCAATCCCAGTCAAATTTACAGCAATCTTTCCCACAGAAATAGAAGAGAAAATCCTAAAGTCTCTATCCCGCAACAAGGGACCCTGAATACCCAAAGGAATTCTGAGGAGAATGAACAAAGCAGGACGTATCACACTTTGATTTCAACATGTAGGATGAAGCGCTTGGTACCGAACCAGCACAGCCTGGTCCCAAAAACAGGCACAAAGACCAATGGAACAGGATGCAGAACCCAAAGGTCAACTCACACATATATGGACAGCACATTTGCAATGAAGAAGGCAAGAGGAGACAGTGGAGAAAGGAGAGTCTCTAAAATAAATGGTGCTGGGTAGACTGCACAGCCACATGCAACACAATAAGAGTAGATCATGATGTTACACCAGGCACACACACCACCTCGAAATGGATTAAAGCCTTCAACAGAAGTCTTGAAACAGTGAAACTTCTAGGAGAAAACACAGGCAGCTTGCTCTTTGCCATCTGGGGTAGCCGCCTGTTTGGAAGAAGCATGTGTGACTAGGCAAGGGCAACAAAGAAAAGAAGAAAGAAGCAGGACTCCATCCAACGTAGAAGCTTCTGTCCAGCCGGGGAAACCGTCCACTCAATGCAAAGACAGCACAACAACAGGGAGAGGATGTTTCAACCACACATCTGAGAAGGGCTGAATAGCCAAAAGACCCAATGACCACAGACGTCTCCACAAGAGAAAAAACAAGCCCATTAAAACCTGGACAGAAGATGGAAACAGAGATTTACCCCAAGAAGACAGAAAGGTGGCCAACAGCTGTATGAACACATGTTCAACACCATTAAGTATAAGGCCAATGCAAATCCTCACGGCAATGAGATGACAGCTCCCTGTGTTCAGAATGGCTATAAGGAACAAGACAGGAAACAACAAGTGTCAGAGAGAAGGTGGAGAGAAGGGAAGAGTCCTGCACCTCTGGTGGGAGTGCAAACCGGTGAGGGCACTAGGCATAGCCATGTGAAATTGCCTCAGAAATTTCCAAGTCCATCTACCATATGATCCAGCTATTCCTCTCCAGCGTGTTTATCCAAAGAACTGCGAAACACTAATGCACACAGATCCGTGCCCCGCTGTGTTCACCACAGCCTTACTCCCGATATCCAAGACTTGGAAGCCGCCCTGGTGCCCATCAAAGGACCAATGGAGGAGGAAGTTGGGCTATATCCACACAAAGGCAAAACACTCAGCTGTAAGAAAGAGTGCAGTCCAGCGATTTGTGACAGCAGAATCACTCCTGAGGGTGGGAGGGGAACTGAAACAAGCCCAAGGGAGAAATCAAATACCATCGCATCTCACTTACAAGCAGAAGATTAAAATAAGGACCAACAAACAGGTAGAACGTGATATGGGATTGGTGGTTCCCAGAGGGAACGGGTGGCAGTGGACGGCGGGAGAAAGAGTTGATTAGGCACAAGTGTGGGGTGTGCGCCTGTAATTAGGTTTACTGTGGGGAAGAAGATGTAGCATACACAGAAGTCTAAATCTATGAGGATGTAAATCTGAAAGCTATAGGATTCTCTAATGCTAGGTTATGGAAATCAATTCACCTAAAATCAAAACTCCATAAAGGCAAGCAGGTTTAAGGGATAAAGTTTGCAGGCTGAAAGACTTTAGAGATTATGAACTTCAAAGGATTGACAATTACCTCGAAATGCTTAATGATGCAACATAAAGGTAGACCATTGCAAAGAGATGAAGAGGAACACTACCAACAGAACATGACCCGTGCTAAACCCCTAAGCCAACTGAAAATGTTGCTGTCCACGATGTTACTGGTAATTACTTTTTGAATAATCTATGAAGACCAACATCTTCCCAAGTTCAAGCCAAAGGTTGGTCCAAAAGTCCAATTCAGGGCCAGCCCTCTGGTGTAGTGGGTAAGTGTCCATGTTCCACTTGGGTGGCCTGGGACTGGCAGGCTGGCATCTCAGGTGCAGATCCGATTAGGAGCATTAGGAAATATAGATTTCAAGGTATGGTGCCGACTGAGATCATGAAGAAGTAGAAATTGTGAGGATACCTTATGAATATACACCAGGAAATGAACCATGACAATATTACAATCTATGAACACATCAGGTACACTTCCCCAAATGATGAAGGAAGGAAAACATCTGACCTGCCAAGGTGGAAACACCAGACTGCTATGAGTTGACATGATCATTGCTCATCAGAGGATTGCTTGGGTAACTTCAGCTTTGCAGGGACTCCAGGACTTTCTGTGGGGAAGTCCACACATTTGGCCACATCCACAGAAGATAAGAGATAAATCCCTGGACTATCTTAAAGGAACGAAACCATTGTCTAGAAGGAATGTAGTAGAACATTCAAGGTTCGAGGATAAAGTTAGAAACCGACAAGAAGTCCAGAAAAAGGAAAACTATCGCACCTGGAAAGGGGGAGTCGTCAGACTGGTATGAGATGGCTCTGAAACACTGTGTGCATGGAGGTTGTCAGGACAACTTAGAATTCTGAGCATGTTTATGACATCACGGTGACCATGTCACCAAAGTTGGCCGTAGGTTTCCAGCTCTAGGATTGGCCTGGGCTAGGATATTCAAGTGAGAGGTACACAGAAACAGCTTTTCCAAACACAAACCGGGCACAGAAACTTGAAGACATCAAAGAGACGCTAATTCAAGGGATGAGAAAAGAATCATTGGGAAGAAGAGACAATAGAGGGTCAAGTACTCAGAGGGCAACATTGTCATCTACGGAAGTCTGGGGAGGCCATGCTGATTCAAGCTGGAAATGTGTTCTGAAAAACGAGGCCGGACCCGGGGCTTATCAGACCTACGTTGTCCTTCTGCCTTACCCATAAGACAAAGTCAAGAATGATCAATTGAAGACATTGAAGAGAAGAATCGAGGCCTCCTTTCCTAGGCCCCTAGCATTCTTGAAGAGAATTCTCACTTTCCACAGCTCTCAAGTCACGGGGGCCCACTGGGTATATGCCAATATGTCACAAGAGAGCTCATTGATGCCTTGAAGGAATGGACCCCTGCCATGCTTGGGTATGTCTCTTGGTTTGGAAGGGCTCTAGAAGTGTGCTGAAAAGTACCCTTTTGCAGAGGGCTTCCATCCTTTGTGAAGGCTGGCCTCCCAGGTTACAGGGCTCAGTGGGATCAGTGAGATTCTCTCCTCATATCTCTTACCGTAGAAGGAGTATTGATTATGTGTTTCGAAACCACACGTAGAAAGGATGGCAGAAAATTAGAACATTACCATTATACTTAAAGAAAAATAAACATGCCACAGCTGAGGATGTAAATCAAACAAATAACAAACCCTGTGGAAATAAAGTAAGCCAGTATCTAGACGTAATCTAGTGGAAAGTTCAAGGATCGGTGGTCAAGCACGAGACTTCCCAAATCCAGAAAAGGGACAGAAGGTCTCTCACCTGCAGAGAGGAATTCATCAGATTCATCTAATTTGTGTCGGAACCATTGGGCCCATGAAAGTGGTTGCCAGGATAACCTCGAACCTGGAGTTTATCATCTCACAATGTCAAACGAACCAAGATGACCATGTGTAGTCAGTGCTCAGTTGGATCTAGGCTAGGATAGCAGAGATTCCCTCAAGTGAACGATGAAAATTCCAGGATAACACCCAACAATCACAAAAGGACTCACACCTTGGCCTACAGAACATATGGTGATTAAAGAAATACAAAATTCCTAAAATGGAGTGAAGGAGAACGCACTGATAAGCATGTCAAAGGACAAGCTCATAAAGAACATGACGATTAGACCATGGAAAAGAAAACAGGGTCCCATAAAATGGAAGGCCAACAGAAATCACACCTCAATAATCCACAGTGAAAGATGTCAGTCTTTAGACAGACTCTGCTTGAACGATTGAAAGTCCGGGAAAGTCACAACCCCAAAAACTGCAGGGAAGGTCTAACCTGGCCTAACTGGGAAGGGTGAGTTATGAGACTGCTCCACGCGTGCTCTGAAACCCTGTGTCCACCAAGCTAGACTGGACAGCAGAGACACGATTCTGAAAAATCCTCCAACATCACAGTGGGCCACAGAAACAACCTGGCCTCATCTACACAGGGCCAGAGTTGGGTTCAAGTAGCATATTCAGGTCACATTCCACTCAACCGCAGGTTGCCAATGCAGCATGAAACGGTCCAGCCAGTGGGCCAGCGGTGAAGTCCACGTGTTCTGGGTCAGCAGGCCAGGGTCAGCCGCGTGGAATCCTGGGGGTGAGCCTCCTCAACGCTCGTCCAGCCATTCTGGGACAGGCGTGCGAGCTAGTGTAGAGGAAGAGGGGAAGCGATGTTAGACAGCGCCACTCTTCCTCAGCAAAGAGAGCAGCACGGCCAGCAGATTTGAGCACAGCCATAAACTTCTGCCAAACAAAACCAATTAAAAGTTGCAAAGAATAGAAAAGCTGAACCTCAAAAAAAACCCATGCCAGTGAGAAGAAAATGATACCTGCGAATAATCTTGGACAAACAGGAGAAAGCGATGGGAAACAAAAACTAGCAAAGTTTTGGGGAAAGAAATTCCACAAGACACAAGGAAATGCAAGGCTATTCCGTTCCCTTCGAATGGAAAAACGGACAGACTTGAAACGTCCATACGGAATAAAGCTCAAATAAAAATGGGAAGCAATTGGATATATTGGACTATATGAGGAAGCCATTTGGTATAAACCTAATTCGGCCTGATTTTGTTTTTTCCAAAAGGGCCTGACTATGGCTATTTAGCATGCATTGCATATCTGCTTAGACATTTCCTATGGCCCTTGAGATAAAGGTGCAACTTCCCCCACATTAGCATTTCTTTAGGGATAAGCATTTCTCTCTAGGCTAGGAACTGATTGCTGCACTCACCCTTGACCACCCAGTTCACCTGTGACCAGTCAGCTGGAGACAACAGACTGCCACCCTACTGTGTTCACTGAGACAGAAGACCTACCTGCTATTTCCATCAATCGCTGTGCCAACAGAGCAGTCTCGCGACTATTGTAAAAGGGACATTTCAATCCTATGTGAAACATCCTCTATGAGGGGAATACAACCAGTCTGTGCACCCCCACTTCTCTGATGCTCTTTCTTCCTTTGGGTAGAAAGGCCCCGGGTTATAATCCTCAGATTGAAGCTCAGAATAAACTCCCCCAAATTTTCATTTACAGATTGGTTACGGATTATTTTGTCGACAAAGCAATGTCTGGATTCCATGCAGTCCCAGTCAAAGTTGCAGCAATCTTTCCCACAGAAATAGAAGAGAGAATCCTAAAGTTTCTATCCAGCAACAAAGGACCCTGAATAGCAAAAGGAATCCTGGGGAAAACGAGCAAAGCAGCAATTATCACACTTTCTTACTGCCACATATAGGACGAAGAGCTAGGTACCAAAACAGCACAGCCTGGCCTGCAAAGGAGGCACACAGATGCATGGAACAGAATCGACAGCCCAGAAATCAACTCACACACCTATGGACAGCCCATTTTCGACCAGGGAGCCAAGAGGAGAAAGCAGAGAAAAGAGACTCTAGACAGGAAATGGTGCTGGAAAGACTGCACAGCCAGATGTAACACAATGAGAGTAGACCGTGATGTTACACCAGGCACACACACCACCTTGAAATGGATTAAAGCCTTGAATGGAAGACTTGAAACCGTGACACTTCGAGGAGAAAACGCAGGCAGCTTGCTCTTTGCCAGCTGGCTTGGCCGCCTATTTGGAAGAAGCATGTGTGACTTGGCAAGGGCAACAAAGGAAACAAGAAACAAGCGGGACTCCATCCAACGCAGAAGCTTCTGCCCAGCCAATGACACCATCGACTCAGTGCAAAGACGTCACAACAACTGCGACAGCAGGTTTGCAAACCACACATCGGAGAAGGGGTGAATAGCCAAAAGATCCAATGAAGTCATACATCTCCACAGGAGAAAAGTCAACGAGTCAAATAAATCCTGGGCAAAAGATGGAAACAGACAGCTCTCCCAGGAAGATAGAAAGATGGACAATAGGCTGTATGAAAAGATGCTCATCATCATTAAGTCTCTGCTCAATGCAAATATGAACGGCACTGAGATAGCAGCTCACAGTGGTCAGAATGGCTATAAGGATGAAGACAGGAACCAACAAGTTTCAGAGAGGAGGTGGAGAGAAGGCAAGCCTCCTGCACTGCTGGTGGGAGTGTAAACCGGTGCAGCCACTACGCAAAGTGGTGTGGAATTGCCTCAGAATTTTCAGAATCCATCTACCACATGATCCAGGTACTCCTATGTGGCATATATATCCAAAGAACTTGCAAACGCTAATGCACAGAGATCCGTGCACCGCTGTGCTCACCACAGCCTTACTCCCGATATCGAAGACAGGGAAGCCTCCCTGGTGCCCATCAAGGGACAAGAAAGATGGGCTATAGCCACACAACGGCATAGCACTCAGCTGCAGGAACAGATGCCTTCCAGCCATTTGTGACCAACAGAATGGCTCCTGAGGGTTTTAGGGGAATGGAAACAAGCCCCAGAGGGAAGGTCAAATACCATAGGGTCTCACTTACAAGGAGAAGAGGAAAAAAAGGACCAAGAAACAGGTAGCACATGACATGGGATTTCTGGTTCCCAGAGGGAAAGGTGGCGGGGCCCAGAGGGAGAAATAGTTGATTTGACACAAGTGTGTGGTGAGGGCCTGTAATTAGGCTTACGGTGGTGAAGATGATGTAACGTACACAGAAGTCTAAATCTATGAGGATGTAGGTCTGAAACGTATAGGATGTTATAATGCTGGGTTATGGCAAACAATTCACGTAAAATCAAAACTCCCAAAAGACGTTAAGGTTCACGGCTTAAAGCTTTGGAGTCTGTAAGAAATTAGAGAAGATGAACTTCGAAGGATTGGTAATCACCTCAAAATGCTTAAGGACGCTACAGAAAGGTAGACCATTGCAAGGAGATGAAGAGGAACACTACCAAGAGAACGTGTTCCATGCTAAACTCATGAACCAGTGGAAAATGCTACCGTCCATGATGTTACTAACTGCCTTCACGAATGATCGAAGCAGGCCAACATCTTCCCAAGAACAGGCCAAATGTTTGTCCAAAATCCTAATTCAGGGTCGGCCCTGTGGTGTAGCAGGTAAGCGCCCAAGTTCTGATTGGGCGGCCCGGACTTCACCTGCTATCATCAGGGTTGCAGATCAGATTACTAGCATTAGGAAATACAGATTTCACAGTATGGTGGGCACAGAGATCATAAAGAAGTAGAAATTCTGAGGAGACATTTTCAATACACACCGGAAAATGAAGCCTGAGAATATTACAACCTATGAATGCATAAGGTACAATTTCCCAAATGATGAAGGAAGGAAAACATGTGACCTGCCCAGGTGGAATTGTCAGACTCCTAGGAGATGACACGCTCATTGCGCATCAGAGAATTGCCTGGGTAAATTCAACTTGGGAGGAGCTCCAGGAATTTCTCTGGGGAAGGTCCACTCCTTTGACCACATCCACAAAAGATAAGGGAGAAAACCGGGGATACACTTCATGGAAAGAAACCCGTGTCTAGAGGGAATGTTGTAGACCTTTCAAAGTTCGAGGAGAAAGTTAGAACCCGACAAGAAATCCAAAACTGGCAAAACTATCCTACTTGGAAAATGGGAGTAGTCAGACTGGTATGAGATGGCTCTGAAACACTGAGTGCATGGAGGTTGTCAGTACAACTTAGAATTCTGAGGGTGTTTATGATATCACGGTGAACATGTCACCCAAGATGGCCACATGTTTACAGTCCAAGGATTGGCCTAGGCTAGCAGAATCAAGTGAGAGATACCCAGAAACAGCTTTTCCAAACAGAAACCGGGCACAGAAACTTGAAGAGACCAATGAGACGCTGATCCAAGGCATGAGAAAGGAATCATTGTGATGATACTTCATGCTTTCTTCGTTTTCTTCCATTCCAAGAGCACTGAATTCCCTTCCGTTTCCTTGTGTCCTCTGGAATTTCTTTCCCAAAGGTTTGCTATTTCTCGGTTTACGTAGCTTTCACCTGTTTTTGCAGGTTATCCCTAGATTACTTGTTTTTCTTTCTAGCATGCTTTTTTTTTTTGAGGTTCAGTTTTTCCATCATTTGCAACTTTTAATTGGTTTTGTTTAGGCAGATGTTTACTGCTGTGCTCATATCTGCTGGCAACGCTGCCGTATTTGCTGATGAAGACTGGCCCTGTCTAACGTCGCTTCCCATCTGCCTCTACACTACCTCGGACGCCTGCCCCAGAAAGGCTGCACGAGCGGTGAGGAGGCTCACCCCCAGAATTCCACGTGGCCAACCACACGCTGCTGACACAGAACACGCGGACGTCACCTATGCAACACTGGCCAGCCCCTTTCGTGTTCCATTGGCAACCTGCAGTTGAGTGGAATGTGACTTGAATATGCTACTTGAGCCCAAATCTGGTCCAGTGTAGACGAGGCCAGGTTGTTTTTCCGGTCCACTGGGATTTGTCAGAATTGGCTCTCTGCTGTCCCAGCAAGCATCATGGACACAGGGTTTCAGAGCCAGCTTGGAGCAGTCTGAGAACTCACCCTTCCCAGTTAGCCCAGGTTTGACATTCACCGCAAATTTTGGGGTTGTGACTTTCTCGGACTTTCAAACGTTCAAGCAGACTCTTTGTAAACACTGTCTTCATTCACTGTGGATTATTCAGGTGTGATTTCTGTTTGTCTTCCATTTTCTGGGAGCTTGTTTTCTTTCCTTAGTCTAATCGTAGTGGTCTTTCTGATCTCTCTCCCTTCGATATGCTTATCAGTGGGTTCTCCTTCATTCTAGGTTAGGAATTCTGTATTTTTTTAATCACCATATGTTCTGTAGGCCGACGTGTGGGTGCTTTGGTGATTGTTGGATGTTGTCTTCGAATTTCCATCTGTCAGTTGAAGGAATCTTTGCTATCCTAGCTTACGTCCAACTGAGAACTGAGGACACGTGTCCATCTTGCTTCATTTGACATTATGAGATGAGAAACTCCAGGTTAGACGTTGTCCTGGCAACCACCTTCACGGACACAATGGTTCCGAGACAAATTCGATGAGTCTGATGAATTCCTCTCTCCAGGTGAGAAATCCTTCCGTCTCTTTCCCTGGATTTGAGAAGTTTCGACGTTCAGCCCTGAACCTTGAACGCTCCCCTAGATTACATCTAGATACTGGCTTACTTTATTTCTACAGAGTCTGTTACTGTTTGATTGACATCCTCAGCTCTGGCATGTGTATTTTTCTTTAAATATCATGGTAATGTTCTAGTTTTCAGTCAACCTCCTTCCATATGGTGTCAAAACACAGAATCAGTACTCCTTCTACGGCAAGAGATGGGGGAGTTAATTTCATTGGAGCCCAACTGAGCACTGTAGCCTGGGAGGGCAGCCTTCACACAGGAATGAAGCCCTCTGGAAAAGGGTGCTTTTCAGCACACTTCTAGAGCCCTTCCAAACCAAGCTACATACCCCAAGCATGACAGGCGTCCATGCCTTCAAGGTTTCAAAGAGATCTCTTGGGAAAAATTAGCATGTAGCCAGTGGGCCCCCGTGAGGCCAGAGCTATGCAAAGGTAGAGTTCTCTTCAAAGGATGTTAGGGGCCTACGAAAGGAGTCCTCGATTCTTCTCTTCAACGTCCCCAAGAGATCATTCTGTACTTTGGATTATGAGTAAGGCAGAAGGACAATGTAGGTCTGATAAGCCCCAAGTCTGGCATCTTGTTTCAAATCAAGTTCCAAGATTGAATCTGCACGACCTCACCATCTACTTGAGTAGGTGACAATGTTCTCCTCTCTGTGCTTGTCCATCTATTATCGCTTGTTCCCAATGATTCCTTTCTTCTCCCTTGAATCAGAGTCTGTTTGATCCTTTCAAGTTTTTGTTTGGAAAAGCTGTTTCTGGGTATCTCTCACTTGAGTGTCCTAGACTAGGCCAATCCTCGGACTGTAAACATGCGGCCATCTTGGGTGACATGTTCACCGTGATGTCATAAACACCCTCAGATTCTAAGTTGTCCTGACAACCTCAATGCACACAGTGTTTCAGAGCCGTCTCATCCCAATCTGACTAGTCCCCCTTTCCAGGTAGGATAGTTTTCCTTGCTCTGGATTTCTTGTCGGTTTCTAACTTTCTCCAAGGACTTGAAGGGTCTACTAAGTTCCCTCTAGACACCTGTTTCTTTCCTTTAAGCTTATCCCGGGTTTTATCTCTTATCTTTTGTGGATATGGCCAAATGGGTGGACTTTCCCCAGAGAACGTCCGGGAGGCCCTCTCATGTTGAAGTTGCCCAGGCATTCCCCTGATGCACACTGATCGTGTGATCTCCTAGCAGTCTGACAATTCTTCCTTGGCAGGTCACATGTTTTCCTTCCTTCATCATTTGGGGAAGTGTTCCTTATGCATTCATAGATTGTAATATTCTCGTGGATCCTTTTCTGGTTCATACTGATAAGGTCTCCTCACCATTTCTACTTCTTTATGATCTCTGTGACCACCAGACATTGAAATCTGTATTTCCTAATGCTAGTAATCTGATCCCCAAGCGTGATGCTAGCTGGTGAAGCCCGGGCCGCCCAAGCGGATGTGGGCACTTACCTGCTACACCACAGCCCGGCCCCAAATTGGGCTTTTGGACCAACCTTTGGCCTGAATTTGGGAAGATGTTGGCCTGCTTCCATCATTCGTGAAGGGAAGCGGTAGTAACATTAGTGTCGGTAACATTTGCCGTTGATTCATGATTTGGCTCGGACCATGTTCTCTTGGTAGTATTCCTCTTCATCTCTTTGCAAAGGTCTACCTTTCTGTATCATCATTAAGCATTTGGAGGCGATTGCTAATCCTTGGATGTTCATCTTCTCTAATCTCTTTCAGCCTCCAAAGCTTTAGGCCGTAAATCTGCACCCCTTTTTGGAGTTTTGATTTTATGTGAATTGATTTCCGTAACCCTGCATTCTAACATCCTATAGCTTTCAAATCTACATCCTCATAGATTTAGACTTCTGTGTAGGCTACATCATCTTCACCAGCGTAAGCCTAATTACAGGCCCACACCACACACTTGTGCCTAATCAACTCTTTGTCCCTCCGTCCCCCGCCCCCCTTTCCCTCTGGGAACTGCCAATCCTATGTCACGTGCTACCTGTTTGTGGGTCCATTTTTCCTCTTCTCCTTGCACGTGAGATCCTGTGGTATTTGACCTTACCCCAGGGCTTGTTTCAGTTCCCCTGATACCCTCAGGAGCCATTCAGGTGGTCACAAATGGCTGCACTGCATCTGTTCCTACAGCTGAATGCTATGCCATTGTGTGGCTATAGCCCATCTTCCTTCTCCATTCGTCCCTTGATGGGCATCAGGGAGGCTTCCAAATGTTGCATATTGGGAGTAAGGCTGTGGGGAATACAGCGATGCACGTATCTCTGTGCATTAGTGTTTCCAAGATCTTTGGATATATACGCCACAGAGGAATACCTGGATCATGTGGTAAATGGATTCTGAAAATTCTGAGGCAATTCCACACCACTTCGCGTAGGGGCTGCACTGGTTTACACTCCCACCAGCAGTGCAGGAGGCTTGCCTTCTCTCCACCTCCTCTCTGAAACTTGTTGGTTCCTGTCTTCATCCTTATAGCCATTCTGACCACTGTGAGCTGCTATCTCAGTGCCGTTCATATTTGCATTGAGCAGAGACTTAATGTTGATGAGCATGTTTTCATACAGCCTGTTGGCCATCTTTCTATCTTCCTGGGAGAGCTGTCTGTTTCCATCTTTTGCCCTGGTTTTATTGGGCTCACTGTTTCTTTTCCTGTGAAGACGTATGAGTTCATTGGATCTTATGGCTGTTCACCCCTTCTCCGATGTGCGGTTTGCAAACATCTGCTGTCAGTTGTTGCACAGTCTTCGCAGTCAGTCGATGGTGTCGTTGGCTGGGCAGAAGCTTCTGCGTTGGATGGAGTCCCGCTTGTTTCTTGTTTCCTTTGTTTCCCTTGCCCGGTCACACATGCTTCTTCCAAACAGGTGGCTAAGCCAGATGGCAAAGAGCAAGCTGCCTGCGTTTTCTCCTAGAAGCTGCACGTTTTCAAGTCTTCTGTTCAAGGCTTTAATCCATTTCGAGGTGGTGTGTGTCCCTGGTGTAACATCACGGTCTACTCTCACTGTGTTCCATGTGGCTGTGCTGTCTTCCCAGCACCATTTCTTGTCGAGACTCTCCTTTCTCTGCTGTCTCCTCTTGGCTCCCTGGTCGAAAATGGGCTGTCCATATGTGTGTCAGTTGACCTCTGGGCTGTCGATTCTGTTCCATGGGTCTGTGCGCCTCTTTTGGGCGCCAGGCTGTGCTGTTTCCGTACCTAACACTTCGTCCTATATCTTGAAATCAGAAAGTGTGATGCCTGCTGCTTTGTCCGTTTTCCTCAGTATTCCTTTGGCTATTCAGTGTCTTTTGTTGCGGGATAGAAACTCTAGGATTCTCTCTTCCATTTCTGTGGGAAATAGTGCTGCGACTTTGACTGGGACTGCATGGAATCCAGAGATGGCTTTATGTGGTATGGACGCTTCAAGTGTGTTAGTTCTTCCATTCGAAGAACACGGAATAGGCTTCCGTCTCCTTGTGTCTTCTGGAGTTTCTTCCCCAGAATCTTTGCTGGATTTCGGTTTCCATAGCTTTCTCCTGTTTGGCCAAGGTTATTGCTAGATATCTTTTACTTCTTACTGGCATGCTTTCTTTTTTGAGGTTCAATTTCTCATTTCTTTGCAACTTTCAATTGGCTTTGTTTTGGCAGAAGTTTACAGCTGCGCTCACATCTGCGGGCCATGCTGCTGTATTTGCTGTGGAAGAGTGGAGCTGTCTAATGTCGCTTCCCATCTACCTCTACACTACCTCACACATCTGCCCCAGAATGGCTGGACGAGCCGTGAGGATGCTCACCTGCAGGATTCCATGTGGCCGAAGCAGGGCTCCCAAACCAGAATGCGTGGACTTCACCACTTCCCCACTGGCCAGCCCCTTTCGTGTTCCATTGGCAACCTGCAGTTGAGTGGGACGTGACTTGAATATGCTACTTGAGCCCACCTCTGGCCCTGTGTAGATGAGGCCAGCTTCTTTTTCTGGCCCTCTGTGATGTCGGAGGATTTGTCAGAATCGTGTGTCTGCTGTCCTGTCTAGCTTCCTGGATGCAGGCTTTCAGAGCCCGCGTGGAGCAGTCCCATAACTCACCCTTCCAGTTAGTCCAGGTTTGACCTTCGCTGCAGTTTTTGGCTTTGTGACTTTCTCGGACTTTCAAACGTCCAGTCAGAGTCTGTCTAATGACTGAAGTCTTTCACTGTGGATTATTCAGATGTGATTTCTATTGGCCTTCCATTTTCAGGGATTTTTTCTCTTTTCCAAAGTCTAATCATTATGGTCTTTCTGACCTATCTCTCTTCGATATGCTTATCAGTCCGTTATCCTTCATTGCAAGCTATGACTTTTGTATTTCTGTAATCACCATATGTTCTGTATGCCGAGGTCTGAGTCTTTTCGTGATTTTTGCGTGTTGTCTTGGAATTTCCATCTGTCACCTGTAGGAAACTGCTATCCTGGCCGAGGTGACACTGAGCCCTGAGAACACGTGGTCGTCTTGGTTGCTTTGACATTCTGAGATGAGAAACTCCAGATTGGAGGTTGTGCTGGCAACCGCCTTCACGGACATTATGTTTCCGAGACATATTAGAGAAATCTGATGAACTCCACTCCAGGTAAGATACTTTTCTGTCTCATTTCTGGATTTGGGAAGTTTCGAACTTTACTCCCGATCCTTGAGTGTTCCAGTAGATTACGTCTAGATACTGGCTTACTATATTTCTATAGAGTGTTTTACTTGTTCGATTTACATCCTCAGCTCTGGCATGTTTATTTTTCTCTAAACATAATTGTAATGTTCTAATTTTGAGCCAACCTCCTTACATATGCTGTCAATACACGATATTAATAATAATTCTACTTCAAGAGATACGGGGAGAGAATTTCATTGAAGCCAAACCAAGCATACTAGCCTGGTAGGGCAGCCCTCACAAAGCAATGAAGCCGTCTGGAATAGGGTGCTTCTCAGCTCAATTCTGGAGCCCTGTCAAACAATGGGACATACACAAAGCATGACGGGGGTCCATTCCTTCAAGGGTTCACAGAGATAACTTGTGACACATTAGCATGTACGCAATGGGCCTCTGTAATGCCAGAGCTATGGAAAGTGAGACTTCTCTTCAATGAATGCTAGGGGCATAGGAAAGGAACCATCAATCATTGTCTACCGTGTCCTCAGGAGATCATTGTTAATTTTGGATTATGATTAAGGCAGAAGGACAATGTAGGTCTGATAAGCCCCAAGTCCAGCCTCTGGTTTCAAATCAAGTTTCAAGCTTGCATCAACATGGCCTCCCCATACACTTGAGTAGATTACAATGTTCTCCACTCAGCGCTTGTCCCCTATTATTGCTTCCTCACAATGACTTCTTTCTTACCCCTTTAATCAGCGTGTATTCTCTCTCTTCAAGTTTCAGTGCCTGGTTTCTGTTTTTAAATTCTCTTCTGGGTATCTCTAACTTGAGTATCGTAGCCTAGGACAATCCTCAGACTATAACCATGAGGCCATCTTGGGTGACATGTTCACTGTGATGTCATAAACTCCCTCAAACTTCTAAGTTGTCCCAGCATCTTCTATGCACATGACTACTCTCCCTTTCCAGCTTGAATAGTTTTCCATTTCCTGGATTTCTTGTGGGTTTCTAACTTTATCCTTGAACTTTTAAATGTCTACTACATTCTCTCTAGACATGGTTTCTTTACTTTAAGTTTATCCTGGGTTTTATCTGTTACATTTTGTGAATATGGCCGAATGTGTAGACTTTCCCCAGTGAAAGTCCTGGAGTCCATCCAAAGTTGAAGTTGCCCACTCAAGCCTCTGATGTGCAATGATCGTGTCATCTCATGCAGTCCGCCAATTCTACCTATGGAGGTCACATCACTTCCTTCAGTCTGTATTTAGGGAAGTGTACCAGATGTGTCATAGATTGCAATATTTTCATGTTTTTTTCCTATTGCCTATCTCTAACGTATGCTCACAAAATCGACTTCTTTGTGATCTCTGTACACACCATACCATGAAATCTATCTTTCCCAACGTTACTAATCTGATCAGCACCAGTGATGCGAATCCATGAATCCCAGGCCACCCAATAGGAATGTGGGCACTTACACTCCTGAACACATGGCTGGCCCTGAATTTTACTTGTGGACCAATATTTTTCCTGAACTGGGAAGAAGATGGCCTGCTGTGATTATTCGTGAATGTAATTACTCATAACATCATAGACGGTAACATTTTCCCTTGGTTCATCTGTTTAGCACGGAACACATTCTCTTCATAGTATTCCCCATAATCTATTTGCAATGGTCCACTTTCTGTAGCATCATTAAGCATTTGGAGGAGATTCACAGTCCTTGGAAGTTCATCTTCTCTAATCTCTTTCAGCCTCAAATCCTTTATGCCCCAAATCAGCACGCCTTTTTGGATTTTTTCATTCCCTCTGGGAATCACCAATCCAAAGTGAAGACTGACATCCAAAGCTAGAATGCGCAGTTTGGCACCAGTGAAATTCTCTCCCATCTCTGGCCATAGAAGATTATTGACTATGTGTTTTGACAGCATATGTGAGGAAGTTGGCTGAAAATTAGAACATTACACTTATATTTAATGAAAAATAAACATGCCAGAGCTTAGGGTGTAAATCAAACAACTTACAAACCCTACAGAAATAAAGTAAAGCCGTATCTAGACGTAATCTACTAGGAGGACCATGGATCCAGGGTCAAGTTCCAGCCTTCCCAAATTTAGAAAAGAGACATAAAAATATCTTACCTGGAGACAGGAATTCATCAGATTTCTCTAATTTGTCTCAGAAACATTATGTCCATAAGGTGGTTGCCTGGACAACCTAGAATTTGGACTTTCTGATCTCAGAATGTCAAACCAACCAAGATGACCTCGTGTTCTCAGTGCTCAGTTGGACCTAGGCTAGGATAGCAAAGATTCCTTCAAGTGAACGATGGAAATTCGAAGGCAATGCCCAACAATCATGAAAACACTCACACATCAGCCTAGAGAACATATGGTGATTAAAGAATCACAAAACTCATAACTTGGAAGGAAGGAGAATGGACTGATAAGCGTATCTATGGGAGATAGCTGAGAAAGACAATGACGATTGATGTGGATTAAGGCTGCCCCAGCTCGAAAAGCCCAAGGTTACCTGGCCTACATGTCAAAGCATATGATCCGGTGAATTTTTTTTGGTATGAATTAGAGGTGCCCCAGTGAGAGAAGCCCAGGCGATGCTCACCTACATGCCTATCTATAAGGCCAAATTACTATCTAATGTTATACGACCACACAATAACCAGACTCCATTCTGTACTGAAGTCATTTAATGGCTTTTTACATCATCTTTTCTTTTTCCAGTAAAAATGTCACGTACCCATGCCTTATAAAATTTGCCCTTACCCTCAACTCAGGGCAGCGGCAGGACATCTGACTGCCCATGGCTCCTTTCCCCATGCAGCAGCAGCAGCTATTCACTGCCCGTGCGTCCAGTTCCCATGCCTGCAGCTCTTCACTACCCATAGGTCCTGTCCCCAGGAAGCAACTCTTTACTCCCCATGGGTCCTGTCCCTATGTTATCCTGTACCATTCTCTAAATAAAAGAGCACCTCTGCCAGGCCTTGAGAGACCAAGAAATCTTTCTTCCGACTCATCAGCTCGCTGACCCACCATCATATATTGTGGCCCCCCTACCGGGAATTTGCTTCATCGGTTTCTGAGCTCAACTTCTGGTAAGTGCCCTTTTCTTCCTTGTGCCTCTCTCTGTTTCGAGGATGGATCTAAATTCACTTCTCCATCAGGAACTGTCTTGGATAGGTGTAAGAATCCACGTTTGCTGCCCATGGCTACTCTATGGGGCAAATCATGGCATTCAGCTTGAAGAGAATCAGTACCTTAAGCCTAAAGGCGATGTAGAGTGAATTACTCCATTCCTTCCTGACCCTATCTCTAATAAACAAATTTTAGGTGGGCACGGGTCGGCCACTTAAGTCATTAGGATGGTCAGCAATCTGCAAGACTCCCCTGTAAGGTTCCTTTTCCTAAGGTTGGATTAGGATACCTCCCATGGCACCTGACCATGCTCTGAACTGTGTGAATGTCCCAATTGGGACTCCAGTTCAAAGAAAGTACCAAAGTCTAACCTTTGGTTGCATATGGGAAGCCCTTCTCGGAGAATGCCTCCAACACGCAATTGGGTAGAATGTCCCCCAGAGCGGCAGAAAATGCCTCACTAATTTTCTCCATCCTGTTCTCTCTTGAACTTCTCCCTTTGTCTTGGGGACCATTCATCAGGCAACTATTACTGCCAGGTAGAATAGGAAGGATGTTCACCAGGCACCTGTAACTTCCAGGCATACCAGGGAAGATATGCAATGGATGCAATGCTGGGGGACACCCCAATCACCCCTTGTTATAGGAACCCCACAGTAGGAATGACAGGTAGGATGCTGCCCCAGGTTCAGGGGGGATTTTCAAGGTAATGGACCTGTCTCTTTCATCTTTCTTAGAGTTGCAATGGCGATTTTCGTCTCCTTTTGAGCTTTGCAACAGGGAAGCAAAGAAATCTGTCAACAGTCATGGCCTCCACCCCTGGGAGCCCAAACTTGGCATTTCTGGGCCTGATCACCCCGGAAAGCCCCAGTAGGGTGCCCTCTCTTGGGGGTTGACTCATTGAGTGTTTTAGTCACCTACTGAGTTGGCTATGAGGGTAGCAGACCTGGGATTTATTCTGTGAACTGTCATGCTACAGTAGTGTGCCCCAGCACGGGAACTGTTGAGTGAGTCTTCTCTTGATAACCCTCTTTAAGCGGCCATGAGGGTGAGGTCTGATGTCTTCATTTCCTTTCTTTGTTTTGCTCATCATGTCCTCTGTTGTCACCACGTCTTGGTTAAGTTCAGGCTGGACTTGACCAGAACCTGGAACTTCTGTAAAATCGGAAGACTTGAAAACCTTTTGCAAGGAACTTCATTCTCAACCCGGGTTGAACTGGGAGCCCCGGCCTCCAGCCAGTTCAAGCCCTTTGTATGCATTCGACCCTTCTCCACTTCACTGTCAGTCGGACACTGGCTTTACTGCCGTGGGGAATGAGATAAGCATCCCTTAAGACTCATCACTCAGGGTCATTCTAACTAATTAGGAACACTTTCAATTGTATGGGTTATGCCCCAGAAACTCCAGCTGGTAGAAAATGTGTGATGTTTCTCTCTGCCTTTCTGGTGCAGTTGGACAGGTAGATCAACCTAGAATGTCCTTCAAGTTACAGTCCAGTTTCTGAGAAATCAAGAGCAACTGTCCTTACAAAATCCTTGCAAGACTGGAAATACAGTTCTAGAGGCAGTTCAGATTCCACCTTGTTCCTTTACCATGACAAGGATTATCTTCCCCCCCTCCAGGAACTACTATCTAGTATATCACTCTTTCTTAAGACTGAAAAAAAAAAGGAGGGGAAAGGATAAATGGCCATAAGTGTGCCCTTGCAAAAAGTCTAGCATCTTGAGGGTCTGCTCCATAAGTATTAGTAAAAAGGCTCAAAACAAAGTTTTGATTTGTAACTGGTGAGCTTTATATTATTGTACCTGATTCATGGCAGTAGTTTTTAAAACAATACTTGTACAGTCTCTGTGTATACGTGTCTATGTGTACATTATACGTGTGATATTTTAACCCCTGGATGGTCTGGCCAAAATTAAGATCTCTGTTTAGTTGGCTTAAAGTAGTGCTTTCTTAAATTCTAAATGTAGTCAAAATTAACAGAGTGACTTTCAAAGTTAACCTGATGTGAATTAACCTTTGGTAAATGAAAGCTTCTTTAAGTTTGTTGGTTTCATTGAAAATTGTCTTCTTGTCAGAGTTGTCAGTATTTGCATACGATGCAGGCATTCAGACTCGGTTTACTAGTCATATAAGTTCACGTTGTCTGTTAAATTTGTCAGCAAAATAATAGCTTTAAATGATGACCAGTTTTGTCTAATGCCTCATGAGGTTTCCGTAGTAATCTGAATATAATTGTTGGAAACAAATGGTTTAAATACATAAAACTCATAAAAGTGAGTACAATAACTTTTATGGTCTGTATACTTGGGGAAAAAAAACAGCTTCGAAATCCTTTTTGGTAACAATCTTGAGTTTTGCCAAGTTAAGTTAAATGATAAAAAGATGAATATGCGGGTCACTTTTGGATAGAATGGAACACTCACACATTATTGTTAAACATATCTATGTTATCTACTTTTGGCTTCTTATTGAAGAGGCTAAAAGCGTTTGGGTGTATCAAAAAGCATGCCTTGTGTTTTATTGTGAAGTGGCATGTTTCTTAAGTTGTGAAGTGTTTAGAATACTGATATAAAAGACATTTCATAATCGTTTACCTTTTTAGTGTTTACTAGGTCCGTTAAGCGTTAAAGGTTCTAACTAACCTATGGAATTAAAGCTACTGGAAATTACTAAGCAAAAGAGCTCTGTATTCAAGGAAGTTAAAATGTATGTTTTCAGTAAAAAAGGTATAAAGAATGGAAATATTTTTGTTTGAGGGGTTAAGACAGATAAAATGCTCCTGATGTACTAGAAAGGAAAAAAGAAAGACTTTGGGACAAGTACTGAAAATGAAAAAGAAAGATGTAGAAGGTTTGTGAAAGAGGAATTCTGAAATGAGTTTTATGCCTGCTCAAGTAGACTAAAGTAAGTTCAATTAAGTGAATGAGTTTGAATGTGAAACATAAGTAGGTGCAAAAATTCAAATTTGGTTTTCTCTAAAAGGATACATTTTCTTGAACTTTTGATCTGCTCTTGGTAAAGAGGATGTAAGAGCTGTTCCTTTGAGTACGTCTACCTAAGAGACAAATCTGTTTTGTGAAAATAATGGCTGAGGTTACTCTTAATATTTTTGACTCTTTCTGTTATCACTTTGAATGGATACCTGAGCATTGTTTCACAGTGAGTGTTGTTTGCTATTTGAGCAACATTTTAAAAACTTTTGATATTTTGTGACAAGCTTCTCCTCAAAAATATTCAAATACTGAATGAAGGCGTTCTTTAGACCTGGTAGACAGAAGAATGATTACTCTGAGGATTTTCAGAGGGTCCCTGAGACTTCTCAAAAAATTTGCTCTCTCTTCCTACAAGGAGAAAAATGCTAAAGTAATTTGGCTTATTTGGTCTATTAAATTAAATGGGAAACATTGTGAAATAAGTGACAATAGACTTTTTTACCTGGTATTTGATGGGTAAATGTTATTAATATAGACGTCTCAAAATTAGATAGCATTCGTAAAATTCTGGTCTGCCCTGGTTATCAGTGATAAGTTCACTTATTATCTGGCACTATTATATGTCACAGAAGTAGTCAAGTTTCTTTGCCAATTGCCCTTTTGAGTTCTTTGTCCATTTGCAGATAGTTGTTGTTTTACTCTGATGCTTTTTCCTTTTGCAAATATGTTTCAGCTTCCGAGAAATTCCTGGAAAGGGTTCTGACACAAAGAGTCTAAACGACAGGTTTCTGATAAACCTTCAGATTGTAAAACTGAACGGAGTAAGAAATGACAGAATTCTAACAGAAACTATGCTCATCGATCTGCTAACAGAAGATTCAGCTCAAGAATTGATTATACAGGACTGTGTGCACTGATTAGGACGATTACAAATTTTTAGGACTTCCGTTTGAAATATTGTTGAGTTTTGATGTGTTGTTTTGTTTTCTCATAATGAAGGAAATCTTTTTCTCTTTTCTCTTATGCTAACTATAACTTACAGCCATTTGGTGAAATTATACCGTTATGAGCAAAACTGAAACATTTATCTTTTTCTGCCTACCTTATCCCTCGAGAATTTGGAAACCCTTTGTGACTGAGTATGGTCATTTCGTGGCAATATTTGCATAAGTTCCATAAGAATCTGTTCTCTTTATAACAAGACACATTGGTTATATTACCAAGGCTTTGACTGCAATGTCATATTTGTAACATACAGGCTCAGATATGACAAGACAGCATTTCAGGAACAAAGATTGGACTTTCTGGAATACAGCCACTTGGAAACATGGGCCTGGTACCTTGTTTACAGAGATTCTGGCAATCTTGCCCGGTCACTAAGGAATCTTGCTTATCTGGCAGGTGCAGGGAACCTCCAAATATTTTGGGTGACCTCAAAGAGAACTCAACTCAAATCTGTAGGTACTGCAGGCCAAATCTGATGGCAAGTCCTTGGCTTGGCTTTTCTGGCCTCTAGAGGCCTTCACAGTTAAATCCGAGATTCCTCAGAAAAAATTCCAGCAAAGCAGATTTTTAAAAACCTGTATAAGCAATTCCGATTCTTTCTGCTCTTATGTAAATAATTGGAGCAAGTTGTATTGAAACTACACTTTATTTGCAAACGTGTTAATCATAATTTGGCTATCTTTTGTAAAAATGAGGATGATTTAAGAGAGCAAAAATTACGCTTCTGTAGAAGCTACAGTAGCCATTCATGGATACTAGATTCTAGCTCTTTTCTTCTGCAAGATTCATCTATTACTAATCGTAATGTCTCCTTGTGGCCATCTATCTGACACCTCGGAGTTCCCTGGCCACAATCAAACATTTTCCTTCAATACTACTGTCCAAATACTAACTAGATTTGCCTTGTCACAGGTGTATCAAACAAAACAAGTTCCAACAGTAAAGTCCCCAACTTATCGATACACACAGGATGGACCATATCAAATTTGTGACGAATATATTTGGTTCACTCCTACTAGTGGGCAACTCAGTAAAAGGCCGCTCTCTGTTGGGAAGAAACCAACCACACCTGTGATACATGGCCTAATAGCAGCTGACCTTGGGAAAAAATCCCTTTTATATGTGTTCTTATGTCATAGCCTTAAAAAAAAATGCAGGTTAGTTTGGGACTGACTGGGATAGACAGCCCAGAATGCATTGGTTAGCCGCTAACGGTGCTCAGTGGATATGTGGCTCCAATTTATTACCTTGGCTGCCACCTGGATGGATTGGATGATGCACCCTAGGCTTTGTCTGGATGCAAGGTAGAACTACATTTACTATATCTCCTCCTGCTAAGCTACCCAACGTGCAACAGCACTGGACCCGCTCTGTCTTCCACTGGTATGACCATCTTTCCGCAATTTTCCTTCCCCAATTAGGAATCGAAAATATCATCTTGCACACGGAAGTCCTAAACAAATTTACTATGAAGGCATTAAATGATACACAACATAGCATTTCGCTGCTCAATTTAGAAGTATCCCAAGTGTGTAAGGCAGTCCTCCAAATCCAAATGGCACTGGATGTCTTGACAGCAGCACAAGGGGGCACCAGTGTCATTATAAAAACAATGTTGTGTCTATATTCCTGACTACCATCAAAATATTTCTGGCTTCCTATCCCAGCCACCAAATTAAATCCATGTCTGACCAACCCTAACTGTAAACGACTGGTTGAACTCCTAGTCAGAACCAGGTTTCTGCAGTACTTCAAAATCTTATTCATTGGGTTAAACATACTGCTTGTATTTCTTATTATAATTTGTTGTCTCTTTCGTTGTTTGTCTTTAGCATGTCAAAAATGTTTCACCTCCTGGACCACCTCTCGTCAAAGGATTCTCTCGTCTCCAGAGGCTCTGTACAACTTGTCACCCTTGAACTCCACCGGTGAAGATTTCTGGTCCACTGAACTTCCTACCTGTACCTATGGCCCCATTTTGGGGCAGCTCTACGACCTTGTACAGCCAGAAGTAGTTACAGAAGACTGACCATCATTCATATCCCCAAAGATTTCCGGTCATAATGGGTTCAGGGGTGGTTTATGATGTGGATTAATGCTGCCCAAGCTAGAGAAGCCCAAGGTGACCTGGCCTACATGCCAAACTACATGAGCTGGTGGATATTTTTCTAATATGAATTGGGGCTGCCCCAGGGAGAGTAATCTCACATTGATCTGTGAAGGCCTCTAGATGCCAGAAAAGCCAAGCCAAGGACTTGCCATCAGATTTGGCCTGCAGTACCTACAGATGTGAGTTGAGTTCTCTTTGAGGTCCACCAAAATATTCGGAGGTTCCTTGCACCTGGCAGATAAGCAAGCTTCCTTAGCGACCGGGCAAGATTGCCAGAATCTCTGTAAACAAGGTACCAGGCCCATGTTTCCTAGGGACTGTATTCCAGAAAGTCCAATCTTTGTTCCTGAAATGCTGTCTTGTCATATCTGAGCCTGTATGTTTCAAATATGACATTCCAGTCAAAGCCTTGGTAGTATAACCAATGTGGCCTGTTATAAGGTGAACAGATTCTTATGGAACTTATGCAAATATTGCCACTAAATAACCATACTCAGTGACAAAGGGTTTCCAAATTCCTTAGGGATAAGGTAGGGAGAAAAAGATAAATGTTTCAGTTTTGCTCATGAAGGTATAATTTCACCAAAAGGCTGTAGGTCATTGTTAGCATAAGGGAAAAGAGAAAAAGCTTTCCTTCATTATGAGAAAACAAAACAACACATCAAAACTCAACAATATTTCAAACAGAAGTTCTAAAAAATTACAACCATCCTCATCAGTTCACACAGTCCTGTATAATGAATTCTTGAGCTGAGTTTTCTGTTAGGAGATCGATGAGCTTAGTTTCTGTTAGAATTCTGTAATTTCTTACTCCGTTCAGTTTTACAATCTGAAAGTTTATCAGAAACCTGTCATTTAGAAACTTTGTGTCAGAACCCTTTCCTGGAATTTCTGGGAAGATGAAGCATATTTACAAAAGAAAAAAGCATCAGAGTAAAACAACAACTACCTGGAAATGGACAAAGGACTCAAAAGTGCAATTGACAAAGAAACTTGGCTACTTCAGTGACATATAACACTTGCTGATAATAATTGGACTTATGACTGTTAACCAGGAAAGATCACACTCTTAGGAATGTTATATAATTTTAAGACACCTATATTAATAACATTTACCCATCTTATACCACCTAAGGAAGTCTATCATCACTTATTTCACAATGTTTCCCATGTAATTTAATAGACCAAGTAAGCCTAATTAGTTTAATATCTTCCTTCTTATAGGAAGAGAGAGCAAATGTCTTCGAGAAGTCTCAGGGGCCCTCTAAAAATCCTCAGAGTAATTTTTCTTCTGCCTACCAGGTCAAAAGAAAGCCTTCATTCAGCATTTGAATATTTTTGAGGGAGAAGCTTGTCAAAACATATGAAAAGCTTTTCAAATGCTTGTTCAAATAGAAAGCAACACTCGCTGTGAAGCAATGCTCGGGTATCTATTCAAAGTGATAACAGAGTCAAAAATCTTAAGAGTGACCTCAGTCATTATTTTCACAAAACAGATTTGTCTCTTACGTAGACTTACTCAAAGGAACAGCTTTTAAGACCTCTTTACCAAGAGCAGATCAAAAGTTCAAGAAAATGTATCCTTTTAGAGAAAACCAAACTTGAATTTCTGCACCTACTTATTTTGAACTTTCAAACTCATGCACTTAATTGAACTTACTTTAGTCTACTTGACCAGGCATAAAACTCCTTTCAGAATTTCTCCTTCACAAACCTTCTACAACTTTCTTTTTTGTTTTCAGAATTTGACCCAACGTCTTTGTTTTTTCCTTTCTAGTACATCACGGCAAATTTATCTTTCTTAACCCATCAAACAAAAATATTTCCATTCTTTATACCTTTTTTACTGAAAACATCCATTTTAAACTCCTTGAATACAAAGCTCTTTTCCTTAGTAGTTTCCAGTAGGTTTAATTCCATAAGGTAATTAGAACTTTAACCCTTAACAGACCTAGTAAACACTAAAAAGGTAAACAATTATGGATTGTCTTTTATATCAGCATTCTAAACACTTCCTAAGTTTAGAAACACGCCGCTTTACAACTAAACACACGGCATGCTTTTTAATACACCCACACGCTTTTAGCCTCTTCAATAAGAAGCCAAAAGTAGATAACTTAGATATGTTTATTAATAATGATTCAGTGTTTCATCCTATCCAAAAATGATCCAGATATTCAGATATTTATTATTTAACTTTACTTGGCAAAATTCAAGATTGTTACCAAAAGAATTTAAAGCTGTTTTTTTCCCCCAAGTATAGAGACCATAAATGTTATTGTATTCACTTTTATGAGTTTTATGTATTTAAACCATTTGTTTCCAACAATTATGTTCAGATTACCTACGGAAACCTCATGAGGCATTAGACAAAACTGGTCATCATTTAAATATATTATTTTGCTGACAAATTTAACAGACAACGTGAACTTATATCACTAGTAAACCGAGGCTGAATGCCTGCATCCTATGCAAATACTGACAACTCTGACAACAAGACTATTTTCAATCAAACCAACAAACTTAAAGAAACTTTCATTTACCAAAGGTTAATTCACATGATGTTAACTTTGAAAGGCACTGAGTTAATTTCTACTACATTTAGAATTTATGAAAGCACTTACTTTAAGCCAACTAAACATATCTTAATTTTGGCCATACCATCCAGGGGTAAAAATATCACATGTATAACGTACACATAGACACACATACACAGAGACTGTACAACTATTGTTTTAAAAGCTACTGCCGTGAATCAGGTACAATAATATAAAGCTCACCAGTTATGAATCTAAACTTTGTTTTGAGCCTTTTTACTAATGCTTATGGAGAAGACTCTCTAGATGCTATACTTTTTGCAATGACACACTTATGGCCATTTATCCTTTCCCCTCCTTTCTTTTTTTTTTTTTTTTTTGAGTCTTAAGACTGAGTGATTGGCTAGATAGTAGTTCCTGGAGAGGGGGGATGATAATCCTTTTCATGATAAAGGAACTAGGTCGAAACTGAGCTGCCTCTAGAACTGTCTTTCCAGTCTTGCAAGGACTTTCTAAGGACGGTTGCTCTTGATTTCTCAGAAACTGGACTGTAACTTGAAGGACGTTCTAGGTTGATCTACCTGTCCAACTGCACCATAAAGGCACAGAGAAACCTCACAAACTTTCTCCCAGCTGCAGTTTCTGTGCCATAATCCAGACAATTGAAAGTGTTTCTAATTAGTTGGAATGACCCTGAGTGGTGAGTCTCTGGGGATGCTTATGGCATTCCCCATGGCAGTAAAGCCATGACAGTGGAGTGCGACTGACAGTGGAGTGGAGAAGGGTGGAGTGCCTACAAAGGCCTGGAACTGACTGGGGGCCGTGGCTCCAAGTACCCGGGTTGAGAGTTTAGTCCCTTGAAAAATGTTTTCAAGTTTTTCGATTTCACAGAAGGTGCAGGTTCTGATCAGGTCCAGCCTGATCTTAACCTCGACTTGGTGACAACAGAGGAGATGATGACCAAAACAAAGAAAGGAATAGAAGACACCAGACCTCACCCTCATGGCCGCTCAGAGGGTTCTCAAGATAAGAGTCACACAACAGTTCCCGTGCTGTGGCACACTACCATAGCACGACTGTTCACAGGAAAAAATCACAGATTTCCTACCCTCATAGCCAACTCAGTAGGTGACTAAAATACTCAATGAGTCAACCGCCAACAGAGGGTACCCTACTTGGGGTCGCCAGGGTGATCAGGCCCAGAAAGCCAAAGTTGGGGCTCCCAGTGTTGGAGGACTTGACTTTTGAAAGATTTCTTTGTTTCCCGGTTGCAAAGCTCAAAAGGAGACGAAAATGGCCATTGTATCTCTAACAAAGATGAAAGAGACACGTCCATTACCTTGAAAATGCCCCCTGAACCTACGGCAGCATCCCACCTGTTGTTCCTACTGTGGGGTTCCTATAGCAAGGGCTGGCGGGGGTGTCTGCCAGCATTGCGTCCCTTGTATACCTTCCCTCGGATGCCTGGCAGTAACAGGTGCCTGGTGAACATCTTTCCTATTCTGCCTGGCAGTAATAGGTGCCTGGTGAATGGTCCCTGAGACAAAAGGAGAAGTTTAAGAGAGAACATAATGGAGAAAAAGTGTGAGGAATTTTCCGCCGCTCTGAGGGACATTCTACCCAATTGCATGTTGGAGTCATTCTCTGAAGAAGGGTTTCCCTTACTCAAGAAAAGGTTAGACTTTGGTAGTTTCCTTGAACTCGATTCCCGATTGGGACATTTGCACAGTTCAGAGCCTGGTCAGGTGCCATGGGAGGTATCCCAATCCAGCCTTAGGAGAAGAAACCTTCCACCGGAGTCTTGCAGATTGCCAACCATCCTAATGACTTAAGTGGCCTATGCATGCCCAGGTAATATTTATATATTAGAGATACACTCAGGAAGGAATGGATCAATTCATGCTACATCACCCTGAGGCTAAAGCTACTGATTCTCTTCAAGCTGAATGCCATGATTTGCCCCATAGAGTAGCCATGGGCAACAAACATCGATTCATAGAGCTAACCAAGAAACTTCCTGATGGAGAAGTGAGTTTAGATCCATCCTCGAAAAAGAGAGAGGCACCAGGAAGAAAGGGGCACTTACCAGAAGTCGAGCTCAAAAACTGATGAAGCAAGTTCCCCATACAGGACACAAGATATGATGCAGACTCAGCGAGCTGAAGAGTTGAAAGATTTCTTGGACTCTCAACGTCTGGTAGTGGTGCTCTTTTATTTAGAGAACTTTACAGGATAACATGGGGACAGGACCCATGGGCAGTAAAGAGTTGCTGCATGGGGACAGGATCTATGGGCAGTGTAGAGCTGCATGCATGGGGACAGAACCCATGGGCAGCGAAGAGCTGCTGCTGCTGCCCTGAGTTGAGGGTAAGGGCTAATTTTATGAGTCATGGGTACATGACATTTTTAATGGAAAAAGAAAATATGATGTAAACGTCATTAAATGATTTCAGTTCAGATGGGTTCTTGTTATTGTGTGGTCATATAACACTAGATACAAAACTGGCCCCATAGATAGGCATGTAGGTGAGCATGACCTGGGCTTCTCTCACTGGGGCACCTCTAATTCATACCAAAAGAAAATCACCGGGTCATATAGTTCTGCATGTACACCACATAACCTTGGGCTTTTCGAGCTGGGGTGGCCTTAATCCACATCAATTGTCATGGTCTTTCTCAGCTGTCTCCCATAGATATGCTTATCAGTCCCTTCTCTTTCATTCAAGTTATTAATTTTGTATTTCTTTAGTCACCATATGTTCTCTAGGCCGACGTGTGAGCGCTTTCGTGATTTTTGGGTATTGTCTTTGAATTTCAATCGTTCACTTAAAGGAATCTTTGCTATCCAGCCTAGGTCCAATGGAGCACTGAGAACACGAGGTCATCTTTGTTGGTTTGACATTCTGAGATCAGAATCTCCAAATTCTAGGTTGCCCTGGCAACCACCATATGGACATAATGTTTCCGAGACAAATTAGACAAATCTGATGAATTCATCCCTACAGGTAAGATATTTTTATGTCTCTTTTCTGAATTTGGGGACGCTCAAAGTGGAACCTGGATCCTTGATCATTTCAGTATACTACGTCTGGATGCTGGTTTACTTTATTTCTGTAGGATTTGTTAGTTGTTCGACTTACATCGTCATCTCTGTCATGTTTATTTTTCGTTAAATATAAGTGTAATGTTCTAATTTTCAGTCAACTTCCTCACATATGGTGTCAAAGCACATAAGCAATACTCTTCTATGGCGAGGGATGGGGGAGAGAATTTCATTGTTGCCAAACTGAGCATTCTAGCTTTGGATACCAGCCTTCCCTTTGGATTGGTGGTTCCCAGAGGGAAAGAAAAGATCCTAAAAGGCGTGCATATTTGCAGCATAAAGCTTTTGATGCTGAAAGAGATTAGAGAGATGAACTTCTAAGGATTGTGAAGCTCCTCAAAATGCTTAATGATGCTACAGAATGGTCGACCATTGCAAATAGATTAAGATGAATACTACAAAGAGAATGTGTTCCGTGCTAAACTCATGAACCAAGGGAAAATGTTACCCTCTATGAGGTCACTAATAATTACCTTCAGGAATGATCGAAAAAGGCCAGCTTCTTCCCAAGTTCAGCGAAAGATTGCTCCAATAGTCCAATTCAGGTCTGGCACTGTGGTGTAGCAAGTAAGTGCCCACGTTCCTCTTGGGCGGCCCGGGCATCACCGCCTAGCATCATGGGTGGGGGTCAGATTAATAGCAATGGGAAATCCAGATTTCATGGTCTGGTCGGCACAGAGATCATAAAGAAGTAGAAATTGTGAGGAGAACTTATCAATACGCACCAGAAAAGGAACCATGAGAATATTACAATCTATGAACGTATCAGGTACACGTCCCCAAATGATGAAGGAAGGAAGACATGTGACCCGACAAGGTGGAATTGTCAGACTGCCAGGTGATCACACGAGTCAGAGGATTGCCTGGGCAAATTGAACTTGGGAGGGACTCCAGGACTTTCTCTGTGGAAAATCCACCCATTTGGCCATATCCACAAAAGGTAAGAGGTAAAACCCAGGATAATCTTAAAGGAAAGAAACCGGTCTCTGGAGGGAAGGTAGTAGACCTTTCAATGTTCGAGGAGAATCTTAGAAACTGATAAGAAATGCAGAACAAGGAGAACTATCCTACCTGGAAAGATGGAGTCTTCAGACTGGTATGAGATGGCTCTCAAACACTGTGTGCATGGACGTTGTCAGGATAACTTAGAAAAATCCGAGGGTGTTTATGACATCACGGTGAACATGTCACCAAAGATGGCTGCATGTTTCCCGGGTGAGTATTTGCCTAGGCTGTGATAGTGAAGTGAGAGATACCCAGAAACAGCTTTTCCCAACAGGAACCAGGCACAGAAACTTGAAGAGATCAAAGAGACGCTGATTCAAGGGATAAGAAAGAAATCACTGGGAAGAAGCGCTAATAGAGGGACAAGCGCTGAGAGGAGAACATTGTCATCTACTCAAGTAGATGGGGAGGCCGTGCTGATTCAACCTTGAAACTTGATTTGAAATAAGAGGCCGGACTTGGCGCTTATCAGTCCTACGTTGGCCTTCTGCCTTACTCATAATCCAAAGTCAAGAATGATCTCTTGAGGACATTGAAGAGAAGAATCGAAGCCTCCGTCCTGCGCCCCTAGCATGCTTTGAAGAGAAGTCTCCCTTTCCACAGCTCTGGAGTCATGGGGGCCCACTGGGTACATGCTAATGTGTCCCAAGACATCTCTTTGAAGACTTGAAGAAATGCACGCCGATCATTCTTTGAGTATGTCTGCTGGTTTGGAAGGGCACTGGAAGTGTGCTGAAAAGCACCCTTTTCCAGAGGGCTTCGTTCCTGTGTCAAGGCTGCCCCCACAGGCTAGCGTGCTCAGTTGGACTCCAATGAAATTCTCTCCCATTATCTCTTGCCGTAGAAGGAGTACTGACTCTGTGTTTTGACACCATATGGAAGGGGGTTGGCTGAAAATTAGAACACTACCATTATATTTAAAGAAAACTACACATGCCAGAGCTGAGGATGTAAGTCAAACCAATAGAAAACCCTGTGGAAATAAAGTAAGCCAGTATCTAGACCTAATCTGGTGGAGCGCCCAAGGATCAGGGGTTAAGTTCGAAATTTCCCAAATCCAGAAAAGAGACAGAAAAATCTGTTAGCTGGAGAGAGGAGTTCATCAGATTTTGCGAACTTGTCTCAGAAACATACTGTCTGTGAAGGCGGTTGCCAGGACCCCCACGAATCTGGAGTTTCTGATCTCAGAATGTCAAACCAGCCAAGATGACCACGAGTTCTCAGAGCGCAGTGTCAACTCGACCAGGACAGCAAAGATTCCTACACGTGACCTATAAAAATTCCAAGACAACACCCAACAATCACGAAAGGACTCACACTTCGGCCTACAGAACCTAAGGTGATTAAAGAAATGCAAAATTCATAACTTGGAATGAAGGAGAATGCACTGATAAGCATACCAAAGGGAGATACCTCAGAAAGACCATGACGATTGGAGTATGGAAAAGAAAATAAGGTCCTGTCAAGTGGAACGCCAACAGAAATCACAAGTGAATAATCCACAGTGATAGACGTCAGTCTTTAGACAGGTTCTGCCTGAACACTATGCAGTAGTGTTTCCGGGTTCTTTGGATCAACACGCCGCAGAGGAACAGCTGGATTATATGGGACATGGATTCTTAAACTTCTGAGGCAGTTCCACACCGCTTGGCGTAGTGGCTGCACCGTTTTGCACTCCCACCAATGGTGCAGGAGGCTTCCCTTCTCTCAACCTCCTCTATGACACTTGTTGCTTCCGTTCTGGTTCCTTATAGCCATTCTGACCACAGTGAGCTGCTGTGTCCTTGCAGTTTGCACTTGCATTGGCCTGAGACTTAATGATGGTGAATAAGTTTTCATGCCACCATTGGCCCTCTTTCGATCTTCTTGGGAGAAATCTCTGTTTCCATCTTTTGCCCAGGTTTTCATTGGCTTGCCGTTTTTATTCTTGTGGAGACGTGTGAGTTGATTGCATCTTTGGGCTTTTCACCCCTTGTCCGATGTGTGGTTTTTAAACATGCTCTCCCAGTTGTTGTGCTATCTTTGCATTCAGTCGATGGTTTCCTTCACTGGGCAAGGAGCGTCCGTATTTGACGTGGTCCCATTGGTTTCTTGTTTACTTGGTTGCCCTTGCCCAGTAGGACTTGCTTCTTGCAAACAGGCGGCTCAGACAGATGGCAAAGAGCACTCTGCCTAGGTCTTCTGCTACAAGGTTCACGGTTTCAAGTCTGCCATTCAAGGCTTTAATGCATTTCAGGTGGTGTATGTGCCAGGTGTAACATCATGGTGTACTCTCGTTGTGTTCCATGTGGCTGTGCAGGCTTTCCAGCACCGTTTATTGTAGAGACTCTCCTTTCCCCGCTGTCTCCGCTTGGCTCCCTGGTCGAAAATGGGCTGTCCATGTACGTTTGAGTTGGGCTCTGGGTTCTCGATTCTGTTGCATGGGTCTGTGTGCCTGTTTTTGGGCCCAGAGTGTGCCATCTCGGTACCTAGTGCTTCGTCCTATATGTTGAAATCGGAAAGTGTGCCACGTCCTGCTTTTTTCATTTTCCTGAGGATTCCTTTGCCTAGTCAGGGTCTCTTGTTGCTGGCTAGAAACTTTAGGATTCCCTCTTCTGTCTCTGTGGGAAACATTGCTGCAACTCTGACAGGGATTGCATGGAATCCAGAGATTCCTTTCTCTGGTATGGACGTTTCAAGTGTGTTGATGCTTCCACTCCTAGATCCTGGAATCTCCTTCTTTCTCCTTGTGTCTTCTTGAATTTCTTTCCCCCAACGTTTGTTACTTTTCCATTGCCATGGCTTTCACCTGTTTTGCTAAGTTTCTTCCTAGAGATCTCATCCTGCTCACTGGCATGCAGTTTTTCATTTTGTCTTTTCAGCTTCAGTTTTTCTATTCTTTGCAACTTTGAATCGGTTTTCTTTTGGCAGAAGTGCATCGCTGAGCTCACATCCGCTGGCAATGCTCCTGTATTTGCTGTGGAAGTCTGGCCCTGTCTAACGTCCCTTCCCATCTGCCTCTACACTACCTCGGACGCCTGCCCCAGAATGACTGAAGCAGTGGTGAGCAGGCTCACCCGATGGTCCACCCGGCCCACCCCGGGCCACCGACCCAGAAGGTGCGGACCTCACCGCTGCACCACCGGCAGGCCCCTTTCATGTTCCATTGGCAACCTGCAGTTGAGGGCAACGGGACTTGAATATGCTACTTGAGCCCAACTCTGGCACTGTGTAGATGAGGCCAGGTTGTTTTTCGGGTCCACTGTGATGTCAGAGGATTTGTCATAATCGTGTCTATGCTGTCCCGGCAAGCTTCATGGACACACGGTTCCATGGCCCGCTTGGAGCAGCCTCATAACTCACCCTTCCCACTTAGTCCAGGCTTGACCTTCGCTGCCGTCTTTTGGCTTGTGAATTTCTCTGACTTTCAAACGTTCCAGCAGAGTCTGTCTAACGACTGACATCATCTTTCATTGTGGATTATCCAGGTGTGATTTCTGTTCACCTTCCATTTTCTGGGACCTAATTCTCTTTTCCATAGTGTAATCGTCATGGTATTTCTCAGCTATCCCCCTTAGACATGCTTATCAGTCCATTCCCCTTCATTCCAAGTGATTAGTTTTGCATTTCTTGAATCACCATATGTTCTCCAGGCCGAGGTGTGAGTGCTTTTGTGACTCTTGGTGGTTGTCTTTGAATTTGCACCGGTCACTTGAAGGAGTCTTTGCTGTCCTAGCCCAGGTCAAACTAAGCACAGAGAACACGTGGTCATCTGGGTTGGTCTGACATCCTGAGGTCAGAAACTCCAAATTCGAGGTGGTCCTGGCATCCCCCTTCATGGACACAATGTTTCCAAGACAAATTAGATGAATCTGATGAATTCCTCTCTCCAGGAAAGATATTTTCCTGTCTCTTTTCCGGATTTGGGAAGTTTCGAACTTCACCCCTGATCCTGGAATGTTCCCCCAGGTGCCGTCTAGATACGGGCTTACTTTATTTCTATAGGCTGTGCCATTTGTTTGCCTTACATCCTCAGCCCTGGCCTGTTTATTTTTCTTGAAACAGAATTGTAATGTTCTGATTTTCAGCCCACTTCCTTACATGTGGTGTCAAACACAGAATCAATAATCCTTCTACGGCAAGAGGTAGGGCAAGAGAATTTCATTGGGGGCAAACTGAGCACACTAACCTGGGAGGGCAGCCTTCACGAAGGAGCGAAGCCCTGTGGAAAAGGGTGCTTTTCAGCACCCTTGTAGAGCACTTCCAAACAAAGAGACGTACCACAAGCGTGACAGGGCTCCATTCCTTCAAGGCTTCCAAGACATCTCTTGGGACACATTAGCATGAAGCCAGTGGGCCCCCGTGACGCCAGAGCTATGGAAAGTGAGACTGATATGCAAAGAATGCCAGGGGCCTAGGAAAGGAGGCATCGATTCTTCTCTTCAACGTCCTCAAGACATCACTCTTGACTTTGGCTTATGCTTAAGGCAGAAGGACCACATAGGTCTGATAAGGCCCAAGTCCGGCCTCTTGCTTCCAATCAAGTTGCAAGCTTGAATCAGCATGGCCCCCCATAGACTTGAATACATGACAACGTTGTCCTCTCGGTGCTTGTCCCTCTATTCTAGCTTCTTGCCAAGGATTCCTTTCTTACCCCTTGAATCAGCGTCTGTTTTATGTCCTCCAGTTTCTGTGTCCGCTTTCTGTTTTTCAAAGCTGTTTCTGGGTATCCCTCCCTTTAATAGCCTAGCCTAGGTCAATCCTCAGTCTGTAACCGTGCGGCCATCTTGGCGGACATGATCCTCGTGATGTCATAAACAACCTCAAAATTCGAAGTTGTCCTGACATCCTGCGTGCACACAGAGTTTCAGAGCCATCTCAGACCAGTCTGACTCCTCACCTTTTCCAGGTAGGATAGTTTTACTTTTTCTCGATCTTGTCGGTTTCTGACTTTCTCCTCGAACTTTGTAAGGCCTGCTACATTCTCTCTAGACACTGGTTTCTCTCCTGTAAGATTATCCTGGGTTTTACCTGTTACATTTTATGTAGATGGCCAAGTGGGTGGACGTTCCCCAGAGAAAGTCCTGGACTCCCTCCCAAGTTGAAGTTGCCCGGGCAATCCTCTGATGCGCAATGATCGTGTCATCTCCTAGCACTCTGCCAATTCCACCTTGGCAGGTCCCATGTTTTCCTTCCTGCTTCCTTTGGGGAAGTGTACCAGATGCGTTCATGGATTGTAAAAGCCTCACGGTTCTTTTTCTGGTGCGTATTGATAAGGTGACCTCACCATTGCTACTTAGTTTATGATCCCTGTCCGCACTGTACCATGAAATCTATATTTCCTAACACTGCTAATGTGATCTGCACCCGTGATGTGAAACAGTGAGGCCTTGGCCGGCCAAGCGGAACGTGGGCACTTACCTGCTCCGCCACAGGGCCGGCCCTGAAGTGGACTTTTGGACCAACCTTTTGCCTGAGCTTGGGAAAACGTGCGCCTGTTTGGATTATTCGTGAAGGTGATTAGTAGTAACATCATGGACGGTAACCTTTTCCATTGGTGCATGGGTTTAGCATGCATCATGTTCTGTGGGTAGTATTCCTCTTCACCTATTTCGAATGGTCTATCTTTCTGTCGCATCAGTATGCATTTTGAGGTGATTTTCCAGCCTTGGAAGTTCACCTTCTCTAATCTCTTTCAGCCCCAAAGCTTTATGCCGTCATTCTGGACCCCATTTTGGATTTTTTGCTTTTAGGTGAATTTATTGCCATAACCCTGCATTAGAACATCCTATATCTTTCTGATTTGCATCCTCATCGATGTAGACTTCCGTGTAGCTTACATCATCTTCACCTGCGTAAGCCTAATAGCAGGCCCTCACCACACACTTGTGCCTCATCATCTGTTTCCCCGTCTCACACCTCCCCGCTTTGTCTCAGGGAACCCCCAATCAAATGTCCTGTGCCACCTGTTCCTGACCGCTTGTTTTTTCTTCTCCTCTTAAGTGAGATCCTAGGGTATTTGCCTTTCTCCCTGGGGCTTGTTTCACTTCCCTAAAACCCTCACAGTCATTCTGGTGGTCACAAATGGCTGGATTGCATCCTTTGTTCCGGCTGACTGGTGTGCCATTGCCTGGCTATAGCCCATCTTCCTGTTAATTCTTCCATTCCTAGATCCCGAAATATCCTTCTTTTTCCTTGTGTCTTCTGGCATTCCTTTCCCCAAAGATTTCCTTGTTTTCGAATTGACATGGCTTTCACCTGTTTTGCTAAGCTTCTTCATAGAGATCTTCTTCTTACTGCCAACGTGTTTGTTTTCTTTTTTTTGAGCTTCAGTTTTTGTATTCTTTGCAACTTGTAATCGGTTTTGTTTTGGGAGAAGTGCATCACTGAGCTCACATCTGCTGGCAATGCTCCTGTATTTGCTGTGGAAATTTGGCCCTATCTAACCTCCCTTCCCATCTGCCTCTACACTACCTAGGACGCCAGATCCAGGATGACTGAAGCAATGGTTAGGAGGTTCACACCCAGGATTCCACACAGCCCACCCCGGACCACCGACCCGGAATGTGTGGACCTAACCACTGCACCACTGCCAGGCCCCTTTCATGTTCCTTTGGCCACCTGCAGTTGAGTATAATGGGATTTGAATATGCTACTTGAGCCCAAGTCTGGCACTGTGTAGATGAGAGCAGGTTGTTTTTCAGGTCCACCGTGATGTCAGAGGACTTCTCATAATTATGTCTCTGGTGTGCCGGCAGGCTTCATCGAAACAGGGCTTCAGAGCCTGCTTGGAGCAGTCTAATAACTCACCATTCCCAGTTAGCGCAGGTTTGACCTTTGCTGCCGTCTTTTGGCTTGTGAATTTCTCTGACTTTCAAACGTTCAAGCAGAGTCTGTGTAAAGACTGACATCTCTCATTGTGGATTTTTCAGGTGTGATTTTTGTTCACCTTCCATTTTCTGGAACTTTTTTCTTTTCCATATTATACTCGTCATGGTCTTTCTCAACTATCTCCCTTAGATATGCTTATCAGTCTGTTCTCCTCAGTTCGTAATGATTAATTTTGTATTTCTTTAATAACCGTATGTTCTCTAGTCCAAGGTGTGAGTGCTTTCGTGACTCTTGGTTGTTGTCTTTGAATTTGCACCGGTCACTTGTAGGACTGCTTGCTATCCTAGCCTGGGTCAAACTAAGCACTGAGAACACGTGGTTATCTGGGTTGATTTGAGATCCTGAGATCAGAAACTCCAAATTCGTGGGGTCCTGTCAACCCCTTTCATGGACATACTGCCTTCACTAAGAAATGAAGCCCTGTATAAAAGGGTGCATTTCAGCACACTTGTAAAGCCCTTCCAAACAAAGAGACACATTAACATGTACCCAGTGGGAACCCATGACGCCAGAGCTTTGGAAAGTGAGACTGATCTTCAAAGAATGCTAGAGGTGTAGGAAAGGAGGCATCGATTCTTCCCTTCAATGTCCTCATGAGAACATTCTTGACTTTGGATTATACTTAAGACAGAAGGACACTGTGTCCATGAAGGGGGTACCAAGGTCCACCTCGAATTTGGAGCTTCTGATCTCAGGATGTCAAACCTACCCAGATGATGAACAGGTGGCATGGCACATTTGATTGGGGATTCCCAGAGGCAAAGCAGGTTGGTGGGGGGGTGGTGGAAAGAGATGGTGAGGCACAAGAGTGTGGTGAGGGCCTGTGATTAGGCTTACGCTGGTGACGATGATGTAAGCTATCTGAAAGATATAGGATGTTTTAATGCAGGTTTATGGAAATAAATTCAGCAAAAATCAAAGATCCAAAAAGGGGTCCAGAAGGATGGCATAAAGCTTTGGGGGCTGAAAAAGAATCGCTAAGGTGACCTTCCAAGGATGGAAAATCACCTTAAAATTCTTATTGATGCTACAGAAAGGTAAACCATTCCAAACAGATGAAGAGGAATACTCCCCAAAGGACATGATCCATGCTAAACCCATGAACAACAGGAAAAGGTTACTGTCCATGATGTTACTACTAATCACCTTCACGAATAATCCAAACAGGTGCACGTTTTCCCAAGCTCAGGCTAAAGGTTGGTCCAAAAGTCCAATTCAGGGCCGGCCCTGTGGTAGACCGGGTAAGTGCCCACGTCCTGCTTTGGCGGTCCGGGCCTCACTGATTCACATCACGGGTGCAGATCTCATTAACAGTGTTAGGAAATATAGATTTCATGGTACGGTGTGGACAGAGATCATAAATTAGTAGCCATTGTGAGGATAGCTTATCAATACGCAACAGAAAAAGAACCACGAGACTATTACAATCTATGTACGCATTTGGTACACTTCCCCAAAGGAAGAAGGAAGGAAAACTTGTGACCTGTCAAGGGGGAATTGGCAGAGTGAGAGAAGATGACATGATCATTGCGCATCAGAGGATTGCCTGGGCAACTTCAACTTGGGAGGCAGTCCAGGACTTTCTCTGGGGAATGTCCACCCACTTGGCCACCTACACAAGATATAAGAGATACAGCCCAGGATAATCTTACAGGAAAGAAACCAGTGTCTAGGGAGATTGTGCTAGGCCTATCAAAGTTCGAGGAGAAAGTTAGAAACCGATAAGAAATCCAGAAAAAGGAAAACTATCCTTTCTGGAAAGGGTTAGGAGTCTGACTGGTCTGAGATAGCTCTGAAACTCTGTGCATGGAGGTTGTCAGGACAACTTAGAATTAGGACGTTCTTTATGACATCATGGTGAACATGTCCCCCAAGAGGGCCACATGGTTACAGTCTGAGGATTGGCCTAGGATAGGCTATTAAAGGGAGAGATAACAAGAAACAGCTTTGACAAACAGAAAGCTGGCACAGAAAGTAGAAGAGATCAAACCGACTCTGATTCAAGGGATAAGAAAGGAATCCTTGGCAAGAAGTGAGAATAGAGGGACAAGCACTGAGAGGAGAACATTGTCATCTATTCAAGTCTATGGGGACAGCATGCTGATTCAAGCTTGAAACTTGATTGGAAACAAGATGCCACACTTGGGCCTTATCAGAACTATGTTGTCCTTCTTCCTTAAGCATAATCCAAACTCAAGAATGATGTCTTGAGGACATTGAAGAGAAGAATATGATGCCTCCTTTCCTAGACACTGGTTTCTTTCCAGTATAAGATTATCCTTGGTTGTATCTCTTATATCTTGTGTAGGTGGCCAAGTGGGTGGACATTCCCCACAGAAAGTCCTGGACTCCCTCCCAAGTTGAAGTTGCCTGGGCAATCCTCTCATGCGCAATGATCATATCATTTCCTAGCACTCTGCCAATTCCACCTTGGCAGGTCACATGTCTTCCTTCCTTCTTACTTTGGGGAAGTGTACCAGATGCGTTCATTGATTGTAATATTCTCATGGAGATTTTCTGGTGCGAATTGATAATGTATCGTAAGAATTGCTACTTATTTATGATCTCTGTCTGCACCGTACCATGAAATCTGTATTTCCTAACACTGCTAAAGTGATCTGCACCCGTAATGTGAAACAGTGAGGCCCCGGCTGCCCAAGTGGAAGGTGGGCACTTACTCACTCAACCACAAAGCCGGCCCTGAATTCTTATTTTGGACCAACCTTTTGTCTGAACTTGGGAAGACGTGGGCTTGTTGGGATTATTCATGAAGGAGATTTCTATTAACATCATGGACGGTAACATTTTCCCTTGGTTCATGGGTTTAGCATGCATCATGTTCTGTGGGTAGTATTCCTCTTCATCTATTTGGAATGGTCTACCTTTCTGTAGAAACAGTAAGAATTTTGAGGTGATTTTCCATCCTTGGAAATTCACCTTCTCTAAATGCTTTCAGCCCCAAAAGCATTATGCCGTCATTCTGGACCCCGTTTTGGATTTTTGATTTTAGGTGAATTTATTGCCATAACCCTGCATTAGAACATCTTATATCTTTCAGATGTGCATCCTCATTGGTTTAGACTTCTGTGTAGGTTACATCATCTTCACCAGCTAAAGCTGAATCACAACCCCTCACCGCACACTGGTGCCTCATCATCTCTTTTACCCTCCCCCACCACCCCGCTCTGCATCTGGGAACTCCCAATAAAATGTCCTGTGCCACCTGTTGGTTAGTGCTTGCTTTTTCTTCTCCTTGTAAATGAGATCCTATGGTATTTGACGTTCGCCCTGGGGCTTGTTTCACTTCCCCTAAAACCCTCACAGCCATTCTGGGTGTCACAAATGGCTGGAATGCAACCTTTGTTCCAGCTGAGTGGTATGCCATTGTGTGGGTATAGCCCATCTTCCTTATGCATTCTTCCCTTGCTGGGCACCAGGGCGGATTTCAAGTCTTGGATAGCGGGAGTAAGGCTGTTGTGAAATCAGCGGTGCACGTCTTATTATAAGGTAGTGTTTCTGAGCTCTTTGGACAAACACGCCTCAGAGGAACAGCTGGATCATATGGGACATGGATTGTTAAATTTCTGAGGCAGTTCCACACCGCTTGCCATATTGGCTGCACCGGTTTCCACTCCCACTTGCAGTGCAGGAGATTTCCCTTCTCTCCACCTCCTCTCTGCCACTTGTTTCCTGTCTGCTTCCTTATAGCCATTCTGACCACAGTGAGCTGCTGTGTCCTTGCAGTTTGCATTTGCATTGGCCTGAGACTTGATGATGGGAACAAGTTTTCATGCACCTTTTGGCCCTCTTTCAATCTTCTTGGGAGAAATCTCTGTTTCCATCTTTTGCCCAGGTTTTCATTGGCTTCTTGTTGTTTTTCTCGTGGAGCTGTGCGAGTTGATTGTATCTTTGGGCTTTTCACCCCTTGTCCGATGTGTGGTTTGCAAACATCCTCTCCCAGTTGTTGTGCTGTCTTGGCATTGAGTCGATGGTTTCCTTGACTGGGCAGAAGCGTCCGCATTTGATGTGGTCCCGTTTGTTTCTTGTTTCCTTTGTTGCCCTTGCCCAGTCAGACATGCTTCTTCCAAATAGGCGGCTCAGACAGATGGCAAAGAGCACTCTGCGTAGGTCTTCTCCTACAAGGTTCACGGTTTCAAGTCTGCCATTCAAGGCTTCAATCCATTTCGAGGTGGTGTGTGTGCCATGTGTAACATCATGGTGTACTCTCGTTGTGTTCCATGTGGCTGTGCAGGCTTCCCAGCACCATTTATTGTAGAGACTCTCCTTTCTCCACTGTCTCCTATTGCCTCCCTCGTTGGAAAGGTGCTGTCCACGTACGTTTGGGTTGGGCTCTGGGCTCTCGATTCTGTTGCATGGGTCTCTGTGCCTGTTTTTGGGTGCAAACTGTGCCCTTTTGGTACCTAGCGCTTCGTCCTCTATGTTGAAATCAGAAAGTGTAGCACGTCCTGCTTTGTTCATTTTCCTGAGGATTCCTTTGCCTATTCAGGGTCTCTTGGTGCTGCCTAGAAACTTTAGGATTCTCTCTTCTATCTCTTTGGGAAATATTGCTGCAACTTTGACTGGGATTGCATGGAATCCAGAGATTCCTTTCTGCGGTATGGACCTTTCAAGTGTGTTAATTCTTCCATTCCTAGATCCCGGAATATCCTTCTTTTTCCTTGTGTCTTCTTGAATTTCTTTCCCAAAACGTTTGCTAGTTTTCGATTGATATGGCTCTCACCTGTTTTGCTAAGGTTCTTCGTAGAGATCTAATTCTTCTCACTGGCAAGATGTCTCGCCCTGTCTAACGTCCCTTCCCTTCTGCCTCTGCACTACCTTGGACGCCGGCCCCACAATGACTGAATGTCTTGAGGACATTGAAGAGAAGAATCGATGCCTCCTTTCCCAGGCCTGTAGCATTCTTTGAAGATCTGTCTCACTTTCCATAGCTCAGGCATCACGGTGGACCACTGGCTACATGCTAATGTGTCCCAAGAGATGTCTTGGAAGCATTGAAGGAATGGACCCCTGTCATGCTTGGGCTATGTCTCTTTGTTTGGAAGGGCTCTACAAGTGTGCTGAGAAGCACCCTTTTCCAGAGGGCTTCGTTCCTTCATGAAGGCTGCCCTCCCAGCCTAGTGTGCTCAGTGTGGCTCCAATCAAATTCTCTCCCCCTACCTCTTGCCACATAAGGATTATTGACTATGTGTTTTGACACCATATGTAAGGAAGTGGGCTGAAAATTTGGACATTACAATTCTGTTTCAAGAAAAATAAAGAAGCCAGGGCTGAGGATGTAAGGCAAACAAATGGCACAGCCTATAGAAATAAAGTAAGCCCGTATCTAGAGGAAATCTAGGAGAACATTCAAGGATCAGGTGTCAAGTTCGAAACTTTCCAAATCCAGAAAAAGACAGAAAAATATCTTTCCTGGAGAGATGAATTCATCAGATTTGTCTAATTTGTCTTGGAAACATTGTGTCCGTGAAGGGTGTTGCCAGGACCCCCACGAATTTGGAGTTTCTGATTAGGATGTCAAACCAACCCAGATGACCATGTGTTCTCAGTGCTTAGTTTGACCTATGCTAGGGTAGCAAAGATGGCTACTAGTGACTGGTGAAAATTCAAAGGGAACCACCAAGAATCGTGAAAGCAGTCATACCTCGGCCAAGAGAACATAGAGTGATTAAGGAAATACAAAACTAATCACTTAGACTGAAGGAGAATGGACTGATAAGCATGTCTAAGGGAGATAGCTGAGAATGACCATGACAAGTATACTATAGAAAAGAAAAAATGCTCCCATAAAATGGAAGGCGAACAGAAATCACACCTGAATAATCCACAATGAATGATGTCACTCTTTAGACAGACTCTGCTTGAACCTTTGAAAGTCAGAGAAATTTACTAGCCAAAAAATGGCAGCGAAGGTCAAACCTGGGCTAACTGGGAAAGGTGAGTTATGAGACTGCTATAAGCGGGCTCTGAAACCCTGTGTCCATGAAGCTTGGTGGGACAGAAGACACACAATTATGACAAATCCTCTGACATCACAATGTACGCGAAAAACAAACTGGCCTCATCTACACAGTGCCAGAGTTGGGCTCAAGTAGCATATACAAGTCCCATTGCAGTCAACTGCAGGTGGCCAATGGAACAGGAAAGCGGATGGCCAGAGGTGCAGAAGTGAGGCCCGCACCTACTGCGACGATTGCCTGGGGTGGGCCGGGTGGAATCCTGGGCGTGAGCCTGCTCACCACTGCTTCAGTCACTGGGGGGCAGGCGTTCGAGGTAGTGTAGAGGCAGATGGGAAGGGACGTTAGACAGGGCCAGACTTCCACAGCAAATACAGGAGCATTGCCAGAAGATGTGAGCACAGCGATGCACTTCTGCCAAAATAAAACCAATTAAAACTTGCACAGAATAGAAAAACTGACTCTGAAATAGAAAAAACCAGCTTGCCAGTTAGAAGAATAAGATCTCTATGAAGAATCGTAGCAAAACAGGTGTTAGCTATGTCAATCGAAAACTAGCAAACGTTTCGGTAAAGAAATTCAAGAAGACACAAGGAGAAAGAAGGATATTCCAGGATCTAGGAATGGAAGAATTAACACACTTGAAACGTCCATACTGGAAAAAGGAATCTCTGGATTCCATGCAATCCCAGTCAAAGTTGCAGCCATACTTGCCACAGAGATCGAAGAGAGAATCCTAAAATTTCTAGGCAGCAACAAGAGACCCTAACTAGGCAAAGGAATCCTCAGGAAAACGAAAAAAGCAGGACGTGGCACACTTTCTGATTTCAACATAGAGGATGAAGCGCTAGTTACCGAAATGGCACAATCTTGGCCCAAAAACATGCACAAGACCCATGCAACAGAATCGAGAGCCCAGAGCCCAACTCAAACGTACACTGACAGCCCATTTTCGGCCAGGGAGCCAAGAGGAGACAGCGAAGAAAGGAGAGTCTCTACAATAAATGGTGCTGGGAAGCCCGCACAGCCACATGGAACACAACGAGAGTACACCATGATCTTACACGTGGCACACACACCACCTCAAAATGGATTATAGCCTTGAATGGCAGACTTCAAACTATGAACCTTGTAGGAGAAGACATAGGCACACTGCTCTTTGCCATCTGAGTGAGAAACCTATTTGGAAGAAGCATGTCTGACTGGGAAAGGGCAACAAAGGAAACAAGAAACAAACGGGACCACATCAAATGCGGACGCTTCTGCCCAGTGAAGGAAACCATCGACTGAATGCAAAGATAGCACAAGAACTGGGAGAGGATGTTTGCAAACCACAAATCGGACACGGGATGAAGAGCCCAAAGATACAACCAACTCACATGTCTCCCCAAGAAAAAAAACAAGAACCCAATGAAAGCCTGGGCAAAAGATGGAAACAGAGATTTCTCCCAAGAAGAACTAAAGAGGGCCAACAAGTGCATGAAAACTTGTTCAGCATCATTAAGTCTCAGGCCATGGCAAATCCAAACTGCAAGGACATAGCATCTCACTGTGGTCAGAATGGCTATAAGGAAGCAGACAGGAAACCACAACTGTTAGAGGGGAGGTGGAGAGAAGGGAAGCCTTCTGTACTGCTGGTGGGAGTGTAAACTGGTGCATCCACTAAGCCAAGACGTGTGTAGCTGCATCAGAAGTTTAAGAATCCATGTTCCATATGATCCAGCTATTCCTCTGCAGCACGTTTATCCAAAGAACTGGGAAACACTACAGCATAAAGACATGTGCACAGCTGAGTTCACCACAGCCTTAATCTCGCTATCCAAGACTTGGTAGCCACCCTGGTGTGCAGCAAGGGATGAATGCAGAAGGAATATGGGCTATAACCACACCATGGCATACCACTCAGCCGGAACAAAGGATGCAATCCAGCCATTTGTGACCACCTGTATAGCTGTGAGGGTTTTAGGGGAAGTGAAAGAAGCCCCAGGGAGAATGTCAGATACCATAGGATCTCACTTACAAGAAGAAGAAAACGCAAGCACTAACCAACAGGTGGCAAGGGACATTAGATTCGGCGATCCCAGAGGCAAAGTGCAGGGGTGGGGAAGGGTGAAAGAGATGATGAGGCACAAGTGTGTGATGAGGGCCTGTGATTCGGCTTACGCAGGTGAAGGTGATGTAACCTACACAGATCCATGAGGATGCAAATCTGAAAGATATAGGATGTTCTAATGCAGGGTATGGCAATAAATTCACCTAAAATTAAAAATCCAAAAAGGGGTCCAGAATGACGGCATAAAGCTTTGGGGGTTGAAAGAGATTAGAGAAGGTGAACTTCCAAGGATGGAAAATCACCCCAAAATGCTTAATGATGCTACAGAAAGGTAGACCTTTCAAAATAGATGAAGATGAATACTACCCTGAAACCATCATCCATGCTAAACCCATGAACCAAGGGAAAATGTTACCGTCCATGATGTTACTACTAATCACCTCCAACAATAATACAAACAGGCCCACGTGTTCCCAAGCTCAGGCAAAAGGTTGATCCAAAAGTACAATTAAGGTCCGGTCATTGGTGGGGAGGGTAGGTGCCCACGTTCCGCTTGGGCGGCCCGAGTCTCACTGTTACACATCACGGGTGTAGATCACATTAGCAGTGTTAGGAAATATAGATTTCATAGTACGGTGTGGACAGGGATGATAAATAAGTAGCAATTGTGAGGATACGTTAATAATATGCACCAGAAAAAGAACGCTGAGAATATTACAATCGATGAAGGCATCTGGTACAATTCCCCAAAGAAAGTGGGAAGGAAAACATGTGACCTACCAACGTGGAATTGGCAGAGTGCTAGGAGATGACACGATCATTGTGCATCAGATAGCCTGGGCAACTTCAACTTGGGAGGGAGTCCAGGACTTTCTCTGGGGAAGGTCCACACACTTGGCCATCTACAAAAGATATAAGAGATACAATCCAGGATAATCTTACAGGAAAGAAAACAGTGTCTAGAGAGGATGTAGCAGCCTTTTTGAAGTTCGAGGAGAATGTCAGAAACTGACAAGAAATCCAGAAAAAGGACAACTATCCTACCTGGAAAGGGTGACGAGTCAGACTGGTCTGAGATGGCTCTGAAGATCTGTGTGCATGGAGGTTGTCAGGACAACTTAGAATTTTGAGGTTGTTTATGACATCACGGTGACCCTGTCCCCCAATATGGCCGCATGGTTGCAGTCTGAGGATTGGCCTAGGCTAGGCTATTAAAGGGACAGATACCCAGAAACAGCTTTGAAAAACAGAAAGTGGGCTCAGAAACTGGAAGAGATAAAACAGAGTCTGAATCAAGGGATAAGAGAGGAATCCTTGGCGAGAAGCGAGAATAGAGGGACAAGCACCGAGAGGAGAACATTGTCATCTATTCAAGTCTATGGGCAGGCCATGCTGACTCAAGCTTGCAACTTGATTGGAAACAAGAGGCCAGACTTGGGGCTCATCAGAACTACAGTGTGCTTCTGCCTTAAGCATAATGCAAAGTCAACAATGACGTCTTGAGGACATTGAAGAGAAGAATCGATGCCTCCTTTCCTAGGCCCCTGGCATTCTTTGCAGATCAGTCTCACTTTCCATAGCTCTGGCATCATGGGGGCCCACTGTGTACATGCTAATGTGTCCCAAGAGATGTCTTGGAAGCCTTGAAGGAATGGAGCCCTGTCACGCTTGGGGTATGTCTCTTTGAGTGGAAGGGCTCTACAAGTGTGCTGAAAATCACCCTTTTCCAGAGAGCTTCATTCCTTTGTGAAGGTTGCCCTCCCAGGCTAGAGTGGTCAGTTTTGCACCAATGAAATTCTCTGACCCTACTTCGTGCCGTGGAAGATTTATAGAGTGTGTGTTTTGACACCATATGTAAGGGAGTTGGCTGAAAAGTAGAATATTACAATCCTGTTTCAAGTAAAATAAACAGGCCAGGGCTGAGGATGTAAGGCAAACAAATGGCACAGCCTATAGAAATAAAGTAGGCCTGTATCTAGAGGAAATCTAGGGGAATGTTCTAGGATCAGGGGTCAAGTTTGAAACTTCCCAAATCCAGAAAAGAGACAGAAAGCTATCTTTCCTGGAGAGAGGAATTCATCAGATTTGTCTAATTTGTCTTGGGAACATTGTGTCCGTGAAGGGGGTTGCCAGGACCAACTAGAATTTGGAGTTTCTGATTAGGATGTCAAACCAACCCAGATGACCATGTGTTCTCAGTGCTTAGTTTGACCTAGGCTAAGATAGCAAAGATTCCTACAAGTGACCGGTGCAAATTCAAAGACAACAACCAAGAGTCACGAAAGCACTCACACCTTGGTGTAGATAACATACGGTTATTAAAGAAATACAAGATTAATCACTTGGAATGAAGGAGAACGGACTGATAAGCATGTCTAAGGGAGATAGCTGAGAAAGACCATTATGATTATACTATAGAAAAGAAAAAAAGTCCCAGAAAAAGGATGACGAACGGAAATCACACCTGGATAATCCACAATGAAAGATGTCAGTCTTTAGACAGACTCTGCTTGAACGTTTGAAAGTCACAGAAATTCACAAGCCAAAAAACGGCAGCAAAGGTCAAACCTAGCTAACTGGGAGGGGTGACTTATGAGACGGCTCCAAGTGGGCTCTGAAACCCTGTGTCCATGAAACTTGCTGGGACAGCAGAGACACAATTATGACAAATCCTCTGACATCACAGTGGACCCGAAAAACAACGTGGTCTGAACTACACAGTGCCAGAGTTGGGCTCAAGTAGCATATTGATGTCCCATTGCCCTCAACTGCAGGTTGGCAATGGAACATGAAAGAGGCCGGCCGGTGGTGCAGCAGTGAGTTCTGCACCTTCTGGGTAAGTGGCCCAAGGGTGGACCGGGTGGTATCCTTGGGGTCATCCTGCACTCCACGGCTTCAGTCATTCTGGGGCTGGCATCCCAGGTGGTGTAGAGGCAGATGGGAAGGGACGTTAGACAGGGCCAGACTTCCACAGCAAATACAGGAGCATTGCCAGCAGATGTGAGCTCAGCGATGCACTTCTGCCAAAACAGAACCAATTAAAAGTGGCACAGAATAGAAAAACTGCAGCTAAAAAAAAAAAGTACAGCTTTCCAGTGAGAAGAATAAGATCTGTAAGAAGAACATTAGCAAAACATTAGTAAGCTATGTCAATCGAAAACTAGCAAACATTTGGGGAAAGAAATTCAAGAAGACACAAGGAGAAAGAAGGATATTCCAGGATCTAGGAATGGAAGAATTAAAACACTTGAAACGTCCATACCGGAGAAAGGAATCTCTGGATTCCATGCAATCCCAGTCAAAGTTGCAGCAGTATTTGCGACAGAGATAGAAGAGAGAATCCTAAACTTTCTACCCAGCAACAAGAGATACTGAATAGACAAAGGAATCCTCAGGGAAATGAACAAAGCAGCACGTGTCACACTTTCTGATTTCAACATAGAGGACGAAGCGCTAGGTACCGAAACGGCAGTCTTGGTCCAGAAACAGGCACACAAACCCATGCAATAGAATCGAGAGCCAAAAGCCCAACTCAAACGTACATGGACAGCCCATTTTCGACCAGGGAAACAAGAGGAGACAGTGGAGAAAGGAGAATCTCTTCAATAAGCAGTGCTGGGAAGCCTGCATAGTCACATGGAACACAACGAGAAAAGATCATGATGTTACAGCTGGCACACATACCACCTCGAAATGGATTAAAGCCTTGAATGGCAAACTTGAAACCATGAATGTTGTAGAAGAAGACCTAGGCACACTGCTCTTTGTCATCTGAGTGAGAAGCCTATTTGGAAGAAGCATGTCGGACTGGGCAAGGGCAACAAGGGAAACAAGAAACAAACGGGACCACATCAAATGCACACACTTCTGCCCAGTCAAGGAAACCATCGACTCAATGCCAAGACAGCACAACAACTGGGAGAGGATGTTTGCAAACCACACATCGGACAAGGGGTGAAAAGCCCAAAGATACAATCAACTCGCACGTCTCCACAAGAAAAAAACAAGAAGCCAATGAAAACCTGGGCAAAAGATGGAAACAGAGATTGCTCCCAAGAAGATCAAAAGAGGGCCAACAGGTCCATGAAAACTTGTTCACCATCATTCAGTCTAAGGCCAATGCAAATCCAAACTGCATGGCAGCTCACTGTGGTCAGAATGGCTATAAGGAACCAGAGAGGAAACAACAAGTGTCAGAGAGGAGGTGGAGAGAAGGGAAGCCTCCTGCACTGCTGGTGGGAGCATAAACTGGTGCAGCCACCACGCCAAGCCATGTGGAACTGTCTCAGAAATTTAAGAAACCATTTCTGATATGATCCAGCTATTCCTCTGCGACGTGTTTATCCAAAGAACTCGGAAACAGTACTGAATGGGGACATGTGCACCTCGGAATTCAGCGGAGCCTTACTCCCGCTATCCAAGACTTGGAAGCTGCCCTGGTGCCCAGCAAGGGAAGAATGCAGAAGGAAGAAATGCTATAGCCACACAACGGCATACCACACAACTGGAACAAAGGATGCAAAGCGGGCACAGAAACTGGAAAAGATAAAACAGACGCTGATTCAAGGGGTAAGAAAGGAATCCTTGGCAAGAAGCGAGAATACAGGGACAAGCACTGAGAGGAGAACGTTGTCATCTATTCAAGTCTATGGGGAGGCCATGCTGATTCAATCTTGCAACTTGATTGGAAGCAAGAGGCCGGACTTGGGCCTTATCAGACCTACGTTGTCCTTCTGCCTTAAGCATAATCCAAAGTCAAGAGTGATGACTTGAGGACATTGAATAGAAGAATCAATGCATCCTTTACTAGGCCCTTAGCACGTTTTGAAGATCAGTCTCTTTTTCCATAGCTCTGGCGTCACAGGGGCCCACTGGGTACATGCTAATGTGTCCCAAGGGATGTCTTTGAAGCCTTGAAGGAATGGAGCTCTGTTATGCTTGGGGTATGTCTCCTTGTTTAGAAGGGCTCTACAAGTGTGCTGAAAAGCACCCTTTTCCACAGGGCTTGGTTCCCTTGTGAAGGCTGCCCTCCCAGTCTAGAGTGCTCAGTTTGCCTCCAATGCAATTCTCTCCCCCACCTCTTGCCGGAGACGGATCATTGATTATGTGTTTTGACACCATATGTAAGGAAGTTGGCTGAAAATGAGAACATTACAATTCTGTTTCAAGAAAAATAAACAGGCCAGGGCTGAGGATGTAAGGCAAACAAATGGCACAGCCTATAGAAGTAAAGTAAGCCCGTATCTACACGGAATCTAGGGTAAAGTTAGACGATCAGGGGTCAAGTTCGAAACTTCCCAAATCCAGTAAAGGGACACAAAAATATCTTTCCTGGAGAGTGGAATTCATCCGATTTGTCTAATTTGCCTCGGAAACATTGTGTCCCTGAAGGGGGTTGCCAGGACCAACTAGAATTTGGAGTTTCTGATCTCAGGATGTCAAACCAACCCAGATGACCACGTGTTCTCAGTGCTTAGTTTGACCTGGTCCAGGATAGCCAAGAGTCCTACAAGTGACCGGTGCAAATTCATAGACAACAACCACGAGGCACGAAAGCACTCACAGCTCGGCCTAGAGAACATACGGTTATTAGAGAAATACAAAATTAATCACTTGGACTGAAAGAGATCGGATCGATAAGAATATCTAAGAGAGATAGCTGAGAAAGACCATTACGAGTATACTATGGAAAATTAAAAAGGTCCCAGAAAATGGAAGGCGAACAGAAATCATACCTGAATAATCCACAATGAAAGACGTCAGTCTTTAAACAGAGTCTGCTTGAACGTTTGAATGTCAGAGAAATTCACAAGCCACAAAATGGCAGCGAAGGTCAAACCTGGGCTAACTGGAAAGGGCGAGTTATGAGACTGCTCCAAACGGGCTCTGAAACCCTGTGTCCATGACCCTTGCCGGCACAGCAGAGACACAATTATGACAAATCCTCTGACATCACAGTGGACCCGAAAAACTACCTGGTCTCATCTACACATCTGTAGCATCTGTAAGCATTTTGAGGTGATTTTCCATCCTTGGAAGTTCACCTTCTGTAAACTCTTTCCGCCCCCAAAGCTTTATGACATCATTCTGGACCCCTTTTTGGATTTTTGATTTTAGGTGAATTTATAGCCATGACCCTGCATTAGAACGTACTATAACTTCCAGATTCACATCCTCATTGCTTTAGACTTCTGTGTAGCTTACATCATCTTCACCAGTGTAAGACTAATCACAGGCCCTCACCACACACTTGTGCCTAATCTTCTCTTTCACCCTCCGTCACCGCCCCTCTTTGCCTCTGGGAGCCCGCATACAAATGTTCAGTGCCACCTGTTGGTTAGTGCTTGCTTTTTCTTCTCCTTGTAAGTGAGATTCTATGGTATTTGAATTTCTCACTGGGGCTTGTTACACTTCCCCTAAAACCCTCACAGCCATTCTGGTGGTCACAAATGGCTGGCTTGCATCATTTGTTCCGGCTGAGTGGTATGCCATTGTGTGGCTATAGCCCATCTTCCTTCTCCAATCATCCCTTGCTGGACACCAGGGTGCTTTCCAAGTCTTGGATATCAGGAGTAAGACTGTGGTGAACACAGCCATGCACATGTCTTTATGCGGTAGTCTTTCTGACTTTTTTGGATAAACAAGCGGCAGATTAATAGCTGGGTCATATGGGACATGGATACTTAAATTTCTGAGGCAGTTCCACACCTTTGGCATCGTGGCTGCACCGGGTTACACTCCCACCAGCAGTGCAGGAGGCTTCCCTTCTCTCCACCTCCTCTCTGACACTTGTGGCTTCCTGTCTGCTTCCTTCTAGCCATTCTGACCACAGTGAGCTGCCATGTCCTTGCAGTTTGGATTTGCATTTTCCTGAGACTTAATGATGGTGAACAAGTTTTCATGCACCTACTGGCCCTCTTTCTATCTTCTTCGGAGAAATCTCTGCTTCCATCTTTTGACCAGGTTTTCATTGGCTTGTTGTTTTTCTTGTGGAGACGTGCGAGTTGATTGTATCTTTGGGCTTTTCACCCCTTGTCCGATGTGTGGTTTGCAAACATCCTCTCCCAATTGTTGTGGTGTCTTAGTATTCAGTTGATGGTTTCCTTGACTGGCAGAAGTGTGTGCATTTGATGTGGTCCCGTTTGTTTCTTGTTTCCTTTGTTGCCCTTGCCCAGTCAGACATGCTTCTTCCAAATAGGCGGCTCAGACAGATGGCAAAGAGCACTCTGCGTAGGTCTTCTCCTACAAGGTTCACGGTTTCAAGTCTGCCATTCAAGGCTTTAATCCATTTCAGGTGGTGTGTGTGCCAGGTGTAACAGCATGGTGTACTCTCGTTGTGTTCCATGTGGCTGTGCAGGCTTCCCAGCACCGTTTATTGTAGAGACTCTCCTTTCTGCGCTGTCTCCACTTGGCTCCCTGGTCCAAAATGGGCTGTCCATGTAAGTTTGAGTTGGGCTCTGGGCTCTCAATTCTTTTGCATGGGTCTTCATGCCTGTTTTTGGGCCCAGACTGTGCCGTTTCGGTACCTAGGGCTTCGTCCTCTATGTTGAAATCAGAAACTGTGACACGTGCTGCTTTGTTCGTTTTCCTGAGGATTCCTTTGCCTAGTCAGGGTCTCTTGTTGCTGGCTAGAAACTTTAGGATTCTCTCTTCTTCTCTGTGGCAAATACTGCTGCAACTTTGACTGGGATTGCATGGAATCCAGAGATTCCTTTCTCTGGTATGGACGTTTCAAGTGTGTTAATGCTTCCATTCCTAGATCCTGGAATCTTCTTCTTTCTCCTTGTGTCTTCTTGAATTTCTTTCCCCCAATGTTTGTTAGTTTTCGATTGACATGGCTTTCACCTGTTTTGCTAAGGTTCTTCATAGAGATCTCATCCTTCTCACTGGCATGCAGTTTTTCACTTTTTCTTTTCAGCTTCAGTTTCTCTATTCTTTGCAACTTTGAATCGGTTTTGTTCTGGCAGAAGTGCATCGCTGAGCTCACATCTGCTGGCAATGCTCCTGTATTTGCTGTGGAAGTCTGGCCCTGTCTAACGTCCCTTCCCATCTGCCTCTACACTACCTCGGACGCCTGCCCCAGAATGACTGAAGAAGTGGTGAGGACGATCACCCACTTCATTCCACCCGGCCCACCCTGGGCCACCAAACCTGAAGGTGCTGACCTCGCCACTGCACCACCGGCCGGCCCCTTTCATGTTTATTGGAAACCTGTAGTTGAGGGCAGTGGAACTTGAATGTGCTACTTGAGCCCAACTTTGGCACTGTATAGATGAGGCCACGAAGTTATTCAGGCCCACTGTGATGTCAGAGGATTTGTCGTAATTGTGTCTCTGCTGTCCCGGCAATCTTCATGGACACAGGGTTTCAGAGCCCGCTTGGAGCAGTCTCATATCTCTCCCTTCCCAATTAGCCCAGGTTTGACCTTCGCTGTCGCTTTTTGGCTTATGAATTTCTCTGACTTTACGACGTTCAAGCAGAGTCTGTGTAAAGCCTTACATCCTTCATTGTGAATTATTCAGGTGTGACTTCTGTTCGCCTTCCATTTTCTGTCACCTTTTTTTCTTTTCGACAGTATAATCGTCATGGTCCTTCTCAACTATCTCCCTTAGATATGCTTATCAGTCCGTTCTCCTTCAGTCCAAGTGATTAATTTTGTATATCTTTAATCACCGTATGTTCTCTAGGACGAGGTGTGAGTGCTTTCGTGATTCTTGGTTGTTGTCTTTGAATTTGCACCAGTCACTGCCAGGACTCTTTGCTAACCTAGCCTAGGTCACACTAAGCACTGAGACCACGTGGTCATCTGGGTTTGTTTGACATCCTGAGATCAGAAACTCCAACTTCGAGCTGGTCCTGGCAACCCCATTCAGGGACATACTGTTTCTAAGACAAATTAGAGAAATCTGATAAATTCCTCTCTCAGGAAAGAAATTTTTTCTTCTCATTTCTGGATTTTGGAAGTTTTGAACTTGACCCCTGATCCTTGGACTTTCCCTTAGAATGTGTCTTGATAGGGGCTTACTTTAATTCTCTAGAGTGTGCCATTTCTTTGCCTTACATCCTCAGCCCTGGAATGTTTATTTTTCTTGATACAGACTTGTAATGTTCTAATTTTGAGCCAAATTCCTCACATATGGTATCAAAACACATAATCAATAATCCTTGTACAGAAAGAGTTAAGGGGAGACAATTTCATTGGAAGCAAAGTGAGCACTCTAGCCTGGGAGGTCAGCCTTCACAAAGGAATGAAGCCCTCTGGAAAAGGGTGCTTTTCAACACACTTGTAGAGTGCTTCCAGACAAGGAGACATACCCACAGTGACAGGGATCCATTCCTTCAAGGCTTCCAAAACATCTCTTGAGACACATAAGCATGTACCCAGTGGGAACCCGTGACGCCAGAGCTATGGAAAGTGAGACTTATCTTCAAAGAATGCTAGGGGCCTAGGAAAGGAGGCATCGATTCTTTTCAGCAATGTTCGGAACAGATAATGCTTGACTTTGCATTATGCTTAAGGCAGAAGGACACTATGTCCGTGAAGGGGGTTGCCAGGACCTCCTCGAATTTGGAGTTTCTGATCTCAGGATGTCAAACCAAAACAGATGACCACGTGTTCTCAGTGCTTAGTTTGACCTAGGCTAGGATAGCAAAGATTCCTACAATGACCAGTGTAAATTCAAAGACAACAACCAAGAGTCATGAAAGCACTCACACCTCGGACTAGAGAACATATGGTGATTAAAGAAGTATAAAATTAATCACTTGGAATGAAGGAGAATGAACTGATAAGCATGTCTAAGGGACATAGCTGAGAAAGACCATGACGAGTATATTATAGAAAAGAAAAAAAGGTCCCAGAAAATGGAAGGTGAACAGAAATCACACCTGGATAATCCACAATGAAAGATGATGTCAGTCTTTAGACAGACTCTGCTGGAACGTTTGAAAGTCACAGTAATTCACAAGCCAAAAAGCAGCGAAGGTCAAACCTTTGCTAACTGGGAAGGGCGAGTTATAAGACTGCTCCAAGCAGGCTCTGGAACCCTGTGTCCATGACTATTGTTGGGCTAGCAGAGACACAATTATGACAAATCCTCTGACATCACAGTGGAAACAAAAAACACCTGGCCTCATCTACACAGTGCCATAGATGGGCTCAAGTACCATATTCAAGTCCCACTGCACTCAACTGCAGGTTGCCACTGGAACATGAAAGGGGCCGGCCGGTGGTGCAGCAGTGAGGTCCGCACCTTTTGGGTCAGTGGCCGGGTTTGGGCCGGGTGGAATCCTGGGGGTGAGCCTGCTCACCACTGCTTCAGTTATTCTGCGGCAGACGTCAGAGGTAATGTAGAGGGAGATGGGAGGGCACGTTAGACAGTGCCAGACTTAAACAGCAAATACAGGAACATTGCCAGCAGATGTGAGCTTAGTGATGCACTTCTGCCAAAGCAAAATCAGTCAAAATTTGCAAAGTATAGAAAACCTGAAACTGGAAGAAAAAACAACAGCTTGCCAGTTAGGCGAACAAGATCTCTATGAAGAACCTTAGCAAAACAGGTGAAGCTATGTTAATCGAAAACTAGCCGTCGTTTGGTGAAAGATGTTCGAAAAGACACAAAGAGAAAGAAGGAGATTCCAGGATCTGGGAATGGAAGAATTAGCACATATGAAACGTCCATACCAGAGAAAGGAATCTCTGGATTCCATGCAATCCCAGTCAAAGTTGCAGCAATATTTGCCACAGAGATAGAAGAGAGAATCTTAACGTTTCTAGGCAGCAACAACAGACCCTGAATAGGCAAAGGAATCCTCAGGAAACGAAAAAAGCAGGACGTGGCACACTTTCTGATTTCAATATAGAGGGCGAAACTCTAGGTACCAAAACGGCATAACCTGGGCCCAAAAACAGGCACACATACCCATGCAACAGGAGCGAGAACCCAGAGCCCAACTCAAACGTGCATGGACAGCCCATTTTCTACCAGGGAGCCAAGAGAAGACAGTTGAGAAGGGAGAGTCTGTACAATAAACGGTGCTGGGAAGCCTGCACATCCACAGGGAACACAACGAGAGAAAACCATGATGTTACACCTGGCACACACACCATGTGAAATGGATTGAAGCCCTTAATGGTAGACTTGAAACTGTGAAACTTGTAGCAGAAGACCTAGGCAGAATGCTCTATTCCATCTGTCTGAGCCACCTATTTGGAAGAAGCATGTCTGACTGGGCAAGGGCAACAACGGAAACAAGAAACAAACGGGACCACATCAAATGCACACGCTTCTGCCCACTCAAGGAAACCATCGACTCAATGCAAAGACAGCACAACACCTGGGAGAGGAAGTTTGCAAACCACAAATCGGAGAAGGGGTTAAAAGCCCAAAGATACAATGAACTCGCACGTCTCCACAAGAAAAAAAACAACAAGCCTATGAAAACCTGGTCAAAAGATGGAAACAGAAATTTCTCCGAAGATGGAAAGAGGGGTAACAGGTGCATGAAAACTTGTTTACCATCATTAAGTCTCAGGAAAATGAAAATCCAAACTGCAAGGACATAGCAGCTCACTGTGGTCAGAATGGCTATAAGGAAGCAGACAGGAAACAACAAGTGTCAGAGAGGAGGTGGAGAGTACGGAAGCCTCCTGCACTCCTGCTGGGAGTGTAAAACAGTGCAGCCAGTATGTCAAGTGGTGTGTAACTGCCTCTGAAATTTAAGAATCCATGTCCCATATGATCCAGCTATTCCTCTGAGGCGTGTTTATCCAAAGAATTCGGAAACACTACCACATAAAGACATGTGCATGGCTGATTTCACCACAGCCTTACTCCCACTATCCAAGACTTGTAAGCCGCACTGGTGCCCAGCAAGGGACGAATGCAGAAGGAAGATGGGCTCTAGCCACACAATGGCATACCACTCAACCGGAGCAAAGGATGCAAACCAGCCATTTTTGACCACCAGAATGGCTGTGAGGGTTTTAGGGGAAGTGAAACAAGCTCCAGGGACAATGTCAAATACCGTAACATCTCACTTACAAGTAGAAGAAAAAGAAAGCAATAACCAATATGTGGCACGGGATATTTGTGCCTTCCCAGAGGCAAAGCAGTGCGGTGGAGAAGGGTGAAAGATATGATTAGGCACAAGTATGTGGTGAGGGCCTGCGATTCGGCTTACGATGGTGAAGATGATTTAACCTACACAGAAGTCTAAATCGATGAGGATGTAAATCTGAAAGAAATAGGATGTTCTAATGCAGTGTTACGGCAATAAATTCACCTAAAATCACAAATCCAAAAACGTTTCCAGAATGACGGCATAAAGCCCTGGGGACTGAAAGAGATAGGAGAAGGTGAACTTCCAAGCATGGAAAATCACCTCCAAATGCTTACTGATGCTACTGAAGGGTAGACCGTTCCAAATAGATGAAGAGGAATACTACCATGAGAAGATGATCAGTCCTAATCCCATGAACCAAGGGAAAAAGTTACCGTCCAGGATGTTACAACTAATAACCTTCATGACTAATCCAAACAGGCCCACGTCTTCCCCCATTCAGGCAAAAGCTTGGTCCAACAGGACAATTCATGGCCGGCCCTGTGGTGGAGTGTGTAAGTGCCCATGTTCCGCTTGTGTGGCCTGGGCCTCACTCCTTCACATCACGGGTGCCGATCACATGAGCAGTTTTAGGAAATATAGATTTCATGGTACGGTGCAGACAGGGATCATATATAAGTAACAATTGTGAGGATATGTTATCAATACACACCAGAAAAAGAACCATGAGAATATTACAATCTATGAACGCATCTGGTACACTTCCCCAAAGGAAGAAGGGAGGAAAACATGTGACATGCTAAGGAGGAATTGCCAGAGTGCTAGGAGATGACATGATCATTGCGCATCAGAGGATTGCCTGGGCAACTTCAACTTGGGAGGGAGTCCAGGACTTTCTCTGGGGAAGGTCCTCCCACCTGGCAATCTACACAAGATATAAGACATACAACCCAGGATAATCTTACAGGAAAGAAACCAGTGTCTAGAGAGAATGTAGCAGGCCTTTCAAAGTTCAAGGAGAAAGTGAGAAACCGACAAGAAATTCAGAAAAAGGAAAACTATCCTACCTGGAAAGGGTGAGGAGTCAGACTGGTCTGAGATGGCTCTGAAACTCTGTGTGCATGCAGGTTGTCAGGACAACTTAGAATTTTGACGTTGTTTATGACATCATGGTACACATGTCCCCCAAGACGGCCGCATGGTTACAGTCTGAGGATTGGCCTAGGCTAGGCCATTAAAGAGAGAGATACCCTGAAACAGCTTTGAAAAACAGAAAGCAGGCACAGAAACTGGAACAGAGAAAACAGACTCTGATTCAAGGGATAAGAAAGGAATCCTTGGCAAGAAGCGAGAATAAAGGGACAAGCTCTGAGAGTAAAACATTGTCATCTATTCAAGTCTATGGGGAGGCAATGCTGATTCAAGCTTGCAACATGATTGGAAACAAGAGGCCAGACTGGGCCTTTTGAGACCTACAGTGTCCTTCTGCCTTAAGCATAATCCAAAGTGAAGAATGATGTCTTGAGGACATTGAAGAGAAGAATTGATGCCTCCTTTCCTAGGCCCCTAGCCTGCTTCAAAGATCAGTCTCACTTTCCATAGCTCTGGTGTCACGTGGGCCCACTGGGTACATGCTAATGTGTCCCAAGAGATGTCTTGGAAGCCTTGAAGGAATGGAGCCCCTGTCATGCTTAGGGTATGTCTGTTTGTTTGGAAGTGCTCCACAAGGGTGCTAAAAATCAGCATTTTCCAGAGGGCTTTGTTTTTTGTGAAGGCTGTCCTCCCAGGCTGGAATCCTCAGTTTGGCTCCAATGACATTCTCTCCCTTCACCTCTTGCTGTAGAAGGATTATTGATTATGTGTTTTGACACCATATGTAAGGACGTTGGCTGAAAATTAGAACATTACAATTCTGTTTCAAGAAAAATAAAGAAGCCAGGGCTGAGGATGTAAGGCAAACAAAGTTCACTCCCTATAGAAATAAAGTAAGCCCGTATCTAGACGGAATCTAGGGGAACGTTCAAGGATCAGGGGTCAAGTTTGAAACTTCCCAAATCCAGAAAATGAGAGAAAAATATCTTTTCTGGAGAGAGGAATTCATCATATTTGTCTAATTTGTCTGGGAAACATTATGTTCATGAAGGGTGTTGGCAGGACCCCCGTGAAATTTGGAGTTTCTGATCTCAGGATGTCAAAAAAACCCAGATGACCACTTGTTTCCGGGCTTAGTTTGACCAAGGCTAGAATAGCAAAGATTCCTACGAGTGACCAGTGCAAATACAAAGACAACAACCAAGAATCACGAAAGGACTCACACCTCGCCCTAGAGAACATAAGGTGACTACAGAAATGCAAAATTAAAGACTTGGAATGAAGGAGAACCCACTGATAAGCATGTCTAAGGGAGATAGCTGAGAAAGACCATGACGATTATACTATGGAAAAGAAAAAAAGGTCCCAGAAAATGGAAGACGAACAGAAATCACACCTTAATAATCCACAATGAAAGATGTGCGTCTTTAGACAGACTGTGCTTGAACGTTTGAAAGTTAGAGAAATTCACAAGCCAAAAAACGGCAGTGAATGTCAAACCTGGGCCAACTGGCAAGCATGAGTCATGAGACTGCTCCAAGCCGGCTCTGAAACCCTGTGTCCATGGAGCTTGCTGGGACAGCAGAGACACAATTATGACAAATCCTCTGACATCACAGTGGACCCGATAAACAACCTGGGCTCATCTATACAGAGCCACAGTTGGGCTCAAGCAGCACATTCAAGTCCCATTGCACTCAACTGCCGGTGGCCAACGGAACATGAAAGGGGCCGGCCAGTGGTGTAGCTGTGAGGTCCGCAACTTCTGGGTCGGGGTCACCTGGTGAGCCGGTTGGAAGCATGTGGGTGAGCCCCCTCACCACTGCTTCAGTCATTGTAGGGCAGGAGCCCGAGGTATTGTAGAGGCAGATGGGAAGGGACGTTAGACAGGGCCAGACTTCCACAGCAAATACTGTAGCATTGCCAGCAGATGTGGGCATAGCACTGTACTTCTGCTGAAACAAAACCAATTCAAAGTTGCAAAGAATAGAAAAACTCAAGATAAAAAAAAGAAGAAAATACAGCTTGCCAGTACTAAGAATAACATCTCTATGAAGAACCTTAGCAAAACAGGTGAAAGCTATGTTAATTCAAAAACTAGCAAACGTTTGGGGAAAGAAATTCAAGAAGACACAAGGAGAAAGAAGGATATTCCAGGATCTAGGAATGCAAGAATTAACACAGTTGAAACGCCCATACCTGAGTAAAGGAACCTCTGGGTTGCATGCAATCCCAGTGAAAGTTGCAGCAATGTTTCCCACAGAGACAGAAGGGAGAATCTGAAAGTTTCTAGCCAGCAGACAGAGACTCTGAATAGGCAAACGAATCCTCAGGAAAACGAACAAAGCAGCACATATCACACTTTTCGAATAAAACCTATAGGACAAGTCACTATGTACCGAAATGGCACAGTCTGGGACCAAACACAGGCACACAGACCCATGCAACAGAATCGAGAGCCCAGAGCCCAACTCAAATGTACATGGACAGCCCATTTTCTGCCAGGAAGCCAAGAGGAGACAGTGGAGAAAGCAGAGTGTCTAAAATAAATGGTGCTGAGAAGCCTGCACAGCCACATGGAATACAATGAGAGTAGACCATGATGTTACACTTGGCACACACACCACCTAGAAATGGATTAAAGCCCTGAATGGCAGACTTGAAACCGTGAACCTTGTAGGAGAAGACCTAGGCAGAGAGCTCTTTGCCATCAGTCTGAGCCGCCTATATGGAAGAAGCATGTCTGACTGGGCAAGGGCAACAAAGGAATCACGAAACAAACGGGACCACATCAAATGCACACGCTTCTGCCCACTCAAGGAAACCTTCCACTCAATGCGAAGACAACACAACAACTGGGAGAGGATGTTTGCAAACCACACATCAGATACAGGGTGGAAACCCCAAAGATGCAATCAACTCGCACGTCTCCACTAGAAAAAAACAAGAAGCCAATGAAAACCTGGGCAAAAGATGGAAACAGAGATTTCTCCCAAGAAGATCGAAAGAGTGCCAGGAGGTGCATGAAAACTTGTTCACCATCATTAAATCTCAGGCCATGCAAATCCAAACTGGAATGACAAAGCAGCTCACTGTGCTGAGAATGGTTAAAAGGAACCAGACGGAAAACAGTACGTGTCATAGGGGAGATGGCAGAAGGGAAGCCTCCTGTACTGCCGGTGGGAGTGTAATCCGCTGCAACCACTATGCCAAGAGGTGTCGTGCTGCCTCAGAAGTTTAAGAATAGATGTGACATATGATCCAGTTATTCCTCTGCGGCCTGTTTATCCTAAGAACTCGGAAACACTACAACATAAAGACATGTGCACCGCTGGGTTCAGCCTAGCCTGACTCCCGCTATCCAAGACTAGGTAGCCGCCCTGGTGCCCAGCAAGGGATGAAGGCAGATGGAAGACGGGCTATAGGCCCACAATGGCATACCACTCAACCACAACAAAAGATGCAATCCAGCCATTTGTGATCACCTGTATAGCTGTGAGGGTTTTCGGGGAAGCGAAAGAAGCCCCAGGGAGAATGTCAGATACCATAGGATCTCATTTACAAGGAGAAGAAAAAGCAAGCAGTAACCAAGAGGTGACAAGGGACATTTGATTGGACATTCCCAGAGACAAAGCGCGGTGGTGTGGGAGGGTGAAAGAGATGATTAGGGACAAGAGTGCAGTTAGGGCCTGCCATTAGGCTTATGCCGCTGAAGATGATGTAACCTACACAGAAGTCTAAATAGATGAGGATGTAAATCCGAAAGATATAGGATGTTCTAATGCAGGGTTATGGCAATAAACTCACCTAAAATCAAAAATCCAAAAAGAGGTCCAGAATGACAGCATAAAGCTTTGGAGGCTGAAGAGATTACAGAAGGAGAACTTCCAAGGATGGAAAATCACCTCAAAATGCTTACTGATGCTACAGAAAGGTAGATCATTCAAAACAGTTGAAGAGGAATACTACTAAGAGAACATGATCAGTCCTAAAACCATGAACCAAGGGAAAATGTTACCGTCCATGATGTTACTAGTAATCACCTTCATGAATAATCCAAACAGGCCAACGACTTCCGAAGTTCAGGCAAAAGGTTGGTCCAAAAGAACAATTCAGGGCCGGCCCTGTGGTGGATCGTGTAAGTGCCCACGTTCCCCTTGGGCCCCGGGCCTCACTGTTTCACATCACGGGTGCAGATCACATTAGCAGTGTTAGGAAATATAGATTTCATGGTACACTGCAGACAGGGATCATAAAATAAGTAGCAATGGTGAGGTCACCTTATCAATACGCACAAGAAAAAGAACCGTGAGGCTTTTACAATCCATGAACGCATCTGGTACACTTCCCCAAAGGAAGAAGGAAGGAAAACATGGGACCTGCCAAGGTGGAATTGGCAGAGGGCTAGGAGATGACACGATCATTGCCCATCAGAGGATTGCCTGGGCAACTTCAACTTGGGAGGGAGTCCAGGACTTTCTCTGGGGAACGTCCACCCACTTGGCCATCTACATAAAATGTAAGAGGTAAAACCCAGGATAATCTTACAGGAAAGAAACCAGTGTCTAGAGAGAATGTAGCAGGCCTTACAAAGTTCGAGTAGAAAGTCAGAAACTGACAAGAAATCGAGAAAAAGGAAAACTATACTACCTGGAAAGGGTGAGGAGTCACACTGGCCTGTGATGGCTCTGAAACTCTGTGTGCACGCAGGTTGTCAGGACAACTTCGAATTTTGAGGTTGTTTATGACATCACGATGAACATGTCCGCCAAGATGGCCGAAAGGTTACAGACTGAGGATTGGCCTAGGCTAGGCTATTAAAGGGAGGGATACCCAGAAACAGCTTTGAAAAGCAGAAAGTGGACACAGAAACTGGAAGACATAAAACAGACGCTGATTCAAGGGGTAAGAAAGGAATCCTTGGCAAGAAGCGAGAATACAGGGACAAGCACTGAGAGGAGAACGTTGACATCTATTCAAGTCTATGGGGAGGCCATGCTGATTCAAGCTTGCAACTTGATTGGAAGCAAGAGGCCGGACTTGGGACTTATCAGACCTACGTGGTCCTTCTGCCTTAAGAATAAACCAAAGTCAAGAATGATGTCTTGAGGACGTTGAAGAGAAGAATCGATTCCTCGTTTCCTAAGCCCCTGGCATTCTTTGCAGATCAGTCTCACTTTCCATAGCTCTGGCGTCATGGGACCCCACTGGCTTCATGCTAATGTGTCCCAAGAGATTTCTTGGAAGCCTTGAAGGAATGGACCCCTGTCATGCTTGCGGTATGTCTCTTTGTTTGGAGTGCTCTACAAGGGTGCTGAAAAGCACCCTTTTCCACAGGGCTTCGTTCCTTCGTGAAGGCTGCCCTCCCAGGCTAGAGTGCTCAGTTTGCCTCCAATGAAATTTTCTCCCCCACCTCTTGCCGTAGACGGATCATTGATTATGTGTTTTGACACCATATGTAAGGAAGTGGGCTGAAAATCAGAACATTACAATTCTGTTTCAAGAAAAATAAACAGGCCATGGCTGAGGATGTAAGGCAAACAAATGGCACAGCCTATAGAAATAAAGTAAGCCCGTATCTAGACGGAATCTAGGGGAACGTTCCAGGATCAGGGGTGAAGTTCGAAACTTCCCAAATCCGGAAAAGAGACAGGAAAATATCTTTCCTGGAGAGAGGAATTCTTCAGATTTGTCTAATTTGTCTTGGAAACATTGTGTCCATGATGAGGGATGCTAGGACTACCTGGAATTTGGAGTTTCTGAGCTCAGGATGTCAAACCAAAACAGATGACCACGTGTTCTCAGTGCTTAGTTTGACCTAGGCTAGGACAGCAAAGACTCCTTCAAGTGACCGGTGCAAGTTCAAAGACAACAACCAAGAGACACGAAAGCACTCACACCTCGGCCTAGAGAACATACGGTGATTCAAGAAATGCAAAATTAATCACTTGAAATGAAGGAGAACGGACTGATAAGCATGTCTAAGAGAGATAGCTGAGAAGTACCATGACGATTATACTATGGAAAAGAGAAAAAGGTCCCAGAAAATGGAAGGCAAACGGAAATCACACCTGGATAATCCACAATGGAAGATGATGTCCGTCTTTAGACAGACTCTGCTGGAACGTTTGAAAGTCAGAGAAATTCACAAGCCAAAAGACGGCAGCAAACGTCAAGCCTGGGCTAAGTGGGAAGGGTGAGTTATAAGAATGCTCCAAGCGGGCCAGGAAACCGTGTGTCCATGAAGCTTGCCTGGACAGCAGAGACACGATTATTACAATTCCTCTGACATCACAGTGGACCCGAAAAACAACCTGGCCTCATCTACACAGTGCCAGAGTTGGGCTCAAGTAGCATATTCAAGTCCCATTGCCCTCAACTGCAGGTTGCCGATGGAACATGAAAGGGGCTGGCCGGTGGTGCAGCGGTGAGGTCCACACCTTCTTGGTCTGTGGCCAGGGGTGAGCCGTGTGGACCCTCAGGGTGAGCCTGCTCACCACTGCTTCAGTCATTCTGGGGCAGGCGTCCGAGGTAGTGTAGAGGCAGATGGGAAGGGACGTTAGACAGGGCCAGACTTCCACAGCAATTACAGGAGCATTGCCAGCGGATGTGAGCTCAGCGATGCACTTCTGCCAAATCAAAACCGATTCAGAGTTGCAAAGAATAGAAAAACTGAAGCTGAAAATAAAAAATGAAAAACTGCATGCCAGTGAGAAGAATAAGATCTCTATGAAGAAACTTAGCAAAACAGGTGAAAGCCATGTCAATCGAAAAGTAACAAACGTTGGGGGAAAGAAATTCAAGAAGACACAAGGAGAAAGAAGGAAATTCCAAGATCTAGGAATGGAAGCATCAACACACTTGAAACGTCCATACCAGAGAAAGGAATCTCTGGATTCCATGCAATCCCAGTGAAAGTTGCAGCAATGTTTCCCACAGAGACAGAAGGGAGAATCTGAAAGTTTCTAGCCAGCAGACAGAGACTCTGAATAGGCAAACGAATCCTCAGGAAAACGAACAAAGCAGCACATATCACACTTTTCGAATAAAACCTATAGGACAAGTCACTATGTACCGAAATGGCACAGTCTGGGACCAAACACAGGCACACAGACCCATGCAACAGAATCGAGAGCCCAGAGCCCAACTCAAATGTACATGGACAGCCCATTTTCTGCCAGGAAGCCAAGAGGAGACAGTGGAGAAAGCAGAGTGTCTAAAATAAATGGTGCTGAGAAGCCTGCACAGCCACATGGAATACAATGAGAGTAGACCATGATGTTACACTTGGCACACACACCACCTAGAAATGGATTAAAGCCCTGAATGGCAGACTTGAAACCGTGAACCTTGTAGGAGAAGACCTAGGCAGAGAGCTCTTTGCCATCAGTCTGAGCCGCCTATATGGAAGAAGCATGTCTGACTGGGCAAGGGCAACAAAGGAATCACGAAACAAACGGGACCACATCAAATGCACACGCTTCTGCCCACTCAAGGAAACCTTCCACTCAATGCGAAGACAACACAACAACTGGGAGAGGATGTTTGCAAACCACACATCAGATACAGGGTGGAAACCCCAAAGATGCAATCAACTCGCACGTCTCCACTAGAAAAAAACAAGAAGCCAATGAAAACCTGGGCAAAAGATGGAAACAGAGATTTCTCCCAAGAAGATCGAAAGAGTGCCAGGAGGTGCATGAAAACTTGTTCACCATCATTAAATCTCAGGCCATGCAAATCCAAACTGGAATGACAAAGCAGCTCACTGTGCTGAGAATGGTTAAAAGGAACCAGACGGAAAACAGTACGTGTCATAGGGGAGATGGCAGAAGGGAAGCCTCCTGTACTGCCGGTGGGAGTGTAATCCGCTGCAACCACTATGCCAAGAGGTGTCGTGCTGCCTCAGAAGTTTAAGAATAGATGTGACATATGATCCAGTTATTCCTCTGCGGCCTGTTTATCCTAAGAACTCGGAAACACTACAACATAAAGACATGTGCACCGCTGGGTTCAGCCTAGCCTGACTCCCGCTATCCAAGACTAGGTAGCCGCCCTGGTGCCCAGCAAGGGATGAAGGCAGATGGAAGACGGGCTATAGGCCCACAATGGCATACCACTCAACCACAACAAAAGATGCAATCCAGCCATTTGTGATCACCTGTATAGCTGTGAGGGTTTTCGGGGAAGCGAAAGAAGCCCCAGGGAGAATGTCAGATACCATAGGATCTCATTTACAAGGAGAAGAAAAAGCAAGCAGTAACCAAGAGGTGACAAGGGACATTTGATTGGACATTCCCAGAGACAAAGCGCGGTGGTGTGGGAGGGTGAAAGAGATGATTAGGGACAAGAGTGCAGTTAGGGCCTGCCATTAGGCTTATGCCGCTGAAGATGATGTAACCTACACAGAAGTCTAAATAGATGAGGATGTAAATCCGAAAGATATAGGATGTTCTAATGCAGGGTTATGGCAATAAACTCACCTAAAATCAAAAATCCAAAAAGAGGTCCAGAATGACAGCATAAAGCTTTGGAGGCTGAAGAGATTACAGAAGGAGAACTTCCAAGGATGGAAAATCACCTCAAAATGCTTACTGATGCTACAGAAAGGTAGATCATTCAAAACAGTTGAAGAGGAATACTACTAAGAGAACATGATCAGTCCTAAAACCATGAACCAAGGGAAAATGTTACCGTCCATGATGTTACTAGTAATCACCTTCATGAATAATCCAAACAGGCCAACGACTTCCGAAGTTCAGGCAAAAGGTTGGTCCAAAAGAACAATTCAGGGCCGGCCCTGTGGTGGATCGTGTAAGTGCCCACGTTCCCCTTGGGCCCCGGGCCTCACTGTTTCACATCACGGGTGCAGATCACATTAGCAGTGTTAGGAAATATAGATTTCATGGTACACTGCAGACAGGGATCATAAAATAAGTAGCAATGGTGAGGTCACCTTATCAATACGCACAAGAAAAAGAACCGTGAGGCTTTTACAATCCATGAACGCATCTGGTACACTTCCCCAAAGGAAGAAGGAAGGAAAACATGGGACCTGCCAAGGTGGAATTGGCAGAGGGCTAGGAGATGACACGATCATTGCCCATCAGAGGATTGCCTGGGCAACTTCAACTTGGGAGGGAGTCCAGGACTTTCTCTGGGGAACGTCCACCCACTTGGCCATCTACATAAAATGTAAGAGGTAAAACCCAGGATAATCTTACAGGAAAGAAACCAGTGTCTAGAGAGAATGTAGCAGGCCTTACAAAGTTCGAGTAGAAAGTCAGAAACTGACAAGAAATCGAGAAAAAGGAAAACTATACTACCTGGAAAGGGTGAGGAGTCACACTGGCCTGTGATGGCTCTGAAACTCTGTGTGCACGCAGGTTGTCAGGACAACTTCGAATTTTGAGGTTGTTTATGACATCACGATGAACATGTCCGCCAAGATGGCCGAAAGGTTACAGACTGAGGATTGGCCTAGGCTAGGCTATTAAAGGGAGGGATACCCAGAAACAGCTTTGAAAAGCAGAAAGTGGACACAGAAACTGGAAGACATAAAACAGACGCTGATTCAAGGGGTAAGAAAGGAATCCTTGGCAAGAAGCGAGAATACAGGGACAAGCACTGAGAGGAGAACGTTGACATCTATTCAAGTCTATGGGGAGGCCATGCTGATTCAAGCTTGCAACTTGATTGGAAGCAAGAGGCCGGACTTGGGACTTATCAGACCTACGTGGTCCTTCTGCCTTAAGAATAAACCAAAGTCAAGAATGATGTCTTGAGGACGTTGAAGAGAAGAATCGATTCCTCGTTTCCTAAGCCCCTGGCATTCTTTGCAGATCAGTCTCACTTTCCATAGCTCTGGCGTCATGGGACCCCACTGGCTTCATGCTAATGTGTCCCAAGAGATTTCTTGGAAGCCTTGAAGGAATGGACCCCTGTCATGCTTGCGGTATGTCTCTTTGTTTGGAGTGCTCTACAAGGGTGCTGAAAAGCACCCTTTTCCACAGGGCTTCGTTCCTTCGTGAAGGCTGCCCTCCCAGGCTAGAGTGCTCAGTTTGCCTCCAATGAAATTTTCTCCCCCACCTCTTGCCGTAGACGGATCATTGATTATGTGTTTTGACACCATATGTAAGGAAGTGGGCTGAAAATCAGAACATTACAATTCTGTTTCAAGAAAAATAAACAGGCCATGGCTGAGGATGTAAGGCAAACAAATGGCACAGCCTATAGAAATAAAGTAAGCCCGTATCTAGACGGAATCTAGGGGAACGTTCCAGGATCAGGGGTGAAGTTCGAAACTTCCCAAATCCGGAAAAGAGACAGGAAAATATCTTTCCTGGAGAGAGGAATTCTTCAGATTTGTCTAATTTGTCTTGGAAACATTGTGTCCATGATGAGGGATGCTAGGACTACCTGGAATTTGGAGTTTCTGAGCTCAGGATGTCAAACCAAAACAGATGACCACGTGTTCTCAGTGCTTAGTTTGACCTAGGCTAGGACAGCAAAGACTCCTTCAAGTGACCGGTGCAAGTTCAAAGACAACAACCAAGAGACACGAAAGCACTCACACCTCGGCCTAGAGAACATACGGTGATTCAAGAAATGCAAAATTAATCACTTGAAATGAAGGAGAACGGACTGATAAGCATGTCTAAGAGAGATAGCTGAGAAGTACCATGACGATTATACTATGGAAAAGAGAAAAAGGTCCCAGAAAATGGAAGGCAAACGGAAATCACACCTGGATAATCCACAATGGAAGATGATGTCCGTCTTTAGACAGACTCTGCTGGAACGTTTGAAAGTCAGAGAAATTCACAAGCCAAAAGACGGCAGCAAACGTCAAGCCTGGGCTAAGTGGGAAGGGTGAGTTATAAGAATGCTCCAAGCGGGCCAGGAAACCGTGTGTCCATGAAGCTTGCCTGGGCAGCAGAGACACGATTATTACAATTCCTCTGACATCACAGTGGACCCGAAAAACAACCTGGCCTCATCTACACAGTGCCAGAGTTGGGCTCAAGTAGCATATTCAAGTCCCATTGCCCTCAACTGCAGGTTGCCGATGGAACATGAAAGGGGCCGGCCGGTGGTGCAGCGGTGAGGTCCACACCTTCTTGGTCTGTGGCCAGGGGTGAGCCGTGTGGACCCTCAGGGTGAGCCTGCTCACCACTGCTTCAGTCATTCTGGGGCAGGCGTCCGAGGTAGTGTAGAGGCAGATGGGAAGGGACGTTAGACAGGGCCAGACTTCCACAGCAATTACAGGAGCATTGCCAGCGGATGTGAGCTCAGCGATGCACTTCTGCCAAATCAAAACCGATTCAGAGTTGCAAAGAATAGAAAAACTGAAGCTGAAAATAAAAAATGAAAAACTGCATGCCAGTGAGAAGAATAAGATCTCTATGAAGAAACTTAGCAAAACAGGTGAAAGCCATGTCAATCGAAAAGTAACAAACGTTGGGGGAAAGAAATTCAAGAAGACACAAGGAGAAAGAAGGAAATTCCAAGATCTAGGAATGGAAGCATCAACACACTTGAAACGTCCATACCAGAGAAAGGAATCTCTGGATTCCATGCAATCCCAGTGAAAGTTGCAGCAATGTTTCCCACAGAGACAGAAGGGAGAATCTGAAAGTTTCTAGCCAGCAGACAGAGACTCTGAATAGGCAAACGAATCCTCAGGAAAACGAACAAAGCAGCACATATCACACTTTTCGAATAAAACCTATAGGACAAGTCACTATGTACCGAAATGGCACAGTCTGGGACCAAACACAGGCACACAGACCCATGCAACAGAATCGAGAGCCCAGAGCCCAACTCAAATGTACATGGACAGCCCATTTTCTGCCAGGAAGCCAAGAGGAGACAGTGGAGAAAGCAGAGTGTCTAAAATAAATGGTGCTGAGAAGCCTGCACAGCCACATGGAATACAATGAGAGTAGACCATGATGTTACACTTGGCACACACACCACCTAGAAATGGATTAAAGCCCTGAATGGCAGACTTGAAACCGTGAACCTTGTAGGAGAAGACCTAGGCAGAGAGCTCTTTGCCATCAGTCTGAGCCGCCTATATGGAAGAAGCATGTCTGACTGGGCAAGGGCAACAAAGGAATCACGAAACAAACGGGACCACATCAAATGCACACGCTTCTGCCCACTCAAGGAAACCTTCCACTCAATGCGAAGACAACACAACAACTGGGAGAGGATGTTTGCAAACCACACATCAGATACAGGGTGGAAACCCCAAAGATGCAATCAACTCGCACGTCTCCACTAGAAAAAAACAAGAAGCCAATGAAAACCTGGGCAAAAGATGGAAACAGAGATTTCTCCCAAGAAGATCGAAAGAGTGCCAGGAGGTGCATGAAAACTTGTTCACCATCATTAAATCTCAGGCCATGCAAATCCAAACTGGAATGACAAAGCAGCTCACTGTGCTGAGAATGGTTAAAAGGAACCAGACGGAAAACAGTACGTGTCATAGGGGAGATGGCAGAAGGGAAGCCTCCTGTACTGCCGGTGGGAGTGTAATCCGCTGCAACCACTATGCCAAGAGGTGTCGTGCTGCCTCAGAAGTTTAAGAATAGATGTGACATATGATCCAGTTATTCCTCTGCGGCCTGTTTATCCTAAGAACTCGGAAACACTACAACATAAAGACATGTGCACCGCTGGGTTCAGCCTAGCCTGACTCCCGCTATCCAAGACTAGGTAGCCGCCCTGGTGCCCAGCAAGGGATGAAGGCAGATGGAAGACGGGCTATAGCCCCACAATGGCATACCACTCAACCACAACAAAAGATGCAATCCAGCCATTTGTGATCACCTGTATAGCTGTGAGGGTTTTCGGGGAAGCGAAAGAAGCCCCAGGGAGAATGTCAGATACCATAGGATCTCATTTACAAGGAGAAGAAAAAGCAAGCAGTAACCAAGAGGTGACAAGGGACATTTGATTGGACATTCCCAGAGACAAAGCGCGGTGGTGTGGGAGGGTGAAAGAGATGATTAGGGACAAGAGTGCAGTTAGGGCCTGCCATTAGGCTTATGCCGCTGAAGATGATGTAACCTACACAGAAGTCTAAATAGATGAGGATGTAAATCCGAAAGATATAGGATGTTCTAATGCAGGGTTATGGCAATAAACTCACCTAAAATCAAAAATCCAAAAAGAGGTCCAGAATGACAGCATAAAGCTTTGGAGGCTGAAGAGATTACAGAAGGAGAACTTCCAAGGATGGAAAATCACCTCAAAATGCTTACTGATGCTACAGAAAGGTAGATCATTCAAAACAGTTGAAGAGGAATACTACTAAGAGAACATGATCAGTCCTAAAACCATGAACCAAGGGAAAATGTTACCGTCCATGATGTTACTAGTAATCACCTTCATGAATAATCCAAACAGGCCAACGACTTCCGAAGTTCAGGCAAAAGGTTGGTCCAAAAGAACAATTCAGGGCCGGCCCTGTGGTGGATCGTGTAAGTGCCCACGTTCCCCTTGGGCCCCGGGCCTCACTGTTTCACATCACGGGTGCAGATCACATTAGCAGTGTTAGGAAATATAGATTTCATGGTACACTGCAGACAGGGATCATAAAATAAGTAGCAATGGTGAGGTCACCTTATCAATACGCACAAGAAAAAGAACCGTGAGGCTTTTACAATCCATGAACGCATCTGGTACACTTCCCCAAAGGAAGAAGGAAGGAAAACATGGGACCTGCCAAGGTGGAATTGGCAGAGGGCTAGGAGATGACACGATCATTGCCCATCAGAGGATTGCCTGGGCAACTTCAACTTGGGAGGGAGTCCAGGACTTTCTCTGGGGAACGTCCACCCACTTGGCCATCTACATAAAATGTAAGAGGTAAAACCCAGGATAATCTTACAGGAAAGAAACCAGTGTCTAGAGAGAATGTAGCAGGCCTTACAAAGTTCGAGTAGAAAGTCAGAAACTGACAAGAAATCGAGAAAAAGGAAAACTATACTACCTGGAAAGGGTGAGGAGTCACACTGGCCTGTGATGGCTCTGAAACTCTGTGTGCACGCAGGTTGTCAGGACAACTTCGAATTTTGAGGTTGTTTATGACATCACGATGAACATGTCCGCCAAGATGGCCGAAAGGTTACAGACTGAGGATTGGCCTAGGCTAGGCTATTAAAGGGAGGGATACCCAGAAACAGCTTTGAAAAGCAGAAAGTGGACACAGAAACTGGAAGACATAAAACAGACGCTGATTCAAGGGGTAAGAAAGGAATCCTTGGCAAGAAGCGAGAATACAGGGACAAGCACTGAGAGGAGAACGTTGACATCTATTCAAGTCTATGGGGAGGCCATGCTGATTCAAGCTTGCAACTTGATTGGAAGCAAGAGGCCGGACTTGGGACTTATCAGACCTACGTGGTCCTTCTGCCTTAAGAATAAACCAAAGTCAAGAATGATGTCTTGAGGACGTTGAAGAGAAGAATCGATTCCTCGTTTCCTAAGCCCCTGGCATTCTTTGCAGATCAGTCTCACTTTCCATAGCTCTGGCGTCATGGGACCCCACTGGCTTCATGCTAATGTGTCCCAAGAGATTTCTTGGAAGCCTTGAAGGAATGGACCCCTGTCATGCTTGCGGTATGTCTCTTTGTTTGGAGTGCTCTACAAGGGTGCTGAAAAGCACCCTTTTCCACAGGGCTTCGTTCCTTCGTGAAGGCTGCCCTCCCAGGCTAGAGTGCTCAGTTTGCCTCCAATGAAATTTTCTCCCCCACCTCTTGCCGTAGACGGATCATTGATTATGTGTTTTGACACCATATGTAAGGAAGTGGGCTGAAAATCAGAACATTACAATTCTGTTTCAAGAAAAATAAACAGGCCATGGCTGAGGATGTAAGGCAAACAAATGGCACAGCCTATAGAAATAAAGTAAGCCCGTATCTAGACGGAATCTAGGGGAACGTTCCAGGATCAGGGGTGAAGTTCGAAACTTCCCAAATCCGGAAAAGAGACAGGAAAATATCTTTCCTGGAGAGAGGAATTCTTCAGATTTGTCTAATTTGTCTTGGAAACATTGTGTCCATGATGAGGGATGCTAGGACTACCTGGAATTTGGAGTTTCTGAGCTCAGGATGTCAAACCAAAACAGATGACCACGTGTTCTCAGTGCTTAGTTTGACCTAGGCTAGGACAGCAAAGACTCCTTCAAGTGACCGGTGCAAGTTCAAAGACAACAACCAAGAGACACGAAAGCACTCACACCTCGGCCTAGAGAACATACGGTGATTCAAGAAATGCAAAATTAATCACTTGAAATGAAGGAGAACGGACTGATAAGCATGTCTAAGAGAGATAGCTGAGAAGTACCATGACGATTATACTATGGAAAAGAGAAAAAGGTCCCAGAAAATGGAAGGCAAACGGAAATCACACCTGGATAATCCACAATGGAAGATGATGTCCGTCTTTAGACAGACTCTGCTGGAACGTTTGAAAGTCAGAGAAATTCACAAGCCAAAAGACGGCAGCAAACGTCAAGCCTGGGCTAAGTGGGAAGGGTGAGTTATAAGAATGCTCCAAGCGGGCCAGGAAACCGTGTGTCCATGAAGCTTGCCTGGGCAGCAGAGACACGATTATTACAATTCCTCTGACATCACAGTGGACCCGAAAAACAACCTGGCCTCATCTACACAGTGCCAGAGTTGGGCTCAAGTAGCATATTCAAGTCCCATTGCCCTCAACTGCAGGTTGCCGATGGAACATGAAAGGGGCCGGCCGGTGGTGCAGCGGTGAGGTCCACACCTTCTTGGTCTGTGGCCAGGGGTGAGCCGTGTGGACCCTCAGGGTGAGCCTGCTCACCACTGCTTCAGTCATTCTGGGGCAGGCGTCCGAGGTAGTGTAGAGGCAGATGGGAAGGGACGTTAGACAGGGCCAGACTTCCACAGCAATTACAGGAGCATTGCCAGCGGATGTGAGCTCAGCGATGCACTTCTGCCAAATCAAAACCGATTCAGAGTTGCAAAGAATAGAAAAACTGAAGCTGAAAATAAAAAATGAAAAACTGCATGCCAGTGAGAAGAATAAGATCTCTATGAAGAAACTTAGCAAAACAGGTGAAAGCCATGTCAATCGAAAAGTAACAAACGTTGGGGGAAAGAAATTCAAGAAGACACAAGGAGAAAGAAGGAAATTCCAAGATCTAGGAATGGAAGCATCAACACACTTGAAACGTCCATACCAGAGAAAGGAATCTCTGGATTCCATGCAATCCCAGTGAAAGTTGCAGCAATGTTTCCCACAGAGACAGAAGGGAGAATCTGAAAGTTTCTAGCCAGCAGACAGAGACTCTGAATAGGCAAACGAATCCTCAGGAAAACGAACAAAGCAGCACATATCACACTTTTCGAATAAAACCTATAGGACAAGTCACTATGTACCGAAATGGCACAGTCTGGGACCAAACACAGGCACACAGACCCATGCAACAGAATCGAGAGCCCAGAGCCCAACTCAAATGTACATGGACAGCCCATTTTCTGCCAGGAAGCCAAGAGGAGACAGTGGAGAAAGCAGAGTGTCTAAAATAAATGGTGCTGAGAAGCCTGCACAGCCACATGGAATACAATGAGAGTAGACCATGATGTTACACTTGGCACACACACCACCTAGAAATGGATTAAAGCCCTGAATGGCAGACTTGAAACCGTGAACCTTGTAGGAGAAGACCTAGGCAGAGAGCTCTTTGCCATCAGTCTGAGCCGCCTATATGGAAGAAGCATGTCTGACTGGGCAAGGGCAACAAAGGAATCACGAAACAAACGGGACCACATCAAATGCACACGCTTCTGCCCAGTCAAGGAAACCAGTGACTCAATGCCAAGAGAGCACAACAACTGGGAGAGGATGTTTGCAAACCACACATCGGACAAGGGGTGAAAAGCCCAAAGATACATTCAACTCACACGTCTCCACAAGAAAAACAAGCCAATGAAAACCTGGGCAAAAGATGGAAACAGAGATTTCTCCCAAGAAGATCAAACGAGGGCCAACAGGTGCATGAAAACTTGTTCACCATCATTAAGTCTCAGGCCAATGCAAATGCAATCTGCGAGGACACAGCAGCTCACTCTGGTCAGAATGGCTATAAGGAAGCAGAAAGGAAACAAGTGTCAGAGAGGATGTGGAGAGAAGGGAAGCCTCCTGTACTGCTGGTGGGAGTGTAAACCGGTGCAGTCAGTACTCCAACCACTGTGGAACTGCCTCAGAAATTGAAGAATCCATGTCCCATAAGATCCAGCTATTCCTGTGTGGTGTGTTTATCCAAAGAACTCGGAAACACTACTGCATAAAGACATGTGCACCACTGAGTTCACCACAGCCTTCCTCCCTCTATCCAAGACTTGGAATCCGCCCTGGTGACCCAGAAAAGGAGGAATTCAGAAGGAAGATGGGCTATACCCACACAATGGCATACCTCTTAGCCGGAACAAATGATGTAATCCAGCCATTAGTGACCACCAGAATGGCTGTGAAGGTTTTAGGAGAAGTGAAACAAGCCCCAGGGAGAAAGTCAAATACTGTAAGATCTCACTTACAAGGAGAAGAAAAGACAAGCAGTAACCAGTATTGGCACGGGACATTTGATTAAGGGTTACCAGAGGCAAAGCGGTGAGGTGGGGTAGGGTGAAACAGATGATTAGGCACAAGTGTGTGGTAAGAGCCTGTGATTCAGCTTACTCTGGTGAAGATGATGTAACCTACACAGAAGTCTAAACCGATGAGGATGCAAATCTGAAAGATATAGGATGTTCTATCGCAGCGTTATGGCAATAAATTCACCTAAAATCAAAAATCCAAAAAGGGGTTCAGAATGAAGGCATAGAGCTTTGGGGGCTGAAAGAGATTAGAGAAGGTGAACTTCCAAGGATGGAAAATCACCTCAAAATGCTTACTGATGTTACAGAAAAGTAGACCATTCCAAAAAGAGGAAGAGGAATACTTCCAAGAGAACATGATCCGTCCTAAACCCATGAACCAACGGAAAATGCTACCATCCATGATGTTACTACTAATCACCTTCGCGCATAATCCAAACAGGCCCACGTCTTCCCAAGTTCAGGAAAAGGGTTCGTCCAAAAGTCAAAATCAGGGCTGTCACTGTGGTGGAGCGGGTAAGTGCCGACGTTCCGCTTGGGCGGCCAGGCCCTCACTGTTTCACATCACGGGTGCACATCACATTAGCAGTGGTAGGAAATATAGATTTCATGGTACAGTGCGGACAGAGGTCATAAATAAGTAGCAATTGTGAGGATACCTTATCAATACGCGCCAGAAAAAGAACCATGAGAATATTACAATCTATGAAGGCATCTGGTACACTTCCCCAAAGGCAGAAGGAAGGAAAACTTGTGACCTGCCAAGGTGGAATTGGCAGAGTGCTAGGAGATGACACGATCATTGTGCATCACAGGATTGTCTGGGCAACTTCAACTTGGGATGGAGTCCAGGACTTTCTCTGGGGAAGGTCCACCCACTTGGCCATCTACCCAAGATATAAGAGAAACAACCCAGGATAATCTTACAGGAAAGAAACCAGTGTCTAGAGAGAATGTAGCAGGCCTTTCAAAGTTCGAGGAGAAAGTGAGAAACCGACAAGAAATCCAGAGAAAGGAAAACCATCCTACCTGGAAAGGGCGAGGAGTCGGACTGACCTGAGATGGCTCTGAAAGTGTGTGCATGGAGGTTGTCAGGACAACTTAGAATTTTGAGGTTGTTTATGACAACACGGTGAATATGTCCCCCATGATAGCCGCATGGTTACAGTCTAAGGATTGGCCTACGCTAGGCTATTAAAGGGAGAGATACCCAGAAACAGCTTTGACAAACAGAAAGCAGGCACAGAAACTGGAAGAGATGAAACAGACTGTGAATCAAGGGATAAGAAAGGAATCCTTGGCAAGAAGCGAGAATAGAGGGACAAGCCCCGAGAGGAGAACGTTGTCATCTATTCAAGTCTATGGGGAGGCCATGCTGATTCAAGCTTGCAACTTGATTGGAAGCAAGAGGCCGGACTTGGGCCTTATCAGACCTACGTGGTCCTTCTGCCTTAAGAATAAGCCAAAGTCAAGAATGATGTCTTGAGGACGTTGAAGAGAAGAATCGATTCCTCGTTTCCTAAGCTCCTGGCATTCTTTGCAGATCAGTCTCACTTTCCATAGCTCTGGTGTCACGTGGGCCCACTGGGTACATGCTAATGTGTCCCAAGAGATGTCTTGGACGCCTTGAAGGAATGGACACCTGTCACGCTTGGGGCATGTCTCTTTGTTTGGAAGGGCTCTACAAGTGTGCTGAAAAGCACCCTTTTCCAGGGGGTTCGTTCCTTTGTGAAAGCTGCCACCCAGACTGGAGTGCTCAGTTTGGCTCCAATGAAATTCTCTCCCTGTACCTCTTGCCCTAGAAGGATTATTGAATATGTATTTTGACACCACATGTAAGGAAGTGGGCTGAAAATTAGAACATTACAATTCTGTTTCAAGAAAAATAAACAGGCCAGGGCTGAGGATGTAAGACAAAGAAATGGCACAGCCTATAGAAATGAGGCAAGCCCGTATCTAGATGGAATCTAGGGGAACGTTCCAGGATCAGGGGTGAAGTTCGAAACTTCCCTAATCCAGTGAAGTGACAGAAAAATATCTTTCCTGGAGAGAGGAATTCATCAGATTTGTCTAATTGGTGTCAGACACATTGTGTCCCTGAAGGGAGATGCCAGGACCACCTCGAATTTGGAGTTTCTGATCTCAGGATGTCAAACAAACCCAGATGACCACGTGTTCTCAGTGCTTAGTTTGACCTAGGCTAGGATAGCAAAGATTCCTACAAGTGACCGGTGTAAATTCAAAGACAACATCCAAGAGTCACGAAAGCATTCATGCCTTGGCCTAGAGAACATACGGTGATTCAAGAAATGCAGAATTAATCACTTCGAATGAAGGAGAACAGACTGATAAGCATGTCTAAGGGAGACAGCTGAGAAAGACCATGATGATTATACTCTGGAAAAATAAAAAAGAGGTCCCAGAAAATGGAAGGCGAACAGAAATCACACCTGAATAATCCACAATGAACGATGATGTCAGTCTTTAGACAGACTCTGGTTGATCATTTGAAAGTCAGAGAAATTCACTACCCAAAACACAGCAGTGAATTTCAAACCTGGGCTAACTGGGAAGGGTGAGTTATGAGACTGCTCCAAGCGGGCTCTGAAACCCTGTGTCTATGAAGATTGCCGGGACAGCAGAGACACAATTATGACGAATCCTCTGACAGCACAGTGGACACGAAAAACAACCTGGCCTCATCTACACAGTGCCAGAGTTGGGCTCAAGTAGCATATTCAAGTCCCATTGAACTCAACTGCAGGTTGCCAATGGAACAGGAGAGGGGCTGACCGGTGGTGCAGCGGTAAGGTCCGCAGCTTTTGTGTCAGTGGCCCGAAGTGGGCCGGGTGGAATGATGGGGCTGAGCCTCCTCACCACTGCTACAGTCATTGTGCGGCAGCCGTCTGAGGTAGTGTAGAGGCAGATAGGAAGGGACGTTAGACAGGGCCAGACTTCCACAGCAAATACAGGAGCATTGTCAGCAGATGTGAGGACAGCAATGCAATTCTGCCAAAACAAAACCAATTGAATGTTGCAAAGAATAGAAAAACTGAAGCTAAACAAACAAAAAAAAAAACAGCTTGCCAGTGAGAAGAATAAGATCTTTATGAAGAACCTTAGCAAAACAGGTGAAAGCTATGTAAATCGAAAACTATCAAATGTGTGAGGAAAGAAATTCAAGAAGACACAAGGAGAAAGAAGGAAATTCCAAGATCTAGGAATGGAAGCATCAACACACTTGAAACGTCCATACCAGAGAAAGGAATCTCTGGATTCCATGCAATCCCAGTGAAAGTTGCAACAATATTGGCCACAGAGACAGAAGAGGGAATCTGAAAGTTTCCAGCCAGCAACAAGAGACCCTGAATAGGCAAAGGAATCTTCAGGAAACAGAACAAAGCAGGACGTGTCACACTTTCTGATTTCAACATATAGAATGAAGCAATAGGTACCGAAATGTCACAGTCTGGGCCCAAAAACAGGCACGCAGACCCATGCAACAGAGTCGACAGCCCAGAGCCCAAGTGAAACGTACATGGACAGCCCATTTTGTACCAGGGAGCAAGAGGAGACAGCGGAGAAAGGAGAGTCTCTACAATAAACGGTGCTGGGAAGCCTGCACAGCCACATGGAACACAACGAGAGTACACCATGCTCTTACACCTGGCACACACACCACCTCGAAATGGATTAAAGCCTTGAATGGCAGACTTGAAACCGTGAACCTTGTAGGAGAAGACCTAGGCAGAGTGCTCTTTGCCATCTGTCTGAGCCGCCTGTTTGGAAGAAGCAAGTCTGACTGGGCAAGGGCAACAAAGTAAACAAGAAACAAACGGGACCACATCAAATGCACACACTTCTGCCCAGTCCAGGAAACCATCGACTCAATGCCAAGACAGCACAACAACTGGGAGAGGATGTTTGCAATGCACACATCGGACCAGGGGTGAAAACCCCAAAGATACAATCAACTCACACGTCTCCACAAGAAACACAACAAGCCAATGAAAACCTGGGCGAAAGATGGAGACAGAGATTTCTCCCCAGAAGATCGAAAGACGGCCAACAGGTGCATGAAAACTTGTTCACCATCATTAAGTCTCAGGCCAATGCAAATCCAAACTGCAAGGACATGGCAGCTCACTGTGGTCAGAATGGCTATAAGGAAGCAGACAGGAAACAAGTGTCAGAGAGGAGGTGGAGAGAAGGGAAGCCTCCTGCACTGCTGGTGGGAGTGTAAACCGGTGCAGCCAGTACTCCAAGCGGTGTGGAACTGCCTCAGAAATTGAAGAATCCATGTCCCATATGATCCAGCTATTCCTCTGTGGCGTGTTTATCCAAAGAACTTGGAAAAACTAACGCATAAAGACATTTGCACCGCTGAGTTCAGCACAGCCTTACTGCCGCTGTCCAAGACTTGGAAGCCGCCCTGGTGCCCAGCAAGGGACTAATGGAGAAGGATGATGGGCTATAGCCACACAATGGCATACCACTCAGCCAGAACAAGGTATGCAATCCAGCCATTTGTGACCACCAGAATGACTGTGAGGGTTTTAGGGGAAGTGAAACAAGCCCTAGGGAGAAAGTCAAAGGGGTAGGATCTCACTGACAAGGAGAAGGAAAAGCAAGCACTACCCAACAAGTGGCACAGGACATTTGATCGGGGGTTCCCAGAGGCAAAGCGGGGCGGTGGGGAAGGGTGACAGAGATGATGAGGCACAAGTGTGTGCTGAGGACCTGTGATTCGGCTTAGGTTGTTGAAGATGATGTAAGCTCCACAGAAGTCTAAATCGATGAGGATGCAAAGCAGAAAGATATAGGATGTTCTAATGCAGGGTTATGGCAATAAATTCACCTAAAATCAAAAATCCAAAAAGGGGTCCAGCATGACGGCATAAAGCTTTGGGGCTGAAAGAGATTAGAGAAGGTGAACTTCCAAGGATGGAAAATCACCTCAAAATGCCTACTCATGCTACAGGAATGTAGACCATTCCAAACAGATGAAGAGGAATACTACCAAGAGAACATGATCCGTCCTAAACCCATGAACCAGCGGAAAATGTTACCGTCCATGATGTTACTAGTAATCACCTTCATGAATAATCCAAACAGGCCCACGTTTTCCCAAGTTCAGGCAAAAGGTTGGTCCAAAAGTCCAATTCAGGGCCGGCCCTGTGGTGAAGCAGATAAGTTTCCACCTTCCGCTTCAGCACCCCGGCCTCACTCTTTCACATCACGGGTGCAGATCACATTAGCAGTGTTAGGAAATATAGATTTCATGGTACTCTGCGGACAAGGACCATCAATAAGTTGCAATTGTGAGGATAAGTTATCAAAACTCACCAGAAAAAGAGCCATTAGAATATTACAATCTATGAACGCATCTGGTACACTTCCCCAAAGGAAGAAGAAAGGAATACATGTGACCTGCCAAGGTGGAATTAGCAGAGTGCTAGGAGATGACACAATCATTGCACATCGGAGGATTGCCTGGGCAACTTCAACTTGGGAGGGAGTACAGGGTTTTCTCAGGGGAAGGTCCACCCACTTGGCCATCTACACAAGGCATAAGAGATACAACCCAGGATAATCTTACAGGAAAGAAACCAGTGTCTAGAGAGAATGTAGCAGGCCTTTCAAAGTTCGAGGAGAAAGTTAGAAACTGACAAGAAATCTGGAAAAAGGAAAACTATCCTACCTGGAAAGGCTGAGGAGTCAGACTGGTCTGAGATGGCTCTGAAACTCTGTGTGCATAGAGGTTGTCAGGACAACTTAGAATTTTGAAGTGGTTTATGACATCACAGTGAACATGCCCACCAAGATGTCCGCATGGTTACAGTCTGAGGCTTGGCCTTGGCTAGACTATTAAAGGGAGAGACACCCAAAAACAGCTTTGATAAACAGAAAGTGGACACCAAAACTGGAGGAGATAGAACAGACTCTGATTCAAGGGGTAAGAAAGGAATCCTTGGCAAGAAGCGAGAATAGGGGACAAGAACTGACAGGAGATCATTTTCATGTATTCAAGTCTATGGGGAGGCCATGTTGATTCAAGCTTGAAACTTGATTGGAAACAAGAGGCCAGACTTGGGGCTCATCTGATCTACTTTGTCCTTTTGCCTTAAGCACAATCCAAAGTCAAGAATGATGTCTTGAGGACATTGAAGTGAATAACCGATGCCTGCTTTCCTAGGCCCAGGGCTTTCTTTGATGATCAGTCTGACTTTCCCTACCTCTGGTGGCACGGGGGCCGACTGGGTACACGCTAATGTGTTCCAAGAGATTTCTTGGAAACCTTGAAGGAATGGACCCCTGTCATGCTTGGGGTATGTCTCTTTGTTTGGAAGGACTCTACAAGGGTGCTGAAAAGCACCCTTTAGCGTAGAACTTAGTTCCTTTGTGAAGGCTGCCCTCCCAGTCTGGAGTGCTCACTTTGGCTCCAATGAAATTCTCTCCCCCTACCTCTTGCCACATAAGGATTATTGATTATGTGTTTTGACACCATATGTAAGGAAGTGGGCTGAAAATTAGAACATTACAATTGTGTTTCAAGAAAAATAAACAGGCAAGGTCTGAGGATTTAAGTCAAACAGATGGCACAGCCTATAGAAATAAGGTGAGCCCGTATCTAGACGGAATCTAGGCGAACGTTCAAGGATTGGGGGTCAAGTTCGAAACTTCCCAAATCCAGAAAATAGACAGAAAAATATCTTTCTTGGAGAGAAGAATTCATCAGATTTCTCTAATTTGTCTCGGAAACATTGTGTTCCTGAAAGGGGTTGCCAGGACCACCTCGAAGTTGGAGTTTCTGATCTCAGGATGTCAAACAAACCCAGATGACCACGTGTTCTCAGTGCTTATTTTGACCTCGGCTAGGATAGCAGAGATTCCTACAAGTTACCAGTGCAAATTCAAAGAAAACAAGCAAGAGTCACGAAAGCACTCACACCTCAGCCTAGAACACATGAGGTCATTAAAGAAATACAAAATGAATCACTTGGAATGAAGGAGAACGAACTGATTAGCATGTCTAAGGGAGACAGCTGAGAAAGACCATGACGAGTATACTATAGAAAAGAAAAAAAGGTCCCAGAAAATGGAAGGCCAACAGAAATCACATCTGAATAATCCACAATGAAAGATCATGTCCGTCTTTAGACAGACTCTGCTTGAACGTTTCAAAGTCAGAAAAATTCACAAGCCACAAAACAGCAGCGAAGGTCAAACCTGGGCTAACTGGGAAGGGTGAGTTATGAGACTGCTCCAAGCAGGCTCTGAAACCCTGTGTCCATGAAGCTTGCCAGGACAGCAGAGACACAATTATGACAAATCCTCTGAAATCACAGTGTAGACGAAAATCAACCTGGCCTTATCTACATTGCCAGAGTTGGGCTCAAGTAGCATATTCAAGTCCCATTGCACTCAACTGCATCTTGCCAGTGGAACAAGAAAGGTGCCGGCCGGTGGTGCAGTGGTGAGGTCTGCACCTTCTGGTTTAGTGGCCCGGGTTCGGCCGATTGGAATACTGGGGGTGAGCCTGCTCACCACTGCTTCAGTCATTATGGGGAATACGTCCGAGGTATTTCAGAGGCAGATGGGAAGGGACGTTAGACAGGGCCAGACTTCCACAGCAAATACAGGAGCATTGTCAGCAGTTGTGAGCTCAGTGATGCACTTCTGCCAAAACAAAACCAGTTAAAAGTTGCAAAGAATAGAAAAACTGAAGCTAAAAAAAAATGCAGCTTGCTAGTGAGAAGAATAAGATCTTTATGAAGAACCTTAGCAAAACAGGTGAAAGCTATGTCAATCGCAAACTAGCATACGTTTGGGGAAAGAAATTCAAGGAGACACACGGAGAAAGAAGGATATTCCTGGATCTGGGAATGGAAGAATTAACACACTTGAAACGTCCATACTGGAGAAAGGAATCTCTGGATTCCATGAAATCCCAGTCAAAGTTGCAGCAATATTGGCCACAGAGATAGAAGAGAGAATCCGAAAGTTTCTAGCCAGCAACAAGAGACCCTGACTAGGCAAAGGAATCCTCAGGAAAACGAAAAAGGCAGGACGTGTCACACTTTCTGATTTCAACATATAGGACGAAGCGCTATGTACCAAAACGGCACGGTCTGGGCCCAAAAACAGGCACGCAGACCCATGCAACAGAATCGACAGCCCACAGCCCAACTCAAACGCATATGTAAATCCCATTTTGGTCCAGAAAGTCAAGAGGAGACAGTGGAGAAAGGAGAGTCTGTACAGTAAACGGTGCTGGGAAGCCTGCACAGCCACATGGACACAACGAGAGTAGACCATGCTCTTACACCTGGCACACACACCACCTCGAAATGGATTAAAGCCTTGAATGGCAAACTTGAAACCGTGAACCTTGTAGAAGAAGACCTAGGCAGAGTCTACTTTGCCATCTGTCTGAGCCACCTATTTGGAAGAAGCATGTCGGACCGGGCAAGGGCAACAAAGCAAACAAGAAACAAATGGGACCACATCAAATGCGCACGCTTCTGCCCACTCAAGGAAACCATCGACTCAATGCAAAGAGAGCACAACAACCATGGGAGGCTGTTTGCAAAGCACACATAGGACAACGGTTGAAAAGCCCAAAGATATAATCAACTCGCATGTCTCCACAAGAAAAAAAACAACAAGCCAATGACAACCTGGGCAAAAGATGGAAACAGAGATTGCTCCCAAGAAGATTGAAAGAGGGCCAACAGCTGCATGAAAACTTGTTCACCATCATTAAGTCTCAGGCCAATGCAAATCCAAACTGCAAGGACATAGCAGCTCACTGTGGTCAGAATGGCTATAAGGAAGCAGACAGGAAACAAGTGTCAGAGAGGAGGTGGAGAGAGTGGAAGCCTCCTGCACTGCTGGTGGGAGTGTAAAACGGTGCAGCCACTACTCCAAGCGGTGTGGAACTGCCTCAGAAATTTAAGAATCCGTGTCTCATATGATCCAGCTATTCCTCTGTGGTGTGTTTATCCAAAGAACCCGGAAACACTACTGCATAAAGACATGTGCACCGCTGAGTTCACCACTGCACTACTGCCACTATTGAAGACTTGGAAGCCGCCCTGGTGCCCAGCAATGGACAAATGCAGAAGGAAAATATGCTATAGCCACACAATGGCATACCACTCAGCCGGAACAAAGGATGCAATCCAGCCATTTGTGACCACCAGAATGGCTATGAGGGTTTTAGGAGAGGTGAATCAAGCCCCAGGGAGAAAGTCAAATACCATAGGATCTCACTTACAAGGAGAAGAATAAGCAAGCACTAAATAACAGGTGGCACGGGACATTTAATTGGGGGTTCCACACGTAAAGAGGGGCGGTGGGGGAGGGTGAAAGAGATGATGAGGCACAAGTGTGTGGTGAGGGCCTGTCATTAGGCTTACGCTGGTGCAGATGATGTAAGCTACGCAGAAGTCTAAATTGATGAGGATGCAAATCTGAAAGATAAAGGATGTTCTAATTCAGGGTTATGGCAATAAATTCACCAAAACTCAAAAATCCAAAAAGTGGTCCAGAATGACGGCATAAATCTCTGGGGGCTGAAAGAGATTAGAGAAGGTGAACTTCCAAGGATGGAAAATCACCTCAAAATGCTTACTGATGCTACAGAAAGGTAGACCATTCCAAACAGATGAAGAGCAATACTACCAAGAGAACATGATCCGTCCTAAACCCATGAACCAACGGAAAATGTTACCGTCCATGATTTTACTACTAATCACCTTCATGAATAATGCAAACAGGCCCACGTCTTCCCAATTCAGGCAAAAGGTTGGTCCAAAATTACAATTCAGGGCCATCTCTGTGATGGAGCGCATAAGTGCCCACGTTCCTCTTGGGCGGCCCAGGCCTCACTGTTTGACATCACGGGTGCAGATCACATTAGCAGTGTTAGGAAATATAGATTTCATGGTAATATGCGGACAGGGATGATAAATAAGTTGCAATTGTGAGGATACGTTATCAATACGCACCACAAAATGAACCATGAGAATATTACAATCTATGAACGAATCTGGTACACTTCCCCAAAGGAGAAAGGAAGGAAAACATGTGACCTGCCAAGGTGGAATATGCAGAGTGCTAGGAGATGACACAATCATTGCACATCACAGGATTGCCTGGGCAACTTCAACTTGGGAGGGAGTCCAGGGTTTTCTCAGGGGAAGGTCCACCCACTTGGCCATCTACACAAGGTGTAAGAGATACAACCCAGGATAATCTTACAGGAAAGAAACCAGTGTCTAGAGAGAATGTAGCAGGCCTTCAAAGTTCGAGAAGAAAGTTAGAAACTGACAAGAAATCCAGAGAAAGGAAAACTATCCTACCTGGAAAGGGTGAGGAGTCAGACTGGTCTGAGATGGCTCCGAAACTCTGTGCGCATGGAGGTTGTCAGGACAAGTTAGAATTTTGAGGTTTTTTTATGGCACCACAGTGACCATGTCCCCGTCGTTTTCTAACTTTCTCTTCTAACTTTGAAAAGGTCTACTACATTCTCTCTACACACAGGTATCTTTCCTTTAAGATTATTCTTGGTTTTATCTCTTATCTTTTGTGGATATGGTTAAACTGGTGGACTTTCCCCGGAGACAGTCATGGAGGCCATCCCAAGCTGAAGTTGCCCATTCAATTGCCTGATGCACAATGATCATGTGATCTCCCAGCAGTCTGACAATTCCACCTTGGCAAGTCACATGCTTTCATTCCTTCATCATTTGGGGAAGTGTACCTGATGCGTTCACAGATTGTAATATTCTCAAGGTTCACTTTCTGGTGTGTATTGATAAGGTCTCCTCACCATTTCTACTTGTTTATGTTCTCTGTGCCCATCAAACCGTGTAATCTGGATTTCCTAATGCTTGTAATATGGTCTACACCCGTGATGCTAACCTTTGAAACCCAGTCAACTCAAGCGGAACATGTGCACTTACACGCTACACCACAGGGCTGGCCCTGAATTGGACTTTTGGACCAAACTTTGGCCTGAACTTCGGAATATGTTGGCCTGCTTCGATCATTTGTGAAGGGAATCAGTAGTAACATCATGGATGGTAACATTTTCCATCGGGTCATGTGTTTGGCTCGGACAATGTTCTCTTGCTAGTATTCCTCTTCATCTCTTTGCAAAGGTCTACCTTTCAGTAGCATCATTAAGCATTTGGAGGTGATTGCCAATCGTTGGAAGCTCATCTTCTCTAATCTCTTTCAGCCTCCAAAGCTTTAGGCCGTAAATCTGCACCCCTCTTTGGAGTTTTGATTTTATGTGAATTGATTGTCATAACCCTACATTGTAAGATCCTATAGCTTTCAGATCTACATCCTCATAGATTTAGACTTCTGTGTAAGTTACATCATCTTCACCACCGTAAGCCTAATTACAGGCCCTCACCACACACTTGTGCCTAATCAGCTCTTTCTCCCTCCGGTGGCCGCCCCCATTTCCCTCTGGGAACTACCAATCCTATGTCACGTGCTACCTGTTTGTTGGTCCATTTTTCCTCTTCTCCTTGTGCATGAGATCCTGTGGTATTTGACCTTTCCCCAGGGCTTTTTTCAGTTCCCCTAATACCCTCAGGAGCCTTTCTGGTGTTCACAAATGGCGGCACTGCCTCCGTTCCTACAACTGAGTGTTATGCCATTGTGTGGCTATAGCCCATCTTCCTTCTTTTTCCGTCACATGATGGCCACCAGGGAGGCCTCGAAGTCTTGGATATCGGGAGTAAGGCTGTGGTGAGCACAGTGGTGCACGGATCTCTATGCGTTAGTGTTTCCAAGTTCTTTGGATAAATATGCTGCCAAGGACTACCTGGATCTTATGGTAGATGGATTCTGACATTTCTGAGGCTGTTCCACACAGCTTTGCCTAGTGGCTGCACCGGTTTACACTCCCACCATCAGTGCAGGAAGCTTCTCTTCTCTCCACCTCCTCTCCGAAACCTGTGGTTTCCTGTCTTCCTCCTTATAGCCCTCTGACCACTGTGAGCTGCTATCTCAGTGCCGTTCGGATTCACATTGACCAGAGACTTAATGATGATGAGCATGTTTTCATATAGCCTGTTGGCCATCTTTCTATCTTCCTGGGAGAAATGTCTGTTTCCATCTTTTTAACAGGTTGTATTGGGCTCGTTGTTTTTTTTTCCTCTGGAGACATATGAGTTCATTGGATCTTTTGGCTATTCACCTCTTCTCCAATGTGTGGTTTGCAAACATCCTGTCACAGTTGTTGTGCTGTCTTTGCATTGAGCCGATGGTGTTGTTGGCTGGGCAGAAGGTTCTGCGTTGGATGGAGTCCTGCTTGATTCTTGTTTCCTTTGTTGCCATTGCTCAGTCACACATGCTTCTTCCAAACAGGCAGCCAAGCCAGATGGCAAAGAGCAAGCTGCCTGCGTTTTCTCCTCGTAGTGTCACGGTTTCAAGTCTTCCATTCAAAGCCTGAATCCATTTCAAGGTGGTGTGTGTGCCTGGTGTAACATCATGGTCTACTCTCATTGTGTTACATGCGGCTGTGCAGTCTACCCAGCACCGTTTCTTGTCGAGACTCTACTTTCTCTGCTGTCTCCTCTTGGCTCCCTGGTCGTAAATGGGCTGTCCATGGATGTGTGAGTTGACCTCTGGGGTCTCGATTCTGTTGCATGGGTCTGTGTGCCTATTTTGGAGTCCAGGCTGTGCTGTTTTGGGACCCAGCTCTTTGTTCTATATGTGGCAATCAGAAAGGGTGATAATTGCTGCTTTGTTCTTTTTCCTCAGGATTCCTGTGTCTATTCAGTGTCCTTTGTTGCTGGATAGAAACTTTAGGATTCTCTCTCCTATTTGTGTGGGACAGATTGCTGCAACTTTGACTGGGACTGCATGGAATCCAGGCATTGCTTTGTCGTCAAAAATAATCCATAACCAATCTATAAATGAAACTTTTGTGAGCTTACTCTGAGCTTAAATCTGAGGATTATAACCCGGGCATCAAAGAAGTGGGGTGCACAGACTGGTTATATGCTCCCAGAGAGGATGTTTCACATAGGATTGAAATGTCCCATTTACAATAGTCACGAGACTACTCTGTTGGCACAGCGATTGATGGAAATAGCAGGTAGGTCTTCTGTCTCAGTGAACACAGCAGGTTGGCGGTCTGTTGCCTCCAGCTGACTGGTCACAGGTGGGCTGGGTGGTCAAATGTGAGTGCAGCAATCTGTTCATTGCCTAGGACAAAATGCTTATCCCTAAGGAAATGTTAATGTTGGGGAAGTTGCACCTTTATCTTAAGGGCCATTGGAAATGTCTAAGCAGATATGCAATGCGTGCTAAATAGCCATAGTCAGGCCCTTTTGGAAAAAACAAAATCAGGTCGAATTAGGTCTATACCAAATGGCTTCCTCATATACTCCAATATATCCTATTGCTTCCCATTTTTATTTGTCAGCTTTCTGCCGTATGGACGTTTCAAGTGTGTCCGTTGTTCCATTCGAAGGGCATGGAATAGCCTTGCATTGCCTTGTGACTTGTGGAATTTCTTTCCCCAAAACTTTGCTAGTTTTTGGTTTCCATCGCTTTCTCCTGTTTGGCAAAGGTTATTCGTAGATATAATTTTCTTCTCACTGGCATGGGTCTTTTTTATTTTGAGGTTCAGCTTTTCTATTCTTTGCAACTTTTAATTGGTTTTGTTTTGGCAGATGTTTATGGCTGTGCTCAAATCTGCTGGCCATGCCGCTGTATTCTCTGAGGAAGAGTGGTGCTCTCTAAAGTCGCTTCCCATCTGCCTCTACACTAGGTCACACGCCTGGCACAGAATGGCTGGACGATCATTGAGGAGGCTGACCCCCAGGATTCCACGTCGCTGACCATGGGCTATCGACCCAAATGAAGTGGACTCCACACTGCCCCACTGGCCAGCCCCTTTCATGTTCCATTGGCAACCTGCAGTTGAGTGGAATGGGACTTGAATATGCTACTTGAGCCCAAATCTGGCCCTGTGTAGATGCGGCCAGCCTGTTTATCTGGCACACTGTGATGTCGGAGGATTTGTCAGAATCGTGTCTCCTCTGTCCAGTCTAGCTTCGTGGACACAGGCTTCAGAGCCTGCGGGGAGCAGTCTCATAACTCACCCTTCCCAGTTAGACCAGGTTTGACCTTCGCTGTAATTTTTGGGGTTGTGACTTTCTCAGACTTTCAAGCGTTCAAGCAGAATCTGTCTAAAGACTGACGTCTATCACTGTGGATTATTCACTTGTGATTTCTGTTGGCCTTCCATTTGACAGGACCTTATTTTCTTTTCCATCGTCCAATCATCATGGTCTTTCTGAGGTATCTCCCTTTGGTATGCTTATCAGTGCGTTCTCCTTCATTCCAAGTTATGAATTTTGCATTTCTTTAATCACCTTAGGTTCTGTAGGCCGAGGTGTGAGTCCTTTCCTGGTTGTTGGGCGTTGTCTTGGAATTTTTACAGGTCACTTGTAGGAATCTTTGCTATCCTGGTCGAGTTGACACTGCGCTCTGAGAACTCGTGGTCATCTTGGCTGGTTTGACATTCTGAGATCAGAAACTCCAGATTCGTGGGGGTCCTGGCAACCGCCTTCACAGACAGTATGTTTCTGAGACAAGTTCGCAAAATCTGATGAACTCCTCTCTCCAGCTAACAGATTTTTCTGTCTCTTTTCTGGATTTGGGAAATTTCGAACTTAACCCCTGATCCTTGGGCGCTCCACCAGATTAGGTCTAGATACTGGCTTACTTTATTTCCACAGGGTTTTCTATTGGTTTGACTTACATCCTCAGCTCTGGCATGTGTAGTTTTCTTTAAATATAATGGTAGTGTTCTAATTTTCAGCCAACCCCCTTCCATATGGTGTCAAAACACAGAGTCAGTACTCCTTCTACGGCAAGAGATAATGGGAGAGAATTTCATTGGAGTCCAACTGAGCACGCTAGCCTGTGGGGGCAGCCTTGACACAGGAACGAAGCCCTCTGGAAAAGGGTGCTTTTCAGCACACTTCCAGTGCCCTTCCAAACCAGCAGACATACTCAAAGAATGATCGGCGTGCAATTCTTCAAGTCTTCAAAGAGATGTCTTGGGACACATTAGCATGTACCCAGTGGGCCCCCATGACTCCAGAGCTGTGGAAAGGGAGACTTCTCTTCAAAGCATGCTAGGGGCGCAGGACGGAGGCTTCGATTCTTCTCTTCAATGTCCTCAAGAGATCATTCTTGACTTTGGATTATGAGTAAGGCAGAAGGCCAACGTAGGACTGATAAGCGCCAAGTCCGGCCTCTTATTTCAAATCAAGTTTCAAGGTTGAATCAGCACGGCCTCCCCATCTACTTGAGTAGATGACAATGTTCTCCTCTCAGCGCTTGTCCCTCTATTAGCGCTTCTTCCCAGTGATTTCTTTCTTATCCCTTGAATCAGCGTCTCTTTGATCTCTTCAAGTTTCTGTGCCTGGTTCCTGTTGGGAAAAGCTGTTTCTGGGTATCTCTCACTTCACTATCACAGCCTAGGCAAATACTCACCCGGGAAACATGCAGCCATCTTTGGTGACATGTTCACCGTGATGTCATAAACACCCTCGGATTTTTCTAAGTTATCCTGACAACGTCCATGCACACAGTGTTTGAGAGCCATCTCATACCAGTCTGAAGACTCCATCTTTCCAGGTAGGATAGTTCTCCTTGTTCTGCATTTCTTATCAGTTTCTAAGATTCTCCTCGAACATTGAAAGGTCTACTACCTTCCCTCCAGAGACCGGTTTCTTTCCTTTAAGATTATCCTGGGTTTTACCTCTTACCTTTTGTGGATATGGCCAAATGGGTGGATTTTCCACAGAGAAAGTCCTGGAGTCCCTCCCAAGTTCAATTTGCCCAGGCAATCCTCTGACTCGTGTGATCACCTGGCAGTCTGACAATTCCACCTTGTCGGGTCACATGTCTTCCTTCCTTCATCATTTGGGGACGTGTACCTGATACGTTCATAGATTGTAATATTCTCATGGTTCCTTTTCTGGTGCGTATTGATAAGTTCTCCTCACAATTTCTACTTCTTTATGATCTCTGTGCCGACCAGACCATGAAATCTGGATTTCCCATTGCTATTAATCTGACCCCCACCCATGATGCTAGGCGGTGATGCCCGGGCCGCCCAAGAGGAACGTGGGCACTTACTTGCTACACCACAGTGCCAGACCTGAATTGGACTATTGGAGCAATCTTTCGCTGAACTTGGGAAGAAGCTGGCCTTTTTCGATCATTCCTGAAGGTAATTATTAGTGACCTCATAGAGGGTAACATTTTACCTTGGTTCATGAGTTTAGCACGGAACACATTCTCTTTGTAGTATTCATCTTAATCTATTTGCAATGGTCGACCATTCTGTAGCATCATTAAGCATTTTGAGGAGCTTCACAATCCTTAGAAGTTCATCTCTCTAATCTCTTTCAGCATCAAAAGCTTTATGCTGCAAATATGCACGCCTTTTAGGATCTTTTCTTTCCCTCTGGGAACCACCAATCCAAAGGGAAGGCTGGTATCTAAAGCTAGAATGCTCAGTTTGGCAACAATGAAATTCTCTCCCCCATCCCTCGCCATAGAAGAGTATTGCTTATGTGCTTTGACACCATATGTGAGGAAGTTGACTGAAAATTAGAACATTACACTTATATTTAACGAAAAATAAACATGACAGAGATGACGATGTAAGTCGAACAACTAACAAATCCTACAGAAATAAAGTAAACCAGCATCCAGACGTAGTATACTGAAATGATCAAGGATCCAGGTTCCACTTTGAGCGTCCCCAAATTCAGAAAAGAGACATAAAAATATCTTACCTGTAGGGATGAATTCATCAGATTTGTCTAATTTGTCTCGGAAACATTATGTCCATATGGTGGTTGCCAGGGCAACCTAGAATTTGGAGATTCTGATCTCAGAATGTCAAACCAACAAAGATGACCTCGTGTTCTCAGTGCTCCATTGGACCTAGGCTGGATAGCAAAGATTCCTTTAAGTGAACGATTGAAATTCAAAGACAATACCCAAAAATCACGAAAGCGCTCACACGTCGGCCTAGAGAACATATGGTGACTAAAGAAATACAAAATTAATAACTTGAATGAAAGAGAAGGGACTGATAAGCATATCTATGGGAGACAGCTGAGAAAGACCATGACAATTGATGTGGATTAAGGCCACCCCAGCTCGAAAAGCCCAAGGTTATGTGGTGTACATGCAGAACTATATGACCCGGTGATTTTCTTTTGGTATGAATTAGAGGTGCCCCAGTGAGAGAAGCCCAGGTCATGCTCACCTACATGCCTATCTATGGGGCCAGTTTTGTATCTAGTGTTATATGACCACACAATAACAAGAACCCATCTGAACTGAAATCATTTAATGACGTTTACATCATATTTTCTTTTTCCATTAAAAATGTCATGTACCCATGACTCATAAAATTAGCCCTTACCCTCAACTCAGGGCAGCAGCAGCAGCTCTTCGCTGCCCATGGGTTCTGTCCCCATGCATGCAGCTCTACACTGCCCATAGATCCTGTCCCCATGCAGCAACTCTTTACTGCCCATGGGTCCTGTCCCCATGTTATCCTGTAAAGTTCTCTAAATAAAAGAGCACCACTACCAGACGTTGAGAGTCCAAGAAATCTTTCAACTCTTCAGCTCGCTGAGTCTGCATCATATCTTGTGTCCTGTATGGGGAACTTGCTTCATCAGTTTTTGAGCTCGACTTCTGGTAAGTGCCCCTTTCTTCCTGGTGCCTCTCTCTTTTTCGAGGATGGATCTAAACTCACTTCTCCATCAGGAACTTTCTTGGTTAGCTCTATGAATCGATGTTTGTTGCCCATGGCTACTCTATGGGGCAAATCATGGCATTCAGCTTGAAGAGAATCAGTAGCTTTAGCCTCAGGGTGATGTAGCATGAATTGATCCATTCCTTCCTGAGTGTATCTCTAATATATAAATATTACCTGGGCATGCATAGGCCACTTAAGTCATTAGGATGGTTGGCAATCTGCAAGACTCCGGTGGAAGGTTTCTTCTCCTAAGGCTGGATTGGGATACCTCCCATGGCACCTGACCAGGCTCTGAACTGTGCAAATGTCCCAATCGGGAATCGAGTTCAAGGAAACTACCAAAGTCTAACCTTTTCTTGAGTAAGGGAAACCCTTCTTCAGAGAATGACTCCAACATGCAATTGGGTAGAATGTCCCTCAGAGCGGCGGAAAATTCCTCACACTTTTTCTCCATTATGTTCTCTCTTAAACTTCTCCTTTTGTCTCAGGGACCATTCACCAGGCACCTATTACTGCCAGGCAGAATAGGAAAGATGTTCACCAGGCACCTGTTACTGCCAGGCATCCGAGGGAAGGTATACAAGGGATGCAATGCTGGCAGACACCCCCGCCAGCCCTTGCTATAGGAACCCCACAGTAGGAACAACAGGTGGGATGCTGCCGTAGGTTCAGGGGGCATTTTCAAGGTAATGGACGTGTCTCTTTCATCTTTGTTAGAGATACAATGGCCATTTTCGTCTCCTTTTGAGCTTTGCAACCGGGAAACAAAGAAATCTTTCAAAAGTCAAGTCCTCCAACACTGGGAGCCCCAACTTTGGCTTTCTGGGCCTGATCACCCTGGCGACCCCAAGTAGGGTACCCTCTGTTGGCGGTTGACTCATTGAGTATTTTAGTCACCTACTGAGTTGGCTATGAGGGTAGGAAATCTGTGATTTTTTCCTGTGAACAGTCGTGCTATGGTAGTGTGCCACAGCACGGGAACTGTTGTGTGACTCTTATCTTGAGAACCCTCTGAGCGGCCATGAGGGTGAGGTCTGGTGTCTTCTATTCCTTTCTTTGTTTTGGTCATCATCTCCTCTGTTGTCACCAAGTCGAGGTTAAGATCAGGCTGGACCTGATCAGAACCTGCACCTTCTGTGAAATCGAAAAACTTGAAAACATTTTTCAAGGGACTAAACTCTCAACCCGGGTACTTGGAGCCACGGCCCCCAGTCAGTTCCAGGCCTTTGTAGCCACTCCACCCTTCTCCACTCCACTGTCAGTTGCACTCCACTGTCATGGCTTTACTGCCATGGGGAATGCCATAAGCATCCCCAGAGACTCACCACTCAGGGTCATTCCAACTAATTAGAAACACTTTCAATTGTCTGGATTATGGCACAGAAACTGCAGCTGGGAGAAAGTTTGTGAGGTTTCTCTGTGCCTTTATGGTGCAGTTGGACAGGTAGATCAACCTAGAACGTCCTTCAAGTTACAGTCCAGTTTCTGAGAAATCAAGAGCAACCGTCCTTAGAAAGTCCTTGCAAGACTGGAAAGACAGTTCTAGAGGCAGCTCAGTTTCGACCTAGTTCCTTTATCATGAAAAGGATTATCATCCCCCCTCTCCAGGAACTACTATCTAGCCAATCACTCAGTCTTAAGACTCAAAAAAAAAAAAAAAAGAAAGGAGGGGAAAGGATAAATGGCCATAAGTGTGTCATTGCAAAAAGTATAGCATCTAGAGAGTCTTCTCCATAAGCATTAGTAAAAAGGCTCAAAACAAAGTTTAGATTCATAACTGGTGAGCTTTATATTATTGTACCTGATTCACGGCAGTAGCTTTTAAAACAATAGTTGTACAGTCTCTGTGTATGTGTGTCTATGTGTACGTTATACATGTGATATTTTTACCCCTGGATGGTATGGCCAAAATTAAGATATGTTTAGTTGGCTGAAAGTAAGTGCTTTCATAAATTCTAAATGTAGTAGAAATTAACTCAGTGCCTTTCAAAGTTAACATCATGTGAATTAACCTTTGGTAAATGAAAGTTTCTTTAAGTTTGTTGGTTTGATTGAAAATAGTCTTGTTGTCAGAGTTGTCAGTATTTGCATAGGATGCAGGCCTTCAGCCTCGGTTTACTAGTGATATAAGTTCACGTTGTCTGTTAAATTTGTCAGCAAAATAATATATTTAAATGATGACCAGTTTTGTCTAATGCCTCATGAGGTTTCCGTAGGTAATCTGAACATAATTGTTGGAAACAAATGGTTTAAATACATAAAACTCATAAAAGTGAATACAATAACATTTATGGTCTCTATACTTGGGGGAAAAAAACAGCTTTAAATTCTTTTGGTAACAATCTTGAATTTTGCCAAGTAAAGTTAAATAATAAATATCTGAATATCTGGATCATTTTTGGATAGGATGAAACACTGAATCATTATTAATAAACATATCTAAGTTATCTACTTTTGGCTTCTTATGGAAGAGGCTAAAAGCGTGTGGGTGTATTAAAAAGCATGCCGTGTGTTTAGTTGTAAAGCGGCGTGTTTCTAAACTTAGGAAGTGTTTAGAATGCTGATATAAAAGACAATCCATAATTGTTTACCTTTTTAGTGTTTACTAGGTCTGTTAAGGGTTAAAGTTCTAATTACCTTATGGAATTAAACCTACTGGAAACTACTAAGGAAAAGAGCTTTGTATTCAAGGAGTTTAAAATGGATGTTTTCAGTAAAAAAGGTATAAAGAATGGAAATATTTTTGTTTGATGGGTTAAGAAAGATAAATTTGCCGTGATGTACTAGAAAGGAAAAAACAAAGACGTTGGGTCAAATTCTGAAAACAAAAAAGAAAGTTGTAGAAGGTTTGTGAAGGAGAAATTCTGAAAGGAGTTTTATGCCTGGTCAAGTAGACTAAAGTAAGTTCAATTAAGTGCATGAGTTTGAAAGTTCAAAATAAGTAGGTGCAGAAATTCAAGTTTGGTTTTCTCTAAAAGGATACATTTTCTTGAACTTTTGATCTGCTCTTGGTAAAGAGGTCTTAAAAGCTGTTCCTTTGAGTAAGTCTACGTAAGAGACAAATCTGTTTTGTGAAAATAATGACTGAGGTCACTCTTAAGATTTTTGACTCTGTTATCACTTTGAATAGATACCCGAGCATTGCTTCACAGCGAGTGTTGCTTTCTATTTGAACAAGCATTTGAAAAGCTTTTCATATGTTTTGACAAGCTTCTCCCTCAAAAATATTCAAATGCTGAATGAAGGCTTTCTTTTGACCTGGTAGGCAGAAGAAAAATTACTCTGAGGATTTTTAGAGGGCCCCTGAGACTTCTCGAAGACATTTGCTCTCTCTTCCTATAAGAAGGAAGATATTAAACTAATTAGGCTTACTTGGTCTATTAAATTACATGGGAAACATTGTGAAATAAGTGATGATAGACTTCCTTAGGTGGTATAAGATGGGTAAATGTTATTAATATAGGTGTCTTAAAATTATATAACATTCCTAAGAGTGTGATCTTTCCTGGTTAACAGTCATAAGTCCAATTATTATCAGCAAGTGTTATATGTCACTGAAGTAGCCAAGTTTCTTTGTCAATTGCACTTTTGAGTCCTTTGTCCATTTCCAGGTAGTTGTTGTTTTACTCTGATGCTTTTTTCTTTTGTAAATATGCTTCATCTTCCCAGAAATTCCAGGAAAGGGTTCTGACACAAAGTTTCTAAATGACAGGTTTCTGATAAACTTTCAGATTGTAAAACTGAACGGAGTAAGAAATTACAGAATTCTAACAGAAACTAAGCTCATCGATCTCCTAACAGAAAACTCAGCTCAAGAATTCATTATACAGGACTGTGTGAACTGATGAGGATGGTTGTAATTTTTTAGAACTTCTGTTTGAAATATTGTTGAGTTTTGATGTGTTGTTTTGTTTTCTCATAATGAAGGAAAGCTTTTTCTCTTTTCCCTTATGCTAACAATGACCTACAGCCTTTTGGTGAAATTATACCTTCATGAGCAAAACTGAAACATTTATCTTTTTCTCCCTACCTTATCCCTAAGGAATTTGGAAACCCTTTGTCACTGAGTATGGTTATTTAGTGGCAATATTTGCATAAGTTCCATAAGAATCTGTTCACCTTATAACAGGCCACATTGGTTATACTACCAAGGCTTTGACTGGAATGTCATATTTGAAACATACAGGCTCAGATATGACAAGACAGCATTTCAGGAACAAAGATTGGACTTTCTGGAATACAGTCCCTAGGAAACATGGGCCTGGTACCTTGTTTACAGAGATTCTGGCAATCTTGCCCGGTCGCTAAGGAAGCTTGCTTATCTGCCAGGTGCAAGGAACCTCCGAATATTTTGGTGGACCTCAAAGAGAACTCAACTCACATCTGTAGGTACTGCAGGCCAAATCTGATGGCAAGTCCTTGGCTTGGCTTTTCTGGCATCTAGAGGCCTTCACAGATCAATGTGAGATTACTCTCCCTGGGGCAGCCCCAATTCATATTAGAAAAATATCCACCAGCTCATGTAGTTTGGCATGTAGGCCAGGTCACCTTGGGCTTCTCTAGCTTGGGCAGCATTAATCCACATCATAAACCACCCCTGAACCCATTATGACCGGAAATCTTTGGGGATATGAATGATGGTCAGTCTTCTGTAACTACTTCTGGCTGTACAAGGTCGTAGAGCTGCCCCAAAATGGGGCCATAGGTACAGGTAGGAAGTTCAGTGGACCAGAAATCTTCACCGGTGGAGTTCAAGGGTGACAAGTTGTACAGAGCCTCTGGAGACGAGAGAATCCTTTGACGAGAGGTGGTCCAGGAGGTGAAACATTTTTGACATGCTAAAGACAAACAACGAAAGAGACAACAAATTATAATAAGAAATACAAGCAGTATGTTTAACCCAATGAATAAGATTTTGAAGTACTGCAGAAACCTGGTTCTGACTAGGAGTTCAACCAGTCGTTTACAGTTAGGGTTGGTCAGACATGGATTTAATTTGGTGGCTGGGATAGGAAGCCAGAAATATTTTGATGGTAGTCAGGAATATAGACACAACATTGTTTTTATAATGACACTGGTGCCCCCTTGTGCTGCTGTCAAGACATCCAGTGCCATTTGGATTTGGAGGACTGCCTTACACACTTGGGATACTTCTAAATTGAGCAGCGAAATGCTATGTTGTGTATCATTTAATGCCTTCATAGTAAATTTGTTTAGGACTTCCGTGTGCAAGATGATATTTTCGATTCCTAATTGGGGAAGGAAAATTGCGGAAAGATGGTCATACCAGTGGAAGACAGAGCGGGTCCAGTGCTGTTGCACGTTGGGTAGCTTAGCAGGAGGAGATATAGTAAATGTAGTTCTACCTTGCATCCAGACAAAGCCTAGGGTGCATCATCCAATCCATCCAGGTGGCAGCCAAGGTAATAAATTGGAGCCACATATCCACTGAGCACCGTTAGCGGCTAACCAATGCATTCTGGGCTGTCTATCCCAGTCAGTCCCAAACTAACCTGCATTTTTTTTTAAGGCTATGACATAAGAACACATATAAAAGGGATTTTTTCCCAAGGTCAGCTGCTATTAGGCCATGTATCACAGGTGTGGTTGGTTTCTTCCCAACAGAGAGCGGCCTTTTACTGAGTTGCCCACTAGTAGGAGTGAACCAAATATATTCGTCACAAATTTGATATGGTCCATCCTGTGTGTATCGATAAGTTGGGGACTTTACTGTTGGAACTTGTTTTGTTTGATACACCTGTGACAAGGCAAATCTAGTTAGTATTTGGACAGTAGTATTGAAGGAAAATGTTTGATTGTGGCCAGGGAACTCCGAGTTGTCAGATAGATGGCCACAAGGAGACATTACGATTAGTAATAGATGAATCTTGCAGAAGAAAAGAGCTAGAATCTAGTATCCATGAATGGCTACTGTAGCTTCTACAGAAGCGTAATTTTTGCTCTCTTAAATCATCCTCATTTTTACAAAAGATAGCCAAATTATGATTAACACGTTTGCAAATAAAGTGTAGTTTCAATACAACTTGCTCCAATTATTTACATAAGAGCAGAAAGAATCGGAATTGCTTATACAGGTTTTTAAAAATCTGCTTTGCTGGAATTTTTTCTGAGGAGTCTCAGATTGAACTGTGAAGGCCTCTAGAGGCCAGAAAAGCCAAGCCAAGGACTTGCCATCAGATTTGGCCTGCAGTACCTACAGATTTGAGTTGAGTTCTCTTTGAGGTCACCCAAAATATTTGGAGGTTCCCTGCACCTGCCAGATAAGCAAGATTCCTTAGTGACCGGGCAAGATTGCCAGAATCTCTGTAAACAAGGTACCAGGCCCATGTTTCCAAGTGGCTGTATTCCAGAAAGTCCAATCTTTGTTCCTGAAATGCTGTCTTGTCATATCTGAGCCTGTATGTTACAAATATGACATTGCAGTCAAAGCCTTGGTAATATAACCAATGTGTCTTGTTATAAAGAGAACAGATTCTTATGGAACTTATGCAAATATTGCCACGAAATGACCATACTCAGTAACAAAGTGTTTGACAATTCCTTCGGGATAAGGTAGGGAGAAAAAGGTAAATGTTTCAGTTTTGCTCATGAAGGTATAATTTCACTAAATGGCTGTAAGTCATAGTTAGCATAAGAGAAAAGAGAAAAAGCTTTCCTTCATTACGAGAAAACAAAACAACACATCAAAACTCAACAATATTTCAAATAGAAGTCCTAAAAAATTACAATCATCCTTATCAGTTCACACAGCCCTGCATAATCAGTTCTGGGGCTGAATCTTCTGTTAGTAGATTGACGAACTTGGTTTCTGTTAGAATTCTGTAATTTCTTACTCCATTCAGTTTTACAATCTGAAAGTTTATCAGAAGCCTGTCATTTAGAACCTTTGTGTCAGAACCCTTTCGTGGAATTTCTCAGAAGATGAAGCATATTTGCAAAAGAAAAAAGCATCAGAGTAAAACAACAACTACCTGGAAATGGACAAAGGACTCAAAAGGGCAATTGAGAAAGAAACTTGGCTACTTCTGTGACATATTAAACTTCCAGATAATAAGTGGACTTATGACTGATAACGAGGAGAGATCAGAATTTTAGGAATGCTAAATAATTTTAAGACATCTATATTAATAACATTTACCCATCTAATAACACCTAAGAAAGTCCATCATTACTTATTTTACAATGATTCCCGTGCAATGTAATAGACCAAATAAGTCTAATTAGTTTAGTATTTTCCTCCTTTTGGAAGAGAGAGCAAATGTCTTTGAGAAGTCTCAAGGGCCCTCTGAAAAGCCTCAGATTAATTTTTCTTTTGTCTACCAGGTCAAAAGACAGCCTTCATTTAGGATTTGAATATTTTTGAGGGAGAATCTTGTGAAAACATATCAAAAGCTTTTCAAATGCTTGTTCAAATGTGAAACAACACTCACTGTGAAATATGCTCAGGTATCTATTCAAGGTGATAACAGAAAGAGTCAATAATCTTAATAGTGACCTAAGTCATTATATTCACAAAACAGGTTTGTCTCTTAGGTAGAGTTACTCGAAGTAATAGCTTTTATAACCTCTTTATCAAGAGCAGATCAAAAGTTCAAGAAAATGTATCCTTTTAGAGAAAACCAAATTTGAATTTCTGCACCTACTTATTTTTAACATTCAAACTCATTCACTTAATTGAACTTACTTTAGTCTTCTTGACCAGGCATAAAACTCCTTTCAGACTTTCTTCTTCACAAACCTTCTAAAACTTTCTTTTATGTTTTCAGAATTTCTCCCAAAGTCTTTGTTTTTTTCTTTCTAGTACATCAGGACGAATTTATCTTCCTTAACCAATCAAAAAAAATATTTCCTTTATTTATACCTTTTTTACTGAAAACGTACATTTTAACTTGCTTGAATACAGAGCTCTTTTTCTTAGTAATTTCCTGTAGCTTTAATTACGTAGGTTAATTAGAACTTTTAACCCTTAACAGACCTACTAAACACTAAAAAGGAAAACAATTATGAATTGTCTTTTACATCAGTATTCTGAACACTTCATAAATTTAGAAACACGCCACTTTACAACAAAACACAAGGCATGGCTTTTAATACACCCACACGCTTTTAGCCTCTTCAAGAAGAAGCCAAAAGTAGATAACTGAGATGTGCTTATTAATAATGTTTCAGTCTTTCGTCCTATCCAGAAATGACCCAGATATTCAGATTTTTATCATTTAACTTAACTTGGCAAAACTCAAGATGGTTACCAAAAAGCATTTCGAAGCTGTTTTTCTTTCCCAAACTATACAGACCATAAAAGTTTTTGTACTCACTTTAATGAGTATTATCTATTTAAACCATTTGTTTCCATCAATTATGTTCAGATTACCTACTGAAACCTCATGAGTCCTTAGACAAAACTGGTCATCATTTAAAGCTATTACTTTGCTGACAAATTTTGCAGACAACGTGAACTTATATGACTAGTAAACCCAGGCTGAAGGCCTGCATCCCTATGCAAATACCGACATCCCTCACAACAAGACTATTTTGAATCAGACCAACAAACTTAAACAGTCTTTCATTTACCAAAGGTTAATTCATATGACGTTAACTTTGAAAGGCACTGAGTTAATTTCTACTGCATTTAGCATTTATGTAAACACTTACTATAAGCCAACTAAACAGAGATCTTAATTTTGGTCATACCACCCAAGGCTGAAAATATCACATGTATAACCTACACATAGACACGCATACACAGAGACTGTACAACTACTGTTTTAAAAGCTACTGCCGTGAATCAGGTACAATAATATAAAGCTCACCAGTTATGAAGGTAAACTTTGTTTTGAGCCTTTTTACAAATACTTATGGAGAAGACCCTCGAGATGCTAGACTCTTTCAATGGCACATTTATGGCCATTTCTCCTTTCCCCTCCTTTCTTTTTTTCAGTCTTAAGAGTGAGTGATGGGCTAGATAGTAGTTCCTGGAGAGGGGGGATGATAATCCTTTTCATGATAAAGGAACTAGGTGGAATCTGAACTGCCTCTAGTGCTGTCTCTCCAGTCTTGCAAGGATTTTCTAAGGACAGTTGCTCTTGATTTCTCAGAAACTGGACTGTAACTTGAAGGACGTTCTAGGTTGATCTACCTGTCCAACTGCACCATAAAGGCACAGAGAAACCTCGCAAATTTTCTCCCAGCTGGAGTCTCTGGGGCATAACCCATGCAATTGAAAGTGTTTCTAATTAGTTAGAATGACCCTGAGTGGTGAGTCTCTGGGGATGCTTATGCCATTCCCCATGGCAGTAAAGCCAGTGTGCGACTGGCAGTAGACTGGAGAAGGGTGCAGTGGCTACAAACACCTGGAACTGGCTGCAGGCCTGGGCTCCCAGTACCGGGGTTGAGAGTTAAGGTCCTTGCCAAATATTTTCAAGTTGTTCGATTTTACAGAAGGTCCATGTTCTGGTCAGGTCCAGCCAGAACTTAACCTCGACTTGGTGACAACAGATGACATGATGAGCAAAACAGAGAAAGGAAAAGAAGACACCAGACCTCACCCTCATGGTTGCTCTCACAGGGTTCTCAAGATAAGAGTCACACAACAGTTCCTGTGTTGTGGCACACTACCGTAGCATGGCAGTTCTCAGAATAAATCACAGGTCTCCTACCCTCATAGCCAACTCAGTAGGTGACTAAAATACTCAATGAGTCAACCGCCAAGAGAGGGCACCCTACTTAGGGTCGTTGGGGTGATCAGGCCCAGAAAGCCAAAGTTGGGGCTCCAGTGGTGGAGGCCTTGATCCATGAGAGATTCCTTCGTTTCCCCAGTTGCAAAGTTCAAAAGGAGATGAAAATGGCCATTGTAACTCTAACAAAGTTGAAAGAGACATGTCCATTACCTTGAAGATCACCTCTGACCCTACGGCAGCATCCTACATGTGGTTCCTACTGTGGGGTTCCTATAGCAAGGGGTGATGTGCATGGCCCCCAGCATTGCATCCCTTGTGTACCTTCCGTGGTATGTCTGGCAGTAACAGCTGCCTGGTGAACATCTTTCCTATTCTGCCTGGCAGTAATAGGAGCCTGTTGAATGGTCCCCAAGAGAAAAGGAGAAGTTTAAGAGAGAAGAGGATGGGGAAAAATAGTGTAGAATTTTCCACTGAGCTGGGGGACATTCTACCCAATTGCGTGTTGGAGCCATTCTTTGAAGAAGGGTTTCCCATATGCAACCAAAGGTTAGACTGTGGTACTTCCCTTGAACTGTAGTCCCGATGGAGACATTCACACAGTTCAGAGCATGGTCAGGTGCCATGGGAGGTATCCCAATCCAGCCTTAGGAAAAGAAACCTTCCAGGGGAGTCTTGCAGATTGCCGGCCATCCTAAGGACTTAAGTGGCTGACCCGTGCTCACCTAAAATTTGTATATTAGAGATAGAGTCAGGAAGGAATGGAGTAATTCACTCTACATCGCCCTTAGGCTTAAGGTACTGATTCTCTTCAAGCTAAATGCCATGATTTGCCCTATAGAGTAGCCATGGGCAGCAAACGTGGATTCAAGCAGCTATCCAAGAAAGTTCCTGATGGAGAGGTGAATTTAGATCCATCCTTGAAAAAGAGAGATGCACAACGAAGAAAAGGGCACTTACCAGAAGTCGAGCTCACAAACCTATGAAGCAAGTTTTTGATATGGGCCACAAGATATGATATGGGCTTGGTGAGCTGAAGAGTCAAAAGAAAGATTTCTTGGACTCTCAAATTCTGGAAGTGGTGCTCTTTTACTTATAGAATGGTACAGGACAACATGGCGACAGGACCCATGGGCAGTAAATACTTGCTGCATGGGGACAGGACATATGGGCAGTGAAGAGCTGCTGCTGCTGCTGCATTGGGAAAGGTTCCATGGGAAGTCAGAGGTCCTGCTGCTGCCCTGAGTTGAAGGTAAGGGCTAATTTTATAATGCATTGGTACGTGACATTTTTACTGGAAAAAGAAAAGATGATGTTAAAAGTCATTAAATGATTTCAGTTCAGATGGGGTCTGGTTATTGTGTGGTCATATAGCATTAAATACCAATCTGGCCATATAGATAGGCATGTAGGTGAGCATGAAATGGGCTTCTATCACTGGGACACCTCTAATTCATACCAAGAAAAACACAAAAAAACTCACCGGGTCATGTAGTTTGGTATGTAGGCCAGGTAACCTTGGGCTTTTCGAGCTGGGGCAGCCTTAATCCACATCATTCATCATGGTCTTTCACAGCTATCTCCCATAGATATTCTTATCAGTCTTTTCTCCTCCATTCCAAGTTATGAATGTTGTATTTCCTTATTCACCATACGTTCTGTAGGGGTCCAGATTTACGGCCTAAAACTTTGGAGGCTGAAAGAGATTAGAGAAGATGAACTTTCAAGGATTGGTAAACACCTCAAAATGCTTAATGATGCTACAGAAAGGAAGACCATTACAAAGAGTTGAAGAAGATCATTACCAAGAGAACACGTTCCATGCTAAACTCAGGAGCCAAAAGAAAAGGTTACACTCCACAATGTTACTACTAATTACCGTTACAAATAACCAAAGCAGGCCAACATCATCCCTAGTTCAGGCAAAAGTTTGATCCAAAAGTCCATTTCAGTGCCGGCCCTGCGGTGTACTGGTTATGTGCCCACGTTCCGCCTGGGCGGCCAGGGCTTCATTGGTTAGCACCACGGGTGTGGATCAGATTAGTAGCTTTAGCAAATATAGATTTCACGGTATGGTGCGGACAGACATCCTAAAGAAATCGAAATTTTGAAGAGATGTTATGAGTACACACCAGAAAAAGAACCATGGGAATGTTACAATCTATGAATGCATCAGGAACACTTCCCCAAATAATGAAGGAAGGAAAACATGTGACCTGCCAAAGTGGAATTGTCAGACTGCTAGGAGATGACACGATCATTGCGCATCAGAGGATTGCCTGGGAAAAGTCATCTTGGGAGAGCCTCCGGGACTTTCTCTTGGGAAAGTCCACCCATTTGGCCTCATCCACAAAAGATAAGAGAGAAAACCCAGATTAATCCGAAAGGAAAGAAACCAGTGTCTAGAGGGAAGGTAGCAGACCTTTTCAAGTTTGAGGAAAAAGTTAGAAACCGACAAGAAATACATAAGGGCGAAAACTATCCTACCTGGAAAGGTGGAGTAATCAGACTGGGATGAGATGGTTCTGAAGAACTGTGTGCATGGAGGTCTTCAGGACAACTTTGAATTCTGAGGGTGTTTATGACATCACGGTGAATATGTCACCCAAGATGGCCACAGGTTTCCAGCCCGAGGATTGGCATAGGCTAGGATATTCAAGTGAGGGATACTCAGAAACAGCTTTTGCCCACAGAAACAGGGCACAGAAAGTTGAAGAGATCAAAGATACGCTAATTCAAGGGATAAGACAGGAATCATTGGGAAGAAGCCATAATAGAGGGACAAGCACTGAGTGGAGAACATTGCCATCTCCTCACGTCGAAGAGGCGGCTGTTCTGATTCAAGCTTCAAGCTTGATTTGAAACAAGAGGCTGGAACTATGAGACCTATGTTGTCCTGCCTCACTCATAATCCAAAGTCAAGAATGATCTCTTGAGGTCATTGTAGAGAAGAATCAAGGCTGCCGTCCTAGGCCACTAGCATTTTTTAAAGAGAAGTCTCATTTTCCATAGCTCTGGCATCATGGGTGCCCACTGGCTACATGCTAATGTGTCACAAGACACCTCTTTGAAGCCTGGAAGGAATGGACAACTGTCATGCTTGGGGTATGTCTCTTGGTTTGGAAGGACTCTAGAAGTCCCTTAAAAGCACCCTTTTGCAGAGGGGGTCATTCCTTGGTGAATGCTGCACTCCAAGGCTAGAGTCCTAAGTTGGGATCAATGAGATTCTCTCCCCCTTCTCTTGCCGTAGAAGGAGTATTGATTATGTGTTTCAACACCACATGTAACGATGTTGGCTGAAAATTAGAACATTATCATTATATTTAAAGAAAAATAAACACGCCACAGTTGAGGATGTAAATCAAACAAATAACAAACCCTGTGGAAACAAAGTAAGCCAGTATCTAGACATAATCTAGCAGAGCATTCAAGGATCAGGGGTGAAGTTCGAACTTTCCAAATCCAGAAATAGAAGGATCTCTCACCTGGAAAGAGAAATTCATCAGATTCGTCTAATTTGTTGCGGAACCATTGTGTCCGTGAAGATGGTTGCCAGGACAACCTCAAATCTGGAGTTTCTGATCTCAGAAGATGCCCACATGTTCTCAGTGCTCAGTGTCACCTCGGCCAGGATAGCAGAGATTCCTTCAAGTGACCGATGGAAATTCAAAGACAACACCCACCAATCACAAAAGCACTCGCACAACAGCCAACAGAACATATCGTGATCAAAGAAATGCAAAATTTATAACTTGGAATGAAAAGGGAACACACTGATAAGCATATCGAAGGGAGATAGCTTAGCAATACCATGATGATTAGCCTATGGAAAAGAAAAAAAGGTCCCAGAAAATGTAAGGCAAACAGAAATCACAACTGAATAATCCACAGTGAAAGACGGCCATGTTTAGACAGATTCTGCTTAAACGTTTGAAAGTCAGAAAAGTCACAACCCCAAAACCTGCAGTGAAGGTCAAACCTGGGCTAAATGGAATGGGTGAGTTCTGAGACTGCTCCAAGCGGGCTCTGAAACCTTGTGTCCATGAAGCTTGCTGGCACAGCACAGACACAATTCTCAGAAATCCTATGACATCACAGTGGACCAGGAAAACAACATGGCTTCATCTACACAGGGCCAGAGCTGGGCTCCAGTAGCATATTGAAGTCACATTCCAAAACAGCAGGTTGCCAATGGAACATGAAAGGGGCTGGCCACTGCTGAAGCTGTGAAGTCCGTGCCTTCTGGGTCTGCAGCCCGTGGTCGTCCATTTGTGCTCTTGGGGTTGAGCCTCCTCACCGCTGGTACAGCCATCCTGGGAGAGTCCTGGGAGGTAGTGTAGAGGCAGATGGGAAGTGACGTTAGACAGTGCCACTCTTGCTCAGCAAATACAGCAGCACGACCAGCAGATGTGAGCACTGCCATAAACTTCTGCCAAAACAGAACCAATTGAAAGTTGCAAAGAATAGAAAAACTGAGCCTCAAAAAAGTAGCATGTCACTAAGAATAATAAGATATCTAGGACTAACCTTCACTAAACAGGTGGAAGCATTTTAAACCGATACTAGCAAAGCTTTGGCTAAAGAAATTCCAGAAGACACAATGAAACGGAAGACTATTCCATGCTGTTGGAATGGAAGAACTAACACACTTGAAACGTCCATAGCGGATAGAGGAATCTGTGGATTCCAAGCAGTCCCAGTCAAAGTTGCAGTGATCTTTCCCACAGAAATAGAAGAGAGAATAATAAAGTCTCTATCCAGAAGGAAAGCACCCTGAATACCCAAAGGAATCCTGAAGAAAATGAACAAAGCAGGACGTATCACACTTTCTGATTTCCACATATAGGACGAAGTGCTAGGAACCGAAACGGCACAGTCTGGGCCCAAAAACAGGCACACAATTCCATGGAACAGAATCGAGAGCCCAGAGGTCAACTCATGCATATATGCACATGCATACATGCACAACACAATTTCAACCAGGGAACCAAGAGTACACAGCGGAGAAAGGAGAGTCTCGACAAGAAACGGTGCTGGGAAGACTGCACAGACAAATGTAACACAATGAGAGTAGAGCATGATGTTACACTAGTCACACACACCACCTCGAAACTGATTAAAGACTTGAATGGAAGACTTGAAACCGTGAGACTTCTAGGAGAAAACCTAGGCAGCATGCTCGTTGCCATCTGTCTTAGCAGCCTATTTGGAAGAAGCGTGTGTGACAGGAATGGGCAACAAAGGAAACAGGCAGATGGGAAGCGACGTTAGACTGGGCCAGTCTTCCTCAGCAAATACAGCAGCATTGCCAGCAGATGTGAGCACAGCAGTAAACATCTGCCTAAATAAAACTAATCAAAAGTTGCAAAGGATAGAAAAACTGAACCTCAAAAAAAAAAAAAAGCATGCTAGTAGGAAGAACAAAGTATCTAGGAATAAGCTGTGCCAAACAGGTGAAAGCTATGTAAACCGAGAAGCAGCAAAGCTTTGGGGAAAGAAATTCCACAAGATACAAGGAAACGGAAGGGCATCAGTGCTCATGGAATGGAAGAAAACGAAGGAAGAATGAAGTATCATCACAATGATACCTTTCTTATCCCTGGAATCAGCATCTCTTTGATCTCTTCAAGTTTCTGTGCCTGGTTTCTGTTTGGAAAAGCTGTTTCTGGTTATCTCTCACTTGAGTATCCCAGCCTAAGCCAATCCTGGTACTGTAAACATGCAGCCATCTGGGGTGACACGTTCACTGTAATGTCATAAACACTCTCAGAATTCAAAGTTGTCCTGACAACCTCCATGCACGCAGTGTTTCAGAGCCGTCTCCTCCCAGCCTGACTATTCCTCCTTTCCAGGAAGGATAGTTTTCCTTGTTCTGGATGTGTTGTCGTTTTTCAACTTTGTCCTCTAACTTGCAAAGGTCTACTACATTCCCACAGACACCGGTTTCTTTCCTTTAAGATTATCCTGGGTTTTACCGCATATCTTTTGTGGATATGGCCAAATGGGTGGACTTTCCCCAGAGAAAGTCCTGGACTCCCTCCCAAGTTGACGTTGCCCAGGAAATCCTGTGATGCACAATGATCGTGTGATCTCATGGCAGTCTGACAACTCCACCTTGGTGGGTCACATATTTTCCTTCCTTCATGATTTGGGAAAGCGTACCAGATGCGTTCATAGACTCTAATATTCTCATGGTTCTTTTTCTGGTGAGTATTGATAAGGCCTCCTCACAATTACTACTTCTTTATGATCTCTGTGCCAACCATACCTTGAAATCGGGATTTCCTAATGCTAGAAATCTGATCTGTACCCATGATGCTAGCCCCTGAAGCCCGGGCCACGCAAGAGGAAGTTGGGCACTTCCCTGCTGCACCACAGGGCCGGCAATGAATTAGACTTCTGCACCAACCTTTGGCCTGAACTTGGGAAGATGTTGGCCTGCTTCAAACATTCGTGAAGGGAATCAGTAGTAACATCATGGAAGGTATTATTTTCCATTGGTTCATGAGTTTATCACGGAACATGTTCTCTTGCTAGTATTCCGCTTCATCACTTTGCAAAGGTCTACCTTTCTGTAGCATCATTAAGCACTTTGAGGTGATTACCAATCCTTGGAAGTTCATCCTCTCTGATCTCTTTCAGCCTATAAAGCTTTAGGTCGTAAGTCTGCACCCCTTTTTGGAGTTTTGATTTTATGTGGATTGATTGCCGTAACCCTGCATTCTAACATGCTATGGCTTTCAGATCTACATCCTCATAGATTTAGACTTCTGAGTAGGTTACATCATCTTCACCACCGTAAGGCTAATTACAGGCTCTCACGATACTTGTGCCTAATCAACTCTTTCTCCCTCTGGCCCTCGCCTACTTTTCCTCTGGGAACTACCAATCCCATGTCACATGCTACCTGTTTGTTGGTCCGTTTTTCCTCTTCTCCTGTACGTGAGATCCTGTGGTATTTGACCTTACCCCGGCGATTGTTTCAGTTCCTCTGGTACCCTCAGGAGCCATTCTGGTGGTCACAAATGGCTGGACTGCATCCATTCCGACAGCTGAATGCTATGCCACTGTGTGGCTATAGCTTACCTTCCTTCTCCATTCGTCCCTTGATGGGCATCAGGGAGGCTTCCAAGTCTTGGATATCGGGAGTAAGGCTGTGGTGCACACAGCAGTGCACGGATCTCTGTGCATTACTGTTTCCATGATCTTTGGATATATACGTCACAGAGGAATAGCTGGATCATATGCTAGGTGGATTCTGAAACATTCTGAATTTTCACTCCTTTGTGTAGTGGCTGCATCGGCTCAAACTCCCACCTGCAGTGCAGGAGGCTTCCCTTCTCTCCACCTCCTCTCTGAAACTTGTTGTTTCGTGTCTTCACCCTTATAGCCATTCTGACCACTGTGAGCTGCTATCTCATTGCACTTCGGATTTGCATTGGCCTCAGACTTAATGATGAGGAACATGTTTTCATACAGCCTGTTGGCCATCTTTCTATCTTCCTGGGAGAAATGTGTGTTTCCATCTTTTGCCCAGGTGTTGTTGGGCTCATTGTTTTTTTTTCCTGTGGAGATGTATGAGTTCACTGGATCTTATGGCTGTTCACCCCTTCTCCGATGTCTGTTCTGCAAACATCCTGTCGCAGTTGTGCTGTCTTTGCATTGAGTCGATGGAGTCGTTGGCCGGGTAGAAGCTTCTGCGTTGGATGGAGTCACGCTTGTTTCTTGTTTCTTTTGTTGCCCTTACCCAGTCACACATGCTTCTTCCAAGTAGGCGGCTATGCCAGATGGCAAAGAGCAAGCTGCCTGCATTTTCCCACAGCAGTTTCATGGTTTCAAGTCTTCCATTCAAAGCTTTAATCCATTTCAATGTGGTATGTGTGCCTGGTGTAACATCATGGTCTAGTCTCATTGTGCCACTTGTGGCTCTGAAGTCTTCCCAGCACTGTTTCTTTTCGAGACTCTCCTTTCTCTGCTGTCTCCTCTTGGCTCCCGTGTCGAAAATGGGCTGCCCATATATGTGGCAGTTGACTGCTGGGCTCAATTCTGTTCCATGGGTCTGTGTGCCTATTTTGGGGGAAAAGCTGTGCTGTACCGGTACCTAGCGCTTTGTCCTATATTTGGCAATCAGAAAGTGTGATACATGCTGCTTTGTTCGTTTTCCTCAGGATTCCTCTTCCTATTCAGGGTCCTTTGTTGCCACATAGAAACTTTAGTATTCTCTCTTCTATTTCTGTGGGAAAGATTGCTGCAACTTTGACTGGGACGACATGGAATGCAGACATTGCTTTTTGCGGCATGGATGCTTAAAGTGTCTTCGTTCTTCCATTCAAAGAACATGGAATAGACTTCCGTTTCCTTGTGTCTTGTGGAATTTCTTTGCCCAAAGCTTTGCTAGATTTCGGTAGACATAGCTTTCTCCTGTTTGGCCAATGTTATTCCTAGCTGTTTTTTTCTTTTTACTGGCATGCTTTCTTTTTTGCTGTTCCTTTTTTCTATTCTTAGCAACATTTAATTGGTGTGTTTTGGCAGAAGTTTATGGCTGTGCTCACATCTGCTGGCCATGCTGCTGTATTTGCTGAGCAAGAGTAGCGTGGTATAACGTTGCTTCCCATATGCCTCTACACTGGGTCGCACGCCTGGCCCAGAACAGCTGAATGAGCGGTGAGGAGGCTCACCCCCAGGATTCCATGTGGCCGACCCTGGGTTGCCGACTCAGAACGCAGGGACTTCATGGCTGCCCCACTGGCTGGCCCCTTTCGTATTCCATTGGCAACCTGCAGTTGAGTGGAATGTACTTTAACATGTTACTTGAGCCCAACTCTGGCCCTGTGTAGATGAGGCCAGCTTCTTTTTCTGCACCACTGTGATGTCGGAGTATTTGTCAGAATCGTGTCTCTTTTCCAATCAGGCTTCGGGGACACAGGGTTTCAGAGCCCGCGTGGAGCAGTCTCAGAACTCACCCTTCCCAGTTAGCACAGGTTTGACCTTCAATGCAAGTTTTGGGGTTGTGACTTTCTCGGACTTTCAAACGTTCAAGCAGACCCTAACTAAACACTGAAGTCATTCACTGTGGATTATTGAGGTGTGATTTCTGTTTGCCTTCCATTTTCTGGGTGCTTGCTTTCTTTTCCATAGTCTAATCATCATGGTTCTGAGCTATGTCCCTTCGATATGCTTATCAGTGTGTTCTCCTTCATTTCAAGTTAGGAGTTTGGTATTTCTTTAATCACCATAGGTTCTGTAGGCTGATGTGTGAGTGCTTTCGTTACTGTTGGGTGTTGTCTTTGAATTTCCATCGGTCATTTGAAGGAATCTTTGCCATCCTAGCCTAGATCCACCTGAGCACTGAGTAAACGTGGTCATCCTGGTTGGTTCGATATTGTGAGATCAGAAACGCCATGTTTGAGGTTGTCCTGGAAACCATCTTCCCAGACACAATGGTTCTGAGACAAATTAGATGAATCTGATGGATTCCTCTCTCCAGGTGAGAGATCCTTTGGAAAGTTCAGAAGTTCACACCTGATCCTTGAACGCTCCACTAGATTACGTCTAGATACTGGCTTACTTTATTTCCACAGGTTTTGTTATTTGTTTAATTTACCTCCTCAGCTGTGGCATGTTTATATTCCTTTAAATAGAATGGTAATGTTCTAAGTTTCAGCAAACATCGTTATGTGTGGTGTCAAACACCTAATCAATACTCCTTCTACGGCAAGAGATGGGGGAGGGAATCTCATTGATCTCAACTGAGCACTCTAGCCTGGGAGGACAGCCTTCACACAGTAACGAAGCTTTCTGCAAAAGGGTGCTTTTGCACACTCTTCCTGAGTCCTTCCAAACCAAGAGACATACCCCAAGCATGACAGGGGCCCATTCCTTCCAGGCTTCAAAGAGATGCCTAGTGACACATTACCATGTAGCCAGTGGGTGCCTATGACGCCAGAGCTATGGAAAGTGAGACTTCTCTTCACCGAATACTAGGGACCTAGGACCGAGGCCTCTATTCTTCTCTTCAATGTCTTCAAGAGATCATTCTTGACTTTGGATTATGAGTAAGGCAGAAGGCCAACATAGGTCTGATAAGCCCCAGGTCCGGCCTCTTGTTTCAAGTCAAGTTTCAAGCTTGAATCAGCTTGGCCTCCCCATCGACTTGAGGAGATGGCAATGTTCTCCTCTCAGTGCTTGTCCCTCTGTTATCACTTCTTCCCTATGATTCCTTTCTTATCCATTGAATTAGCGTCTCTTGCATCTCTTCACGTTTCTGCGCCCAGATTCTGTTTGCAAAAGCTGTATCTGGGTATCTGTCACTTGAGTATCCAAGCCTAGGCCAATCCTCGGGCTGGAGACCTGCGGCCATCTTGGGTGACATGTTTACCGTGATGTCATAAACACCCTCAGAATTCTAAGCTGTCCTGAAAACCTCCATGCACACAGTTCTTCACGACCATCTCATACCAGTCTGACTACTTCCCCTTTCCAGGTAGGATAGTTTTCCTTGTTCTGGATTCCGTGTCTGTTTATAACTTTATCCTCGAACTTTGAAAGGTCTACGACAATCCCGCTGGACACCAGTTTCTTTCCTTTCAGATTATCCTGGGTTTTATCTCTTATCTTTTGTGGATGAGTCCAAATGGGTGGACTTTCCCCAGAGAAAGCCCTGGAGTCCCTCCCGAGATTGACTTTCCTGGTCAATCCTCTGATGCGTAATGATCGTGTCATCTCCATTTCCACCTGGCAGGTCACATGTTTTCCTTCCTTCATCACTTGGCGAGGTGTTCCTGATGCATTCATAGATTGTAATATTCTCATGGTTCTTACTCTGATGTGTATTCACAACGTCTCTTCACAATTTCGACTTCTTTAGGATGTCTGTCTGCACCATACCGTGAAATCTATATTTGCTAATGCTACTAATCTGATCTGCACCTGTGATGCTCGCCGATGAAGCCTGTACCACCCAAGTGGAATGTGGGAACTTACCCAGTACACCACAGGGCCGGCACTGAATTGGATTCTTGGACCAACATTTTGTCTGAACTGGGGAAGATGTTGGCCTGCTTTGATTATTTGTAAAGGTAATTAGTAGTAACATCATGGACGGTAACCTTTTCCTTTGGATCCTGAGTTTAGCACGGAACATGTTCTCTTGGTAGAGTTGTTCTTCATCTCTTTGCCACTGTCTACCTTTCTGTAGCATTATTAAGCACTTGGAGGTGATTATCAATGCTTGGAAGTTCATCTTCTCTAATCTCTTTCAGCCTCCAAAGCTTTAGGCCATAAACCTGCTTGCCTTTTTGTAGTTTTGATTTTACATGAATTGATTGCCATAACCCTGCATTATAACACCCTATTGTTTTCAGATTTACAACCTCCTAGATTTAGACTTCCTTGTATGGTACATCATCTTCACCACCATAAGCCTAATGACATGCCCATACCACACACTGGTGCCTAATCAACTCTTTCTTCCACTGTCTTCTGCCATCGATTCCCTCTGGGAACCACCCATCCCTTGTCATGTGCTACCGGTTTGTTTCTCCTTATTTTACTCTTCTCCTTGTAAGTGAGATGCTACGGTACTTGACTTTCTCCCTGGGGCTTCTTTCAGTTCCCCTCATACCCTCAGGAGCCATTCTGGTGTCACAAACGGCTGGACTGCACCCTTTCTTGCAGCTGAGTGCTATCCCATTGTGCGGCTATAGCCAATCTTCCTTCTCCATTCGTCCCTTGATGGGCCCCAGGGCGATATCCAAGTCCTGGACATCAGGATTAAGGCTGTGGTGAACACAGCGGTGCAGGGATTCCTATGCGTTGGTGTTTCCAAGTTCTTCGGATAAATACGACGCAGAGGAATAGCTGGATCATATGGTAGATGGATTCTGAAATTTCTGCGGAAATTCCACACCGCTTTGCATAGTTCCCGCACCGGCTTACACTCCCACCAACGGTGCAGGAGGCTTCCCTTCTCTCCACCTCCTCTCCGACACTTGTTTCCTGTCTTGTTCCTTATGGGCATTCTGACCACAATGTGCTGTTATCTCATTGCCATTTGGATTTGCATTGGCCTTAGACGTAATGATTATGAACATGTGTTCATAAAGCTGTTGGCCATCTTTCTATCTTATTTGGTAAAACTCTGTTTCCATATTTTGCCCAGGTTTTAATGGGCTTGTTTTTTCTCTTGTGTTGACATGTGTGGTCGTTGGCTCTTTTGGCTATTCAGTCCTTCTCCGATGTGTGGTTTGAAACATCCACTCGCAGTTGTTGTGCTGTCTTTGCATTGAGTGGATGGTTTCCTCGGCTGGGCAGAAGCTTCTGCGTTGGATGCAATCCCATTTGTTTCTTGTTTCTTGTTTCGTGTGTTGCCCTTGCCCAGTCACACATGCTTCTTCCAAATAGGCGGCTATGCCACATGGCCATGAGCAAGGTGCCTGGTTTTCTACTAGAAGTTTCAGGGTTTCAAGTCTTCCGTTCAAGGCTTTAATCCATTTCGAGGTGGTGTGTGTGCCTGATGTAACATCATGGTCTACTCTCATTGCGTCACATATGGCTGTGCAGTTTTCCAGCACCTTTTCTTCTTGAGACTCTCCTTTCTCCACTGATCCTCTTGCCTTCCTCATTGCAAATGGGCTGTCCGTATATGTGTGAGTTGACCTCTGGGCTCTCGATTCTTTTCCGTTGATCTCTGTGTCTGTTTTTGAGACCAGACTGTGCCGTTTCGGTACGTAGCACTTCGTCCTACATGTTGAAATCAGTACATGTGATATGTCCTGCTTTGTTCGTTTTCCTCAGGATTCCTTTGGGTATTCAGGGTCCCTTGTTGCTGGATAGAGAATTAAGGATTCTCTCATATTTCTGTGGGAAAGATTCTGCAACTTTGACTGGGATTGCATGGAATCCAGAGATTGCTTTATCCGTTATGGAGGTTTCAAGTATTTTAGATCCTACATTCCTATAGCACGGAATACCCTTCCATTTGCTTGTGTCTTCTGGAATTTCTTTCCCCAAAGTTTTGCTAGTTTCCGATTTCCATAGCTTGCACCTGTTTGCCTAAGCTTATTTCTGGAGATCTTATTCTTTTTTTGCTGAGGTTCGGTTTTTCTGTTCTTTTCAAGTTTTCATTAGTTTTGTTTCGGCTGATGTTTATGGCTGTGCTCAGATCTGCTGTCGATGTTGCTGTATTTGCTGAGGAATACTGACCCTGTCTGACGTTGCTTCCCAGCTGCCTCTACACTACCTCCCATGCCTCCCCGAGAATGGCTGGACCAGCTGTGATGCAGTTCACCCCCAGGATTCTGCATGGCCAGCCCCGGGATGCCGACCTAGAATGTGCAGACTTCACCACTGCACCACGGGCCGGCTCCTTTCATGTCCCATTGGCAACCTGCAGTTGAGTGGAATGGGACTTGAATATGCTACTTGAGCCCAACTCGGGCACTGTGTAGATGAGGCCAGTTTGTTTTTCTTCTCCACTGTGATGTCAGAGGATTTGTCAGAATTGTGTCTCTGCTGTCCCTGCAAACTTCATAGACACAGGCTTACAGAGCCTGATTTTAGCAGTCTCATAACTCACCCTTACCAGTTAGCCTAGGTTTGACCTTCGCTTGGGTTTTTAGGATTGTGACTTACTCCGACTTTCAAACGTTCAGAGTATGTCTAAAACTGACATATTTCTTTATGTATTATTCATGTGTGATTTCTGTGTGCCTTCCATTTTCTGGGACCGTTTTTTATTTTCCGTGGTAGAATCGTTGATATGGGCTCAGCAAGCTGAAGACTCGAATGAAAGATTGCTTGGACTCTCAAGATCCTGCATTGGTGTTCTTTTATTGAGAGAACAGTACACGATAGCATGGGGACAGGACACATTAGCAGTGAAGAGCTACTGCTGCTGCTGCCTGGGGACAGGACCCATGGGTAGTCAGAGCTATTGCTGCTGCCCTGACTAGAGGGTTAGGGCTAATTTCATAAGGCATGGGTATATGACTTATTTTTACTCTAAAAAGAAATAATGATGTAAAATGTCTTTAAATGATTTCAGTACAGATGGAGTCTGGACATTGTGTTGTCATATTTTTAGATACGAATCTGGCCATATAGATCAGCATGTAGGTGAGAATGCCCTGGGCTTCTCGCCCTGGGGCAGCCCTAATTCATACCATAAAAAAATCCACTGGGTCATATAGTTTGGCATGTAGTCCAGGTCACCTTCAGCTTCCCTAGCTGGGGCAGCCCTGATCCACATCATAAAACCTCCCTGAACCTATTTGGACTGGAAATCTTTGGGGATATGGATGATGGTCAGTCTTCTGTGACTACTTCTGGCTGTACAGGGTCGTAGAGCTGTCCCTAAATGGGGCCATAGGTACACTTAGGCAGTTTAGTGGACCAGAAGGCTTGCCCCATTGAGTTCAAGCCTGACAAGTTATACAGATCCTCTGGAGATGAGAGAGTCATTGACAAGAGGTGGTCCAGGAAGTGAAACATTTTTGACATGCATAAGACAAACAATGAAACAGACAACAAAATATCATAAGAAATACAAGCAGTATGTTTAACCCAATGAATAAGGTTTTGAAGTAGTGCAGAAACCTTGTCCTGACTAGGAGTTCAACCAATCATTTAGATTTAGGGTTGGTCAGACATGGATTTAATTTGGTGGCTGGGATACCAAGCCAGAAATATTTTGACGGTAGTCAGGAATAGGGACGCAACATTCAGTTTTTATAATGGCACAGGTGCCCCCTTGTGCTGCTGTCAAGACATCCAGAGCCATTTGGATTTGGAGGACTGCCTTACACACTTGGGATACTTCTAAATTGAGCAGTGAAATGCTATGTTGTGTATCATTTAATGCCTTCATAGTAAATTTGTCTAGGACTTCCATGTGCAAGACTTGAATATGCTACAACAGTCGATTCCTAATTGGTGAAAGAAAATTGCGGAAAGATGGTCATACCAGTGGAAGACAGGGCTGGTCAAGTGCTGTTGCAAGTTGGGTAGGTTAGCAGGAGGAGATATAGTAAATGTAGTTCCACCTTGCATCCAGACAAAGCCTAGAGTGCATCGTCCAATCCATGCAGGTGGTAGACAAGGTCATAAATTGGAGCCACATATCCACTGAGCACCGTTAGGGGCTAACCAACGCATGTTGAGCCATGTATCCCAGTCAGTCTGAAACCAATCAGTATTTTTTTTAAGGCTATGATATGAGAACACATCTAACAGGGATTTTTTCCCATAGGTCGAGTGCTATAAGGCCATGTATCACAGGGGCGATATTTTTTCCCCAAAAGAAAGTGGCCTTTTACTGAGTTGCCCACTAGTAGGAGTGAACCAAATATATTCATCCCAAATTTTGTATTGTCCATCCTGTGTGTATTAATAAGTTGGGGACATTACCTTTGGAACTTTTTCTGTATGATCCAAGTGTGACAAGGCAAATCTAGTTAGTATTTGGACAGTAGTATTGAAGGAAAATGTTTGATTGTGGCCAGGGAACTTCCAGGTGTCAGAGGTAGATGGCCACAAGGAGACATTACTATTAATAATACATGAATATTGCGGAAGAAAAGAGCTAGAATCTAATATCCATGAATGCCTACTATAGATTCTACAGAAACATAATTTTTCTCTCTTAAATCACTCTCATTTTTACAAAAGATAGCCAAATCAGGATTAACGGGTTTGCAAATCAAGTGTAGTTTCAATACAACTTGCTCCAATTATTTACATAAGAGCAGCAAGAATAGTAATTGTTCATACAGGCTTTTTAAAATGTGCTTCGCTGGATCTTTTCCTGCGGAACCTCAGATTGAACTGTGAAGGCCTCTAGAGGCCAGAAAAGCCAAGCCAAGGACTTGCCATCAGATTTGGCCTGCAGTACCTACAGATTTGAGTGGTGTTCTCTTTGAGGTCTCCCCAAATATTCGGAGGTTCCTTGCACCTGCCAGATAAGCAAGCTTCCTTACTTACCGGGTAAGATTGCCAAAATCTCAGTAAACAAGGTACCAGGCCTGTGTTTCCGAGTGGCTGTATTCCAGAAAGTCCAATCTTTGTTCCTGAAACACTGTCTTGTCATATCGGAGACTGTGTGTTTCAAATATGACATTCCAGTCCAAGCCTTGGTAATATAACCAATGTGTCCTGTTATAAGGAGAACAGATTCTTATGGAACTTATGCAAATATTGCCACGAAATGACCATACTCAGTCACAAAGGGTTTCCAAATTCTCGAGGGATAAGGTAGGCAGAAAAAGATAAATGTTTCAGTTTTGCTCATAACGGTATAATTTCACCAAATGGCTGTAAGTTATAGTTAGCATAAGAGAAAAGAGAAAAAGATTTCCTTCATTATGAGAAAACAAAACAACACATCAAAACTCAACAATATTTCAAACGGAAGTCCTAAAAATTTGTAATCGTCCTAATCAGTGCACACAGTCCTGTATAATCAATTCTTGAGCTGAATCTTCTGTTAGCAGATCGATGAGCATAGTTTCTGTTAGAATTCTGTCATTTCTTACTCCGTTCAGTTTTACAATCTGAAGGTTTATCAGAAACCTGTCGTTTAGACTCTTTGTGTCAGAACCCTTTCCAGGAATTTCTCGGAAGCTGAAACATATTTGCAAAAGGAAAAAGCATCAGAGTAAAACAACAACTATCTGCAAATGGACAAAGAACTCAAAAGGGCAATTGGCAAAGAAACTTGACTACTTCTGTGACATATAATAGTGCCAGATAATAAGTGAACTTATCACTGATAACCAGGGCAGACCAGAATTTTACGAATGCTATCTAATTTTGAGACGTCTATATTAATAACATTTACCCATCAAATACCAGGTAAGAAAGTCTATTGTCACTTATTTCACAATGTTTCCCATTTAATTTAATAGACCAAATAAGCCAAATTACTTTAGCATTTTTCTCCTTGTAGGAAGAGAGAGCAAATTTTTTGAGAAGTCTCAGGGACCCTCTGAAAATCCTCAGAGTAATCATTCTTCTGTCTACCAGGTCTAAAGAACGCCTTCATTCAGGATTTGAATATTTTTGAGGAGAAGCTTGTCACAAAATATCAAAAGTTTTTAAAATGTTGTTCAAATAGCAAACAACACTCACTGTGAAACAATGCTCAGGTATCCATTCAAAGTGATAACAGAAAGAGTCAAAAATATTAAGAGTAACCTCAGCCATTATTTTCACAAAACAGATTTGTCTCTTAGGTAGACGTACTCAAAGGAACAGCTCTTACATCCTCTTTACCAAGAGCAGATCAAAAGTTCAAGAAAATGTATCCTTTTAGAGAAAACCAAATTTGAATTTTTGCACCTACTTATGTTTCACATTCAAACTCATTCACTTAATTGAACTTACTTTAGTCTACTTGAGCAGGCATAAAACTCATTTCAGAATTCCTCTTTCACAAACCTTCTACATCTTTCTTTTTCATTTTCAGTACTTGTCCCAAAGTCTTTGTTTTTTCCTTTCTAGTACATCAGGAGCAATTTATCTGTCTTAACCCCTCAAACAAAAATATTTCCATTCTTTATACCTTTTTTACTGAAAACATACATTTTAACTTCCTTGAATACAGAGCTCTTTTGCTTAGTAATTTCCAGTAGCTTTAATTCCATAGGTTAGTTAGAACCTTTAACGCTTAACGGACCTAGTAAACACTAAAAAGGTAAACGATTATGAAATGTCTTTTATATCAGTATTCTAAACACTTCACAACTTAAGAAACATGCCACTTCACAATAAAACACAAGGCATGCTTTTTGATACACCCAAACGCTTTTAGCCTCTTCAATAAGAAGCCAAAAGTAGATAACATAGATATGTTTAACAATAATGTGTGAGTGTTCCATTCTATCCAAAAGTGACCCGCATATTCATCTTTTTATCATTTAACTTAACTTGGCAAAACTCAAGATTGTTACCAAAAAGGATTTCGAAGCTGTTTTTTTTCCCCAAGTATACAGACCATAAAAGTTATTGTACTCACTTTTATGAGTTTTATGTATTTAAACCATTTGTTTCCAACAATTATATTCAGATTACTACGGAAACCTCATGAGGCATTAGACAAAACTGGTCATCATTTAAAGCTATTATTTTGCTGACAAATTTAACAGACAACGTGAACTTATATGACTAGTAAACCGAGTCTGAATGCCTGCATCGTATGCAAATACTGACAACTCTGACAAGAAGACAATTTTCAATGAAACCAACAAACTTAAAGAAGCTTTCATTTACCAAAGGTTAATTCACATCACGTTAACTTTGAAAGTCACTCTGTTAATTTTGACTACATTTAGAATTTAAGAAAGCACTACTTTAAGCCAACTAAACAGAGATCTTAATTTTGGCCAGACCATCCAGGGGTTAAAATATCACACGTATAATGTACACATAGACACGTATACACAGAGACTGTACAAGTATTGTTTTAAAAACTACTGCCATGAATCAGGTACAATAATATAAAGCTCACCAGTTACAAATCAAAACTTTGTTTTGAGCCTTTTTACTAATACTTATGGAGCAGACCCTCAAGATGCTAGACTTTTTGCAAGGGCACACTTATGGCCATTTATCCTTTCCCCTCCTTTTTTTTTTTCAGTCTTAAGAAAGAGTGATATACTAGATAGTAGTTCCTGGAGGGGGGGAAGATAATCCTTGTCATGGTAAAGGAACAAGGTGGAATCTGAACTGCCTCTAGAACTGTATTTCCAGTCTTGCAAGGATTTTGTAAGGACAGTTGCTCTTGATTTCTCAGAAACTGGACTGTAACTTGAAGGACATTCTAGGTTGATCTACCTGTCCAACTGCACCAGAAAGGCAGAGAGAAACATCACACATTTTCTACCAGCTGGAGTTTCTGGGGCATAACCCATACAATTGAAAGTGTTCCTAATTAGTTAGAATGACCCTGAGTGATGAGTCTTAAGGGATGCTTATCTCATTCCCCATGGCAGTAAAGCCAGTGTCCGACTGACAGTGAAGTGGAGAAGGGTCGAATGCATACAAAGGGCTTGAACTGGCTGGAGGCCGGGGCTCCCAGTTCAACCCGGGTTGAGAATGAAGTTCCTTGCAAAAGGTTTTCAAGTCTTCCGATTTTACAGAAGTTCCAGGTTCTGGTGAAGTCCAGCCTGAACTTAACCAAGACGTGGTGACAACAGAGGACATGATGAGCAAAACAAAGAAAGGAAATGAAGACATCAGACCTCACCCTCATGGCCGCTTAAAGAGGGTTATCAAGAGAAGACTCACTCAACAGTTCCCGTGCTGGGGCACACTACTGTAGCATGACAGTTCACAGAATAAATCCCAGGTCTGCTACCCTCATAGCCAACTCAGTAGGTGACTAAAACACTCAATGAGTCAACCCCCAAGAGAGGGCACCCTACTGGGGCTTTCCGGGGTGATCAGGCCCAGAAATGCCAAGTTTGGGCTCCCAGGGGTGGAGGCCATGACTGTTGACAGATTTCTTTGCTTCCCTGTTGCAAAGCTCAAAAGGAGACGAAAATCGCCATTGCAACTCTAAGAAAGATGAAAGAGACAGGTCCATTACCTTGAAAATCCCCCCTGAACCTGGGGCAGCATCCTACCTGTCATTCCTACTGTGGGGTTCCTATAACAAGGGGTGATTGGGGTGTCCCCCAGCATTGCATCCATTGCATATCTTCCCTGGTATGCCTGGAAGTTACAGGTGCCTGGTGAACATCCTTCCTATTCTACCTGGCAGTAATAGTTGCCTGATGAATGGTCCCCAAGACAAAGGGAGAAGTTCAAGAGAGAACAGGATGGAGAAAATTAGTGAGGCATTTTCTGCCGCTCTGGGGGACATTCTACCCAATTGCGTGTTGGAGGCATTCTCCGAGAAGGGCTTCCCATATGCAACCAAAGGTTAGACTTTGGTACTTTCTTTGAACTGGAGTCCCAATTGGGACATTCACACAGTTCAGAGCATGGTCAGGTGCCATGGGAGGTATCCTAATCCAACCTTAGGAAAAGGAACCTTACAGGGGAGTCTTGCAGATTGCTGACCATCCTAATGACTTAAGTGGCCGACCCGTGCCCACCTAAAATTTGTTTATTAGAGATAGGGTCAGGAAGGAATGGAGTAATTCACTCTACATCACCCTTAGGCTTAAGGTACTGATTCTCTTCAAGCTGAATGCCATGATTTGCCCCATAGAGTAGCCATGGGCAGCAAACGTGGATTCTTACACCTATCCAAGACAGTTCCTGATGGAGAAGTGAATTGTGATTCATCCTCGAAACAGAGAGAGGCACAAGGAAGAAAAGGGCACTTACCAGAAGTTGAGCTCAGAAACCGATGAAGCAAGTTCCCGGTGGGGGGCCACAATATATGATGGTGGGTCAGCGAGCTGATGAGTCGGAAGAAAGATTTCTTGGTCTCTCAAGGCCTTCCAGAGGTGCTCTTTTATTTAGAGAATGGTACAGGATAACATAGGGACAGGACCCATGGGGAGTAAAGAGTTGCTTCCTGGGGACAGGACCTATGGGTAGTGAAGAGCTGCAGGCATGGGAACTGGACACACGGGCAGTGAATAGCTGCTGCTGCTGCATGGGGAAAGGAGCCATGGGCAGTCAGATGTCCTGCCGCTGCCCTGAGTTGAGGGTAAGGGCAAATTTTATAAGGCATGGGTACGTGACATTTTTACTGGAAAAAGAAAAGATGATGTAAAAAGCCATTAAATGACTTCAGTACAGAATGGGGTCTTGTTATTGTGTGGTCATATAACATTAGATATGAATTTGGCCATATAGATAGGCATGTAGGTGAGCATCGCCTGGGCTTCTCTCACTGGGGCACCTCTAATTCATACCAAAAAAAATTCACCGGGTCATATCCTTTGACATGTAGGCCAGGTAACCTTGGGCTTTTCGAGCTGGGGCAGCCTTAATCCACATCAATCATCATTGTCTTTCTCAGCTATCTCCCATAGATACGCTTATCAGTCCGTTCTCCTTCATTCCAAGTTATGAATTTTGTGATTCTTTAATCACCATATGTTCTCTAGGCTGATGTGTGATTGTTTTCATGATTGTTGGGCATTGCCTTTGAATTTCCATCGTTCACTTGAAGGAATCTTTGCTATCTTAGCCTAGGTCCAACTGAGCACTGAGAACACGAGGTCACCTTGGTTCGTTTGACATTCTGAGATCAGAAACTCCAAATTCTAGGTTGTCCAGGCAACCACCTTATTGACATAATGTTTCTGAGACAAATTAGAGAAATCTGATGAATTCCTGTCTCCAGGTAAGATATTTTTATGTCTCTTTTCTAAATTTGGGAAGGCTGGAACTTGACCCTGGATCCATGGTCCTCGTAGTAGATTACGTCTAGATACTGCTTTACTTTATTTCTGTAGGGTTTGTAAGTTGTTTGATTTACACCCTAAGCTCTGGCATGTTTATTTTTCATTAAATATAAGTGTAATGTTCTAATTTCAGCCAACTTCCTCACATATGCTGTCAAAACACATAGTCAATAATCTTCTACGGCCAGAGATGGGAGAGAATTTCGCTGGTGCCAAACTGAGCATTATAGCTTTGGATGTCAGTCTTCACTTTGGATTGGTGATTCCCAGAGGGAATGAAAAAATCCAAAAAGGCGTGCTGATTTGGGGCATAAAGGATTTGAGGCTGAAAGAGATTAGAGAAGATGAACTTCCAAGGACTGTGAATCTCCTCCAAATGCTTAATGATGCTACAGAAAGTAGACCATTGCAAATAGATTATGGGGAATACTATGAAGACAATGTGTTCTGTGCTAAACAGATGAACCAAGGGAAAATGTTACCGTCTATGATGTTACGAGTAATTACATTCACGAATAATCACAGCAGGCCATCTTCTTCCCAAGTTCAGGAAAAATATTGGTCCACAAGTAAAATTCAGGGCCAGCCATGTGTTCAGGAGTGTAAGTGCCCACATTCCTATTGGGTGGCCTGGGATTCATGGATTCGCATCACTGGTGCTGATCAGATTAGTAACGTTGGGAAAGATAGATTTCATGGTATGGTGTGTACAGAGATCACAAAGAAGTCGAAATTGTGAGCATACGTTAGAGATAGGCAATAGGAAAAAAACATGAAAATATTGCAATCTATCACACATCTGGTACACTTCCCTAAATACAGACTGAAGGAAGTGATGTGACCTCCATAGGTAGAATTGGCGGACTGCATGAGATGACACGATCATTGCACATCAGAGGCTTGAGTGGGCAACTTCAACTTTGGATGGACTCCAGGACTTTCACTGGGGAAAGTCTACACATTCGGCCATATTCACAAAATGTAACAGATAAAACCCAGGATAAACTTAAAGTAAAGAAACCATGTCTAGAGAGAATGTAGTAGACATTTAAAAGTTCAAGGATAAAGTTAGAAACCCACAAGAAATCCAGGAAATGGAAAACTATTCAAGCTGGAAAGGGAGAGTAGTCATGTGCATAGAAGATGCTGGGACAACTTAGAAGTTTGAGGGAGTTTATGACATCACAGTGAACATGTCACCCAAGATGGCCTCATGGTTATAGTCTGAGGATTGTCCTAGGCTACGATACTCAAGTTAGAGATACCCAGAAGAGAATTTAAAAACAGAAACCAGGCACTGAAACTTGAAGAGAGAGAATACACGCTGATTAAAGGGGTAAGAAAGAAGTCATTGTGAGGAAGCAATAATAGGGGGACAAGCGCTGAGTGGAGAACATTGTAATCTACTCAAGTGTATGGGGAGGCCATGCTGATGCAAGCTTGAAACTTGATTTGAAACCAGAGGCTGGACTTGGGGCTTATCAGACCTACATTGTCCTTCTGCCTTAATCATAATCCAAAATTAAGAATGATCTCCTGAAGACACTGTAGACAATGATTGATGCTTCCTTTCCTATGCCCCTAGCATTCATTGAAGAGAAGTCTCACTTTCCATAGCTCTGGCATTACAGAGGCCCATTGGGTACATGCTAATGTGTCACAAGTTATCTCTGTGAACCCTTGAAGTAATGGACCCCCGTCATGCTTTGTGTATGTCCCATTGTTTGACAGGGCTCCAGAATTGTGCTAGGAAGCACCCTATTCCAAACGGCTTCATTGCTTTGTGAGGGCTACCCTACCAGGCTAGTATGCTTGGTTTGGCTTCAATGAAATTCTCTCCCTGGAAACAGACAGCTCTCCCAGGAAGATAGAAAGATGGCCAACAGGCTGTATGAAAACATGCTCATCAACATTAAGTCTCTGCTCAATGCAAATATGAACGGCACTGAGATAGCAGCTCACAGTGGTCAGAATGGCTATAAGGATGAAGATAGGAACCAACAAGTTTCAGAGAGGAGGTGGAGAGAAGGGAAGCCTCCTGCACTGCTGGTGGGAGTGTAAACCGGTGCAGCCACTACGTGAAGTGGTGTGGAATTGCCTCAGAATTTTCAGAATCCATCTACCACATGATGCAGGTATTCCTCTGTGGCGTATATATCCAAAGATCTTGGAAACACTAATGCACAGAGATCCGTGCATCGCTGTATTCCCCACAGCCTTACTCCCAATATGCAACATTTGGAAGCCTCCCTGATGCCCATCAAGGGACGAATGGAGAAGGAAGATGGGCTATAGCCACACAATGGCATAGCATTCAGCTGTAGGAACAGATGCAGTGCAGCCATTTGTGACCACCTTAATGGCTCCTGAGGGTATCAGGGGAACTGAAACAAGCCCTGGGGTAAGGTCAAATACCACAGGATCTCACGTGCAAGGAGAAGAGGAAAAATGGACCCACAAACAGGTAGCACGTGACATAGGATTGGCAGTTCCCAGAGGGAAAGGGGGGCGGGGGACGGAGGGACAAAGAGTTGATTAGGCACAAGTGTGTGGTGTGGGCCTGTAATTAGGCTTACGCTGGTGAAGATGATGTAGCCTACACAGAAGTCTAAATCTATGAGGATGTAGATTTGAAAGCTATAGGATGTTAGAATGCAGGGTTACGGAAATCAATTCACATAAAATCAAAACTCCAAAAAGGGGTGCAGATTTACGGCCTAAAGCTTTGGAGGCTGAAAGAGATTAGAGAAGATGAACATCCAAGGATTAGCAATCGCCTCCAAATGCTTAATGATGATACAGAAAGGTAGACCTTTGCAAAGAGATGAAGAGGAATACTACCAAGAGAACATGGTCCGAGCCAAATCATGAATCAACGGCAAATGTTACCGACACTAATGTTACTACCGCTTCCCTTCACGAATGATGGAAGCAGGCCAACATCTTCCCAAATTCAGGCCAAAGGTTGGTCCAAAAGCCCAATTTGGGGCCGGGCTGTGGTGTAGCAGGTAAGTGCCCACATCCGCTTGGGCGGCCCGGGCTTCACCGGCTAGCATCACGCTTGGGGATCAGATTACTAGCATTAGGAAATACAGATTTCAATGTCTGGTGGTCACAGAGATCATAAAGAAGTAGAAATGGTGAGGAGACCTTATCAGTATGAACCAGAAAAGGATCCACGAGAATATTACAATCTATGAATGCATAAGGAACACTTCCCCAAATGATGAAGGAAGGAAAACATGTGACCTGCCAAGGAAGAATTGTCAGACTGCTAGGAGATCACACGATCAGTGTGCATCAGGGGAATGCCTGGGCAACTTCAACATGAGAGGGCCTCCCGGACGTTCTCTGGGGAAAGTCCACCCATTTGGCCATATCCACAAAATATAAGAGATAAAACCCGGGATAAGCTTAAAGGAAAGAAACCGGTGTCTAGAGGGAACTTAGTAGACCCTTCAAGTCCTTGGAGAAAGTTAGAAACCGACAAGAAATCCAGAGCAAGGAAAACTATCCTACCTGGAAACGGGGACTAGTCAGATTGGGATGAGACGGCTCTGAAACACTGTGTGCATTGAGGTTGTCAGGACAACTTAGAATCTGAGGGTGTTTATGACATCACGGTGAACATGTCACCCAAGATGGCCGCATGTTTACAGTCCGAGGATTGGCCTAGTCTAGGACACTCAAGTGAGAGATACCCAGAAACAGCTTTTCCAAACAAAAACTTGAAAGGATCAAACAGACTCTGATTCAAGGGAGAAGAAAGGAATCATTGGGAACAAGCGATAATAGATGGACAAGCACAGAGAGGAGAACATTGTCACCTACTCAAGTAGATGGTGAGGTCGTGCAGATTCAATCTTGGAACTTGATTTGAAACAAGATGCCAGACTTGGGGCTTATCAGACCTACATTGTCCTTCTGCCTTACTCATAATCCAAAGTACAGAATGATCTCTTGGGGACGTTGAAGAGAAGAATCGAGGACTCCTTTCGTAGGCCCCTAACATCCTTTGAAGAGAACTCTACCTTTGCATAGCTCTGGCCTCACGGGGGCCCACTGGCTACATGCTAATTTTTCCCAAGAGATCTCTTTGAAACCTTGAAGGCATGGACGCCTGTCATGCTTGGGGTATGTAGCTTGGTTTGGAAGGGCTCTAGAAGTGTGCTGAAAAGCACCCTTTTCCAGAGGGCTTCATTCCTGTGTGAAGGCTGCCCTCCCAGGCTACAGTGCTCAGTTGGGCTCCAATGAAATTAACTCCCCCATCTCTTGCCGTAGAAGGAGTACTGATTCTGTGTTTTGACACCATATGGAAGGAGGTTGACTGAAAACTAGAACATTACCATGATATTTAAAGAAAAATACACATGCCAGAGCTGAGGATGTCAATCAAACAGTAACAGACTCTGTAGAAATAAAGTAAGCCAGTATCTAGATGTAATCTAGGGGAGCGTTCAAGGTTCAGGGCTGAACGTCGAAACTTCTCAAATCCAGGGAAAGAGACGGAAGGATTTCTCACCTGGAGAGAGGAATTCATCAGACTCATCGAATTTGTCTCGGAACCATTGTGTCCGTGAAGGTGGTTGCCAGGACAACGTCTAACCTGGAGTTTCTCATCTCATAATGTCAAATGAAGCAAGATGGACACGTGTCCTCAGTTCTCAGTTGGACGTAAGCTAGGATAGCAAAGATTCCTTCAACTGACAGATGGAAATTCGAAGACAACATCCAACAATCACCAAAGCACCCACACGTCGGCCTACAGAACATATGGTGATTAAAAAAATACAGAATTCCTAACCTAGAATGAAGGAGAACCCACTGATAAGCATATCGAAGGGAGAGAGATCAGAAAGACCACTACGATTAGACTAAGGAAAGAAAACAAGCTCCCAGAAAATGGAAGACAAACAGAAATCACACCTGAATAATCCACAGTGAATGAAGACAGTGTTTACAAAGAGTCTGCTTGAACGTTTGAAAGTCCGAGAAAGTCACAACCCCAAAATTTGCGGTGAATGTCAAACCTGGGCTAACTGGGAAGGGTGAGTTCTCAGACTGCTCCAAGCTGGCTCTGAAACCCTGTGTCCATGATGCTTGCTGGGACAGCAGAGAGCCAATTCTGACAAATCCCAGTGGACCGGAAAAACAACCTGGCCTCGTCTACATTGGACCAGATTTGGGCTCAAGTAGCATATTCAAGTCACATTCCACTCAACTGCAGGTTGCCAATGGAACACGAAAGGGGCTGGCCAGTGTTGCATAGGTGACGTCCGCGTGTTCTGTGTCGGCAGCGTGTGGTTGGCCGCGTGGAATTCTGGGGGTGAGCCTCCTCACCGCTCGTGCAGCCTTTCTGGGGCAGGCGTCCGAGGTAGTGTAGAGGCAGATGGGAAGCGACGTTAGACAGGGCCAGTCTTCATCAGCAAATACGGCAGCGTTGCCAGCAGATATGAGCACAGCAGTAAACATCTGCCTAAACAAAACCAATTAAAAGTTGCAAATGATGGAAAAACTGAACCTCAAAAAAAAAAGCATGCTAGAAAGAAAAACAAGTAATCTAGGGATAACCTGCACAAAACAGGTGAAAGCTACGTAAACCGAGAAATAGCAAACCTTTGGGAAAGAAATTCCAGAGGACACAAGGAAACGGAAGGGAATTCAGTGCTCTTGGAATGGAAGAAAACGAAGAAAGCATGAAGTATCATCACAATGATTCCTTTCTCATGCCTTGGATCAGCGTCTCATTGGTCTCTTCAAGTTTCTGTGCCCGGTTTCTGTTTGGAAAAGCTGTTTCTGGGTGTCTCTCACTTGATTCTGCTAGCCTAGGCCAATCCTTGGACTGTAAACATGTGGCCATCTTGGGTGACATGTTCACCGTGATATCATAAACACCCTCAGAATTCTAAGTTGTACTGACAACCTCCATGCACTCAGTGTTTCAGAGCCATCTCATACCAGTCTGACTACTCCCATTTTCCAAGTAGGATAGTTTTGCCAGTTTTGGATTTCTTGTCGGGTTCTAACTTTCTCCTCGAACTTTGAAAGGTCTACAACATTCCCTCTAGACACGGGTTTCTTTCCATGAAGTGTATCCCCGGTTTTCTCCCTTATCTTTTGTGGATGTGGTCAAAGGAGTGGACCTTCCCCAGAGAAATTCCTGGAGCTCCTCCCAAGTTGAATTTACCCAGGCAATTCTCTGATGCGCAATGAGCGTGTCATCTCCTAGGAGTCTGACAATTCCACCTGGGCAGGTCACATGTTTTCCTTCCTTCATCATTTGGGAAATTGTACCTTATGCATTCATAGGTTGTAATATTCTCAGGCTTCATTTTCCGGTGTGTATTGAAAATGTCTCCTCAGAATTTCTACTTCTTTATGATCTCTGTGCCCACCATACTGTGAAATCTGTATTTCCTAATGCTAGTAATCTGATCTGCAACCCTGATGATAGCAGGTGAAGTCCGGGCCGCCCAATCAGAACTTGGGCGCTTACCTGCTACACCACAGGGCCGACCCTGAATTAGGATTTTGGACAAACATTTGGCCTGTTCTTGGGAAGATGTTGGCCTGCTTCGATCATTCGTGAAGGCAGTTAGTAACATCATGGACGGTAGCATTTTCCACTGGTTCATGAGTTTAGCATGGAACACGTTCTCTTGGTAGTGTTCCTCTTCATCTCCTTGCAATGGTCTACCTTTCTGTAGCGTCCTTAAGCATTTTGAGGTGATTACCAATCCTTCGAAGTTCATCTTCTCTAATTTCTTACAGACTCCAAAGCTTTAAGCCGTGAACCTTAACGTCTTTTGGGAGTTTTGATTTTACGTGAATTGTTTGCCATAACCCAGCATTATAACATCCTATACGTTTCAGACCTACATCCTCATAGATTTAGACTTCTGTGTACGTTACATCATCTTCACCACCGTAAGCCTAATTACAGGCCCTCACCACACACTTGTGTCAAATCAACTATTTCTCCCTCTGGGCCCCGCCACCTTTCCCTCTGGGAACCAGAAATCCCATGTCATGTGCTACCTGTTTCTTGGTCCTTTTTTTCCTCTTCTCCTTGTAAGTGAGACCCTATGGTATTTGACCTTCCCTCTGGGGCTTGTTTCCATTCCCCTAAAACCCTCAGGAGCCATTCTGTTGGTCACAAATGGCTGGAAGGCATCTGTTCCTGCAGCTGAGTGCTATGCCGTTGTGTGGCTATAGCCCATCTTTCTTGTCCCTTGATGGGCACCAGGGAGGCTTCCCTGTCTTCGATATCGGGAGTAAGGCTGTGGTGAGCACAGCGGTGCACGGATCTCTGTGCATTAGCGTTTGCAAGTTCTTTGGCTATATATGCCACATAGGAGTACCTGGATCATGTGGTAGATGGATTCTGAAAATTCTGAGGCAATTCCACACCACTTTGCGTAGTGGCTGCACCGGTTTACACTCCCAACAGCAGTGCAGGAGGCTTGCCTTCTCTCCACCTCCTCTCTGAAACTTGTTGGTTCCTGTCTTCATCCTTATAGCCATTCTGACCACTGTGAGCTGCTATCTCAGTGCCGTTCATATTTGCATTGAGCAGAGACTTAATGATGATGAGCATCTTTTCATACAGCCTATTGTCCATCTTTCTATCTTCCTGGGAGAGCTGTCTGTTTCCATCTTTTGCCCAGGATTTATTTGACTCGTTGACTTTTCTCCTGTGGAGATGTATGACTTCATTGGATCTTTTGGCTATTCACCCCTTCTCCGATGTGTGGTTTGCAAACCTGCTGTCGCAGTTGTTGTGACGTCTTTGCACTGAGTCGATGGTGTCATTGGCTGGGCAGAAGCTTCTGCGTTGGATGGAGTCCCGCTTGTTTCTTGTTTCCTTTGTTGCCCTTGCCCAGTCACACATGCTTCTTCCAAATAGGCGGCCAAGCCAGCTGGCAAAGAGCAAGCTGCCTGCGTTTTCTCCTCGAAGTGTCACGGTTTCAAGTCTTCCATTCAAGGCTTTAATCCATTTCAAGGTGGTGTGTGTGCCTGGTGTAACATCACGGTCTACTCTCATTGTGTTACATCTGGCTGTGCAGTCTTTCCAGCACCATTTCCTGTCTAGAGTCTCTTTTCTCTGCTTTCTCCTCTTGGCTCCCTGGTCGAAAATGGGCTGTCCATAGGTGTGTGAGTTGATTTCTGGGCTGTCGATTCTGTTCCATGCATCTGTGTGCCTCCTTTGCAGGCCAGGCTGTGCTGTTTTGGTACCTAGCTCTTCGTCCTATATGTGGCAGTAAGAAAGTGTGATAATTGCTGCTTTGCTCGTTTTCCCCAGGATTCCTTTTGCTATTCAGGGTCCTTTGTTGCTGGATAGAAACTTTAGGATTCTCTCTTCTATTTCTGTGGGAAAGATTGCTGCAACTTTGACTGGGACTGCATGGAATCCAGACATTGCTTTGTCGACAAAATAATCCGTAACCAATCTGTAAATGAAAATTTGGGGGAGTTTATTCTGAGCTTCAATCTGAGGATTATAACCCGGGGCCTTTCTACCCAAAGGAAGAAAGAGCATCAGAGAAGTGGGGGTGCACAGACTGGTTGTATTCCCCTCATAGAGGATGTTTCACATAGGATTGAAATGTCCCTTTTACAATAGTCGCGAGACTGCTCTGTTGGCACAGCGATTGATGGAAATAGCAGGTAGGTCTTCTGTCTCAGTGAACACAGTAGGGTGGCAGTCTGTTGTCTCCAGCTGACTGGTCACAGGTGAACTGGGTGGTCAAGGGTGAGTGCAGCAATCAGTTCCTAGCCTAGAGAGAAATGCTTATCCCTAAAGAAATGCTAATGTGGGGGAAGTTGCACCTTTATCTCAAGGGCCATAGGAAATGTCTAAGCAGATATGCAATGCATGCTAAATAGCCATAGTCAGGCCCTTTTGGAAAAAACAAAATCAGGCCGAATTAGGTTTATACCAAATGGCTTCCTCATATAGTCCAATATATCCAATTGCTTCCCATTTTTATTTGAGCTTTATTCCGTATGGACGTTTCAAGTCTGTCCGTTTTTCCATTCGAAGGGAACGGAATAGCCTTGCATTTCCTTGTGTCTTGTGGAATTTCTTTCCCCAAAACTTTGCTAGTTTTTGTTTCCCATCGCTTTCTCCTGTTTGTCCAAGATTATTCGCAGGTATCATTTTCTTCTCACTGGCATGGGTTTTTTTTGAGGTTCAGCTTTTCTATTCTTTGCAACTTTTAATTGGTTTTGTTTGGCAGAAGTTTATGGCTGTGCTCAAATCTGCTGGCCGTGCTGCTCTCTTTGCTGAGGAAGAGTGGCGCTGTCTAACATCGCTTCCCCTCTTCCTCTACACTAGCTCGCACGCCTGTCCCAGAATGGCTGGACGAGCGTTGAGGAGGCTCACCCCCAGGATTCCACGCGGCTGACCCTGGCCTGCTGACCCAGAACACGTGGACTTCACCGCTGGCCCACTGGCTGGACCGTTTCATGCTGCATTGGCAACCTGCGGTTGAGTGGAATGTGACCTGAATATGCTACTTGAACCCAACTCTGGCCCTGTGTAGATGAGGCCAGGTTGTTTCTGTGGCCCACTGTGATGTTGGAGGATTTTTCAGAATCGTGTCTCTGCTGTCCAGTCTAGCTTGGTGGACACAGGGTTTCAGAGCACGCGTGGAGCAGTCTCATAACTCACCCTTCCCAGTTAGGCCAGGTTAGACCTTCCCTGCAGTTTTTGGGGTTGTGACTTTCCCGGACTTTCAATCGTTCAAGCAGAGTCTGTCTAAAGACTGACATCTTTCACTGTGGATTATTGAGCTGTGATTTCTGTTGGCCTTCCATTTTATGGGACCCTGTTTTCTTTTCCATGGTCTAATCGTCATGTTCTTTATGAGCTTGTCCTTTGACATGCTTATCAGTGCGTTCTCCTTCACTCCATTTTAGGAATTTTGTATTTCTTTAATCACCATATGTTCTGTAGGCCAAGGTGTGAGTCCTTTTGTGATTGTTGGGTGTTATCCTGGAATTTTCATCGTTCACTTGAGGGAATCTCTGCTATCCTAGCCTAGATCCAACTGAGCACTGACTACACATGGTCATCTTGGTTCGTTTGACATTGTGAGATGATAAACTCCAGGTTCGAGGTTATCCTGGCAACCACTTTCATGGGCCCAATGGTTCCGACACAAATTAGATGAATCTGATGAATTCCTCTCTGCAGGTGAGAGACCTTCTGTCCCTTTTCTGGATTTGGGAAGTCTCGTGCTTGACCACCGATCCTTGAACTTTCCACTAGATTACGTCTAGATACTGGCTTACTTTATTTCCACAGGGTTTGTTATTTGTTTGATTTACATCCTCAGCTGTGGCATGTTTATTTTTCTTTAAGTATAATGGTAATGTTCTAATTTTCTGCCATCCTTTCTACGTGTGGTTTCGAAACACATAATCAATACTCCTTCTACGGTAAGAGATATGAGGAGAGAATCTCACTGATCCCACTGAGCCCTGTAACCTGGGAGGCCAGCCTTCACAAAGGATGGAAGCCCTCTGCAAAAGGGTACTTTTCAGCACACTTCTAGAGCCCTTCCAAACCAAGAGACATACCCAAGCATGGCAGGGGTCCATTCCTTCAAGGCATCAATGAGCTCTCTTGTGACATATTGGCATATACCCAGTGGGCCCCCGTGACTTGAGAGCTGTGGAAAGTGAGAATTCTCTTCAAGAATGCTAGGGGCCTAGGAAAGGAGGCCTCGATTCTTCTCTTCAATGTCTTCAATTGATCATTCTTGACTTTGTCTTATGGGTAAGGCAGAAGGACAACGTAGGTCTGATAAGCCCCGGGTCCGGCCTCGTTTTTCAGAACACATTTCCAGCTTGAATCAGCATGGCCTCCCCAGACTTCCGTAGATGACAATGTTGCCCTCTGAGTACTTGACCCTCTATTGTCTCTTCTTCCCAATGATTCCTTTCTCATCCCTTGAATTAGCGTCTCTTTGATGTCTTCAAGTTTCTGTGCCCGGTTTGTGTTTGGAAAAGCTGTTTCTGTGTACCTCTCACTTGAATATCCTAGCCCAGGCCAATCCTAGAGCTGGAAACCTACGGCCAACTTTGGTGACATGGTCACCGTGATGTCATAAACATGCTCAGAATTCTAAGTTGTCCTGACAACCTCCATGCACACAGTGTTTCAGAGCCATCTCATACCAGTCTGACGACTCCCCCTTTCCAGGTGCGATAGTTTTCCTTTTTCTGGACTTCTTGTCGGTTTCTAACTTTATCCTCGAACCTTGAAAGTTCTACTACATTCCTTCTAGACAATGGTTTCGTTCCTTTAAGATAGTCCAGGGATTTATCTCTTATCTTCTGTGGATGTGGCCAAATGTGTGGACTTCCCCACAGAAAGTCCTGGAGTCCCTGCAAAGCTGAAGTTACCCAAGCAATCCTCTCATGAGCAATGATCATGTCAACTCATAGCAGTCTGGTGTTTCCACCTTGGCAGGTCAGATGTTTTCCTTCCTTCATCATTTGGGGAAGTGTACCTGATGTGTTCATAGATTGTAATATTGTCATGGTTCATTTCCTGGTGTATATTCATAAGGTATCCTCACAATTTCTACTTCTTCATGATCTCAGTCGGCACCATACCTTGAAATCTATATTTCCTAATGCTCCTAATCGGATCTGCACCTGAGATGCCAGCCTGCCAGTCCCAGGCAGCCCAAGTGGAACATGGACACTTACCCACTACACCAGAGGGCTGGCCCTGAATTGGACTTTTGGACCAACCTTTGGCTTGAACTTGGGAAGATGTTGGTCTTCATAGATTATTCAAAAAGTAATTACCAGTAACATCGTGGACAGCAACATTTTCAGTTGGCTTAGGGGTTTAGCACGGGTCATGTTCTGTTGGTAGTGTTCCTCTTCATCTCTTTGCAATGGTCTACCTTTATGTTGCATCATTAAGCATTTCGAGGTAATTGTCAATCCTTTGAAGTTCATAATCTCTAAAGTCTTTCAGCCTGCAAACTTTATCCCTTAAACCTGCTTGCCTTTATGGAGTTTTGATTTTAGGTGAATTGATTTCCATAACCTAGCATTAGAGAATCCTATAGCTTTCAGATTTACATCCTCATAGATTTAGACTTCTGTGTATGCTACATCTTCTTCCCCACAGTAAACCTAATTACAGGCGCACACCCCACACTTGTGCCTAATCAACTCTTTCTCCCGCCGTCCACTGCCACCCGTTCCCTCTGGGAACCACCAATCCCATATCACGTTCTACCTGTTTGTTGGTCCTTATTTTAATCTTCTGCTTGTAAGAGAGATGCGATGGTATTTGATTTCTCCCTTGGGCTTGTTTCAGTTCCCCTCCCACCCTCAGGAGTGATTCTGCTGTCACAAATCGCTGGACTGCACTCTTTCTTACAGCTGAGTGTTTTGCCTTTGTGTGGATATAGCCCAACTTCCTCCTCCATTGGTCCTTTGATGGGCACCAGGGCGGCTTCCAAGTCTTGGATATCGGGAGTAAGGCTGTGGTGAACACAGCGGGGCACGGATCTGTGTGCATTAGTGTTTCGCAGTTCTTTGGATAAACACACTGGAGAGGAATAGCTGGATCATATGGTAGATGGATTTGGAAATTTCTGAGGCAATTTCACATGGCTATGCTTAGTGCCCTCACCGGTTTGCACTCCCACCAGAGGTGCAGGACTCTTCCCTTCTCTCCACCTTCTCTCTGACACTTGTTGTTTCCTGTCTTGTTCCTTATAGCCATTCTGAACACAGGGAGCTGTCATCTCATTGCCGTGAGGATTTGCATTGGCCTTATACTTAATGGTGTTGAACATGTGTTCATACAGCTGTTGGCCACCTTTCTGTCTTCTGGGGGTAAATCTCTGTTTCCATCTTCTGTCCAGGTTTTAATGGGCTTGTTTTTTCTCTTGTGGAGACGTCTGTGGTCCTTGGGTCTTTTGGCTATTCAGCCCTTCTCAGATGTGTGGTTGAAACATCCTCTCCCTGTTGTTGTGCTGTCTTTGCATTGAGTGGACGGTTTCCCCGGCTGGACAGAAGCTTCTACGTTGGATGGAGTCCTGCTTCTTTCTTCTTTTCTTTGTTGCCCTTGCCTAGTCACACATGCTTCTTCCAAACAGGCGGCTACCCCAGATGGCAAAGAGCAAGCTGCCTGTGTTTTCTCCTAGAAGTTTCACTGTTTCAAGACTTCCGTTGAAGGCTTTAATCCATTTCGAGGTGGTGTGTGTGCCTGGTGTAACATCATGATCTACTCTTATTGTGTTACATGTGGCTGTGCAGTCTACCCAGCACCATTTATTTTAGAGACTCTCCTTTCTCCACTGTCTCCTCTTGCCTTCTTCATTGCAAATGTGCTGTCCATATATGTGTGAGTTGACCTTTGGGTTCTGCATCCTGTTCCATTGGTCTTTGTGCCTGTTTTTGGGACCAGGCTGTGCTGGTTCGGTACCAAGCGCTTCATCCTACATGTTGAAATCAAAGTGTGATACGTCCTGCTTTGTTCATTCTCCTCAGAATTCCTTTGGGTATTCAGGGTCCCTTGTTGCGGGATAGAGACTTTAGGATTTTCTCTTCTATTTCTGTGGGAAAGATTGCTGTAAATTTGACTGGGATTGCAAGCAATACAGAGATTGCTTTATCCATTACGGACGTTTCAGGTATTTTAGATCTTACATTCCTAGAGCACGAATACCCTTCTGTTTCCTTGTGTTTTCTGGAATTTCTTTCCCTAAAGCTTTGCTAGTTTTCGGTTTCCATAGCTTGCACCTGTCTGTCTAAGCTTATTCCTAGAAATCTTATTCTTCTTACTTGCATTTTATTCCCAGAGGTTCAGTTTTTCTATTCTTTGAAACTTTTCATTGCTTTTGTTTTGGCAGCTGTTTATGGCTGTACGCACATCTGCTGGTGATGCTGCTGTATTAGCTGGGCAAGAATGACACTGTCTGACGTTGCTTCCCATCTGCCTCTACACTACCTTGGACGCCTGCCCCAGAATATCTGGACCATCGGTGAGGAGGTTCACCTCCAGGATTCTGCATGGTCTGCCCTGGGTGCCGACCCAGAATTTGTGGACTTCACCACTGCACCACTGGCCGGCACCTTTCATGTTCCATTGGAAACCTGCATTTGATGTGGAATGTGAGTTGAATATGCTATTTGGGACAAATCTTGCACTGTGTAGACGAGGCCAGTTTGTTTTTCTTCTCCACTGTGATGTCAGAGGATTTCTCAGAATTGTGTCTCTGCCATCACGGCAAACTTCATTGACACAGGTTTTCAGAGCCCCATTTTAGCAGTCTCATAACTCACCCTTACCATTTAGCCTAGGTTTGACATTTGCTGCATTTTTTGGTTTTGTGACTTTCTCTGTCTTTTGAACGTTCAGGGTATTTCTGAAACGGACATCTTTCATTGTGGATTATTCAGCTGTGATTTCTGTGTGCCTTCCATTTTCTGGGACGGTTTTTTGTTTTCCATGTTATAATTGTTAATATGGGCTCGGTGAGCTGAAGACTCGAATGAAAGATTTCTCGGACATTCAAGGTGTGGCACTGGTGTTATTTTATTTAGAGAATAGTACGGGATAGCATGGGGACAGGACCCATGGGTAGTGAAGAGTTGCTGCTGCTCCCTGGGGATGGGACCCATGAGCAGTCAAAGCTCCTGCTGCTACCCTGAGTTGAGGGTTAGGGCTAGTTTTATAAGTCATGGGTACATGATTTATTTTTACTGGAAAAAGAAATGATGTGGTAAAATGTCTTTAAATGATTTCAGTGCAGATGGGGTCTGGTTATTGTGCAGTCATGTAACTTTAGATACAGATCTGGCAATATAGATCAGCATGTACATGATGATGCCCTGGGCTTCTCTCCCTGAGTCAGCTCTAATTCCACCGGCTCATATAGTTTGGCATGTAGGCCAGATCACCCTGGGCTTCCCTAGCTGGGGCAGCTTTAATCCACATCATAAACACCCCCTGAACCCATTTGGACTGGAGAGGTTTGGGGATATGGACGATGGTCAGTCTTCTGTAACTACTTATGGCTGTACAAGGTCACAGAGCTGTCCCTAAATGGGGTCATAGGTACAAGTAGGAAGTTCAGTGGACTGGAAGGCTTCACCTGTGGAGTTCAAGGCTGACAAGGTATACAGAGCCTCTGGAGACGAGAGAATCATTTGACGAGAGGTGGTCCAGGAGGTGAAACTTTTTTCACATGCGGAAGACAAACAATGAAACAGACAACAAAATATCATAAGAAATACAAGCAGTATGTTTGACCCAATGTATAACGTATTGAAGTAGTGCAGAAACCTGGTCCTGACTTGGAGTTCAACCAATCGTTTAGAGTTAGGGTTGATAAGACATGGATTTAATTTGGTGGTTGGGATAGGAAGCCAGAAATATTTTGATGGTAGTCAGGAATATAGACACAACATTCAGTTTTTATAATGGCATAGGTGCCCCCTTGTGCTGCTGTCAAGACATCCAGTGCCATTTGGATTTGGAGGACTGCCTTTCACACTTGGGATACTTCTAAATTGAGCAGCGAAATGCTATGTTGTGTGTCATTTAATGCCTTCATAATAAATTTGTTTAGGACTTCCATGTGCAAGACGACACTTTCGATACCTAATTGGGGAAGGGAAATTGCGGAAAGATGGTCATACCAGTGGAAGACAGAGCTGGTCCAGGGCTGCTGCAGTTGGGTAGGTTAGCAGGAGTAGATGTAGTAAATGTAGATCTACCCTGCATCCAGCCAAAGCCTAGTGTGCATCGTGCAATCCATTTAGGAGGCAGCAAAGGCCATAAATTGGAGCCGCATAGCCACTGAGCACCATTAGGGACTAACCAAAGTGTGCTGGGCTGTCTATCCCAGTGAGTCCCAAACCAATCAGTACTTTTTTAAGACTATGATATGAGAACACATATAACAGCGAATTTTTCCCATAGGTCGGCTGTTATTAGGCCACGTATCACAGGTTTGATTGGTTTGTTCCCAACAGAGAGTGACCTTTTATTGAGTTGACCACTAGTAGGAGTGAACCAAATACATGCATCCCAAATTTCATATCGTCCACCCTGTGTGTATCGATAAGTTAGGTAATTTACCTTTGGAACTTGTTGTTTCTAATCCACCTGTGACAAGGCAAATCTAGTTAGTATTTGGGGAGTAGTTTTAAAAGAAAATGTTTGAATGTGTCCAGGGAACTCGCAGGTGTCAGACATAGATGAGCACAAGGAGACATTACGATTAGTAATAGATGAATCTTGCGGAAGAAAGAGCTAGAATCTAATATCCATGAATGCCTACTATAGCTTCTACAGAAACATAATTTTTTCCTCTCTTAAATCACCCTCATTTTTACAAAAGATAGCCAAATCAGGATTAACAGGTTTGCAAGTAAAGTGTAGTTTCAATACAACATGCTCCAATTATTTACATAACAGCTACAAGAATAGCAATTGTTTATACAGGCTTTTTTAAGTATGCCTTGCTGGAAATTTTTATGAGGAATCTCGGATTTAACTGTGAAGGCCTCTAGAGGCCAGAAAAGCCAAGCCAAGGATTTGCCATCAGATTTTGCCTGCAGTACTTACAGATTTGAGTGGAGTTCTCTTTGAGGTCCCCCAAAGTATTTGGAGGTTACTTGCACCTGCCAAATAAGCACATTTCCTTACTTAACGGGTAAGATTGCAGGAATCTCTGTAAACATGGTAGCAGGCCCGTGTTTCCGAGTGGCTGTATTCCAGAAAGTCCAATCTTTGTTCCTGAAATGCTGTCTTGTCATAGCTGAGCCTGTATGTTTCAAATATGACATTCCAGTCAAAGCCTTGGTAGTATAACCAATGTGTCCTGTTATAAGGAGAACAGATTCTTATGGAACTTATGCAAATATTGCCACGAAATGACCATACTCAGTCACAAAGGGTTTCCAAATTCTCAAGGGATAAGGTACCGAGAAAAAGATGAATGTTTCAGTTTTGCTCATAAAGGTATAATTTCACCAAATGGCTGTAAGTCAAAGTTAGCATAAGAGAAAAGAGAAAAAGATTTCCTTCATTATGAGAAAACAAAACAACACATCAAAACTCAACAATATTTCAAAATAGAAGTCCTAAAAAATTATAATCGTCCTCATCAGTTCACACAGTCCTGTATAATCAATTCTTGAGCTAAATCTGTCCTTAGCAGATCGAGGAGCTTAGTTTCTGTTACAATTCTGTAGTTTCTTACTCAGCTCAGTTTTACAATCTGAAAGTTTATCAGTAACCTGTAGTTTAGATCCTCTGTGTCAGAATCCTTTCCAGGAATATCTCGGAAGATGAAACATATTTGCAAAATAAAAAAGCATCAGAGTAAAACAACAACAATCTGCAAATGGACAAAGGACTCAAAAGGGCAATTGACAAAGAAACTTGGATACTTCTGTGACATATGACCCTTGCAGATAATAAGTGGACTTATGACTGATAACCAGGAAAGATCAGAATCTTAGGAATGCTATATAATTTGAAGACATCTATATTAATATCATTTACCCATCTAATACCACCTAAGAATATCTATCATCACTTGTTTCACAGTTTTCCATGTAATTTAATAGAAAAAATAAGCCTAATTAGTTTAATGTTTTCCTCCTTACAGGAACAGAGAGCAAATTTCTTTGAGAAGTCTCAGGGGCCCTCTGAAAATCCTCAGAGTAATTTGTCTTCTGTCTACCAGGTCAAAAGAAAGACGTCATTCAGGATTTGAATATTTTTGAGGGAGAAGCTTGTCAAAACATAGCCAAAGTTTTTAAATTGCTTCTTCAAATAGGAAACAACACTCACTGTGAAACAATGCTCAGGTATCTATTCAAAGTGATGACAGAAAGAGTCAAAAATCTTAAGAGTGACCTCAGTCATTATTTTCACAAAACACATTTCTCTCTTAGGTAGACTTACTCAAAGGAAGAGCTTTTATAACCTCTTTATCAAGAGCAGCTCCAAAGTTCAAGAAAATGTATCCTTTTAGAGAAAACCAAATTTGAATTTCTGCACCTACTTATGTTTCACATTCAAACTCATTCACTTAATTGAACTTACTTTAGTCTACTTGAGTAGGCATAAAACTCCTTTCAGAATTTTTACTTCACAAACCTTCTTCAACTTTCTTTTTCGTTTTCAGAATTTGTCAACAACTCTTTCTTTTTTCCTTTCTAGTACTTTAGGACAAATTTATTTTTCTTCACCCATCAAACAAAAATATTTCCATTCTTTATACTTTTTTACTGAAAGCATACATTTTAACTTCCCTGAATACAGAGCTCTTTTCCCTATTAATTTCCTGTAGCTTTAATTCCATAAGTTAATTAGAACTTTTAAGCCTTAACAGATCTACTAAACGCTAAAAAAGTAAATAATTATGAATTGTCTTTTATATCAGCATTCTAAACACTTCATAACTTTAGAAACATGCCGCTTTACAATAAAACACAAGGCATGCTTTTTAATACACCCAAACGCTTTTAGCCTCTTCAAGAAGAAGCCAAAAGTAGATAACTTAGATATGTTTATTAATAATGATTCAGTGTTTCAGCCTATCCAAAAATGACCCACATATTCATCTTTTTATCATTTAACTTAACTTTGCAAAACTCAAGATTGTTACACAGAAAAATTTCGAAGTTGTTGGTTTTTCAACAAGTATACAGAGCATAAAAGTTGTACTCACTTTTATGAGTTTTATGTATTTAAACCATTTTTTCCAACAATTATGTCCAGATCACCTACAGAAACCTCATGAGGCATTAGACAAAACTGGTCATCATATAAAGCTATTATTTTGCTGACAAATTTAAGAAAGTGAGCTTATATGACTAGAAAACCCATGCTGAATGCCTACATCCTATGCAAATACCGACAACTCTGACAACAAGATAATTTTCAATCAAACCAACAAACTTTAACAAGCTTTCATTTACCAAAGGTTAATTCACATCACGTTAACTTTGAAAGGCACTGAGTTAATTTCTACTACATTAGAATTTATGTAAGCACTTACTTTAAGCCAACTAAACAGAGATCTTAATTTTGGCCATACCATCCAGGGGTAAAAATATCACACGTATAATGTACACATAGACACACATAGACAGAGACTGTACAACCATTGTTTTAAAAACTACTCCAGTGAATCAGGTACAATAATATAAAGCTCACTGTTATGAGTCCACACTTTGTTTTGAGCCTTTTTACTAATACTTATGGAGAAGACCCTCGAGATGGTAGACTTTCTGCGAGGGTGCACTTATGACCATTTATCCTTTCCCCTCCTTTTTTTTTCAGTCTTAAGAATGAGTGATGGGCTACATAGTAATTCCTGGAGAGGGGGGATGAGAAACCTTTTCATGGTAAAGGAACAAGGTGCAATCTGAACTGCCTCTAGAGCTGTCTTTCCAGTCTTGCAAGGATTTTGTAAGGACAGTTGCTCTTGATTTCTCAGAAACTGGACTGTAACTTGAAGGACATTCTAGGTTGATCTACCTGTCCAACTGCACCAGAAAGGCAGAGAGATGCCTCTCAAATTTTCCCCCAGATGGAGTTTCTGGGGCATACCCATACAATTGAAAGTGTTTCTAATTAGTTAGAATGACCCTGAGTGGTGAGTCTCTTGGGATGATTACGTCATTCCCCATGGCAGTAAAGCCAGTGTTGGACTGACAGTGTACTGGACAAAGGTGCAGTGCCTAAAGAGGCCTGGAACATGCTGGAGGCCGGGGCTCCCAGTACCCCGGTTGAGAGTTAAGTCCCTTGCAAAATATTTTCAAGTTATTCGATTTTACAGAAGGGACAGGTTCTGCTCAAGTCCAGCCTGAACTTAAGCTCAACTTGCTGACAACAGAGGACATGAGCAAAACAAAGAAATTAAAAGAAGACATCAGACCTCACCCTCATGGCCGTTCCCAGAGGGTTATCATGATAAAAGTCACACAACAGTTCCCATGCTGGGGCATACTACCCTAGCACGACAGTTCACAGAATAAATCACAGGTCTCCTAACATCATAGCCAACTCAGTAGGTGACTAAAATACTCAATGAATCAACCGCCAACAGAGGGCACCCTACTTGGGGTCGCTGGGGTGATCAGGCCCAGAAAGCCAAAGTTGGGGCTCCCAGTGTTGGAGGACTTGACTGTTGAAAGATTTCTTTGTTTCCCGGTTGCAAAGCTCAAAAGAAGACGAAATTGGCCATTGTAACTCTAAGAAAGATGAAAGAGACAGGTCCATTACCTTGAAAATCCCCCCTGAACCTAGGGAAGCATCCTACCTGTTGTTCCTACTGTGGGGTGCCTATAGCAAGGGGTGATGGGGGTGTCCCCCAGAATTGCATCCCTTGGATATCTTCCCTGGTATGCCTGGCAGTATCAGGTGCCTGGTGAACATCTTTCCTATTCTGCCTGGAAGTAATAGGTGCCTGGTGAGTGGTCCCCAAGAGAAAAGGAGAAGTTTAAGAGAGAACATGATGGAGAGAAATAGTGAAGAAGTTTCCGCTACGCTGGGGGACATTCTACCCAATTGTGTATTGGAGCCATTCTCCGAAGAAGGGTTTCCAATACTCAACCAAATGTTGGAGTTTGGTACTTTCCCTGAACTGCAGTCCCGATTGGGACATTCACACAGTTCAGATGGTCAAGTGCAATGGGACGTATCTCAATCCAGCTTTAGGAATAGAAAACTTCCACAGGAGTCTTGGAGATTGCCAACCATCCTAATGACTTAAATGGCTGACCTATTCCCACGTAAAATTTATATATTAGAGATAGGGTCAGGAAGGAATGGATTAATTCATTCTACATCACTCTTAGGCTTAAGGTACTGATTCTCTTCAAGCTGAATGCCAGATTTGCACCATAGAGTAGCCATGGGCAGCAAACATGAATTCATGCAGCTATTCAAGACAGTTCCTGATGGAGAAGTGAATTTAGATCCATCCTCGAAAAAGAGAGAGGCACAAGGAAGAAAAGGGCACTTACCAGAATTCGAGCTCACAAACCGATGAAGCATGTTCCCCATACGGGCCACAAGATATGATGCATGGTCGGTAAGCTCAAGAGTTGAAAGAAAGATTTCTTGGACCGTCAAGGTCTGGCAGTGGTGCTCTTTTATTTAGACAATGGTACAGGATAGCATGGGGACAGGACCTATGGGCAGTGAAGATCTGCTGCTGCTGCATTGAGGAAGGACCCATGGGTAGTCACAGCTCCTGCTGCTTTCCGGAGTTGAGGTTAAGGACTAATTTTATAAGGCATGGATACGTGACTTATTTTTCCTGGAAAAAGAAAAGATGATGTAAAAAGTCATTAAATGATTTCAGTTCAGATGGGTTCTTGTTATTGTGTGGTCATATAACACTAGATACAAAACTGGCCCCATAGATAGGCATGTAGGTGAGCATGACCTGGGCTTCTCTCACTGGGGCACCTCTAATTCATAGCAAAAGAAATTCAATGGGTCATATAGTTCTGCATGTTCACCAGCTAACCTTGGGCTTTCGAGTGGGGGCAGCCTTAATCCACATCAATCCTCATGGTCTTTCACAGCTGTCTCCCATAGATATGCTCATCAGTGTGTTCTCCTTCATTCCAAGTTAGGAATTTTGTATTTCTTTAATCACCATATGTTCTCTAGGCTGATGTGTGAGTGCTTTCGTGATTGTTGGGTTTTGTCTTTGAATTTCCATCGTTCACTTGAAGGAATCATGGTTATCCTGGCCTAGGTCCAACTGAGCACTGAGAACATGAGGTCATCTTGGTTGGTTTGACATTCTGAGATCAGAAACGCCAAATTCTAGTTTGTCCTGGCAACCACCTTATGGACATAATGTTTCCGAGACACATTAGAGAAATCTGATGAATTCCTCTCTCCAGGTAAGATATTTTTATGTCTTTTGTTCTGAATTTGGGTAGGCTAGACCTTGACTTCGGATCCTTCATTGTTCCAGTACATTACGTCTAGATGCTTGTTTACTTTATTTCTGTAGGGTTTGCTAGTTGTTTGGTTTACATCCTCAGTTCTGACATGTTTATTTTTCGTTAAATATAAGTGTAATGTTCTAATTTTCAGCCAACCGCCTCACATACAGTGTCAAAACACATAATCAATACTCTTCTATGACAAGAGATAGGGGGAGAGAATTTCACTGGGGCCAAACGGAGCATTTTAGCTTTGATGGCAGCCTTCACTTTGGCTTGGTGGTTCCCAGAGGGAAAGAAAAAATCCAAAAAGCTGTGCAGATTTACGGCATAAAGCTTTTGAGACTGAAAGAGATTAGAGAAGGTAAACTTTCAAGGATTGTGAATCTCCTTCAAATGCTTAATGATGCTACAGAAAAGTAGACCATTGCAAACACATTAAGAAGAATACTACAAAGACAACGTGTTCCATGCTAAACTCATGAACCAAGGGAAAATGTTACCTTCTGTGAGGTTACTACTCATTACCTTCACGAATAATCACAGCAGGCCAGCTTCTTCCCAGGTTCAGGCAAAAGATCGGTCCAAAAGTAAAATTCAGGGCCAGTCATGTGTTCTGGTGTGTAAGAGCCCACGTTCCTAGTCTGTGGCCTGGGACTCATGGATTCGCATCACGGGTGCTGATCAGATTAGTAACATCAGGAGAGATAGATTTCATGGTATGGTGCGGGCGGAGATCAAACATAAGTGTAAATTGTGAGCATACCTTATCCATATGCACCAGGAAAACAACATGAAAATATTGCAATCTATGACACATCTGGTAGACTTCTCAAATACAGAACGGAGGAAGTGATGTGACTTGCATAGGTGGAATTGTCAGACTGCACAAGATGACACGATCATTGAACATCAGAGGATTGGCTGGGCAACTTCAACTTGGGAGGGACTCGTGGACTTTTTCTGGGGAAAGTCTACATATTTGGCCATTTCCACAAAATGTGACAGATAAAACCAAGGATAAACTTAAAGTAAAGAATTCAGTGTCTAGAGAGAATGTAGTAGACATTTAAAAGTCCAAAGATAAAGTTATAAACAGACAAGAAATCCAGGAAATGGAAAACTATCAGACTGGTATCAGATGGCTCTGAAATACTGTGTGCATGGAAGATGCCGGGACAACTGAGAAGTTTGAGGGTGTTTATGATATCACAGTGAACATGTCACCCAAGATGGCCTCATCTTTATAGTCTGAGGATTGTCCTAGGCTACGTTACTCAAGTGAGAGATACCCAGAAAAGAATTTAAAAACAGAAACCAGCACTAAAACTTGAAGAGTTAGAATTGCCACTGATTAAAGGGATAAGAAAGAAGTCATTGTGAAGAAGCAATAAATAACAGAGAGACAAGCACTGAGTGGAGAACATTGTGATCGTCTCAAGAATATGGGTAGGCCATGCTAATTCAAGCTTGAAACTTGATTTGAAACCAGAGGTGGGACTTGGGTCTTATCAGACCTACGTTGTCCTTCTGCCTTAATCATAATCCAAAATCAAGAATGATCTCCTGAGGACATTGTAGTGAAGGATCGATGCTTCCCTTCCTATGCCCCTAGCACTCATTGAAGAGAAGTCTCACTTTCCATAGCTCTGGCATTATGGAGGCCCACTGGGTACATGCTAATGTGTCACAATACATCTCTTTGTACCCTTGAAGCACTAGAACCCCGTCATGCTCCAGGTATGTCGCATTGTTTGGCAGGGATCCAGAAGTGTGCTGAAAAGCACCCTTTTCCACAGGGCTTCCTTGCTTTGTGAGGGATGCCCTACCAGGCTAGTGTGCTCAGTTTGGCTCCAATGAAATACTCCCCCTATCTCTTGGACTAGAATGATTACTGATGGCGTGTATTGACACCATGTGAAAGGAGGTTGTCTGAAAATTAGAACATTACACTTATCATTATAGAAAAATAAACATGCCATAACTAAGGTTGTAAATCAAACAAATAACACACCTTATAGAAATACAGTAAGCCAGTATCTAGACATAATCTAGTGGAACGTTCAAGGATCGGGGGTCAAGATCGAAACTTCCCAAATCCAGAAATGAGACAGAAAAGTATCTTACCTGGAACGGAATTCATCACATCTGTCTAATTTGTCTGGGTACATTATGTTCATGAAGAAGGTTAACATGACAACCTAGAATTTGGAGTTTAAGATCTCAGAATGTCAGATCAACCAAGATGAACGCGTGTTCACAGTGCTCATTTTGACCAAGGCTAGCATGGTAAAGATTGTTACAAGTGACCAATGTAAATTCAAAGACAACACCCAACAATGAAAAGCACTCACAGGTAGGCCTATAGAACATAGGGTGGTTAAAGAAATAGAAAATTGATACCTTGGGATGACGGAGAACTGGCTGACAAGCACACCAAAGGGGGAAATCTGAGAAAGACCATGATGATTATACTATGGAAAACAAAATAGGCTCAGAATAGGGAAGGCAAACACAAATAACACCTGAATACTTCACAACGAAAGATGTCAGGCTTTAGACAGACTCTGCTTGAACTTTTGAAAGTCAGAAAGTGACACAAACCAAAAAATTGCAGCGAGGTAAAACCTGGGCTACCTGGAAAGGGTGGGTATGAGACTCCTCCAAACGTCCTATGAAACCCTGTGTCCATGAAGCTTGCCGGGAGAGCAGAGACACAATTATGACAAATTCTCTTACATCACAGTTGAACAAAAATACAAACTGGCTACATCTAATCAGTGCCAGAGTTGGGCTGAAGTAGCCTATTTATGTCACATTCTCCTCAAATGCAAGTTGCCGAGGGAACATGAATGGGGCTGGTGAGTAAAGAATTGGAGAAGTCCGCGCATTCTGCGTCGGCAGCAATGAGTTGGCAGGGTAGAATCCTGGGGGTAAACCTCCACACCGCTGGTACAGCCATTCTGGGGCAGGCGAGGGAGGTAATGTAGAGGCAGATGAGAAGTGACGTTAGACAGGGCCACTCTTCCTCAGCAAATACAGGAGCATTTCCAGCAGATGTGAGCACAGTGATAAATCTCTTTCAAAGGAAACAAATTAAAAGTTGCAAAGAATAGGAAAATTGAACCTCAATAAAAAAGAAAAAGGATGCCAGTAAGAAGAATAAGATACCTAGGAATAACCTCACCCCAACAGGTGAAAGCTCTGTAAATAGAAAACTAGCAAACCTTTGCAGAAAGAAATGGGAGAAGACACAAGGAAGTGGAAGGATATTCCATGCTCTTGAAATGGAAGAATTAACACACTTGAAATGTCCACACCGCATAGAGAAATCTCTTGATTCCATGCAGTGCCAAAGTTGCAACAATATTTCTCACAGAGATAGAAGCGAGTATCCTACAGTTTACATCCAGCAACAAAAGAACCCGAATAGCCAAAGGAATCCTGAGGAAAAAGAACAAAGCTCAATGTATCACACTTGCTGATTTCAACATATAGGATGAAGAAATTGAAATGGAAACAGCGGAGGCTGGGATGCAAAACAAAGAAACAGAACCAAGGAACAGAATCAAGAGCCCAGAGGTATAGGGACACATATATGGACACCCCATTTTCGACCACGGAGCCAAGAGGAGACAGTGGAGAAAGGAAAGTCTCTACAATGAACGGTGTTGGGAAGAGTGCAGAGTCTCATGTAAGACAAGGAGAGTAGACCACGGTGTTACACCAGGCACATACACCAACTCAAAATGGATTAAAGTCTAGAATGTAACACTGGAAACCATGAGACTTCTGGAAGAAAATGTAGGTAACGTGCTCTTTGTCATTTGTCTTAGCCTCATATTTGGAAGAAGCATGTCTGTCTGGGAAAGGGCAATAAAGGAAACAAGAAACAAATGGGACTACATCAAACACAAAAGCTTTTGCATAGCCAAGGAAATCATTGATGCAATGCAAAGACAGCACAACAACTGGGAGAGGATGTTTGCAAGCCACACATTGGTGAAGGGGTGAGTAGCCAAAAGATCCAATAAACTCATACGGCTTCACAAGAAAAAAAAAAACAAGCCCCATTAAAATCTGGGCAAAAGCTGGAAACAGAGATTTCTCCCAGGAAGATAGAAAGATGGCCAACAGGCTGTATGAAAACATGTTCATCATCATTAAGTCTCTGGTCAGTGCAAATCTGAAAGGCAATGAGATAGCAGCTCACGGCAGTCAGGATGGCTATAAGGATGAAGACAGGAAACAATAAGTTTCTCAGAGGAGGTGGAGAGTAAAGAAGCCTCCTGCACTGCTGTAGGAATGTGAACTGGTGCAGCCACTATGCAAAGTGGTGTGGAATTGCCTCAGAAATTTCAGAATCCACCTACCATATGATCCGTCTATTCCTCTGTGGCGTATATATCCAAACATCATGGAAACACTAATGCACAGAGATCGATGCACTGCTGTGTTCACCACAGCCTTACTCCCGATATCCAAGACTTGGAAGCGTCCGTGGTGACCATCAAGAGATGAATGGAGAAGGAAGATCGGCTATAGCCACACGATGGTATAGCTCTCAGCTGTAGGAATGGATGCAGTCCAGCCATTTGTGACCACCAGAATGGCTCCTGAGGGTCTTAGGGGAACTGAAGCAAGCCCCAGGGATAAGGTTGTATACCACAGGATCTCACGTACAAGGAGAAGAGGAAAAACGGAGCAACAAAAAGGTAGGACGTGACATGGGATTGGTAGTTCCCAAAGGGAAATGGATGCGGGGGTCTGAGGGAGAAAGAGTTGATTAGGCACAAGTGTGTGGTGAGAGCCTGTAATTAGGCTTACAGTGGTGAAGATGATGTAACCTACACAGAAGTCTAAATCTATGAGATTGTAGATGTGAAAAGCTATAGGATGTTATAATGCTGGGTTACGGCAATCAATTCACATAAGATCAAAACTCCAAAGAGGGGTGCAGATTTACGGCCTAAGCTTTGGAGGCTGAAAGAGATTAGAGAAGATGAACTTCCAAGGATTGGTAAGCACCTCCAAATGCTTAATGATGCTACAGAAAGGTAGACCTTAGCAAAGTGATGAAGCGGAATACTAGCAAGAGAAAATGCTCGGTGCTAAACTCATCAACCAAAGGTAAATGTTATGGTCACTCATGTTACTACTGATTCCCTACACGAACGATCGAAGAAGGCCAACATCCTCCCAAGTTCAGGCCAAAGGTTGGTCCAGAAGTCCAATTCATTGGCGGACCTGTGATGTAGCAGGTAAGTGCCCACGTTCTGCTTGGGCGGCCTGAGCTTCACAGGATAGCACCACGGTTGTGGATCAGATTACTAGCATTAGGAAATCCAGATTTCACGGTCTGGTGGGCACAGAGATCATAAAGAAGTAGAAATGGTGAGGGAAACTGAGCAATACGCACCAGAAAAAGAACCATGAGAATATTACAATCTATGAACGCATCAGGTACACTTCCCCAAATGACAAAGGAAGGAAACATGTGACTTGCCTGGTGGAATTGTCAGACTGCTAGGAGATGACACGATAAGTGTGCATCAGGGGATTGCCTGGGCAACTTCAACTTGGGAGGGAGTCCATGACTTTCTCTGGGGAAAGTCCACCCATTTCACCATATCCACAAAAGATAAGAGATAAAATCTTTGATAATCGTAACGGAAAAAGACTGGTGTGTAGAGGGAATGTAGTAGACCTTTCAAAGTTCGAGGAGACATTTAGAAACCGACAAGAAATCCAGAACAAGGAAAACTATCCTACCTGGAAATGGGGAGTGGTCAGACTGGTACGCGATGGCTCTGAAATACTGTGTGCATGGAGGTTGTCAGGACAACTTAGAATTCTGAGGGTGTTTATGAACATGTCACCCAAGATGGCCACATCTATACAGTCCGAAGATTGGCCATTGTGTGGCTATAGATCGTCTTCCTTCTCCATTCCTCACTTGATGGGCACCACGTAGGCTTCCAAGTCTTGGATATTGGGAATAAGGCTGTGGTGAACACAGTGGTGCATGGATCTCTGAGCATTAGTGTTTCCAAGTTCTTTGGATATATATGCCACAGAGGAATAGCTGGATCACATGGTAGATGGATTCTGAAAATTCTAAGGCAATTCCACAGCACTTTGGGTAGTGGCTGCACCTGATTACACTCCCCCCAGCAGTGCAGGAAGCTTCCCTTCTCTCCACCTCCTCTCCAAGACTTGTTGTTCCCTGTCTTCATCCCTATAGCCATTCTGACAACTGTGAGCTGCTATCTCATTGCCGTTCGTATTTGCATTGCCAAAGACTTAATGATGATGAACATGTTTTCATACAGGCTGTTGGCCATCTTTTATCTTCCTGGGAGAAATATTTCTTTCCATCTTTTGCCCACCTTTTATGGGGATCGTTGTTTTTTTACTCTGGAGACATATGAGTTCATTGGATATTTTGGGTAATGATCCCTTCTCCGATGTGTGGTTTGCAAACATCCACTCGCAGTTGTTGTGCTGTCTTTGCATTGAGTCGATGGAGTCGTTGGCTGTTCAGAAGCTTCTGCGTTGGATGGAGTCCCGCTTGTTTCTTGTTTCCTTTGTTGCCCTTGCCCAGTCACACATGCTTCTTCCAAATAATCGGCTAAGCCAGATGGCAAAATGCAAGCTGCCTGCGTTTTCTCCTAGAAGTTGCATGGTTTCAAGTCTTCCATTCAAGGCCTTAATCCATTTTGAGGTGGTGTGTGTGGCTGGTGTAACATCATGGTCCACTCTCATTGTGTTACATGTGGCTGTGCAGTTTTCCCAGCACCGTTTCTTCTCGAGACTCTCCTTTCTCTGTTGTCTCCTCTTGGCTCCTTGGTCTAAACTGGGCTGTCAATATATGTGGGAGTTGACCTCTGGGCTCTCGATTCTGTTCCTTGTGTCTGTGTGCCTCTTTTTGTGGCCAGCCTTTGCCGTTTCGGTACCTAGGAGTTCGTCCTATATGTGGAAATTCGAAAATGTGGTACTTGCTGAGTTGTTCGTTTTCCTCAGGATTCCTTTGGCCGTTCCTGCTCCTTTGTTGCTGGATAGAAACTTTAGGATTCTCTCTTCTATTCCTGTGGGAAAGATTGCTGAAACTTCGATGGGGCTTGTGTGGAATCCAGAGATTGCTTTATCCAATATGGACGTTTCAAGTGTGTTCGTTCTTCTGTTCAAAGAGCGTGGAATAGACTTCCGTTTCCTTGTGTCTTCTTTAATTTCTTTCCGCAAAGCTTTCCAGTTTGTTGGTCCTTGTTTGTCTCTTCTCCTTGTAAGTGAGCTCCTACGGTATTTGAGTTTCTCCCTGCGAGCTGTTTCACTTCCAATGAAACCGTCAGGAGCCATCCTTCTGGTCACTAATGGCTGGATTCTCTCTTTTGTTATGGCTCAGAGATATGCCATTGTGTTCATAAAGCCCAGCTTCCTTCTCCAATCTTCTTTCTCTATTCGTCCTTCTGCCTTGATGGGCATCAGGGCGGCTTCCAAGTCTTGGATAACGGGAGTAAGGCCAGGGTGAACACAGGGGTGCACATATATCGGTGCAAGACTTTTTCCAAGGTCTTTTGAGAAACACGCCACTGAATAATAGCTGGATCATATAGTAGATGGATTCTGACATGTCTGAGGCAATTCCACACTGATTTGCGTCGTGGCTGCACCAGCTTACACTCACAGCAGCACTGTAGGAGTCTTCCCATCTCTGCAGCTCCTCTCTGACACTTGTTTCCTGACTTTTTACCTATAGTCATTCAGACCACATTGAGCTGCTATCTCACTGCCATTTGGATTTCAATTGCCCTGAGTCTTAATGATGATTAACATGTTTTCATACACCTGTTGGCCATCTCTATATCTTCTTGGGTGAAATCTCTATTTCCACCTACTGCCCAGGTTTTAATGGGCTTATTTTTTTCTCTCTTGTGGACCCATATGAGTTCACTGCATCTTTTGGCTATTCACCCGTTCACCGATATGTGGTGTTCAAACATCCTCTCCCAGTGGTTGTACTGTCTTTGCATTGAGTCGATGGTTTCCTTGGCTGGGCTGAAGCTTTTGCATTTGATGTAGTCCCATTTGTTTCTTGTTTCTGTTGTTGCCCTTGCCCAAGCAGACCTGCATCTTACTAACAGGAGGCTAAGACAGATGTCTAATAGCATGCTGCCTAGTTTTCCTTATAGAAGTCTCGTGGTTTGCAGTCTTACATTCAAAACTTTAATCCATTTTGAGTTGGTGTTTGTGCCTGGTGTAACACCGTGGTCTACTCTCCTTGTTTTACATGGGGCTCTGCAGTCGTCCCAGCACCATTTATTGTAGAGACTTTCCTTTCTCCACTATCTCCTCTTGGTTCCATGGTCGAAAATGGGCTGTCCATGTATGTGTGTGTATACCTCTGGGCTCTCGATTGTGTTCCATGGTTCTGCGTGTCTGTTTTCATCCCAGCCTGTGCCGTTTCCAATCCTATTTCTTCATCCTATATGTTGAAATGAGAAAGTGTGATACATTGAGCTTTGTTCGTTTTCCTCAGGATTCCTTTGGCCATTCATGGTCTTTTGTTGCTGGATGTAAACTTTAGGATGCTCGCTTCTATCTCTGTGAGAAATATAGCTGCAACTTTGACTGGGACTTCATGTAATCTAGAGATTGCTTTATCCGGAGTGGAGGTTTCCAGTGTGTTAATTCTTCCATTTCAAGAGCATGGAATATCCTTCTGCTTCCTTGTGTCTTCTCCCATTTCTTTCCACAAGGTTTGCTAGTTTTCGATTTACCGAGCTTTCATCTGTTGGGGCGAGGTTATTCCTAGGTATCTAAATCTTCTCACTGGCATTTTTTTTTGAGGTTCAATTTTCCTATTCTTTGCAACTTTTAATTTGCTTCCTTTTGACATAAGTTTATCGCTGTTCTCACATCTGACGACAGTGCTCCTGTATTTGCTAAGGAAGAGTGGCCCTGTCTATCGTCACTTCTCATCTGCCTCTACACTCCTTCCCACGCCTGCCACAGAATGGTTTGGCCAGCGGTGAAGAGGTTTACCCCCAGTATTCCACCCTGTCAACTCCAGGCTTCCGACCCAGAATGCACGGACTTCCCCAATTCTCCACTGGCCGGCCCCTTTCATATTCCCTTGGCAGCCTGCAGTTCAGTATAATGTGACTTAAATATGCTACTTCTTCCCAAGTCTGGCACTGAGTAGACGTAGCCAGTTTGCATTTTTGGTCAACTGCGAAGTCAAACAATTTGTCAAAATTGTGTCTCTGCTGTCCCGGCAAGCTTCATGGACACAGTGTTTCTGAGCACGTTTGGAGCAGTCTCATTCTCACCCTTTCCAGGTAGCCCAGGTTTTACCTCACTGCGGTTTTTTGGTTCGTGACACTCTCTGACTTTCAAAAGTTCAAGCATAGTCTGTCTAAAGTCTGACATCTTTTGTTGTGGATTATTCAGGTGTGATTTGTGTTTGCTTTCCCTTTTCTGAGCCCATTTTGCTTTCCATAGTATAATCATCATGGTCTTTCTCAGATTTCTCCCTATGGTATGCTTGTCAGTCAGTTCTCCTTCATCCCAAGGTATCAATTTTCTATTTCTACAATCACCCTATGTTCTATAGGCCTACCTGTGAGTGCTTTTCATTGTTGGGTGTTGTCTTTGAATTTACATTGGTCACTTGTTGCAATCTTTATCATGCTAGCCTAAGTCAAAGTGAGCTTGAGAACACGTGGTGATCTTGCTTGGTCTTACCTCCTGAGATCTTAAACTCCAAACCATAGGTAGTCATGGCAACCTCCTTCATGAACATAATGTATCTGAGACAAATTAGACGAATCTGATGAATCCGCTTCAGGGAAGGTACTTTTCTGTTTCATTCCTGGATTTGGGAAGTTTCGAACTTGACCACTGATCGTTGAATGTTCCCTTAGACTACGTCTAGATATCGGTTTACTTTATTTCTATAGGGTGTGTTGTTTGTTTGATGTACATCCTCAGATCTGGCATGTTTATTTTTCTATAAAGATAATGGTAATGTTCTAATTTTGAGCCAACCTCCTTACATATGGTGTCAATACACGTTATCAATAATCATTCTACTCCAAGAGATAGGGGGAGAGTATTTCATTGGAGCCAAAGTGAACACACTAGCCTGGCAGTGCAGCCCTCACAAAGCGACGAAGCCATCTGGAAAAGGGTGTTTCTCAGCGCACTTCTGGCGCCCTGCCAAAAAATGAGGCATATTAGAAGCATGACGGGGTTCCATTCCTTCACGGGTTCCAAGAGATGTATTGTGACACATTAGCATGTACCCAGTTGGCCTCCATAATGCCAGAGCTATGGAAAGTGAGACTTCTCCTCAATTAATGCTAGAGGCAAAGGAAAGGAGGCATCAATCCTTCTCTACAATGTCCTCAGGACACCATTCTTGATTTTGGATTATGATTAAGGCAGGAGAATTTGTACGTCTGATAAGCCCCAAGTCCAGCCTCTGGTTTCAAATCAAGTTTCAAGCTTGAATCAGCATGGCCTCACCATATACTTGAATAGATGACAATGGTCTCCACTCAGTGATTGTCCCTGTATTATTGCTTCATCACGATGACTTCTTTCTTACCCATTTAATCAACGTCTATTCTATCTCTTCGTTTCAGTGCTTGGTTTCTGTTTTTAAATTCTTTTCTGGGTATCTCTCACTTGAGTATCATATCCCAGGATAATCCTCAGACTATAAAGATGAGGGCATCTTGGGTGACAGGTTCACTGTGGTGTCATAAACACCCTCAAACTTCTAAGTTGTCCCGGCGTCTTCCTTGCACACAGTGTTTCAGAGCCATCTCATACCAGTCTGGCACTCACCCTTTCCATTTCCTGGATTTCTTGTCAGTTTATAACTTTATCCTTGAACGTTTAAATGTCTAGTACATTCTCTCTAGACACTGGTTTCTTTATTTTAAGTTTATCCTGGGTTTTATCTGTTACATTTTGTGGATATGGCCGAGTGTTTAGACTTTCCCCAGTGAAAGTCTTGGAGTCCCTCCCAAGTGGAAGCTGCCCAGGCAATCCTCTGACGTGCAATGATCGTGTCATCTCGTGCAGGCTGACAATTCCACCTATGCAGGTCACATCACTTTCTTCCCTCTGTATTTAGGGAAGTGTACCAGATGTGTCATAGATTGCAATATTTTCATGTTTTTTTCCTGGTGCATATCTATAAGGTATGCTCACAATTTCCACTTATTTATGATCTCTGTCTGCACCATACCATGAAACCTATCTTTCCTAATGTTACTAATGTGATCCATACGTGTCATACGAATCCATGAATCCCAGGCCGCCCACTAGTAACATGGACTCTTACACACCAGAACACATGGCTGGCCCTGAATTTTACTTTGGGACCAATTTTTTGCCTGAACTTGGGAAGAAGCTGGCCTGCTGTGATTATTCATGAAGGTAATTAGTAGTAACCTCATAGACGGTAACATTTTCCCTTGGTTCATGAGTTTAGCACGGAACACGTTCTCTTCGTAGTAGTCCTCTTAATCTATTTGAAATGGTCTACCTTTCTGTATCATCATTAAGCATTTGGAGGAGATTCACAATCCTTGGAAGTTTATTTTCTATAATGTCTTTCAGCCTCAAAAGCTTTTTGCCACAAATCTGCATGCCTTTTTGGATTTTTTCTTTCCCTCTGGGAACTTCACATCCAAAGTGAAGGCTGCCATCCAAAGCTAGAATGCTCAGTGGCCCCAGTGCAATTCTCTCCCCCGATGTATTGCCATAGAAGAGTATTGATTATGTGTTTTGACACCATAATGAGGAAGTTGGCTGAAAATTACATTACACTTATGTTTAATGACAAATAAACATGCCAGAGCAGAGGATGTAAATCAAACAACTAACAAATCCTACAGAAATAAAGTAAACCAGTATCTAGACATAATCTACCTGAACGATCAGGGATCTGGACTCAAGTTCGAGCCTTCCAAAATTCAGAAAAGAGACATAAAAATATCTTACCTGGAGAGAGGAATTCATCAGATTTGTCTAATTTGTCTCGGAAAGATTATGTCCATAAGGTGGTTGCCAGGACAACCTAGAATTTGGCTTTTCTGATCTCAGAATGTCAAACCAACAAACATGACCACGTGTTCTCAGTGCTCAGTTGGACCTAGGCTAGCTTAGCAAAGATTCCTTCAAGTGAACGATTGAAATTCAAAGACAATACCCAACAATCAGGAAATCACTCATACATCAGGCTGGAGAACATATGGTGATGAAAGAAATACAAAATTAATAACTTGAATGAAGGAGAATGGACTGATAAGCATATAGATGGGAGATAGCTGAGAAAGCCCATGACGATTGATGTGGATTAAGGCTGCCCCAGCTCAAAAAGCCCAAGGTTACCTGGCCTACATGCCAAACTACATGACGCGGTGAATCATTTTTTGGTATGAATTAGAGGCGCCCCAGTGAGAGAAGCCCAGGTCATGCTCACCTACATGCCTATCTATATGGCCAGACTCGTATCTAATGTTATCCGACCACACAATAACCAGACCCCAACTGAACTGGAATCATTTCATGACATTTTGCATCATCTTTTCTTTTTCCAGCAAAAGTAAGTCACGTAACTATGCTTATAAAATTAGCACTTACCCTGTACTCAGGGCAGCAGCAGGAGCTGTGACTGCCCATGGGTCCTGTCCCCATGCAGCAACTCTTTAGTGTCCATGGGTCCTGTCCCCATGCTATCCTGTACCGTTCTCTAAATAAAAGAGCACCACTGCCAGACCTTGAGAGTCCAACAAATCTTTCTTTTGACTCTTCAGTTCGCCAACCCCGTATCCTATCTTGTGGCCCGTACGGGGATTTTGCTTCATCGGTTTGTGAGCTTGACTTCTGGTAAATGCCCTTTCATTCCTTGTGCCTCTCTCCTTTTCGAGGATGGATCTAAATTCACTTCTCCATCAGGAACTTTCTTGGATAGCTGTATGAATCCACCTTTGCTGCCCATGGCTACTCTGTGGGGCAAATCATGGCATTCGGCTTGAAGAGAATCAGTACCTTAAGCCTAAGGGTGATGTAGAATGAATTAATCCGTTCCTTCCTGACTCTATCTCTGATATATAAATTTTACGTGAGCACGGGTTGGCCACTTAAGTCATTAGGATGGTCGGGAATCTACAAGACTCCCGTGGAAGGTTTCTTTTCCTAAGGCTGTACTGGGCTACCTCCCATGGCACCTGACCATGCTCTGAACTGTGTGAATGTCCCAATTGGGAGTCCAGTTCAAGGCAAGTAAGAAAGTCTAACCTTTGGTTGAGTATGGAAAACCCTTCTCGGAGAATGGCTCCAACACGCAATTGGGTAGAATGTCCCCCAAAGCTGCGGAAAATTCCTCACTATTTTTCTCTATCCTGTTCTCTCTTAAACTTCTCCTTTTCTCTCAGGGACCATTCACCAGGCATCTATTGCTGCCAGGCAGAATAGGAAAGATGTTCACCAGGCACCTGTTACTGCCAGGCATCTGAGGGAAGGTACACAAGGGATGCAATGCTGGTGGACTTCCCCATCACCCATTGCTATAGGAACCCCACATTAGGAACGACAGGTGGGATGCTGCCCTAGGTTCACAGGGGATTTTCAAGGAAATTCACGTGTCTCTTTCATCTTTGTTAGAGTTACACGGGCCATTTTCATCTCCTTTTGAGCTTTGCAACCGGAAAACAGAAGAATCTTTGAAGAGTCAAGGCCTCCACGCCTGGGAACCCCAACTTTGGCTTTCTACCCTGATCACCACGGCAACACGAAGTAGGGTGCCCTTTTTTGGCAGATGACTGATTGAGGATTTTAGTCACCTACTGAGTTGGCTATGAGGGTAGCAGACCTGTGATTTATTCTGTGAACTGTCGTGCTAGGGTAGTGTGCCCCAGCACGGGAACTGTTGTGTGACTCTTATCTTGATAACCCTCTGGGAGTGGCCATGAGGGTGAGGTCTGGTGTCTTCTTTTCCTTTCTTTGTTTTGCTCATCATGTAGTCTGTTGTCACCAAGTCGAGCTTAAGTTCAGGCTGAACCTGACCAGAACCTGGACCTTCTGTAAAATCGAAAAACTTGAAAACATTTTGCAAGGGACTTAACTCTCAACCCGGCTGCTGGGAGCCCTGACCTCCAGCCAGTTCCCGGCTTATGTGGGCACTGCACCCTTTTCCAGTCCACTGTCAGTCAGACACTGGCTTTACTGCCATGGGGAATGCCGTAAGCATCCCCAGAGACTCACCACTCAGAATCCTTCTAACTAATTAGAAACACTTTCAATTGTATGGGTGATGCCCCAGAAACTCCAACTAGGAGAAAATCTGCGATTTTTCTCTGTGCCTTTCTGGTGCAGTTGGACAGGTGGATCAACCTAAAAGGACCTTCAAGTTACAGTCCAGTTTCTGGGAAATCAAGAGCAACTGTCCTTACAAAATCCTTGCAAGACTGGAAAGACAGCTCTAGAGGCAGTTCAGATTCCACCTAGTTCCTTTATCATGAAAAAGATTATCATCCTCCCTCTCCAGGAACTACTGTCCAGTCCATCACTCATTCTTAAGACTGAAAAACAAAAAAGGAGGGGAAAGGTTAAATGAACATAAGTGTGTCTTTGCCAAAAGTCTAGCATGTCAAAGGTCTTCTCCATAAGTATTAGTAAAAAGGCTCAAAACAAAGTTTGGATTCATAACTTGTGAGCTCAATATTATTGTTCCTGACTCACAGCAGTAGTTTTTAAAAGGATGGTTGTACAGTCTCTCTGTAGGTGTGTCTATGTGTATGTTATAGGTGTGATACTTTTATCCTGGATGCTATGGCCAAAATTAAGATTTCTGTTTAGTTGGCTTAAAGTAAGTGCTTTATGAAATTCTAAATGTAGTAGAAATTAACTCAGTGCCTTTCAAAGTAAACGAGATGTGAATTAACCTATGTTAAATGAAAACTTGTTTAAGTTTGTTGGTTTGATTGAAAATAGTCTTCTTGTCAGAGTTGTCGGTATTTGCATAGTATGCAGGCATTCATCCTGGGTTTACTAGTCACATAAGTTCACGTTGTCTGTTAAATTTGTCAGCAAAATAATAGCTGTAAACGATGACCAGTTTTTTCAAATGCCTCATGAGGTTTCCGTAGGTAATCTGAACATAATTGTCGGAAAAAAATGGTTTAAATACATAAAACTCACAATAACTTTTACAGTCTGTATACTTGGGGAAAAAAACAGCTTCGAAATTCTTTTTGGTAACAACCTTGAGTTTTGCCAAATTAAGTTAAATGATAAAAATCTGAATACCTGGGTCATTTTTGGATAGGATGAAACACTGAAACATTATTAATAAACATAGCTAAGTTATCTGATTTTGGCTTCTTAGTGAAGAGGCTAAAAGCGTTTGGGTGTATTAAGAAGTATGCCTTGTGTTTTGTTGTAAACTACCACGTTTCTAAATTTATGAAGTGTTCAGAATACTGATATAAAAGACAATTCATAATAGTTTACATTTTTAGTGTTTACTAGGTCTGTTAAGGTTTAAATGTTCTAATTAACCTATGGAATTAAAGCTACTGGAAATTAATAAGTAAAAGAGCTGTGTATTCAAGGAAGTTAAAATGGATGTTTTCAGTAAAAAAGGTATAAAGAATGGAAATATTTTTGTTTGATAGGTTAAGAAACATAAATTTGTCCTGATGTACTAGAAAGGAAAAAGAAAGACTTTGGGACAAAGTTGTAGAATGCTTGTGAAGGAGAAATTCTGAAAGGAGTTTTATGCCTGGTCAAGTAGACTAAAGTAAGTTCAATTAAGTGCATGAGTTTGAATGTTAAAAATAAGTAGGTGCAGAAATTCAAATTTGGTTTTCTCTGAAAGGATACTTTTTCTTGAACTTTGGATCTGCTCTTGATAAAGAGGTTATAAAAGCTATTCCTTTGAGTAATTCTACCTAAGAGACAAATCTGTTTTGTGAAAATAATGAGTGAGGTCACTCTTAAGATTTTTCACCCTTTCTGTTATCACTTTGAATAGATAGCTGAGCATTGTTTCACAGTGAGTGTTGTTTCCTATTTGAAGAAGCATTTTAAAAACTTTGGGTATGTTTTGACAAGTTTCTCCCTCAAAAATATTCAAATCCTGAATGAAGGCTTTCTTTTGACCTGGTAGACAGAAGAAAAATTACTCTGAGGATTTTCAGAGGGCCCCTGAGTCGTCTCAAAGAAATTTTCTCTCTCTTCCTATAAGGAGGAAAATACCAAACTAACTAGGCTTATTTGGTCTATTAAATTACATGGAAAACATTGGGAAATAAATGAAGATAGACTTTCTTAGGTGGTATTAGATGGGTAAATGTTATTAATATAGATGTCTTAAAATTATATGGCATTCTTAAGATTCTGATCTGTCCTGGTTATCAGTCATAAGTCCAATTATTATCTGGAAGTGTTATATGTCACAGAAGTAGCCAAGTTTCTTTGGCAATTGCCCTTTGGAGTCCTTTGTCCATTTGCAGATAGCTGTTGTTTTACTCTGATGCTTTTTTCTTTTGCAAATATCTTCCATCTTCCGAGAAATTCCTGGAAAGGATTCTGACACAGAGGTTCTAAACTACACGTTTCTGATAAACTTTCAGATTGCAAAACTGAGCTGAGTAAGAAATTACAGAATTCTACCAGAAACTAAGTTCATCGATCTGCTGACAGAAGATTCAGCTCAAGAGTTGATTATACAGGACTGTGTGAACTGATGAGGATGATTATAATTTTTTAGGACATCTGTTTGAAATATTGTTGAGTTTTGATGTGTTGTTTTGTTTTCTCACAATGAAGGAAATATTTTTTCTTTTCTCTTATGCTAACTTTCACTTACAGCCGTTTGGTGAAATTATGCCTTTATGAGAAAAACTGAAACATTTATCTTTTTCTCCCTACCTTATCCCTCAGGAATTGGGAAACCCTTTGTGACCGAGTATGGTTATGTAGTGGCAATATTTGCATAAGTTCCATAAGAATCTGTTCTCCTTATAACAGGGCACATTGGTTATACTACCAAGGCTTTGACTGGAATGTCATATTTGAAACACACAGGCTCAGATATGACAAGACAGCATTTCAGGAACAAAGATTGGACTTTCTGGAATACAGCCGCTTGGAAACATGGGCCTGGTACCTTGTTTACAGAGATTCTGGCAATCTTACCCAGTAAGTAAGGAAGCTTGCTTATCTGACAGGTGTAAGGAACTCCGAATATTTTGGGGGACCTCAAAGAGAACACCACTCAAATCTGTAAGTACTGCAGGCCAAATCTGATGGCAAGTCCTTGGCTTGGCTTTTCTGGCCTTGCAAGGCCTTCACAGTTGAATCTGAGATTCCTCACAAAAAAGTCCAGCAAAGCAGATTTTAAAAAGCCTGTATAAGCAATTACTATTCTCGTTCCTCTTATGTAAATAATTGGAGCAAGTTGTATTGAAGCTACACTTTATCTGCAAACCAGTTCATCCTAATTTGGCTATCTTTTGTAAAAATGAGGGTGATTTAAGAGAGAAAAAATACGTTTATGTAGAAGCTATAGTAGGTATTCCTGGATATTAGATTCTAGCTGTTTTCTTTTACAAGATTCATCTATTGCTAATCGTAATGTCTCCTTGTGGCCATCTATCTCTGACACCTGGGAGTTCCCTGGCCACCATCAAACATTTTCCTTCAATACTACTGCCTGAATACTAAATAGATTTGCTTTGTTACAGGTGGATCCTAAACAACATGTTCCAAATTTAAAGTCCCCAGCTTATCAAGACACAGGATGGACCATATCAAATTTGGAATGAATATATTTGGTTCACTTCTACTAGTGGTCAACCCAGTAAAAGATCATTCTCTGTTGGGAACAAACCAATCACACCTGTGATACATGGCCTAATAGCACTCGACTTATGGGGAAAATTCCCTGTTATTTGTGTTCTCGTATCATAGCCTTAAAAAAAATACTGACTGGTCTGGGACTGACTGGGATAGACGGCCCAGCACGTTTTGGTTAGCCCCTAATGGTGCTCAGTGTTGATGAGGGTCCACTTTATGGCCTTGGCTGCCACCTGGATGGATTGGATGATGCACCCTAGGCTTTGTCTGCATGAAAGGTAGAACTACATTTAATATATCTCCTCCTGCTAACCTACCCAACTGCAACAGCGCTGGACCAGCTGTGTCTTCCACTGGTATTTCCATCTTTACTCAATTATCCTTCACCAATTAGGAATTGAAAATGCTGTCTCGCACATGGAAGTCCTAATCAAATTCAGTAGGAAGGCATTAAATGACGCACAACATAGCATTTCGCTGCTCAATTTAGAAGTATCCCAAATGTGTAAGGCAGTTCTCCAAATCCAAATGGCACTGGATGTCTTGACAGAAGCACAAGGGGGCACCTGTGCCGTTATAAAAAGTGAATGTTTTGCCTATATTCTTGCCTACCATCAAAATATTTCTGGCTTCCTATCCCAGCCACCAAATTAAATCCATGTCTGACCAACCCTAACTCTAAACGATTGGTTGAACTCCCAGTCAGTACCAGGTTTCTGCACTACTTCAAAACCTTATTCATTGGGTTAAACATACTGCTTGTATTTCTACTTGTAGTTTGTTGTCTGTTTCGTTGTTTGTCTTCTGCATGCCAAAATATTTCACCTCTTGGAGCACATCTCGTCAAATGATTCTCTCCTCTCCAGGGGCTCTGTATAACTTAGCCTTGGACTCCACAGGTGAAGACTTCTGGTCCACTGAACTTCTACCTGTGCCTATGGCCCCATTTAGGGACACCTCTACAACATTGTACAGCCAGAAGTATTTACAGAAGAGTGAACATCGTCCATATCCCCAAATATTTCCGGTCCAAATGGGTTCGAGGGGGGTTATGTCGTGGATTGAGGCTGCTCCAGCTAGAAAAGCCCAAGGTGACCTGGCCTACATGCCAATCTATATGACCCGGTGGATTTTTTGTTGATATGAATTAGGGCTGTCCCATGGAGAGCATCTCAGGGCATACTAACCTACATGGTAATATATATGGGCAGATTCGTATCTAAAGTTATGTGACCGCACAATAACCAGACCCCATCTGCACTGAAATCATTTAAAGACATTGAACATCATCATTTCTTTTTCCAGTAAAAACAAGTCATGTACCCATGCCTTATAAAATTATCACTAACCCTCAACTGAGGGATGCAGCATTAGCTCTGACTGCTCATGGGTCCCATCCCCAGGGAGCAGCAGCAGCTCTTCACTGCCCATGGGTCCTGTCCCCATGCCATCCCGTACTATTCTCTAAATAAAAGAGCACCAATGCCAGACCTTGAGAGTCCAAGAAATCTTATATTTGAGTCTTCAGCTCGCCGAGCCCATATCAACAATTATACCATGGAAAAGAGAAAACGGTCACAGAAAATGGAAGGCACACAGAAATCACATCTGAATAATCCACAATGAAACAATTAAGTTTTAGTCATACTCTGAACGTTCGAAAGTCAGAGAAAGTCACATCCAAAAAAACTGGAGCAAATGTCAAACTTAGGCTAATTGGTAAAGGTGAGTTATCACACTGCTAACATCGGGCTCTGAAAACCTGTGTCAATGAAGTGTGCCAGGACAGCAGAGACAGAATTCTGACAAATCTTCTGACATCACAGTGGAGAAGAAAAATAAACTGGCCTCATCTACACAATGCCACATTTGGCTCAAGTAGCCCATTCAAGTCACATTCCACTCAACTGCAGGTTGCCAATGGAACATGAAAGGTCCCGGCCCGTGGTGTAGTGGTGAACACTGCACGTTGTGGTCAGCAGCCCTGGGCAGGCCATGCGCAATCCTGGGGGTGAACCTCATCACAGCTGGTCCAGCCATTCTGGGGCAGGCGTCTGAGGTAGTGTAGAGGCAGATGGGAAGCAACGTCAGACAGCGTCAATCTTCCTCAGAATGTACAGCAGCATCGCCAGCAGATGTGAGCACAGCCATGAACATCTGCCAAAACAAAACCAATGAAAAGTTGCATAGGATAGAAAAAACCTCAGAAAGAAAAAACATGCACGTAAGAACAATAGGATTTCTAGGAATTAGCTTAGACAAACAGGTGCAAGCAATGGAAACCGAAAACTAGCAAAGCTTTGGCGAGAGCAATTCCAGAAGACACAAGCAAACGGAAGGGTATTCCATGCTCTAGGAATGTAAGAACTAAAACAACTGAAATGGCCGTAAAGGATAAATCAATCTCTAGATTCCATGCAATCCCAGTCAAAGTTGCAGCAATCTTTCCAACGGAAATAGAAGAGAGAATCCTAAAGTCTCTATATAGCAACAAGAACCCTGAATACCCAAAGGAATCCTGAGGAAAAAAGCAGGACGAACAAAGCAGGATGTAAAACACTTTCTGATTCCAACATGTAGGACGAAGAGCTAGGTACCGAAACATAGCCTGCTCCCAAAAACAGGCACACAGACCAATGGAACAGAATCCAGAGCCCAGAGGTCAACTCGCCCATATTTGAACAACTCATTTGCAACGAGGAAGGCAAGAGGAGACAGTGGAGAAAGGTGAGTCTCTAAAAGAAACGGTGCTGGGAAGCCTGCACAGCCACATGTAACACAATGAGAGTAGACCATGATGTTACACCAGACACACACCCCACCTCGAAATGGATTAAACCCTTCAACTTAAGACTTGAAACCGTGAAACTTCTAGAATAAAACCCAGGGAGCTTGCTCTTTGCCATCTGGCATAGCCGCCTATTTGGAAGAAGCATGTGTGACTAGTCAAGGTCAACAATGGAAACAAGAAAGAAACGGGACTCCATCCAATGCAGTAGGTTCTGTCCAGCCAAGGAAACCGTCGACTCAATGCAAGGACAGCACAACAGCAGGAAGAGAATATTTCAAACCGCACATCGGAGAAGGGCTGAATAGCCAAAAGATCCAATGACCTCACACGTCTCGACAAGAGAAAAAACAACAAGCCCATTAAAACCTGGGCAAAAGATGGAAACAGAGATTTACACCAAGAAGACAGAAAGGTTGCCAACAGCTTTATGAACTCATGTTCATCATCATTGAGTCTAAGGCCAATGCAAATCCAAACGGCAATGAGATAGCAGCTCACTGTGGTCAGAATGGCTATAAAGAACAAGACAGGAAACAAGTGTCGGAGGGGAGGTGGAGAGAAGGGAAGAGTTCTGCATCGCTGGTGGGAGTGCAATCCGGTGAAGGCACTAGGCAGCCTTGTGGAATTGCCTCAGAAATTTCAAAATACATCTACCATATGGTCCAGCTATTCCTCTGTGGCGTGTTTATCCAAAGAAATTGGGAACACTACTGCACAGAGATCCGTGCAGCGCTGTGTTCACCACAGCCTTCCTCCCGATATGCAAGACATGGAAGTTCCTCTGGTGCCCATCAAGGGACCCATGGAGAAGGAAGGTGGGCCATATCCACACAATGGCCTAGCACTCAGCTGTAAGAAAGGGTGCAGTCCAGCCATTTGTGACACCAGAATGGCTCCTGCGGGTATGAGGGGAACTGAAACAACCCCCAGGGAGAATGTCAAATACCATAGGATCTCACTTACAAGGAGAAGATTAAAATAGGGACCAACAAACATGTAGAACATGACATGGGATTGGTGGTTCCCAGAGGTAACGGGTGGCAGGGGACGGTGGGAGAAAGAGTTGTTTAGGCACAATTTTGTAGTGTGGGCCTGTAATTAGGCTTACAGTGGGGAAGATGATGTACCATACACAGAAGTCTAAATCTATGAGGATGTAAATCTGAAAGTTATAGGATGTTATAATGAAGGGTTAGGGAAATCAATTCACCTAAAATCAAAACTCCTTAAATGCAAGCAGGTTTATGGCATAAAGATTGCAGGCTGAAAGAATTTAGAGAAGATGAACTTCCAAGGATTGATAATCACCTCCAAATGCTTAACGATGCTACAGAAAATTAGACCATTGCAAAGAGATGAAGAGGAACACAACCAACACAGCACGTTCTGTGCTAAACTCATGAGCCAACGGAAAATGTTACCGTCCATGATGTTTTTACTAATTACATTTATGAATAATCAATGCAGGCCAACATCTTCCCAAGTTCAAGCCAAAGGTTGGTCCAAAAGTCCAATTCAGGTCCGGCACTGTAGTGTAGCTGGTAAGTGCCCATGTTTCACTGGGGCGGCCTAGGCTTGGCAGGGTGGCATCAAGGGTCTGGATCAGATTAGGAGCAGTAGGAAATATGGATTTCAAGGTATGGTGCCAACAGAGATCATGAAGAAGTAGAAATTGTGAGGATACCTTATGAATACACACCAGCAAATAAACCATGAGAATATTACAATCTATGAACGCATCAGGTACACTTCCCCAAATGATGAAGGAAGGAAAACATGTGACCTGCCAAGGTGGAATTGCCAGACTACTATGAGATGACATGATCATTGCTCATCAGAGGATTGCCTGGGTAACTTCAACTTTGCAGGGACTCCAGGACTTTCTGTGGGGAAAGTCCACACATTTGGCCACATCCACAAAAGATAAGAGATAAATCCCAGGACGATCTTAAAGGAAAGAAACCAGTGTCTAGAAGGAATGTAGTAGACCTTGCAAGGTTAGAGGAGAAAGTTAGAAACCGACAAGAAGTCCCGTAAAAGGAAAACTGTCCTACCTGGAAAGGGAGAGTAGTCAGACTGGTATGAGATGGGTCTTAAACACTGTGTGCGTGGAGGTTTTCAGCACAACTTAGAATTCTGAGGGTGTTTATGACATCATGGTGACCATGTCACCCAAGATGGTCCCAGGTTTCCATCCCGAGGATTTGCCTAGGCTAGGATATTCAAGTGAGAGATTCCCAGAAACAGCTTTTCCAAACAGAAACCGGGCACAGAAACTTGAAGAGATCCAACAGATGCGTATTCAAGGGATGAGAAAGGAATCACTGAAATGAAGCGACAATAGAGGGACAAGCACTCAGAGGAGAACATTGTCATCTACTCACGTAGATGGGGAGGCCATGCTGATTCAAGCTTGAAACTTGTTTTGAGAAAAGAGGCCGTACCTGGGGCTTATCAGACCTACATTGTCCTTCTGCCTTACCCATAACCCAAAGTCAAGAATGATTACTTGAGGACATTGAAGAGAAGAAGTGAGGCCACCTTTCTTAGGCCTCAGCAAACTTTGAAGACAAGTCTCCCTTTCCATAGCTCTCAAGTCACGGGGGCCCACTGGGTACATACCAATGTGTCTCAAGAGATCTCATTGAAGCCTGGAAAGAATGGCCCCCTGCCATGCTTGGGTATGTCGCTTGGTTTGGAAGGGCTCTAGAAGTGTGCTGAAAAGCACCTTTTCCAGAGAGCTTTGTTCCTTTGTGAAGGCTGCCCTCCCAGGCTAGAGTGTTCAGTTGGGATCAATGAGATTCTCTCCACCCTCTCTTGCCGTACAAGGAATATTGATTACGTGTTTCGATACCACACGTAATGAGGTTTGCTGAAAATTAGAACATTACCATTATATTTAAAGAAAAATAAACTCGCCACAGCTGAGGAGGTAAATCAAACACATAACAAAACCTGTAGAAACAAAGTAAGCCAGTATCTAGCCATAATCTAGTGGAAAGTTCAAGCATCAAGGGTGAAGTTTGAAACTTCCCAAATCCAGAATAGAGACAGAAGGTCTCTCACCTGGACAGAGGAATTCATCAGATTCATCTAATTTGTTTCAGAAGCATTGGGTTCCTGAAGGTGGTTGCCAGGACAATGTCGTACCTGGAGTTTCTCATCTCACAATGTCAAACGAACCCAGATGACCACGCGTACTCAGTGCTCAGTTGCACCTAGACTAAGAGAGCAAAGACTCCCTCAAGTGACCGATGGAAATTCAAAGACGACACCCAGGAATCACGAAAGCACTCACACATCGGCCTACAGAACATATGGTGATTAAAGAAATACAAAATTCCTAACTTGGAATGAAGGAGAATGTACTGACAAGCATCTCGAAGGGACATACCTCAGAAAGACCATGACGATTAGACTATGGAAAAGAAAACAGGGTCCCAGAAAATGGAAGCCCAACAGAAATCACACCTGAATGATCCACAGTGCAATACGTCAGTCTTTAGACAGACTATGCTTGAACGTTGGAAAGACCGAGAAGGTCACAACCCCAAAACTTGCAATGAAGGTCAAACCTGGGCTAACTGGGAAGGGTGAGTTACGAGACTGCTCCAAGCGGGCTCTGAAACCCTGTGTCCATGAAGCTTGCTGGGACAGCAGAGACAAAATGCTGACAAATCCTCTGACATCACAGTGGACCGGATAGAAAACCAGGCCTAGTCTACACAGGGCCAGATTTGGGCTTATGTAGCATATTTAATTCACATTTCACTCAACAGCAGGTTGGCAATGGAACATGAAAGGGGCCAGCCCGTGTTGTAGCAGTGAAGTCCGTGCATTCTGGGTTGGAAGCCCGTGCTAGGCCACATGGATTCCTGGGGGTGAGCCTCCTCATCGTTGGCCCAGCCATTCTGGGGCAGGCGTCCGAGGTAGTGCAGAGGCAGATGGGAAGCAACGTTAGACAGGGCCACTCTTCTTTAGCAAATACAGCTGCAGTGTCAGCAGATGTGAGCACAGCCATAAACGTTTGCCAAAACAGAACCAATTAAAAGGTGCAAAGAACATAAATATTGAACCTCAAAAACAGAAGCATACCAGTAAGAAGAATAAGATATCTATGAATGACCTTAACCAAACGGGTGCATGCTATGTAACACGAAAGGGAAGAAAGCTTTTGGGAAATAAATTCCAGAAGAGAGAAGGAAACGGAAGGCTACACCGTGCTCTTGGAATGGAAGAACTAACACACTTGAAAAGTTCGTAACAGATAAAGCAATCTCTGGATTCCATGCAATCCCAGTCAAAGTTGTAGTAATTTTTCCCACAGAAATAGAAGAGAGAATCCTAAAGTCTCTATCCGGGCATAAGGGACACTGAATAGCCAACGGAATCCTGAGGAAAATGAACAAAGCTGGACGTATCCCCCTTTCTGATTTCACCATACAGGACGAAGCACTAGGTACTGAAACAGCACAGTCTGGGCCCAAAAACAGACACACAGACGAATAGAACACGATCAAGAGCGCAGAGGTCTACTCACACAAATATGGACAGCTCATTTTCGACCAGAGGGACAAGAGAAGACAGCGGAGAAAGGAAAGTCTAGAGAAGAAAGGTTTCTTGGAAGACTGCACAACCACAGGTAACAAAATGAGAGTAGGACATGATGTTAAACGAGGCACATACCACCTCGAAATGGATTAAAGCCTTGAATGGAAGACTTCAGTCCATGGAACTTCTAGGAGAAAACCCAGGCAGCGTGCTCTTTACCATCTGGCTTAGCTGCCTATTTGGAAGAAGCATGTGTGACTGGGCAAGGGCAAGAAAGGAAACAAGAAGCAAACGGGACTCTATCCAATGCAGAAGGTTCTGCCCAGCCAAGGAAACCATAACTCAATGCAAAGACTGCACAGCAACTGGCAGTGGATGTTTGCAAACCACACATCAGAGAAGGGCTGAATAGCCAAACGATCCAATAACCTCACACGTCTCCACAAGAGGAAAAACAACAAACCCAGTAAAACCTGGGCAAAAGATGGAAACAGAGATTTCTCCCAAAGAGAGAAAGATGGGCAACAGCTGTATGAAAACATGTTCACCATCATAAATTCTCAGGCCAGTGCAAATCCAAACGGCAATGGGATAACAGCTCCCTGTGGTCAGAATGGCTATAAGGAACAAGACAGGAAACAAGTGTCAGAGAGGAGGTGGAGACAAGGGAAGCCTCCTGCACCACTGGTGGGAGTGTAAACCGGTGCAGCCAGTAGGAAAAGCAGTGTGGAATTGCCTCAGAAATTTCTACCATATGATCCAGCTATTCCTCGGCAGCTTGTCTATCCATAGAACTTGGAAACACTAATGCATAGAGATCCGTGCACCACTGTGTTCACCACAGCCTTACTCCCGAGATACAAGACTTGTAAGTCGCGCTGGTGCCCATCAAGGGACGAATGGAGAAGGAAGATGGGCTATATCCACACAATGGCATAGCACTCAGCTGTAGGAATGGATGCAGTCCAGTCATTTGTGACCACCAGAATGGCTCCTGAGGGTATGAGGGGAATTGAAACAAGCCCAGGGAGAAGGTCAAATACCATGCGATCTAAGTTACAAAGAGATATAGAAAAAAAAGGACAAACAAGCTGGAATCACGTGAGATGGAACCGGTGGTTCCCAGAGGGAATGGGAGACTGGGCCCGGAGGGAGACATAGTTGAATAGGCACAAGTGTGTGGTGAGGGCCTGTAATTAGGCTTATGGTGGTGAAGATGATGTAACCTACACAGAACTTTAAATCTGTGAGGATGTAAATGTGAAAGATATAGGATGTTATAATGCAGGGTTACGGCCACCAATTCACATAAAATCAAAACTCCAAAAAAGGGTGCAGATTTACGGCCTAAAGCTTTGGAGGCTGAAACAGATTACAGAGGATGACCTTCCAAGGATTGGTAATCACCTCAAAATGCTTAATGATGCTACAGAAAGGTAGACCTTTGCAAAGAGATGAAGAGGACTACTAGGAAGAGAACATGTTCCGTGCTAAACTCATGAACCAACGGAAAATGCTACCTTCCATGTTGTTACTACTGATTCCCTTCATGCATGAGCCAAGCAGGCCAACATCTTCCCAAGTTCAGGCCAAAGTTTGGTCCAAAAGTCCAATTCAGGGCCTGCCCTGTATTGCAGCAGGTAAGTTCCCACGTTCCGCCTCGGTGGCTGGGGCTTCATTGGCTAGCATCACGTGTGTGGATCAGATTACTAGCATTAGGAAATCCAGATTTCATGGTCTCGTGGGCACAGAGATAATAAAGAAGTAGAAAGTGTGAGGTGACCTTGTCAATACTCACCAGAAAAAGAACCATGAGAATATTACAATCTATGAACGCGTCAACTACACTTGCCCAAATGATGAAGGAAACAAAACATGTGAGTTGCCAAGGTGGAATTGTCACACCGCTAGGAGATCACACGATCATTGTGCATCAGGGGATTGCCTGGACAACATCAACTTCTTACGGACTTCAGGACATTCTCTAAGGAAAGTCCACCCATTTGGCCATATCCACAAAAGATAAGAGATAAAACCAGGGATGATCTTTAAGGGAAGAAACCGGTGTCTAGAGGGAATATAGTAGACCTTTCAAAGTTCGAGGAGAAAGTTAGAAACTGACAAGAATTCCAGAACAAGGAAAACTATCCTACCTGGAAAGGGGGAATAGTCAGACTGGTATGAGATGGGTCTGAACCACTGCGTGCATGGAGGTTTTCAGGACAACTTAGAATTCTGAGGGTGTTTATGACATCGCGGTGAACATGTCACCCAAGATGGCCGCATGTTTCCAGTCCTAGCATTGGACTAGGCTAGGATAGTCAAGTGAGAGATACCCAGAAAAAGCTTTTACAAACAGAAACCAGGCACAGAATCTTGAAGAGACCAAAGAGACGCTGGTTCAAGGGATAAGAAAGGAATCATTGTGATGATACGTCATGATTTCTTTGTTTTCCTCAGGATTCCTTTGGTTCTTCAGGGTCTTTTGTTGCTGGAGAGAAACATTAGGATTCCCTCTTCAATTTCTGTGGGAAAGATTGCTGCAACGTTGACTGGGATTGCATGGAATCCAGAGATTGCTTTATCCAGTACGGACGTTTCAAATGTGTTACTTCTTCCATTCCAAGAGCACTGAATGCCCTTGCAGTTCCTTGTGTCTTGTGGAATTTCTTTCCTCAAAGCTTTGCTATTTCTCGGTTTACATAGCTTTCACCTGTTTGGCTCAGGTTATTCCTAGATACCTTAATCTTCTAAAGCATGCTTTTATTTTTTTTTGAGGGTAAGTTTTTCTATCATTTGTAACTTTTAATTGCTTCTGTTTAGGCAGAAGTTTATCGCTGTGCTCACATCTGTTGGCAATGCTCCTGTATTTCCTGATGAAGAGGGCCCTGTCTAACGTCTCTTCCCATCTGCCTCTACACTACCTCGGACGACTGTCCCAGAATGGCTGGACCAGCTGTGAGGAGGTTCACGCCAGGATTCTATGCTGCCACCGCTGGCTGCCGAACCAGAGCGCGTGGACGTCACCGCTGCACCACTGGCTGGCCCCTTTCATGTTCCATTGACAGCCTGCAGTTGAGTGGAAGGTGACTCGAGTATGCTACTTGAGCCCAACTCTGGCCCTGTGTAGATGAGGCCAGCTTGTTTATCTGGTCCAGTGTGATGTCAGAGGATCTGTCAGAATTGTGTCTCTGCTGTCCCGGCAAGCTTCATGGACACCGGCTTTCATAGCCCACTTGGAGCAAACTCGTAACTCACCCTTCCCAGGTAGCCCAGCTTTGACCTTCGCTGCAGTATTTGGGATTGTGAATTCCTCGGACTTTCAAACATTCCAGCAGAGTCTGTCTAATGAATGACATATTTCACAGTGGATTATTCAGGTGTGATTTCAGTTTGCCTTCCATTTCGGGGACCTTGGTTTCATTTCCATAGTCTAATCATCATGGTCTTTCTCAGCTATCTCCCTTACATATGCTTATCAATCCGTTCTCCTTCATTCCAAGTTATTAATTTTGTATTTTTTTAATCACCATATTTTCTGTAGGCCGAGGTGTGAGTCCTTTCGTGATTGTTGGGTGTTGTCTTGGACTTTCCATCTGTCACTTGAAGGAATCTCTGCTATCCTAGCATAGGCCAAACTGAACACTGAGAACACCAGGTCCTCTTGGATGGTTTGACATTCTGAGATCAGAAACTCCAGATTCATGGGTGTCCTGGCAACCACCTTCACGGAAATTATGTTTCCGAGACAAATTAGACAAATCTGATGAACTCCTCTCTCCAGGCAACAGATTTTTCTGTCTCTTTTCTGGATTTGGGAAGTTTCTAACTTGAGCCCTGATCCTTGAACATTCCACTAGCTTATGTCCAGATAGTGGCTTGCTTTATTTCTATATGGTTTATTTGTTTGATTTACATCCTCAGATCTGGCATGTGTAGTTTTCTTTAAATGTCACTGTAATGTTTAATTTTCCACCAACTCCTTACATAAGGTGTCAAAACACATAATCAATACTCCTTCTAGGGTCAGAGATATGGGGAGAGAACTTCATTAGAGTCCAATAGAGCAATCTAGCCTGGGAGGGCAGCCTTCACAAAGGAACGAAGCCCTCTGGAAAAGGGTGAATTTCAGCACACTTCTGGAGCCCTTCCAAACAAGGAGACATACCCCAAGCATGACAGGTGCCCACGCCTTCAGGGCTTCAAAGAGTACTCTTGTGAGACATAACCGTCTACCCAGTGGGCCCCCGTGATGCCAGAGCTATGGAAAGGGAGACTTCTCCTCAAAGAATGCTAGGGGCCCAGGAAAGGAGGCATGGATTCTCCTCTTTGATGTCCTGAAGACTTCATTCTTGACTTTGGATTAAGATTAAGTCAGAAGGACAATGTCGGTCTGATAAGCCCCAAGTCTGGCCTCTTGTTTCCAATCAAGTTTCAAGCTTGAATCAGCATGGTCTCCCCATCTACTTGAGTAGATGACAATGTTCCCCTCTTGGTGCTTGTCCCTCTATTATTGCTTCTTCCCAATGATTCCTTTCTTATCCCTTGGATCATAGTCTCTTTGATCTCTTCAAGATTCTGTGCCCAGTTTCTGTTTGTAAAGGCTGTCTCTGGGTATCTCTCACTTGAATATCCTAGCCTAGTCCAACGCTCCGACTGGAAATATGCGGCAATCTTGGGTGACATGTTCACCGTGATATCATGAACACCCTCAAAGTTACAAGTTGTCCTGACAACCTCCCTGCACACCATGTTTCAGAGCCATCTCATACAAGTCTGACCACACACCTTTTCCAGGCAGGATAGTTTTCCTTTTTCTGGATTTCTTGTCGGTTTCCAACTTTATCCTCCAACTTTGAAAGGTGTACTACATTCTGTCTAGACACCAGTTTCTTTCCTTTAAGATTATCCTAGGTCATCTCTCATAATTTGTGGCTATGACCAAATGGGTGGACCTTCCCTATAGAAAGACCTGGAGTACTTCCCAAGTTGAGGTTGTCCAGGCAATCCCCTGATGCGCAATGATCGTTTCATCTCATAGCAGTCTCACAAGTCCACCTTGGCAGGTTAAAAGTTTTCCTTCCTTCTTCATTTGGCAAGTGTACCAGCTGCGTTCACACATTGTAGTACCCTCATGTTTCTTTTTCTGGTGCGTATTGCTAACACATCCTCACAATTTCTACTTCTTTATGGTCTCTGTCCACACCATACCGTGAAATCTACATTTCCGATTGCTACTAATCTGATCCCCACCCATGATGCGAACCACTGAAGCCCGGGCCGCCCAAGCAGAACGTGGGCACTTACACCCTACACCACAGGGCCGGCCCTGAATTGGACTTTTGGGCCAATCATTGGCCTGAACTTGGGAAGATGTTATCCTCCTTTGATTATGGGTGAATGGAATTACTAGCAACATCATGGACGGGAACATTTTCCGTTGGTGTGTGAGATTAGCACGGAACATGTTCTCTTGGTAGTATTCCTCATCATCTCGTTGCAATGGTCTACCTTTCTGTAGCACTATTAAGCATTTGGAGGTGATTGTCAATACTTGGAAGTTCATCTTCTCTCATCTCTTTCAGACTCCAAAGCTTTATGCCGTAAGTCCGCACGCCTTTCTGGATTTTGGATTTTATGTTAGTTTATTGTTGTAACCCTGCGTTATAACATCCTGTAGCTTTCAGATTTCCACCCCCAGAGATTTAGACTTCTGTGTAGGTTATATCATCCTCCCCTCCGGAAGCCTCATTACAGGCCTGAACCAAATGCTTGTGGCTAATCATCTCTTTCACCCTCCCTCTGCCCCCCAGTCCCCTTGGGAACCACCAATCCACTGTCCCATGGTACCTGTACATTAGCCCAAGTTTTTCTGTTCTCCTTGTAATTGAGAACCTACAGGATTTGACTTTCTCCCTGTGACTGGTTTCACTTCCCATAAGACCCTCAGGAGCCATTCTGGAGGTCACAAAGGGCTGGATTACATCCTTACTTATAGCTGAGTAGTATGCCCTTGTGTCGCTATAGCCCACCTTCCTTCTCCATTGGTCCCTTGATGGGCACCAGGGCAGCTTCCAAGTCTTGGATATCAGGAGCAAGGCCGTGGTGAACACAGAGGTGCAGGGATTTCTATGCATTGGTGTTTCCAAGTTCTTTGGATAAGTACACCACCGAGGAAGAGCTGGATCATATGGTAGATGGAATCTTAAATTTCTGAGGCAAGTCCACACTGCTTTGTGGAGTGGCAGCATCGGTTTACACTACCACCAGCAGTGCTGGAGGCTTCACTTCTCTCCACCTCCTCTCAGACACTTGTTTCCTGGCTTGTTACTTAGGGCCATTGTGACCACAGTAAGCTGCTATCTCATTGAAGTTTGGATTTGCACTGGCATGGGACTTCCTGATGAGGAACATGTTTTCATACAGCCTATTGGCCATCTTTCTATCTTCTGGGGAGAAATCTCTGTTTGAATCTTCTGCCCAGGTTTTAGTGGGCTTGTTGCGTTTCTCTTTTGGAGACGTATGAGGTCATTGGATCTTTTGGCTCTTAACCCCTTCTCTGATGTGTGTTTTGAAAACATCCTCTCCCAGTTGTTGTGCTGACTTTGCACTGAGTCGATGGTTTCCTTGTCTGGGCAGAAGCTTCTGCAGTGTATGAAGTCCCGTTTGTTTCTTGCTTCCTTTGTTGCCCTTGACTAGTCAAACATGCTTCTTCCAAATAGGTGGCTAAGCCAGATGGCAAAGAGCAAGCTCCCTGGGTTGTCTCCTAGAAGTTGCACGGTTTCAAGTCTTCCATTCAAGGCTTTAATCCATTTCGAGGTGGTGTGTGTGCCTGGTGTAACATCATGGTCTACTCTCATTGTGTTACATGTGGCTCTGCAGTCTCCCAGCACTGTTTCTGTTAGTCTCTCCTTTCTCCACTGTCTCCTCTTGCCTTCCTCGTTGCAAATGTGCTGTCCATATATGTGTGAGTTGAACTCTGGGCTCTGGATTCTGTTCCGTTGGTCTGTTTGCCTGTTTTTGAGACCAAACTGTGCCGTTTCAGTACCTAGCACTTCGTCCTACATGTTGAAATCACAATGTGTGATACGTCCCGCTTTGCTTGTTTCCCTCAGGATTCCTTTGGGTATTCAGCGTCCCTTTTCACTGGATAGAGACTTTAGGATTCTCTCTTCTATTTCTGTGGGAAAGATTCTGCAACTTTGACTGGGATTGCATGGAATCCAGAGATTGCTTTATCCATTACGGAAGTATCAAGTGTTTTAGTTCTTACATTCCTAGAGCACGGAATACCCTTCCGTTTGCTTGTTTCTTCTGGAATTTCTTTCCACAAAGCTTTGCTAGCTTTCGGTTTCCATAGCTTGCAGCTGTTTGGCTAAGCTTATTACTAGAAATCTTTTTGTTCTTACTGGCATTTTTTTTTTGAGGTTCAGTTTTTCTGTTCTTTGCAACTGTTCATTGATTTTGTTTTGGCATATGTTTATGTGTGTGCTCACATCTGCAGGCGATGCTGCTGTATTTTCTGAGGAAGAGTGATGCTGTCTGACATCACTTCCCAGCTGCCTCAACACTACCTTGGACGCCTGCTGGAAAATGGCTGGACCAGCAGTGAGGAGGGACACACCCAGGATACCACGTGTCCGGCCCCGGGCTGCCGACCCAGAACATGCGGACATCACCACTGCGCCACTGGTGGCGCATTTCATGTTTCATTGGCAACCTGCAGTTGAGTGGAATGTGACTTGAATATGCTACTTCAGCCCAACTCTGGCCCTGTTTCGACTAGGCCAGGTTGTTTTTCTGGTGCACTGTGATGTCAGAGGATTTGTCAGAATTTTGTCTCTGCTGTCCCGCAAGCTTCATGGACACACGGTTTCAGAGCCCGTTTGGAGTAGTCTGAGAACTCACCCTTCCCAGTTAGCCCAGGTTTGACCTTCACTGCAGGTTTTGGGGTTGTCACTTTCTCAGACTTTCCAACATTCAAGCAGAGTCTGTCTAAAGACTGACGTCTTTCACTGTGGATTATTGAGGTGTGATTTCTGTTGGCCTTCCATTTTCTGGGACCATGTTTTCTTTTCCATAGTCTAATTGTCATGGTCTTTCTGAGCTATCTCCCTTTGACATGCTTATGATTGCATTCTCCTTCATTCCAAGTTAGGAATTTTGTATTTCTTTAATCACTGTATGTTCTGTAGGCTGGTGTGTGAGTGCTTTTGTGATTGTTGGGTGTTATCTTTGAATTTCTATTGGTTACTTGAAGTAATCTTTGCTATGCTAGCCTAGGTGCAACTGAGCACTGAGTACATGTGGTCATCTTGGTTCGTTTGACATTGTGAGATGAGAAACTCCATGTTGTCCTGGCAACCACCTTCAAGGACGCAAGGGTTTCGAGACAAATTAGATGAATCTGATGAATTCCTGTCTCCAGGGGAGAGATCCTTCCATCCCTTTTCTGGATTTGGGTGGTTTCGTACTTCACCCCTCATCCCTGAACGCTCCACTAGATTACATGTAGATCGTTTCTTACTTTATTTCTACAGGGTTTTTTTATTTGTTTGATTTACATCCTCAGCTGTGGCATGTTTATTTTTCTTTAAATATAATGGAAATGTTCTACTTTTTCAGCCAACCTCCTTACATGTAGTTCGAAACACATAATCAATACTCCTTCTAAGATAAGAGATGGGGGAGAGAATCTCATTGATCCCAACTGAGCACTCTAGCCTGGGAGGGCAGCCACCACCAAGGAACGAAGCCCTCTGGAAAAGGGTGCTTTTTAGCCCACATCTAGAGCCTTTCCAAAGCAAGAAACGTAGCCAACCATGGCAGAGATCCATTCCTTCCAGGCTTCAATGAGATCTCTTGAGACACATTGGCATGTACCCAGTGGACCCCTGTGAAGCCAGAGCTATGGAAAGAGAGACTTGTCTTCAGGATGCTAGGAGTCTAGAAAAGGAGGTCTGGATTCTTCTCTTCAATGTCCTCAAGTGATCATTCTTGACTTTGGATTATGAATAAGGCAGAAGTACAACGTAGGTCTGATAAGCCCCAGGTCCAGCCTCTTTTTTCTAAACAAGTTTCAAGCTTGAATCAGCACAGTCTCCCCATCTACTTGAGTAGATGACACTTTTCTCCTCTCAGTGCTTGCCCCTCTAGTATCGCTTCTTCCCAATGATTCCTTTCTCAACTCTTGAATCAGCGTCTCTTTGATCTCTTCAAGATTCTGTGCCAGGATTCTGTTTGGAAAAGCTGTTTCTGGGTAACTGTCACTTGAATATACTGTCCTAGGCCTATCCTCGGGCTGGAAACCTCAGCCGACTTGGTTGACATGGTCACCATGATGTCATAAACACCCTCAGAATTCTAAGTTGTCCTGACAACCTCCAAGCACACAGTGTCTCAGAGTGATCTCATACCAGTCTGACTACTCTCCCTTTCCAGGTAGGACAGTTTTCCTTTTTCTGGACTTGTCGGTTTCTAACTTTATCCTCGAACCTTGAAAGGTCTACTACATTCCTTCTAGACACTGGTTTCTTTCCTTTAAGATCGTTCTGGGATTTATCTCTTATCATTTGTGGATGTGGCCAAATGTGTGGACTTTCCCCAGAGAAAGTCCCGGAGTCCCTGCCAACTTTATGTTCCCAGCAATCCTCTGATGCACAATGATCGTGTCATCTCATAGCACTCTGGCAATTCCACCTTGGCTGGTCACATGTTTTACTTCCTTCATCATGTGGGGAAGTGTACCTGATGCGTTCATAGATTGTGATATTCTCATGGTTCTTTTTCTGGTGTGTATTCATAACGTATCCTCACAATTTCTACATCTTCATGATCTCTGTCTGCATCATACCTTGAAATCTATATTTCCAAATGCTCCTAATCTGATCCGGACCCGTGATGCTGGCCAGCAAAGCCCAGGCCGCCCAAGCAGAATATGGGCACTTACCCGCTACACCACTGGGCCGACCCTGAATAGGACTTTTGAACCAACCTTTGTACTGAACTTTGGAAGATGTTGGCCTGCTTTGATTATTCATAAAGGTTATTAGTAGTAACATCATAGACAGCTACATTTTCCATTCTCTCATGAGCTTAGCATGGAACGTGTTCTCTTGGTAGTCTTCCTCTTCATCTCTTTGCAATGGTCTACCTTTCTGTAGCATCATTAAGCATTTGAAGGTGATTATCAATCCATGGAAGCCCATCTTCTCTAAACTCTTTCAGCCTGCAATCTTTATGCCATAAACCTGCTTGCCTTTATGGAGTTTTGATTTTATGTGAACTGGTTTCCGTAACCCTGCATTATAACATCCTATAACTTTCAGATTTACATCCTCATAGATTTAGACTTCTGTGTATGCTACGTCATCTTGACCACTCTAAGCTTAATTACAGGCCCACACCACAGACTTGTGCCTAATCAACTGCTTCTCCCTCCGTCCCCTGCCACCCGTTACCTCTGGGAACCACCAATCCTCTGTCACATGCTACCGGTTTGTTGCTCCCTGTTTTAACCTTCTCCTTGTAAGTGAGATCCTATGGTATTTGACTTTCTCCCTGGGGATTGTCTCAGTTACCTTCATGCACTCAGTAGCCATTCTGGTGTCACAAATAGCTGGACTGCACACTTTCTTACAGCTGAGTGCTATGCCATTGTGTGGATATAGCCCATCGTCCTTCTCCAAGAGCCCTTGATGGGCACCAGGGAGGATTCCAAGTCTTGGATATCGGGAGTAAGGCTGTGGTGAACAAAGCACTGCAGGGATCTCCATGCCTTAGTGATTCCAAGGTCTTTGGATAAACACGCCGGAGAGGAATAGCTGGATCATATGGTAGATGGATTCTGAAATATTTGAGGTTATGTCACATGGCTTTACGTAGTGCCTGCACTGGTTTACACTCCCACAAGCTCTGCAGGACTCTTCCCTTCTCTCCACCTCCTCTCCAACACTTGTTGTTTCCTGTCTTGTGCCTTGTAGCCATTCTGACCACAGTGAGCTGTTATCTCATTGCCGTTTGGATTTGCATTGGCCTTAGACTTAATGATGATGAACATGTGTTTATATAGTTATTTCCCAACCTTCTATCTTCTTGGGGTAAATTTCTGTTTCCATCTTTTGCCCAGGTTTTAATGGGCTTGTTGTTTTTTCTCTTGTGGAGACGTGTGTGGTCATTGGATGTTTTGGCTATTCAGCCCTTCTCTGACGTATGGTTTGAAACATCCTCTCCCTGTTGTTGTGCTGTCTTTGCATTGAGTAGATGGTTTCCTTGGCTGGACAGTAGGTTCTGCATTGGATGGAATCCCGTTTGTTTCTTGTTTCCTTTGTTGCCCTTGCCCAGTCACACATGCTTCTTCCAAATAGGCGGCTAAGCCAGATGGTAAAGAGCAGGCTGCCTGCGTTTCTTCCAGGAAGTTTCACGGTTTCAAGACTTCCGTTGAAGGCTTTAATCCATTTCGAGATGGTGCGTGTGCCTGGTGTAACATCATGGTCTACTCTCATTGTGTTACATGTGGCTCTGCAGTCTTCCCAGCACTGTTTCTGTTAGTCTCTCCTTTCTCCACTGTCTCCTCTTGCCTTCCTCGTTGCAAATGTGCTGTCCATATATGTGTGAGTTGAACTCTGGGCTCTGGATTCTGTTCCGTTGGTCTGTTTGCCTGTTTTTGAGACCAAACTGTGCCGTTTCGGTACCTAGCACTTCGTCCTACATGTTGAAATCACAATGTGTGATACGTCCCGCTTTGCTTGTTTCCCTCAGGATTCCTTTGGGTATTCAGCGTCCCTTTTCACTGGATAGAGACCTTAGGATTCTCTCTTCTTTTTCTGTGGGAAAGATTCCTCAACTTTGACTGGGATTGCATGGAATCCAGAGATTGCTTTATCCATTACGGAAGTATCAAGTGTTTTAGTTCTTACATTCCTAGAGCACGGAATACCCTTCCGTTTGCTTGTTTCTTCTGGAATTTCTTTCCACAAAGCTTTGCTAGCTTTCGGTTTCCATAGCTTGCAGCTGTTTGGCTAAGCTTATTACTAGAAATCTTTTTGTTCTTACTGGCATTTTTTTTTTGAGGTTCAGTTTTTCTGTTCTTTGCAACTGTTCATTGATTTTGTTTTGGCATATGTTTATGTGTGTGCTCACATCTGCAGGCGATGCTGCTGTATTTTCTGAGGAAGAGTGATGCTGTCTGACATCACTTCCCAGCTGCCTCAACACTACCTTGGACGCCTGCTGGAAAATGGCTGGACCAGCAGTGAGGAGGGACACACCCAGGATACAACGTGTCCGGCCCCGGGCTGCCGACCCAGAACATGCGGACATCACCACTGCGCCACTGGTGGCGCCTTTCATGTTTCATTGGCAACCTGCAGTTGAGTGGAATGTGACTTGAATATGCTACTTGAGCCCAACTCTGGCGCTGTGTAGATGAGCCCAGTTTGTTTTTCTTCTCCACTGTGATGTCAGAGGATTTGTCAGAATTATGTCTCTGCTATTCCAGCAAACTTCATCAACACAGGTTTTCAGAGCCCGATTTTAGCAGTCTTGTAACTCACCCTTCCCAGTTAACCTAGGTTTGACCTTCGATGCAGTTTTTGGAGTTGTGACTTTCTCTGATTTTAGAACGTTCAGAGTATGTCCAAAATTGACGTCTTTCATTGTGCATTATTCAGGTGGGATTTCTGTGTGCCTTCCAGTTTCTTGAACCGTTTTTTCTTTTCCATGGTATAATCGTTGATAGGGACTCGGCGAGCTGAAGACTCGAATGAAAGATTGCTTGGACTCTCAAGATCCTGCATTGGTGCTCTTTTATTTAGAGAATAGTACGGGATAGCATGGGGACAGGACCCATGTGCAGTCACAGCTCCTGCTTTTGCCCTGATTTAAGGGTTATGGCGAATTTTATAAGGCATGGGTACATGACTTACTTTTACTGGAAAAAGAAATGATGATGTAAAATATCTTTAAATGATTTCAGTGCAGAATGGGTCTGGTTATTGTGCGGTCATATAACTTTAGATACAAATCTGGCAATATAGATCAGCATGTACGTGATGATGCCGTGGGCTTCTCTCCCTGGCTTCTCAGCCCTAATTCATACCATAAAGAAATCCACCTGGTCACATAGTTTGGCATGTAGACCAGGTCACCTTGGGTTTCTCTAGCTGGGGCCGGCTTAATCCACATCATAAACCCCCCCTGAACCCATTTGGACCGGAAATCTTTGGGGATATGGACGATGGTCTGTCTTCTGTGACTACTTCTGGCTGTACAAGGTCATAGAGCTGTCCCTAAATGGGACCATAGGCACAGGTAGGAAGTTCAGTGGACCGTAAGGCTTCACCCATGGTGTTCAAGGCTGACAAGGTATACAGAGCCTCTGGAGACAAGAGAATCATTTGACGAGAGGTGGTCCACGAGGTGAAACATTTTTGACATGCAGAAGACAAACAACGAAACAGATAAATTATCATAGGAAATACAAGCTGTATGTTTAACCCAATGAATAAGGTTTTGAAGTAGTACAGAAAACTGATCCGGACTAGGAGTTCAACGAATCGTTTAGACTTAGGGTTGATAAGACATGGATTTAATTTGGTGGTTGGGATAGGAAGCCAGAAATATTTTGATGGTAGTCAAGAATATGACACAACATTCAGTTTTTATAATGGCACAGTGCTGCTCTTGTGCTGCTGTCAAGACATCCAGATCCATTTGGATTTGGAGGACTGCCTTTCACATTTGGGATACTTCTAAATTGAGCAGTGAAGTGCTATATTGAGTGTCATGTAATGCCTTCATAATAAATTTGTTTAGGACTTCCATGTGCAAGACGACATTTTGGATTCCTAATGAGGGAAGGAAAATTGCGGAAAGATGGTCACACCAGGGGAAGACACAGCTGGTTCAGAGTTGCTGCAAGTTGGGTAGGTTTGAAGGAGGAGATATAGTAGATCTCATTGTACCTTGCATACAGACAAAGCCTAGGGTGCATCATCCAATCCATCCAGGTGGCAGCCAAGGCTGTAAATTGGAGCCACATAGCCACTGAGCACAATTAGGGGCTAACCAATGTGTGCGGGGCCATCTATCCCAGTCAGTCCCAAACCAATCAGTATTTTTTTAAGCCTATGATATGAGAACACATATAACAGCAAATTTTTCCCATCGGTCAGGTGTTAATAGGCGATGTATCACAAGCGTGATTGGTTTGTTCCCAACAGAGAGTGACCTTTGACTGAGTTGACCACGAGTAGGAGTGAACCAAATATATTCATCCCAAATTTGATATTGTCCATCCTATGCATATCGATAAGTTGGGGACTTTACATTTGGAACTTGTTGTTTAGGATCCACCTATGTCAAGGCAAATCTAGTTAGTATTTGGGCAGTAGTATTGAAGGAAAATGTTTGATGATGGCCAGGGAACTCCCAGGTGTCAGACATAGATGGCAACAGACATTATGATTAGTAATAGATGAATCTTGCCAAAGAAAACAGCTAGAATCTAGTATCCAGGAATGCCTATTATAGCTTCTACAGAAACATAATTTTTGTCTCTTAAATCACCCTCATTTTTACAAAAGATAGCCAAATTAGGATTAACTGGTTTTCAAATAAAGTGCAGTTTTAAGACAACTTTCTCCAATTATTTACATATCAGCAGCAAGAATAGTAATTGCTCATACAGGCTTTTTAAAATCTGCTTTGCTAGAACTTTTTCTGACGAATCTCAGATTGAACTGTGAAGGCCTCTCGAGGCCAGAAAAGCCAAGCCAAGGACTTGTCATCAGATTTTGCCTGCAGTACTTACAGATTTGAGTGGAGTTCTCCTTGAGTTCCCCCAAAATATTTGGAGGTTCCTTACACCTGTCAGATAAGCAAGCTTCCTTACTTACCGGGTGAGATTGCCAGAATCTCTGTAAACAAGGTACCAGGCCCATGTTTCCAAGTGGCTGAATTCCAGAAAGTGCAATCTCTGTTCCGGAAATGCTATCTTGTCATATCTGATCCTGTATGTTTCAAATATGACATTCCAGTCAAAGCCTTGGTAGCATAACCAATGTGTCCTGTTATAAGGAGAACAGATTCTTATGGAACTTATACAAATATTGCAACCAAATAACTATACTCAGTCACAAAGTGTTTCCAATTCCGGAGGGATAAGATAGGGAGAAAAAGATAAAAGTTTCAGTTTTGCTCATAAAGGTATAATTTCACCAAATTGCTGTAAGTCATAGTTAGCATAAGAGAAAAGAGAAAAAGATTTCCCTCATTATGAGAAAACAAAACAACACATCAAAACTCAACAATATTTCAAACAGAAGTCCTAAAAATTTATAATTATCCTCATCAGTTCAGACAGTCCTGTATAATCAAGTCTTGAGCTGAATCTTCTGTCAGCAGATAGAGGAGCTTAGTTTCTGTTAGAATTCTGCAGTTTCTTACTCAGTTTAGTTTTACAATCTAAAAGTTTATCAGAAATCTGTAGATTAGATCCTCTGTGTCAGAATCCTTTCCAGAAATTTGTCGGAAGATGAAACATATTTGCTAAAGAAAAAAGCAGCAGAGTAAAACAAGAACTAACTGCAAATTCGCAAAGGAATCAAAAGGGCAATTGACAAAGAAACTTGGCTACTCCTGTGACATATAACACTTCCAGATAATAAGTGGACTTATGACTGATAACCAGGACAGATCAGAATTCTAGGAATGCTATATAATTTTAAGACATCTATATTAATAACATTTACCCATCTAATACCACCTAAGAAGATCTATCATCACTTATTTCCCAATGTTTCCCATGTAATTTAATAGACCAAATAAGCCTAATTAGTTTAGTATTTTCTTCCTTATAAGAAGAGAGAGCAAATTTCTTTGAGAAGTCTCAGGGGCCCTCTGAAAATCCTCAGAGTAATCATTCTTCTGTCTGCCATGTGAAAAGATAGCCTTCATTTAGGATTTGAATATTTTTGAGGGAGAAGCTTGTTAAAACATATTGAAAGTTTTTAAAATGCTTCTTCAAATAGGAAACAATACTCTCTGTGAAACAATGCTCAGGTATCTATTCAAAGTGATAACAGAAAGAGTCAAAAATCTTAAGAGTGACCTCAGTCATTATTTTCACAAAACAGATTTGTCTCTTAGGTAGACTTACTCAAAGGAACAGCTTTCATTACCTCCTTATCAAGAGCAGATCAAAGGTTCAAGAACATTTATCCTTTTAAAGAAAACCAAATTTGAATTTCTGCACCTACTTATTTTTAACATTCAAACTCATTCACTTAATTGAACTTACTTTAGTCTACATGACCAGGCATAAAACTCCTTTCAGAATTTCTCCTTCACAAACCTTCTAAAACTTTCTTTTTTGGTTTCAGATTTTGTCCCAAACTCTTTCTTTTCTCCCTTCTAGTACATTAGGACGAATTTATCTTTCTTAACCCATCAAGCAAAAATATTTCCATTCTTTATACCTTTTTTTACTCAAAGCGTAGACTTTAACTTCCTTGAATATGAGCTCTTTTCCTTAGTAAGTTCCAGTAGCTTTAATTCCATAGGTTAATTAGAACTTTTAACCCTTAACAGACGTAGTAAACACTAAAAAGGCAAACAGTTATGAATCGACTTTTATATCAGCATTCTAAACACTTCATAACTTTAGAAACACGCCACTTTACAATAAAACACAAGGCATGCTTTTTATACGCCCAAACGCTTTTAGCCTCTTCAATAAGAAGCCAAAAGTAGATAACTTAGATATGTTTATTAATAATGTTTCGGTGTTACATCCAATCCAAAAACAACCCAGATATTCAGATTTTTATCATTTAACTTAACTTGGCATAACTCAAGATTGTTACCAAAAAGAATTTTGATGCTGTTTTTTTTCAACAAGTATACTGATCATGAAAGTTATTGTACTCATTTTTATGAGTTTTATGTATATAAACCATTTTTTTCCAACTATTATGTTCAGATTACCTACAGTAACCTCATGAGGCATTAGACAAAACTGGTCATCATTTAAAGCTATTATTTTGTTGACAAATTTAACAGACAACGTGAACTTATATGACTAGAAAACCCAGGCTGAATGCCTGCATGCTATGCAAATACCAACAACTCTGACAAAAAGACTATTTTCAATCCTTAATCCACATCAATCGTCTTTTTCTTTCTCAGCTCTCTCTCATAGGTATGCTTATCAGTCAATTCTCCTTCATTCCAAGTTATTAGTTTTGTATTTCTTTAATCACCATATGTTCTGTAGGCCGATGCACGAGTGCTTTTGTGATTGTTATGTATTGTCTTTGAATTCCCATTGTTCACTAGAAGGAATCTTTGCTACCCTAGCCTAGATCCAACTGAGCACTGAGAACACATCATCATCTCGGTTGGTTTGACATTCTGAGATCAGAAACTCCAAATGCTAGGTTGTCCAGCCAACCAACTTATGGACATAATGTTTCTGAGACAAATTAGACAAACCTGATGAATTCTTCTCTCCAGGTAAGATATTTTCATGTCTCTTTTCTGAATTTGGGAAGGCTCGAACTTGATCGTTACAGTAGATTACGTCTAAGGACTGCTTTACTTTAATTCTGTAGGGATTGTTAGTTGTTTGATTCACATCCTCAGCTCTGGCATGTTTATTTTTCTTTAAATATGTGTAATGTTTCAATTTTAAGCCAACTTCCTCACATATGTTTTCAAAACACATAATCAATACTCTTCCAAAAAGGCATGCAGATTTGCACCATGAAGCGTTTGAGGCTGAAAGACGTTAGAGAAGATGAACTTCCAAGGATTGTGAATCTCTTCCAAATGCTTAATGATGATACACAAAGGTAGACCATAGCAAATAGATTAAGAGGAATACAATGAAGAGAACGTGTTCCGTGCTAAGCTCATGAAGCAAGGGAAAATGTTACCATGAGTGAGGTTACTACTAATTACCTTCACGAATAATCACAGCAGGGCAGCTTCTCCCCAAGTTCAGGCAACAGATTGGTCCAAAAGTAAAATTCAGGGCCAGCCATGTGTTCTGGTGTGTAAGTGTCCACGTTCCTAGTGGACGACCTGGGATTCATGGAGTCAATGATGGGTGCTGATCAGATTAGTAACATTAGGAAAGATAGATTTCATGGTATGGTGCAGACAGAGATCAAAAATAAATGGAAATTGTGAGCATACCTTATAGATACGCACAAGGAAATAAACATGAAAATATTGCAGTCTATGACACATCTGGTACACTTCTCTAAATACAAAATGAAGGAAGTGATGTGACCTGCATAGGTGGAATTGTCGGACTGCACGAGATGACATGATCATTGCACATCAGAGGATTGGCTGGGCAACTTCAACTTGGGAGGGACTCCAGGACTTTCTCTGGGGAAAGTCTACACATTTGGCCATATCTACAAAATGTAACAGCTAAAACCCAGGATAAACTTAAACTAAAGAAACTAGTGTCTAGAGAGAATGTACTAGACGTTTAAAAGTTCAAGGATAAAGTTAGAAACCGACAAGAAATCTAGGAAATGGAAAACTATTCTAGCTGGAAAGCGTGAGTAGTCAGACTGGTATGAGATCGCTCTGAAATGCTGTGTGCATGTAAGATGCCAGGACAACGGGGAAGTTTGAAGGTGTTTAGGACATCACAGTGAACATGTCACCCAAGATGGCCTCATGTTGATAGTCCGAGGATTGTCTTAGGCTACTGATACTCAAGGGAGAGATACCCAGAAGAGAATTTAAAAACAGAAACCAGGCACTGAAACTTGAAGAGATGGAATACACGCTGATTAAATGGGTAAGAAAGAAGTCATTGTGAAGATACAATAATAGAGGGACAATCACTGAGTGGAGACCACTGTGATCTACTCAAGTATAGGGGGAGGTCATGGAGATTCAAGCTTGAAACTTGATTTGAAACCAGAGGCTGGACTTGGGTCTCATCAGGCCTACATTTTCCTTCTGTGTTAATCATCATCCAAAATCAAGAGTGATCTCCTGAGGACATTGTAGAGAATGATTGATGCTTCCTTTCCTATGCCACTAGCATTCATTGAAGAGAAGTATCACTTTCCATAGCTCTGGCATTACGGAGCTCCAAAGGGTACATGCTAATGTGTCACAAGATATCTCTTTGAACCCTTGAAGGAATGGACCCCATCATGCTTTGCGTATGTCTCCTTGTTTGGCAGGGCTTCAGAAATGTGCTGAGAAGCACCCTTTTCCAGACGGCTTCATTGCTTTGTGAGGGCCACCGTAACAGGCTAGTGTGCTCAGTTTGGCTCCAATGAAGTTCTATCCCCATATCTCTTGGAGTAGAATGATTATTGATGACGTGTATTGACACCATATGTAAATAGGTTGGCTGAAAATTAGAACATTACAATTATCTTTATAGAAAATAAACTTGCCAGAGCTGAGGATGTAAATCAAACAAATAACACCCCCTATAGAAATAAAGTAAGCCAGTATCTAGACGTAATCTAGAGGAACGTTCAAGGATGGGGGTCAAGTTTGAAACTTCCCAAATCCAGAAATGAGACAGAAAAGTATCTTATTTGGAGCGGAATTCAGCAGATTTGCCGAATTTGTTTCGGCTACATTATGTTCATGAAGGAGGTTGCCATGCCTACCTAGAATTTGGAGTTTAAGATCTCAGAATGTCAGACCAACCAAGATGAACACGTGTTCTCAGTGCTCATCTTCACCAAGGCTAGCATGGAAAAGATGGCTACACGGGACCATGTAAATTCAAAGACAACACCCAACAATGAAAAGCACTCACACGTAGGTCTATAGAACATAGGGTGCTTAAAGAAATAGAAAATTGATACCTTGGGATGAAGGACAACCGACTGACAAGCATACCAAATGGGGAAATCTGAGAACGACCATGATGATTATACTATGGAAAAACAAAATGTGCTCAGAAAAGGGAATGCAAACACAAATAACACCTGAATAATCCACAACGAAAGATGTCAGACTTTAGACAGACTCTGCTTGAACTTTTGAAAGTCAGAAAGTCACAAACCAAAAAACTGCAGCGAGGTAAAACCTGGGCTACCTCGAAAGGGTGAGTCTGAGATTGCTCCAAACCTGCTCTGAAACTCTGTGTCCATGATGCTTGCCTGGACAGCAGAGACACAATTATGACAAATTCTCTGACATCACAGTTGAGCAAAAATACAAACCGTCTACATCAACTCAGTGCCAGAATTGGGCTGAAGTAGCCTATTTAAGTCACATTCCACACAACTGCAGGTTGCAAGGGAACTTGAAAGGGGTCGGGCAGTGGAGAACTGGGGATGTCCGCGGGATTTGGGTCAGCAGCCTGCACTTGGCTGGGTGGAATCCTGGGGGCAGACCTCCTCACCGCTGGTCCAGCCATTCTGGGGCAGGCGTGGGAGGGAGTGTAGAGGCAGATGAGAAGCGATGTGAGACAGGTCCACTCTTCCTCAGCAAATACAGGAGCACTTCCAGCAGATGTGAGCCCAGCAATAAACCTCTGTCAAAAGGAAACAAATTAAAAGTTGCAATCAATAGGAAAATTGAACCTCAAAAAAAATGCCAGTAAGAATAATAAGATACCTACGAATAACCTCACCCCAACAGGTGAAAGCTCTGTAAAGCGATAACTAGCAAACCTTTGCAGGAGAAAAATGGGAGAAGACACAAGGAGGCGGAAGGATATTGCATGCTCTTGAAATGGAAGAATGAACACACTGGAAACCTCCACACCGGCTAAAGCAATCTCTAGATTACATGAAATCCCAGTCAAAGTTGCAGCTATATTTCTCACAGAGATAGAAGCGAGCATCCTAAAGTTTACATCCAGCAACAAAAGGCCCCAAATAAACAAAGGAATCCTGAGGAAAAAGAACAAAGTTCAATGTATCACATTTTCTGATTTGAATATAGAGGACGAAGAACTAGGAATGGAAACGGCACAGGCTGGGATGCAAAACAGACACACAGAACCATGGAACAGAATCAAGAGCCCAGAGGTATATGTACACCTATATGGACAGCCCATTTTCGACCACGGTGCCAAGAGGAGACAGGGGAGAAAGGAAAATCTCTACAATAAATGGTGCTGGGAGGACTGCAGAGCCTCACCTAAGACAAGGAGAATAGACCACAGTGTTACACCAGGCACAAACACCAACTCAAAATGGATTAAAATCTTGAATGTAAGACTGGAAACCATGAGACTTCTGGAAGAAAACGCTGGCAGCTTGCTCTTTGTCATCTGTCTTAGCCTCCTATTTGGAGGAAGCCTTTCTGTCTGGGCAAGGGCAATAAAGGAAACAAGAAACAAATGGGACTACATCAAATGCAAAAGCTTCTGCCCAGCCAAGGAAACCATCGACTCAATGCAAAGACAGTACAACCACTGGGAGAGGATGTTTGAACACCACATATCGGTGAATGGGTGAATAGCCAAAAGATGCAGTGAACTCATATGGGTCCACAAGAGAAAAAAAAATAAGCCCATTAAAACCTGGGCAGTAGGTGGAAACAGAGATTTCGCCCAAGAAGAGATAGAGATGGTCAACAGGTGTATGAAAACATGTTAATCATCATTAAGACTCAGGGCAGTTGAAATCCAAACGGCAGTGAGATAGCAGCTCAATGTGGTCAGAATGACTATAGGTAAAAAGTCAGGAAACAAGTGTCAGAGAGGAGCTGCAGAGATGGGAAGACTCCTACAGTGCTGCTGTGAGTGTAAGCTGGGGCAGCCACGATGCAAAGCGCTGAGGAATTGCCTCAGACATGTCAGAATCCATCTACCATATGATCCAGCTATTATTCAGTGGCGTGTTTATCCAAAGACCTTGGAAAAAGTCATGCACCGATATATGTGCACCCCTGTGTTCACCCTGGCCTTACTCCTGTTTTCCAAGACTTGAAAGCCACCCTGATGCCCATCAAGGCAGAAGGAAGAATAGATAGGGAAGATTGGAGAAGGCAGCTGGACTTTATGAACACAATGGCATATCTCTGAGCCATAACAAAGTAGAGAATCCAGCCATTAGTGACCAGAAGGATGGCTCCTGACGGTTTCATTGGAAGTGAAACAACTCGCAAGGAGAAACTCAAATACCGTAGGAGCTCACTTACAAGGAGAAGAGACAAACAAGGACCAACAAACTGGAAAGCTTTGCGGAAAGAAATTAAAGAAGACACAAGGAAACGGAAGTCTATTCCACGCTCTTCGAATGGAAGAACGAACACACTTGAAACGTCCGTACTGGATAAAGCAATCTCTGCATTCCATGCCAGCCCCGTCAAAGTTTCAGCAATCTTTCCCACAGAAATAGAAGAGAGAATCCTAAAGTTTCTATCCAGCAACAAAGGAGCAGGAACGGCCAAAGGAATCCTGAGGAAAGCGAACAAGGCAGCAAGTACCACATTTTCGAATTTCCACATGTAGGACGAACTGCTAGGTACCAAAACGGCAAAGGCTGGCCACAAAAAGAGGGACATAGAAACAAGGAACAGAATCGAGAGCCCAGAGGTCAACTCCCACATATATCGACAGCCCATTTTAGACCAAGGAGCCAAGAGGAGACAGTGGAGAAAGGAGAGTCTCGACAAGAAACGGTGCTGGGAAGACTGCACAGCCACATGTAACACAATGAGAGTAGACCATAAGGTTACACCAGCCACACACACCACCTGGAAATGGATTAAGGCCTTCAATGGAAGACTTGAAACGGTTAAACTTCTAAGAAAAACGCAGGCAGCTTGCTCTTTGCCATCTGGCTTAGCTGATTATTTGGAAGAAGCATGTGTGACTGGGCAAGGGCAACAAAGGAAACAAGAAACAAGCGGGACTCCATTCAATGCAGAAGCTTCTGCCCAGCCAACGACTCCATCGACTCAATGCAAAGACAGCACAACAACTGCGAGTGGATGTTTGCAAACCACACATCGGAGAAGGGGTGATTAGCCAAAATATCCAATGAACTCATATGTCTCCAGAGTAAAAAAACAACAATCCCCATAAAACCTGGGCAAAAGATGGAAACAGATATTTCTCCCAGGAAGATAAAAGATGGCCAACAGGCTGTATGAAAACATGTTCATCATCATTAAGTCTTTGGCAATGCAAATACGAACGGCAATGAGACAGCAGCTCACTGTGGTCAAAATGGCTATAAGGATGAAGACAGGGAACAACAAGTCTAGGAGAGGAGGTGGAGAGAAGTGAAGCCTCCTATACTGCTGGGGGGAGTGTAATCAGGTGCAGCCACTACCCAAAGTGCTGTGGAATTGCCTTAGAATTTTCAGAATCCATCTACCATGTGATCCAGCTATTCCTCTGTGGCATATATATCCAAAGAACTTGGAAACACTAATGCTCAGAGATCCATGCACCACTGTGTTCACCACAGCCTTACTCACAATATCCAAGACTTGGAAGCCTACGTGGTGCCCATCAAGTGAGGAATGGAGAAGGAAGACGATCTATAGCCACACAATGGCCAAACTTCGGACTGTATAGATGTGGCCATCTTGGGTGACATGTTCATAAACACCCTCAGAATTCTAAGTTGTCCTGACAACCTCCATGCACACAGTGTTTCAGAGCCATCGCATACCAGTCTGACCACTCCCCATTTCCAGGTAGGATAGTTTTCCTTGTTCTGGATTTCTTGTCGGTTTCTAAATGTCTCCTCGAACTTTGAAAGGTCTACTACATTCCCTCTACACAACAGTCTCTTTCCGTTACGATTATCAAAGATTTTATCTCTTATCTTTTGTGGGTATGGTGAAATGGGTGGACTATCCCCAGAGAAAGTCATGGACTCCCTCCCAAGTTGAAGTTGCCCAGGCAATCCCCTGATGCACACTTATCGTGTCATCTCCTAGCAGTCTGACAATTCCACCAGGCAAGTCACATGTTTCCTTCCTTTGTCATTTGGGGAAGTGTACCTGATGCGTTCATAGATTGTAATATTCTCATGGTTCTTTTTCTGGTGCGTATTGCTCAGTTTCCCTCACCATTTCTACTTCTTTATGATCTCTGTGCCCACCAGACCGTGAAATCTGGATTTCCTAATGCTAGTAATCTGATCCACAACCGTGGTGCTATCCTGTGAAGCTCAGGCCGCCCAAGCAGAACGTGGGCACTTACCTGCTACATCACAGGTCCGCCAATGAATTGGACTTCTGGACCAACTTTTGGCCTGATCTTGGGAGGATGTTAGCCTGCTTCGATTATTCGTGAAGAGAATCAGTAGTAACATGAATGACGGTAACATTTACCTTTGGTTGATGAGTTTAGCATGGAACATATTCTCTTGCTAGTATTCCGCTTCATCTCTTTGCTAAGATCTATCTTTCTGTAGCATCATTAAGCATTTGGAGGTGCTTACCAATCCTTGGAAGTTCATCTTCTCTAATCTCTTTCAGCCTCCAAAGCTTAGGCCGTAAATCTGCACCCCTCTTTGGAGTTTTGATTTTATGTGAATTGATTGCCATAACCCAGCATTATAACATCCTATAGCTTTTCACATCTACATTCTCATAGATTTAGACTTCTGTGTAGGTTACATCATCTTCACCACTGTAAGCCTAATTACAGGCTCTCACCACACACTTGTGCCTAATCAACTCTTTCTCCCTCAGACCCCCGCATCCATTTCCCTTTGGGAACTACCAATCCCATGTCACGTCCTACCTTTTTGTTGCTCCGTTTTTCCTCTTTTCCTTGTACGTGAGATCCTGTGGTATACAACCTTATCCCTGGGGCTTGCTTCAGTTCCCCTAAGACCCTCAGGAGCCATTCTGGTGGTCAGAAATGGCTGGACTGCATCCATTCCTACAGCTGAGGGCTACACCATCGTGTGGCTATAGCCGATCTTCCTTCTCCATTCATCTCTTGATGGTCACCATGGACGCTTCCAAGTCTTGGATATCGGGAGTAAGGCTGTGGTGAACACAGCAGTGCATCAATCTCTGTGCATTAGTGTTTCCATGATGTTTGGATATATACGCCACAGAGGAATAGACGGATCATATGGTAGGTGGATTCTGAAATTTCTGAGGCAATTCCACACCACTTTGCATAGTGGCTGCACCAGTTCACATTCCTACAGCAGTGCAGGAGGCTTCTTTACTCTCCACCTTCTCTGAGAAACTTATTGTTTCCCGTCTTCATCCTTATAGCCATTCTGACCACTGTGTGTTGCTATCTCATTGCCATTCGGATTTGCATTGACCAGAGACTTAATGATGATGAACATGTTTTCATACAGCCTGTTGGCTATCTTCCTATCTTCCTGGGAGAAATGTCTGTTTCCATCTTTTGCCCAGGTTCTATTGGGCTCGTTGTTTTTATTCCTGTGATGACGTATGAGTTCATTGGATCTTTTGGCTACTCACCCCTTCTCCGATGTGTGGTTTGCAAACAGCCTGTCGCAGTTGTTGTGCTGTGTTTGCATTGAGTCAATGGAGTCGTTGGCTGGGCAGAAGCTTCTGCATTGGATGGAGTCCCGCTTGTTTTTTGTTTCCTTTGTTGCCTTTGCCCACTGACACGTGCTTCTTCCAAATAGGCAGCCAAGACAGATGACAAAGAGCAAGCTGCCTGGGTTGTCTCCTAGAAGTTGCACGGTTTCAAGTATTCCATTCAAGGCTTTAATCCATTTCGAGGTCGTGCGTATGTCTGGTGTAACATCATGGTCTACTCTCATTGTGTTACCTGTTGGTGTGCAGTCTTCTCAGCACCATTTCTTGTGAAGACTCTCCTTTCTCCACTTTCTCCTCTAGGCTTACTGTTCGAAAATGCTCTGTCAGTAGATGTGTGAGTTGACCTCCAGCATCTCGTTCTGTTGCATGAGTCTGTGTGCCTATTTTGGGGGCCAGGCTGTGCTGTTTCTGTACCTAGGGCTTCGTCCTATATGTTGAAATCAGAAAGTGTGATACTTGCTGCTTTGTTCGTTTTCCTGAGGATTCCTCTGGCTATTCCGGGTCCTTTGTTGCTGGATAGAAACTTTAGGATTCTGTCTTGTATTTCTGTGGGAATGATTGTTGCAACTTTGACTGGGACTGCATGCAATCCAGACACTGCTTTATGCAGTATGGACGTTTGAAGTGTGTTCGTTCTTCCATTGGAAGAGCATGGAATAGCCTTCCATTCCCTTGTGTCCTCTGTAATATCTTCGCCCAAACCTTTGCAAGTTTTCTGTTTCCATATCTTTCTGCTGTTTGGCCACGTTTATTCCTAGATATCTTTTTCTTCCTACTGGCATGCTTTCTTTTTTGAGGTTCAGTTTTTCTGTTCTTTGCAACTTTCAAAATTGGTTTTGTTTTGACAGAAGTTTATGGCTGTGCTCACATCTGCTGGCCATGCAGCTGCATTTCCTGAGGAAGAATGGCGATGTCTATCGTCGCTTCCCATCTCCCACTACACTACCTCAGATGCCTTCCCCAGAATGGCTGGATGAGCGGTGAGGAGGCTCACCCCAGGATTCCACATCGCAGACCGCGGGCTGCTGAACCATAATGTGCAGACTTCACCACGGCCCCACTGGCTGGCCCTTTTCATGTTCCATTGGCAACCTGCAGTTGAGTGGATTGTGACTTGAATATGCTACTTGAGCCCAACTCTGGCCCTGTGTAGATGAGGCCAGCTTGCTTTTCTGACCCACTGTGATGTTGGGTGATTTGTCAGAATCCTGCCTCTGATGTGCAGTCTAGCTTCGTGTACACAGGGTTTCAGAGCCCGCGGGGAGCAGTCTCATAACTCACCCTTCTCATTTAGGCCAGGTTTGACCTTTGCTGCTGTTTTTGGCATTGTGACTTTCTCAGACTTTCAAACGTTCAGAGTGTGTCTAATGACTGACGTCTTTCACTGTGGATTAGTCAGCTTTGATTTCTGTTGGCCTCCATATTCCGGGATGCTTTTTTCTTTTCTATAGTCTACTTGTTATGGTCTTGCTGAGATATCTCCATTCGATTTGCTTATCAGTGCGTTCTCCTTCTTTCCAAGTTAGGAGTTTTGTATGTCTTTAATTACCATAGGTTCTGTAGCCCGACGTGTGAGTCATCTCGTGATTGTTGGGTGTGGTCTTGGAATTTCCATCGGTCACTTGTAGGAATCTTTTCTATCCCAGCCCAGGTGACACTTAGCCCTGAGAACACATGGTCGTCTTGGTAGGTTTGAGATTCTCAGATCAGAAACTCCAGATTCGAGATTGTCCGGACAACCACCATCACGGACATTATGTTTTCGAGAGAAATTAGAGAAATCTGATGAATTCCTCCCTCCAGGTAAGTGATTTGTCTGTCTCTTTTCTGGATTTGGGAAGTTTCAAACTTGACCCCTGATCATTGAATGCTCCACAAGATGACGTCTGGATACTGGGCTTTTTTTTTCTACATGGTTTCCTACTGGTTTGATTTTCATTCTGAACTTTGGCAGGTGTATTTTTATTTAAACATAATGGCAATGTGCTAATTTTCAGCAAACCTCATTCCATATGTTGTCAGAACAAGAAATCAATACTGTTTCCATGGCAAGAGGTGGGGGAGAGAATTTCATTGGAGCCCAACTGAGCACTGTAGCCTGGGAGGGCAGCCTTCACAAAGAACGGAGCCCTCTCGAAAAGGGTGCTTTTAAGCACACTTCTACAGCCCTCCAAACCAAAGGACACACCCCAAGCATGACAATCATCCATTCCTTTAAGTCTTCACAGAGATGTCTTGGGACACATTAGCCTGTACCCAGTGGGACCCTGTGACGCCAGAGCTATGCAAAGGGAGACCTCTCTTCAAAGAATGCTAGGGGCCTAGGAAAGAAGGCCTCAATTGTTCTCTTCAATGTCCTCAAGAGATCATTCTTGACTTGGGATTATGAGTAAGGCAGAAGGAAAACGTAGGTCTGATATGCCCCAAGTCCAGCCTCTTGTTTCAAATCAAGTTGCAAGCTTCGATCAGCACGGCCTCCACAGCTGTTTCTGTATATCTCTCACGTGGGTATCCTAGCCATGGCAATCCTCGGACTCTAAACTTGCTGCCATCTTGTGTGACACGTTCACCGTGACGTCATAAACACCCTCAGAATTCTAAGTTGTCCTGAAAACCTCCAGGCACAGAGTGTTTCAGAGCCATCTCATATCAGTCTGATGACTCCATCTTTCCAGGTAGGATAGTTTTCCTTGTTCTGGATTTCTTGTCAGTTGCTAACTTTCTCGTGGAACTTGAAAGGTATGCTACATTCCCTCTACCCACCAGTTCCTTTCCTTTAAGATTATCCCTTGTTTTATATCTTATCCATTGTGTATATGCCAAATTGGGTGGACTTTCCTCAGAGAAAGTCCTGGGGGCCCTCCCAATTGGAAGTTGCCTGAATTGCACTTTTGGACCAACCTTTGACCTGACCTGTGAAGATGTTGTCCTGCTTCCATCATTCGTGAAGGAATCAGTAGTAACATCATGAACGGTAACGTTTTCTGTTGGTTCATGTGTTTAGCACTGATCATGTTCTCTTGGTAGTATTCCTCTTCATCTCTTTGCAAAGGTCTACCTTTCTGTAGCATCATTGAGCATGTTGAGGTGATTACCAATACTTGGAAGTTCATCTCCTCTAATCTCTTTCTGTCTCCAAAGCTTCCGGTTGTAAATCTGCATCTCTTTTGGGAGTTTTGGTTTTATGTGAATTGATTGCCATAACCCAACATTATAATGACCTATAGCTTTCAGATCTACATCCACATAGATTTAGACTTCAGAGTAGGTTACATCATCTTCAACAACGTAAGCCTAATTACTGTCCCTAACCACACATCTGTGCCTAACCAACACTTTCTCTCTCTGGCCACTGCCCCACTTTCCCTCTGGGAAATGCCAATCCATTGTCATGTGATACGTGTTTCTTGGTCCGTTCTTGCTCTTCTCCTTGTATGTGAGATCCTGTGGTATTTGGCCATACCCCTGGGGCTTCTTTCAGTTGCCCCAATACCCTCAGGAGCCATTGTGGTGGTCACAAATGGCTGGCCTGAATCCGTTCCTATAGCTGAGTGCTATGCCTTTGTGTGGCTATAGCCCACCTTCCTTCTCCATTCATCCCTTGATGGGCACCAGGCAGGCTTCCAAGTCTTGGATATCGGGAATAAGGCCAGGGCAAATAGAGGTGTGCACCGATCTCTCTGTATGAGTGTTTCCAAGTTCTTTGGATAAACACACCACAGAGGAATAGCTGGATCATATGGTCGATGTATTCTGAAATGTCTAAGGCAATTCCACACAGTTTTGTGTCGTGACTGCACCTGTTTACACTCCCTCCAGCAGTGCAGGAGGCTTCTCTTCTCTCCAACTCCTCTCCAAGTCTTATTTCCTGTCTTCATCCTTATAGCCATTCTGACTGCCGTGAGCTGCTATCTCATTGCCTTTCAGATTTGCACTGAGCAGAGACTTAATGATGATGAACATGTTTTCATACAGCCTGGTGACCATCTTTCTATCTTCCTGGGAGAAATCTCTGTTTCCAGCTTTTGCCCAGATTTTAATGGGGCTTGTTTTTTTTTTTTTTTTCTTGTGGAGCCGTATGAGTTTATTGGATCTTTTGGCTATTCACCCCTTCACCAATGTGTGGTTTTCAAACATCCTCTCCCAGTTGTTGTGCTGTCTTTGCATTGAATCAATGATTTCCTTGGCTATGCAAAAGCTTTTGTGTTTGATGTAGTCCCATTTGTTTCTTGTTTCCTTTATTGCCCTTTCCCAGACAGATATGCTTCTTCCAAATATGAGGCTAAGACAAATGACAAAGAGCACCCTACCTACGTTATCTTCCAGAAGTCTCATGGTTTCCAGTATTACATTCTAGACTTTAATCCATTTCGAGTTGATGTTTGTGCCTGGTGTAACACCATGGTCTACTCTCCTTGTCTTACATGAGACTCTGCACTCTTCCCAACACCATTCATTGTAGAGACTTTCCTTTCTCCACTGTCTCCTCTTGGTGCCGTGATCGAAAATGGGCTGTCCATATATGTGTCCCTATAACTCTGGGCTCTTGATTCTGTTCCATGGTTCTGTTTCTCTGTTTTGCATCCCAGCCTGCGCTTCTTCCATTTCAATTTCTTCGTCCTATATGTTGAAATCAGAAGGTGTGATACATTGAGCTTTGTTCTTTTTCCTCAGGATTCCTTTGGCTATTCGGGGTCTTTTGTTGCTGGATGTAAACTTTAGGATGCTCCCTTCTATCTCTGTGAGAAATATTGCTGCAACTTTGACTGGCACTGCATGGAATCAAGAGATTTCTCTATGCAGTGTGGACATTTCAAGTGTGCTAATTCTTCCATTTCAAGAGCATGGAATATCCTTCCGCTTCCTTGTGTCTTCTCCCATTTCTTTCTGCAAAGGTTTGCTAGTTTTCTGTTTACAGAGCTTTCACCTGTTGGGGTGAGGTTATTCCTAGGTATCTTATTCTTCTTACTGGCATCCTTTTCCTTTTTTATTGAGGTTCAATTTTCCTATTCTTTGCAACTTTTAATTTGTTTCCTTTTGAAAGAGATTTATCACTGTGTTCACATCTGCTGGAAATGCTCCTGTATTTGCTGAGGAAGAGTGGCTCTGTGTAATGTCGCTTCTCATCTGCCTCTACATTACCTCCCACTCCCGCCCAAGAATGGCTGTACCAGCGGTGAGGAGGTTTACCCCCAGGATTCTACCCTGCCAACTCCTGGCTGCCAACTCAGAGTGTGTGGACTTCCCCGATTCTTTACTGACCAGCCCCATTCATGTTCCCTCGGCAACCTGCATTTGAGTGGAATGTGACTTAAATAGGCTACTTCAGCCCAACTCTGGCACTGAGTAGATGTAGACAGTTTGTATTTTTGGTCAACTGCGATGTCAGAGAATTTGTCATAATTGTGTCTCTGCTCTCCTGGCAAGCTTCATGGACACAGGGTTTCATAGGACGTTTGGAGGAGTCTCATACCCACCCTTTCCAGGTAGCCCAGGTTTTACCTCGCTGCAGTTTTTTGGTTTGTGTCACTTTCTGACTTTCAAAAGTTCAAGCAGAGTCTGTCTAAAGTCTGACACCTTTCGTTGTGGATTATTCAGGTGTTATTTGTGTTTGCCTTCCTTCTTTTGAGCCCGTTTTGTTTTTCCATAGCATAATCATCGTGGTCTTTCTCAGATTTCCCCCTTTGGTATGCTTGTCAGCCCGTTCTCCTTCATCCCAAGGTATCAATTTTCTATTTCTTCAACCACTCTATGTTCTATAGGCCTACGTGTGAGTGCTTTTCATTGTTGGGTGTTGTCTTTGAATTTACATTGGTCACTTGTAGCAATCTTTTCCATGCTAGCCTTCGTCAAAATGAGCACTGTGAACACGTGTTCATCTTGGTTGGTCTGACGTTCTGACATCTTAAACTCCAAATTCTAGTTTGTCCTGTTAACCTTCTTCATGAACATAATGTACCCGAGACAAATTAGACAGATGTGATGAATACCGTTCCAGGTAAGATACTTTTCTGTCTCATTCCTGGATTTGGGAAGTTTCGATCTAGACCCCCGATCCTTGAACGTTCCACTAGATTACGTCTAGATACTGGCTTACTGTATTTCTATAAGGTGTGTTATTTGTTTGATTTACAACCTCATGTTTATTTTTCTATAAAGATAATTGTAATGCTCTAATTTTCAGACAACCTCCTTTCACATGGTGTCAATACACGTCATCAGTAATCATTCTACTCCAAGAGATGGGGGAGAGTATTTCATTGGAGCCAAACTGAGCACACTAGCCTCGTAGGGCATCCCTCACAAAGCAATGAAGCTATCTGGAAAAGGGTGATTCTCAGCACACTTCTGGAGCCCTGCCAAACAATGCGACATACTTGGAGCATGACGGGGTTCTATTCCTTCAAGGGTTCAAAGAGACGTATTGTGACAAATTAGCATGTACCCAGTGGGCCTCCGTAAAGCCAGAGCTATGGAAAGTGAGACTTCTCTTCAATGAGTGCTAGGGGCATAGGAAGGGAAGCATCGACCCTTCTCTACAATGTCCTCAGGAGATCTGTCTTGATTTGGGATTATGATTAAGGCAGAAGGACAATGTAGGTCTGCTAAGACCCAAGTACAGCCTCTGGTTTCAAATCAAGTTGCAAGCTTCAATCAGCACGACCTCCACATCTACTAGAGTAGATAACAATGTTCTCCACTCTGTGCTTGTCTCTCTGTTATTTATTGCTTCTCCACAGTGACTTCTTTCTTATCCCTTTAATCAGCGGCAATTCTAACTCTTCAAGTTTCAGTGCTGGTTTCTGTTTTTAAATTCTTTTCTGGGTATCTCTCACTTGAGTATCGTAGCCTAGGACAATCCTCGGACTATAAAGATGAGGCCATCTTGGGTGACATGTTCACTGTGATGTCATAAACACCCTCAAACTTCTCAGTTGTCCCAGCGTCTTCCATGCACACAGTATTTCAGAGCCATCTGATACCAGTCTGATAGTTTTCCATTTCCTGGATTTCTTGTCTGTTTATAACTTTATCTTTGGACTTTTAAATTTCTACTACATTCTCTCTAGACACTGAATTCTTTACTTTAAGTTTATCCTTGGTTTTATCTGTCACATTTTGTGGATATGTCCAAATATGTAGACTTTCCCCAGAAAAAGTCCACGAAGCCCTCCCAAGTTGAAGTTGCCCAGCCAATCCTCTGATGTTCAATGATCGTGTCATCCTGTGCAGTCCGACAATTCCACCTATGCAAGTCACATCACTTCCTCCATTCTGTATTTGAGAAGTCTACCTGATGCGTCATAGATTGCAATATTTTCATGTTGTTTTCCTGGTGCATATGGATAAGGTATGCTCACAATTTCCACTTATGTATGATCTCTGCCCGCACCATACCATGAAATCTATCTCTCCTGATGTTACTAATCTGATCAGCACCCGTGATGCGAATCCATGAGTCCCAGGCCACAGACTAGGAACGTGGGCTCTTACACACCAGAACACATGACTGGCCCTGAATTTTACTTTTGGACCAATCTTTTGCCTGAACTTGGGAAGAAGCTGGCCTGCTGTGATTATTCGTGAAGGTAATGAGTAGTAACCTCACAGAAGGTAACATTTTCCCTTGGTTCATGAGTTTAGCATGGAACACGTTGTCTTTGTAGTATTCTTCTTAATTTATTTGCAATGGTCTACCTTTCTGTAGCATCATTAAGCATTTGGAGGAGATTCACAATCCTTGAAAGTTTATCTTCTCTAATCTCTTTCAGCCTCAAAAGCTTTATGCTGGAAATCTGCACAGCTTTTTGGATTTTTTCTTTCCCTCTGGGAACCACCAATCCAAAGTGAAGGCTGCCATCAAAGCTAAAATGCTCCGTTTGGCCCTAATGAAATTCTCTCCCCCTATCTCTTGTCATAGAAGAGTATTGATTATGTTGTTTGCCACCGTATGTGAGGAAGTTGGCTGAATATTAGAACATTACACTTATATTTAACGAAAAATAAACATGCCAGAGCTGAGGATGTAAACCAAACAACTAGCAAACCCTACAGAAATAAAGTAAACCAGTATCTAGACGTAATCTACTGGCACAATGAAGGATCCGAAGTCAAGGTCTAGCCTACCCAAATTCAGAACAAAAGACATAAAAATATCTTACCTGGAGAGAGGAATTCATCAGATTTCTCTAATGTGTCTCGGAAACATTATGTCCATAAGGTGGTGGCAGGACAAACTAAAATTTGGCGTTTCTGATCTCAAAATGTCAAACCAACCAAGATGACCTCGTCTTCTCAGTGCTCAGTTGGACCTAGGCTAGGATAGCCAAGATTCCTTCAAGTGAACGATGGAAATTCAAAGACATAACCCAACAATCACGAAAGCACTCACATCGGCCTAGAGAAGATATGGTGATTACAGAAATACAAAATTCCTAACTTGGAATGAAGAAGAACACACTGATGATCATATCTATGGGAGACAGCTGTGAAAGACCATGAGGATTGATGTGGATTAAGGCTGCCCCCATTCGAAAGCCCAAGGTTAGCTGGTGAACATGCAGAACTATAGGACCCGTTGAATTTCTTTTGGTATGAATTAGAGGTGCCCCAGTGAGAGAAGCCCAGGTCATGTTCACCTACATGCCTATCTATGGGGCCAGTTTTGTATCTAGTGTTATATGACCACACAATATCCAGAACCCATCTGAACTGAAATCATTTAATGACTTTTTACATCATCTTTTCTTTTTCCAGGAAAAGTAAGTCACGTAACCATGCCTGAGAAAATTAGTCCTTAACCTCAACTCCGGGCAGCAGCAGGAGCTGTGACTACCCATGGGTCCTTTCCCAATGCAGCAGCAGCAGCAGCTCTTCACTGCCCATAGGTCCTGTCCCCAGGCTATCCTGTACTATTCTGTAAATAAAAGAGCACCACTGCCAGACCTTGAGGGTCCAAGAAATCTTATTTTCAACTCTTGAGCTTGCCGACCCCACATCATATCTCGTGGCCCATATCGGGAATGCGCTTCATTGGTTTGTGAGCTCGAATTCTGGTAAGTGCCGTTTCCTTCCTTGTGCCTCTCTCTTTTTCGAGGATGGATCTAAATTCACTTCTCCATCAGGAACTGTCTTGAATAGCTGCATGAATTCATGTTTGCTGCCCATGGCTACTCTATGGTGCAAATCTGGGATTCAGCTTGAAGAGAATCAGTACCTTAAGCCTAAGAGTGATGTAGAATGAATTAATCCATTCCTTCCTGACCCTATCTCTAATACATAAAATTTACGTGGGAACGGGTCAGCCATTTAAGTCATTAGGATGGTTGGCAATCTCCAAGACTCTCGTGGAAGGTTTCTATCCCTAAAGCTGGATTGGGATACCTCCCATGCACTTGACCATCTGAACTGTGTGAATGTCCCAATCGGGACTTCAGTTCAGGGAAAGTACCAACGTCTAACCTTTGTCTGAGTATTGGAAACCCTTCTTTGGATAATCGCTCCAACATGCAATTGGGTAGAATGACCCCAGCATGGTGGAAACTTCTTCACTATTTTTCTCCATCATGTTCTCTCTTAAACTTCTCCTTTTCTCTTGGGGACCACTCACCAGGCACCTATTACTTCCAGGCAGAATAGGAAAGATGTTCACCAGGCACCTGTTACTGCCAGGCATAGCAGGGAAGGTATCCAAGGGATGCAATTCTGGGGGACACCCCCATCACCCCTTGCTATAGGCACCCCACAGTAGGAACAACAGGTAGGATGCTTCCCTAGGTTCAGGGGGGATTTTCAAGGTAATGGGCCTGTCTCTTTCATCTTTCTTAGAGTTACAATGGCCAATTTCGTCTCCTTTTGAGCTTTGCAACCGGGAAACAAAGAAATCTTTCAACAGTCAAGTCCTCCAACACTGGGAGCCCCAACTTTGGCTTTCTGGGTCTGATCACCCCGTGATGCCAAGTAGGGTGCCCCCTGTTGGCGGTTGACTCATTGAGTATTTTAGTCACCTACTGAATTGGCTATGAGGTTAGGAGACCTGTGATTTATTCTGTGAACTTTCGTGCTAGGGTAGTGTGCCCCAGCATTGGAACTTTTGTGTGACTTTTATCATGATAACCCTCTGGGAATGGCCATGAGGGTGAGGTCTGGTGTCTTCTTTTAATTTCTTTGTTTTGCTCATCATGTCCTCTGTTGTCACCAAGTCGAGCTTAAGTTCAGGCTGGACTTGACCAGAAACTGGACATTCTGTAAAATTGAAAAACTTGAAAATATTTTGCAATGGACTTAACTCTCAACCCGGGTACTGGGAGCCCCGGCCTCCAGCATGTTCCAGGCCTTTGTAGGCACTGCACCCTTGTCCAGTTCACTGTCAGTCCGACACTGGCTTTACTGCCATGGGGAATGACGTAAGCATCCCAAGAGACTCACCACTTAGGGTCATTCTAACTAATTAGAAACACTTTCAATTGTATGGGTATGCCCCAGAAACTTTATCTGGGAGAAAATTTGTGATGTATCTCTGTGCCTTTCTGGTGCAGTTGGACAGGTAGATCAACCTAGAATGTCATTCAAGTTTCAGTCCAATTTCTGTGAAATCAAGAGCAACTGTCCTTACAAAATCCTTGCAAGACTGGAAAGACAGCTCTAGAGGCAGTTCAGATTCCACCTACTCCCTTTATCATGAAAAGGATTCTCATTCCCCCTCTGAAGGAACTGCTATGTAGCCCATCACTCATTCTTAGGACTGAAAAAAAAAGGAGGGGAAAGGATAAATGGTCATAAGTGCACCCTTGCAAAAAGTCTACCATCTCGAGGGTCTTCTCCATAAGTATTAGTAAAAAGGCTCAAAACAAAGTGTGGATTCATAACTGGTGAGCTCTATATTATTGTACCTGACTCACTGGAGTAGTTTTTAAAACAATGGTTGTACAGTCTCTGTCTATGTGTGTCTATGTGTACATTATACGTGTGATATTTTTACCCCTGGATGGTATGGCCAAAATTAAGATCTCTGTTTAGTTGGCTTAAAGAAAGTGCTTACATAAATTCTAAATGTAGTAGAAATTAACTCAGTGCCTTTCAAAGTTAACGTGATGTGAATTAACCTTTGGTAAATGAAAGCTTGTTAAAGTTTGTTGGTTTGATTGAAAATTATCTTGTTGTCAGAGTTGTCGGTATTTGCATAGGATGCAGGCATTCAGCCTGGGTTATCTAGTCATATAAGCTCACTTTCTTAAATTTGTCAGTAAAATAATAGCTTTAAATGATGACCAGTTTTGTCTAATTCCTCATGAGGTTTCCATAGGTAATCTGAACATGGTTGTTGGAAACAAATGGTTTAAATACATAAAACTCATAAAGGTGAGTACAATAACTTTTATGGTCAGCATACTTGTTGAAACAAAACAGCTTCAAAATTTTTCTGTGTAACAATCTTGACTTTTGAAAAGTTAAGTTAAATGATAAAAAGATGAATATAAGGGTCATTTTTGGATAGGATGAAACACTGAACCATTATTAATAAACATATCTAAGTTATCTACTTTGGGCTTCTTCTTGAAGAGGCTAAAAGCGTGTGGGTGTATCAAAAAGCATGCCTTGTGTTTTATTGTAAAGCAGCATGTTTCTAAATTTATGAAGTGTTTAGACTGCTGATACAAAAGACAATTCATAATTGCTTACTTTTTAGTGTTTAGTAGATCTGTTAAGCCTTAAAAGTTCTAATTAACTTATGGAATTAAAGCTACAGGAAATTCCTTATTAATAGAGCTCTGTATTCAGGGAAGTTAAAATGTATGCTTTCAGTAAAAAAGGTATAAAGAATGGAAATATTTTTGTTTGATGGGTGAAAAAAGGTAAATTTGTCCTAATGTACTAGAAAGGAAAAAAGAAAGAGTTGTTGACACATTCTGAAAACGAAAAAGAAAGTTGTAGAAGGCTTGTGAAGTAGAAATTCTGAAAAGAGTTTTATGCCTACTCAAGTAGACTAAAGTAAGTTCAATTAAGTGAATGAGTTTGAATGTTCAAAATAAGTAGGTGCAGAAATTGAAATTTGGTTTTCTCTAAAAGGATACTTTTTCTTGAACTTTGGATCTGCTCTTGATAAAGACGTTATAAAAGCTGTTCCTTTGAGGAAGTCTACCCAAGAGAGAAATGTGTTTTGTGAAAACAATGACTGAGGTCACTCTTAAGATTTTTGACTCTTTCTGTCATCACTTTGAATAGATACCTGAGCATTGTTTCACAGTGAGTGTTGCTTCCTATTTGAACAAGCATTATAAAAACTTTGGATATGTTTTGACAAGCTTCTCCCTTTGACTGGAATGTCTTATTTGAAACATACAGGGTCAGATATAACAAGACAGCATTTGAGGAACAAAGATTGGACTTTCTGGAATATGGCCACTCGGAAACACGGGCCTGGTACCTTGTTTACAGAGATTCTGGCTATCTTACCCGTTAAGTAAGGAAACGTGCTTCTCTGGCAGGTGCAAGTAACCTCCGAATACTTTGGGGAGACCTCAAAGAGAACTCCACTCAAATCTGTAAGTACTGCAGGCAAAATCTGATGGCAAATCCTTGGCTTGGCTTTTCTGGCCTCTAGCGGCTTTCACAGTACAATCTGTGATTCCTCATAAAAATTTCCAGCAAAGCATACTTAAAAAAGCCTGTATAAACAATTGCTATTCTTGTAGCTGTTATGTAAATAATTGGAGCAAGTTGTATTGAAACTACACTTAACTTGCAAACCTGTTAATCCTGATTTGGCTATCTTTTGTAATAATGAGGGTGATTTAGAGAGAAAATATTATGTTTCTGTAGAAGCTATAGTAGGCATTCATGGATATTAGATTCTAGCTCTTTTCATCCACAAGATTCATCTATTACTAATCGTAATGTCTCCTTGTGCTCATCTATGTCTGACACGTGCGAGTTCCCTGGCCACAATCAAACATTTTCCTTTAAAACTACTCCCCAAATACTAACTAGATTTGCCTTGTCACAGGTGGATCCGAAACAACAAGTTCCAAAGGGAAAGTCCCCAACTTATGTCTACACACAGGATGGACCATATGAATTTTGTTATGAATGTATTTGGTTCACTCCTACTAGTGGTCAACTCAGTAAAAGGTCACTCTCTGTTGGGAACAAACCAATCACACTTGTGATACATGGCCTAATAACAGCCGACCTATGGGAAAAATTCGCTGTTATATGTGTTCTCATATCATAGTCTTAAAAAAGAACTGATTGGTTTGGGACTGACTGGGATAGACAGCCCAGCACGCTTTGGTTAGTCTCTAATGGTGCTCAGTGGCTATGCAGCTCCAATTTATGGCCTTTGCTGCCACCTAAGTGGATTGCACGATGCACACTAGGCTTTAGCTGGATGCAGGGTAGAACTACATTTACTACATCTCCTCCTGCTATCCTACCCAACCTGCAGCAGCGCTGAACCAGGTCTGTCTTCCTCTGGTATGAACATCTTTCCGCAATTTTCCTTACCTAATTAGGAATCGAAAGTGTCGTCTTGCACATGGAAGTCCTAAACAAATATATTATGAAGGCATTAAATGATGCACAACATAGCATTTCGCTGCTCAATTTAGAAGTATCCCAAATGTGTAAGGCAGTCCTCCAAATCCAAATGGCACTGGATGTCTTGACAGCAGCACAAGGGGGCACCTATGCCATTATAAAAACTGAATGTTGTGTCTATATTCCTGACTACTGTCAAAATATTTCTGGCTTCCTATCCCAACCACCAAATTAAATCCATGTCGTATCAACCCTAACTCTAAACGATTGGTTGAACTCCAAGTCAGGACCAGGTTTCTGCACTACTTCCATACGTTATACATTGGGTTAAACATACTGCTTGTATTTCTTATTATAGTTTGTTGTCTGTTTCATTGTCTGTCTTCCACATGTGAAAAAAGTTTCACCTCCTGGACCACCTCTCGTCAAATGATTCTCCCGTCTCCAGAGGCTCTGTATACCTTGTCAGCCTTGAACTCCACAGGTGAAGGCTTCCAGTCCACTGAACTTCCTACCTGTACCTATGACCCCACTTAGGGACAGCTCTGCACCCTTGTACAGCCATAAGTGGTTACAGAAGACTGACCATCGTCCATATCCCCAAACCTCTCCAGTCCAAATGGGTTCAGGGGGTGTTTATGATATGGATTAAGGCTGCCCCAGCTAGGGAAGCCCAAGGTGATCTGGCCTACATGCCAAACTATATGAGCAGGTAGAATAGGGCTGACTCAGGGTGAGAAGCTCAGCTCATCCTCACCTACATGCTGATCTACAGGGCCAGATCCATATCTAAAGTTAAATGACTGCACAATAACCAGACCCCGTCTGCACTGAAATCATTTAAAGACATTTTACCACATCATTTCTTTTTCCAGTAAAAATAAATCATGTACCCATGACTTATAAAACTAGCCCTACCCCTCAACTCAGGGCAGCAGCAGGAGCTTTGAGTGCTCATGGGTCCCATCCCCAAGGAGCAGCAGCAACTCTTCACTACCCATGGGTCCTGTCCCCATGCTATCCCATACTATTCTCTAAATAAAAGAGCACCAGTGCCAGACATTCAATGTCCGAGAAATCTTTCATTCGAGTCTTCAGCTCGCTGAGCCTATATCAACAATTATAACATGGAAAACAAAAAACCGTCCCAGAAAATGGAAGGCACACAGAAATCACACCTGAATAATCCACAATGAAAGATGTCCGTTTTAGACATTCCCTGAACGTTCGAAAGACAGAGAAAGTCACAAACGCAAAAACTGTAGCAAATGTCAAACCTAGGCTAACTGGTCAGGGTGAGTTATGAGACTGTTGAAATCTGGCTCTGAAAACCTGCGTCGATGAAGTTTGCCGTGATAGCAGAGACACAATTCTGAGAAATCCTTTGACATCACAGTGGAGAAGAAAAACAAACTGGCCTCGTCTACACAGTGCAAGATTTGTCCCAAATAGCATATTCAACTCACATTCCACATCAAATGCAGGTTTCCAATGGAACATGAAAGGTGCTGGCCAGTGGTGCAGTGGTGAAGTCCACAAATTCTGGGTCGGCACCCAGGGCAGACCATGCAGAATCCTGGAGGTGAACCTCCTCACCAATGGTCCAGATGTTCTGGGGCAGGCGTCCAAGGTAGTGTAGAGGCAGATGGGAAGCAACGTCAGACAGCGTTATTCTTGCCCAGCTAATAGAGCAGCATCGCCACCAGATGTGAGCACAGCCATAAACATCTGCCAAAACAAAAGCAATGAAAAGTTTCAAAGAATAGAAAAACTGAACCATTGGAAAAAAAACATGCAAGTAAGAAGAATAAGATTTCTAGGAATAAGCTTAGACAAAAAGGTGCAAGCTATGGAAACCAAAAACTAGCAAAGCTTTAGGGAAAGAAATTCCAGAAAACACAAAGAAACAGAAGGGTATTCTGTGCTTTAGGAATGTAAGATCTGAAACACCTGAAACGTCCGCAATGGATAAAGCAATCTCTGGGTTGCATGAAATCCCAGTCAAATTTGCAGCAATCTTTCCCACAGAAATAGAAGAGAAAATCCTAAAGTCTCTATCCAGCAACAAGGGACCCTGAATACCCAAAGGAATTCTGAGGAGAACGAACAAAGCAGGACGTATCACACTTTGATTTCAACATGTAGGACGAAGCGCTTGGTACCGAACCAGCACAGCCTGGTCCCCAAAACAGGCACAAACCCCAATGGAACAGAATGAAGAACACAAGGGTCAACTCACACATATATGGACAGCGCATTTGCAATGAGGACGGCAAGAGGAGACAGTGGAGAAAGGAGAGTCTCTAAAATAAATGATGCTGGGAGGACTGCACAGTCACATGTAACACAATAAGAGTAGATCATGATGTTACACCAGGCACACACACCACCTCGAAATGGATTAAAGCCTTCAACGGAAGTCTTGAAACAGTGAAACTTCTAGGAGAAAACACAGGCAGCTTGCTCTTTGCCATCTGGGGTAGCCGCCTATTTGGAAGAAGCATGTGTGACTGGGCAAGGGCAACAAAGAAAAGAAGAAAGAAGCAGGACTCCATCCAACGTAGAAGCTTCTGTCCAGCCGGGGAAACCATCCACTCAATGCAAAGACAGCACAACAACAGGGAGAGGATGTTTCAAACCACACATCTGAGAAGGGCTGAATAGCCAAAAGACCCAGTGACCACACACGTCTCCACAAGAGAAAAAACAACAAGCCCATTAAAACCTGGGCAGAAGATGGAAACAGAGATTTACCCCAAGAAGACAGAAAGGTGGCCAACAGCTGTATGAACACATGTTCAACACCATTAAGTATAAGGCCAACGCAAATCCTCACGGCAATGAGATGACAGCTCCCTGTGTTCTGAATGGCTATAAGGAACAAAACAGGAAACAACAAGTGTCAGAGAGAAGGTGGAGAGAAGGGAAGAGTCCTGCACCTCTGCTGGGAGTGCAAACCGGTGAGGGCACTAGGCATAGCCATGTGAAATTGCCTCAGAAATTTCCAAATCCATCTACCATATGATCTAGCAATTCCTCTCCAGCGTGTTTATCCAAAGAACTGTGAAACACTAATGCACACAGATCCGTGCCCCACTGTGTTCACCACAGCCTTACTCCCGATATCCAAGACTTGGAAGCCGCCCTGGTGCCCATCAAAGGACCAATGGAGAAGGAAGTTGGGCTATATCCACACAAAGGCAAAACACTCAGCTGTAAGAAAGAGTGCAGTCCAGCGATTTGTGACAGCAGAATCACTCCTGAGGGTGGGAGGGGACCTGAAACAAGCCCAAGGGAGAAATCAAATACCATCACATCTCACTTACAAGCAGAAGATTAAAATAAGGACCAACAAACAGGTAGAACGTGATATGGGATTGGTGGTTCCCAGAGAGAACGGGTGGCAGTGGACGGCGGGAGAAAGAGTTGATTAGGCACAAGTGTGGGGTGTGGGCCTGTAATTAGGCTTACTGTGGGGAAGAAGATGTAGCATACACAGAAGTCTAAATCTATGAGGATGTAAATCTGAAAGCTATAGGATTTTCTAATGCTAGGTTATGGAAATCAATTCACCTAAAATCAAAACTCCATAAAGGCAAGCAGGTCTAAGGGATAAAGTTTGCAGGCTGAAAGAGTTTAGAGATTATGAACTTCAAAGGATTGACAATCACCTCGAAATGCTTAATGATGCAACATAAAGGTAGACGATTGCAAAGAGATGAAGAGGAACACTACCAACAGAACATGACCCGTGCTAAACTCCTGAGCCAACTGAAAATGTTGCTGTCCACGATGTTACTGCTAATTACCTTTACGAATAATCAATGCAGACCATCTCCCCAAGTTCAAGCCAAAGGTTGGTCCAAAAGTCCAATTCAGGGCCAGCCCTCTGGTGTAGTGGGTAAGTGTCCATGTTCCACTTGGGCGGCCTGGGACTGGCAGGCTGGCATCTCAGGTGCAGATCTGATTAGAAGCATTACGAAATATAAATTTCAAGTTATGGTGCCGACTGAGATCATGAAGAAGTAGAAATTGTGAGGATACCTTATGAATACACACCAGCAAATGAACCATGAGAATATTACAATGTATGAACACATCAGGTACACTTCCCCAAATGATGAAGGAAGGAAAACATCTGACCTGCCAAGGTGGAAACACCAGACTGCTATGAGTTAACATGATCATTGCTCATCAGAGGATTGCTTGGGTAACTTCAGCTTTGCAGGGACTCTAGGACTTTCTGTGGGGAAAGTCCACACATTTGGCCACATCCACAGAAGATAAGAGATAAATCCGAGGACTATCTTAAAGGAAAGAAACCACTGTCTAGAAGGAATGTACTAGAACTTTCAAGGTTCAAAGATAAAGTTAGAAACCGACAAGAAGTCCAGAAAAAGGAAAACTATCACACCTGGAAAAGGGGAGTCGCCAGACTGGTATGAGATGGCTCTGAAACACTGTGTGCATGGAGGTTGTCAGGACAACTTAGAATTCTGAGCGTGTTTATGACATCACGGTGACCATGTCACCAAAGTTGGCCATAGGTTTCCAGCTCTAGGATTGGCCTGGGCTAGGATATTCAAGTGAGAGGTACACAGAAACAGCTTTTCCAAACACAAACCAGGCACAGAAACTTGAAGACATCAAAGAGACGCTAATTCAAGGGATGAGAAAGGAATCATTGTGAAGAAGAGACAATAGAGGGTCAAGTACTCAGAGGGCAACATTGTCATCTACGGAAGTCTGTGGAGGCCATGCTGATTCAAGCTGGAAATGTGTTCTGAAAAACGAGGCCGGACCCGGGGCTTATCAGACCTACGTTGTCCTTCTGCCTTACACATAATACAAAGTCAAGAATGATCAATTGAGGACATTGAAGAGAAGAATCGAGGCCTCCTTTCCTAGGCCCCTAGCATTCTTGAAGAGAATTCTCACTTTCCTCAGCTCTCAAGTCACAGGGGCCCACTGGGTATATGCCAATATGTCACAAGAGAGCTCATTGATGCCTTGAAGGAATGGCCCTTTGCCATGTTTGCGTATGTCTCTTGGTTTGGAAGGGCTCTAGAAGTGTGCTGAAAAGTACCCTTTTGCAGAGGGCTTCCATCCTTTGTGAAGGCTGGCCTCCCAGGTTACAGGGCTCAGTGGGATCAGTGAGATTCTCTCCCCATATCTCTTACCGTAGAAGGAGTATTGATAATGTGTTTCGAAACCACACGTAGAGAGGATGGCAGAAAATTAGAACATTACCATTATCCTTAAAGAAAAATAAACATGCCACAGCTGAGGATGTAAATCAAACAAATAACAAACCCTGTAGAAATAAAGTAAGCCAGTATCTAGACGTAATCCAGTGGAAAGTTCAAGGATCGGTGGTCAAGCACGAAACTTCCCAAATCCAGAAAAGGGACAGAAGGTCTCTCACCTGCAGAGAGGAATTCATCAGATTCATCTAATTTGTGTCGGAACCATTGGGCACATGAAAGTGGTTGCCAGGATAACCTCGAACCTGGAGTTTATCATCTCACAATGTCAAACGAACCAAGATGACCACGTGTAGTCAGTGCTCAGTTGGATCTAGGCTGGGATAGCAAAGATACCCTCAAGTGAACGATGAAAATTCCAGGACAACACCCAACAATCACGAAAGGACTCACACCTTGGCCTACAGAACATATGGTGATTAAAGAAATACAAAATTCCTAAAATGGAGTGAAGGAGAACGCACTGATAAGCATGTCAAAGCACAAGCTCATAAAGAACATGATGATTAGAACATGGAAAAGCAAACAGGGTCCCATAAAATGGAAGGCCAACAGAAATCACACCTCAATAATCCACAGTGAAAGATGTCAGTCTTTAGACAGACTCTGCTTGAACGATTGAAAGTCCGGGAAAGTCACAACCCCAAAAACTGCAGGGAAGGTCTAACCTGGCCTAACTGGGAAGGGTGAGTTATGAGACTGCTCCACGCGTGCTCTGAAACCCTGTGTCCACCAAGCTAGACTGGACAGCAGAGACACGATTCTGAAAAATCCTCCAACATCACAGTGGGCCAGAGAAACAACATGGCCTCATCTACACAGGGCCAGAGTTGGGTTCAAGTAGCATATTCAAGTCACATTCCACTCAACCGCAGGTTGCCAATGCAGCACAAAAGGGTCCAGCCAGTGGGCCAGCGGTGAAGTCCACGTGTTCTGGGTCGGCAGGCCAGGGTCGGCCGCATGGAATCCTGGGGGTGAGCCTCCTCAACGCTCGTCCAGCCATTCTGGGTCAGGCGTCGGAGCTAGTGTAGAGGCAGATGGGAAGTGATGTTAGACAGTGCCACTCTTCCTCGGCAAAGAGAGCAGCACGGCCAGCAGATTTGAGCACAGCCATAAACTTCTGCCAACCAAAACTGATTAAAAGTTGCAAAGAATAGAAAAGCTGAACCTCAAAAAAAACCCATGCCAGTGAGAAGAAAATGATACCTGCGAATAACCTTGGACAAACAGGAGAAAGTGATGGGAACCAAAAACTAGCAAAGTTTTGGGGAAAGAAATTCCACAAGACACAAGGAAACGCAAGGCTATTCCGTGCCGTTCGAATGCAACAACGGACACACTTGAAACGTCCATAGGGCATAAAGTTCAAATAAAAATGGGAAGCAATTGGATATATTGGACTATATGAGAAAGCCATTTGATATAAACCTAATTCGGCCTGATTTTGTTTTTTCCAAAAGGGCCTGACTATTGCTATTTAGCACGCATTGCATATCTGCTTAGACCTTTCCTATGGCCCTTGAGATAAAGGTGCAACTTCCCCCACATTAGCATTTCTTTAGGGATAAGCATTTCTCCCTAGGCTAGGAACTGATTGCTGCACTCACCTTTGACCATCCAGCTCACCTGTGACCAGTCAGCTGGAGACAACAGACTGCCACCCTACTGTGTTCACTGAGACAGAAGACCTACCTGCTATTTCCATCAATCGCTGTGCCAACAGAGCAGTCTTGCGACTATTGTAAATGGGACATTTCAATCCTATGTGAAACATCCTCTATGATGGGAATACAACCAGTCTGTGCACCCCACTTCTCTGATGCTCTTTCTTCCTTTGGGTAGAAAGGCCCTGGGTTATAATCCTCAGATTGAAGCTCAGAATAAACTCTCCCAAATTTTCATTTACAGATTGGTTACGGATTATTTTGTTGTCAAAGCAATGTCTGGATTCCATGCAGTCCCAGTCAAAGTTGCAGCAATCTTTCCCACAGAAATAGAAGAGAGAATCCTAAAGTTTCTATCCAGCACCAAAGGACCCTGAATAGCAAAAGGAATCCTGGGGAAAACGAACAAAGCAGCAATTATCACACTTTCTTACTGCCACATATAGGACGAAGAGCTAGGTACCAAAACAGCACAGCCTGGCCTGCAAAGGAGGCACACAGATGCATGGAACAGAATCGAGAGCCCAGAAATCAACCCACACACCTATGGACAGCCCATTTTTGCCCAGGGAGCCAAGAGGAGAAAGCGGAGAAAAGAGACTCTAGACAGGAAATGGTGCTGGAAAGACTGCACAGCCAGATGTAACACAATGAGAGTAGACCGTGATGTTACACCAGGCACACACACCACCTCGAAATGGATTAAAGCCTTGAATGGAAGACTTGAAACTGTGACTCTTCGAGGACAAAACGCAGGCAGCTTGCTCTTTGCCTTCTGGCTTGGCCGCCTATTTGGAAGAAGCATGTGTGACTGGGCAAGGGCAACAAAGGAAACAAGAAACAAGCGGGACTCCATCCAACAAAGAAGCTTCTGCCCAGCCAATGACACCATCGACTCAGTGCAAAGACGTCACAACAACTGCGACAGCAGGTATGCAAACCACACATCAGAGAAGGGGTGAATAGCCAAAAGATCCAATGAAGTCATATGTCTCCACAGGAGAAAAATCAACGAGCCAAATAAATCCTGGGCAAAAGATGGAAACAGACAGCTCTCCCAGGAAGATAGAAAGATGGACAACAGGCTGTATGAAAACATGCTCATCATCATTAAGTCTCTGCTCAATGCAAATATGAACGGCACTGAGATAGCAGCTCACAGTGGTCAGAATGGCTATAAGGATGAAGACAGGAACCAACAAGTTTCAGAGAGGAGGTGGAGAGAAGGGAAGCCTCCTGCACTGCTGTTGGGAGTGTAAACCGGTGCAGCCACTACACGAAGTGGTGTGGAATTGCCTCAGAATTTTCAGAATCCATCTACCGCATGATCCAGGTACTCCTATGTGGCATATATATCCAAAGAACTTGCAAACGCTAATGCACAGAGATCCATGCACCGCTGTGCTCACCACAGCCTTACTCCCGATATCGAAGACAGGGAAGCCTCCCTGGTGCCCATCAAGGGACAAGAAAGATGGGCTATAGCCACACAACGGCATAGCACTCAGCTGCAGGAACAGATGCCTTCCAGCCATTTCTGACCAACAGAATGGCTCCTGAGGGTTTTAGGGGAATGGAAACAAGCCCCAGAGGGAAGGTCAAATACCATAGGGTCTCACTTACAAGGAGAAGAGGAAAAAAAGGACCAAGAAACCGGTAGCACGTGACATGGGATTTCTGGTTCCCAGAGGGAAAGGTGGCGGGGCCCAGAGGGAGAAATACTTGATTTGACACAAGTGTGTGGTGAGGGCCTGTAATTAGGCTTACGGTGGTGAAGATGATGTAACGTACACAGAAGTCTAAATCTATGAGGATGTAGATCTGAAAGGTATAGGATGTTATAATGCTGGGTTATGGCAAACAATTCACGTAAAATCAAAACTCCCAAAAGACGTTAAGGTTCACGGCTTAAAGCTTTGGAGTCTGTAAGAAATTAGAGAAGATGAACTTCGAAGGATTGGTAATCACCTCAAAATGCTTAAGGACGCTACAGAAAGGTAGACCATTGCAAGGAGACGAAGAGGAACACTACCAAGAGAACGTGTTCCATGCTAAACTCATGAACCAGCGGAAAATGCTACCGTCCATGATGTTACTAACTGCCTTCACGAATAATCGAAGCAGGCCAACATCTTCCCAAGATCAGGCCAAAGGTTTGTCCAAAAGCCCAATTCAGGGTCGGCCCTGTGGTGTAGCAGGTAAGCGCCCAAGTTCTGATTGGGCGGCCCGGACTTCACCTGCTATCATCAGGGTTGCAGATCAGATTACTAGCATTAGGAAATACAGATTTCACAGTATGGTGGGCACAGAGATCATAAAGAAGTAGAAAATCTGAGGAGACATTTTCAATACACACCAGAAAATGAACGCTGAGAATATTACAACCTATGAATGCATAAGGTACAATTTCCCAAATGATGAAGGAAGGAAAACATGTGACCTGCCCAGGTGGAATTGTCAGACTCCTAGGAGATGACACGCTCATTGCGCATCAGAGAATTGCCTGGGTAAATTCAACTTGGGAGGAGCTCCAGGAATTTCTGTGGGGAAGGTCCACCCGTTTGACCACATCCACAAAAGATAAGGGAGAAAACCGGGGATAATCTTCATGGAAAGAAACCCGTGTCTAGAGGGAATGTTGTAGACCTTTCAAAGTTTGAGGAGAAAGTTAGAAACCGACAAGAAATCCAGAACTGGGAAAACTATCCTACTTGGAAAACGGGAGTAGTCAGACTGGTATGAGATGGCTCTGAAACACTGTGTGAATGGAGGTTGTCAGTACAAATTAGAATTCTGAGGGTGTTTATGATATCACGGTGAACATGTCACCCAAGATGGCCACTTGTTTACAGTCCAAGGATTGGCCTAGGCTAGGAGAATCAAGTGAGAGATACCCAGAAACAGCTTTTCCAAACAGAAACCGGGCACAGAAACTTGAAGAGACCAAAGAGACGCTGATCCAAGGCATGAGAAAGGAATCATTGTGATGATACCTCATGCTTTCTTCGTTTTCTTCCATTCCAAGAGCACTGAATTCCCTTCCGTTTCCTTGTGTCCTCTGGAATTTCTTTCTCAAAGGTTTGCTATTTCTCGGTTTACATAGCTTTCACCTGTTTTGTGGAGGTTATCCCTAGATTACTTGTTTTTCTTTCTAGCATGCTTTTTTTTTTTGAGGTTCAGTTTTTCTATCATTTGCAACTTTTAATTGGTTTTGTTTAGGCAGATGTTTACTGCTGTGCTCATATCTGCTGGCAACGCTGCCGTATTTGCTGAGGAAGACTGGCCCTGTCTAACACGCTTCCCATCTGCCTCTACACTACCTCGGACGCCTGCCCCAGAAAGGCTGCACGAGCGGTGAGGAGGCTCACCCCCAGAATTCCACGTGGCCAACCACACGCTGCCGACACAGAACACGCGGACGTCACCTATGCAACACTGGCCGGCCCCTTTCATGTTCCATTTGCAACCTGCAGTTGAGTGGAATGGGACTTGAATATGCTACTTGAGCCCAAATCTGGTCCAGTGTAGACGAGGCCAGGTGGTTTTTCCGGGCCACTGGGATTTGCCAGAATTGGGTCTCTGCTGTCCCAGCAAGCATCATGGACACAGGGTTTCAGAGCCAGCTTGGAGCAGTCTGAGAACTCACCCTTCCCAGTTAGCCCAGGTTTGACATTCACTGCAAATTTGGGGGTTGTGACTTTCTCGGACTTTCAAACGTTCAAGCAGACTCTTTGTAAACACTGACTTCATTCACTGTGGAGTATTCAGGTGTGATTTCTCTTTGCCTTCCATTTTCTGGGAGCTTGTTTTCTTTCCTTAGTCTAATCGTAGTGGTCTTTCTGATCTCTCTCCCTTCGATATGCTTATCAGTGGGTTCTCCTTCATTCTAGGTTAGGAATTCTGTATTTTTTTAATCACCATATGTTCTGTAGGCCGACATGTGGGTGCTTTGGTGATTGTTGGATGTTGTCTTTGAATTTCCATCTGTCAGTTGAAGGAATCTTTGCTATCCTAGCTTACGTCCAACTGAGAACTGAGGACACATGTCCATCTTGCTTCATTTGACATTGTGAGATGAGAAACTCCAGGTTAGACGTTGTCCTGGCAACCACCTTCACGGACACAATGGTTCCGAGACAAATTCGATGAGTCTGATGAATTCCTCTCTCCAGGTGAGAAATCCTTCCGTCTCTTTCCCTGGATTTGAGAAGTTTCGACGTTCAGCCCTGAACCTTGAACGCTCCCCTAGATTACATCTAGATACTGGCTTACTTTATTTCTACAGAGTCTGTTACTGTTTGATTGACATCCTCAGCTCTGGCATGTGTATTTTTCTTTAAATATCATGGTAATGTTCTAGTTTTCAGTCAACCTCCTTCCATATGGTGTCAAAACACAGAATCAGTACTCCTTCTACGGCAAGAGATGGGGGAGTTAATTTCATTGGAGCCCAACTGAGCACTGTAGCCTGGGAGGGCAGCCTTCACACAGGAATGAAGCCCTCTGGAAAAGGGTGCTTTTCAGAACACTTCTAGAGCCCTTCCAAACCAAGCTACATACCCCAAGCATGACAGGCGTCCATGCCTTCAAGGATTCGAAGAGATCTCTTGGGAAACATTAGCATGTAGCCAGTGGGCCCCCGTGAGGCCAGAGCTATGCAAAGGTAGAGTCCTCTTCAAAGGATGTTAGGGGCCTACGAAAGGAGTCCTCGATTCTTCTCTTCAACGTCCCCAAGAGATCATTCTGTACTTTGGATTATGAGTAAGGCAGAAGGACAACGTAGGTCTGATAAGCCCCAAGTCTGGCCTCTTGTTTCAAATCAAGTTCCAAGATTGAATCTGCACGACCTCACCATCTACTTGAGTAGGTGACAATGTTCCCCTCTCTGTGCTTGTCTATCGCTTGTTCCCAATGATTCCTTTCTTTTCCCTTGAATCAGAGTCTGTTTGATCCTTTCAAGTTTTTGTTTGGAAAAGCTGTTTCTGGGTATCTCTCACTTGAGTGTCCTAGACTAGGCCAATCCTCGGACTGTAAACATGCGGCCATCTTGGGTGACATGTTCACCGTGATGTCATAAACACCCTCAGATTCTAAGTTGTCCTGACAACCTCAATGCACACAGTGTTTCAGAGCCGTCTCATCCCAATCTGACTAGTCCCCCTTTCCAGGTAGGATAGTTTTCCTTGCTCTGGATTTCTTGTCGGTTTCTAACTTTCTCCAAGGACTTGAAGGGTCTACTAAGTTCCCTCTAGACACCGGTTTCTTTCCTTTAAGCTTATCCCGGGTCTTATCTCTTATCTTTTGTGGATATGGCCAAATGGGTGGACTTTCCCCAGAGAACGTCCGGGAGGCCCTCTCATGTTGAAGTTGCCCAGGCATTCCCCTGATGCACACTGATCGTGTGATCTCCTAGCAGTCTGACAATTCCACCTTGGCAGGTCACATGTTTTCCTTCCTTCATCATTTGGGGAAGTGTTCCTTATGCGTTCATAGATTGTAATATTCTCCTGGATCTTTTTCTGGTGCGTACTGATAAGGTCTCCTCACCATTTCTACTTCTTTATGATCTCTGTGACCACCAGACCTTGAAATCTGTATTTCCTAATGCTAGTAATCTGATCCCCAAGCGTGATGCTAGCCGGTGAAGCCCGGGCCGCCCAAGCGGATGTGGGCACTTACCTGCTACACCACAGCCCGGCCCCAAATTGGGCTTTTGGACCAACCTTTGGCCTGAATTTGGGAAGATGTTGGCCTGTTTCGATCATTCGTGAAGGGAAGCAGTAGTAACATTAGTGTCCGTAGCATTTTCCGTTGATTCATGATTTGGCTCGGACCATGTTCTCTTGGTAGTATTCCTCTTCATCTCTTTGCAAAGTTCTACCTTTCTGTATCATCATTAAGCATTTGGAGGCGATTGCTAATCCTTGGATGTTCATCTTCTCTAATCTCTTTCAGCCTCCAAAGCTTTAGGCCGTAAATCTGCACCCCTTTTTGGAGTTTTGATTTTATGTGAATTGATTTCCGTAACCCTGCATTCTAACATCCTATAGCTTTCAAATCTACATCCTCATAGATTTAGACTTCTGTGTAGGCTACATCATCTTCACCAGCGTAAGCCTCATTACAGGCCCTCACCACACACTTGTGCCTAATCAACTCTTTGTCCCTCCGTCCCCCACCCCCCTTTCCCTCTGGGAACTGCCAATCCTATGTCACGTGCTACCTGTTTCTTGGTCCATTTTTCCTCTTCTCCTTGTATCTGAGATCCTGTGGTATTTGACCTTACCCCAGGGCTTGTTTCAGTTCCCCTGATACCCTCAGGAGCCATTCAGGTGGTCACAAATGGCTGCACTGCATCTGTTCCTACAGCTGAGTGCTATGCCATTGTGTGGATATAGCCCATCTTCCTTCTCCATTCGTCCCTTGATGGGCATCAGGGAGGCTTCCAAGTGTTGCATATCGGGAGTAAGGCTGTGGGGAATACAGCAATGCACGGATCTCTGAGCATTAGTCTTTCCAAGATCTTTGGATATATACGCCACAGAGGAATACCTGGATCATGTGGTAAATGGATTCTGAAAATTCTGAGGCAATTCCACACCACTTCGCCTAGTGGCTGCACCGGTTTACACTCCCACCAGCAGTGCAGGAGGCTTCCCTTCTCTCCACCTCCTCTCTGAAACTTGTTGGTTCCTGTCTTCATCCTTACAGCCATTCTGACCACTGTGAGCTGCTATCTCAGTGCCGTTCATATTTGCATTGAGCAGAGACTTAATGTGGATGAGCATGTTTTCATACAGCCTGTTGGCCATCTTTCTATCTTCCTGGGAGAGCTGTCTGTTTCCATCTTTTGCCCTGGTTTTATTGGGCTCGCTGTTTCTTTTCCTGTGAAGACGTATGAGTTCATTGGATCTTATGGCTGTTCACCCCTTCTCCGATGTGCGGTTTGCAAACATCTGCTGTCAGTTGTTGCACAGTCTTTGCATTCAGTCGATGGTGTCGTTGGCTGGGCAGAAGCTTCTGCGTTGCATGGAGTCCCCCTTGTTTCTTGTTTCCTTCGTTTCCCTTGCCCCGTCACACATGCTTCTTACAAACAGGTGGCTAAGCCAGATGGCAAAGAGCAAGCTGCCTGCATTTCTCCTAGAAGCTGCACGTTTTCAAGTCTTCCGTTCAAGGCTTTAATGCATTTCGAGGTGGTGTGTGTCCCTGGTGTAACATCACGGTCTACTCTCACTGTGTTCCATGTGGCTGTGCTGTCTTCCCAGCACCATTTCTTGTCGAGACTCTCCTTTCTCTGCTGTCTCCTCTTGGCTCCCTGGTCGAAAATGGGCTGTCCATATGTGTGTCAGTTGACCTCTGGGCTCTCGATTCTGTTCCATGGGTCTGTGTGCCTCTTTTGGGCACCAGGCTGTGCTGTTTCCGTACCTAGCACTTCATCCTATATCTGAAAATCAATAAGTGTGATGCCTGCTGCTTTGTCCATTTTCCTCAGTATTCCTTTGGCTATTCAGTGTCCTTTGTTGCTGGATAGAAACTCTAGGATTCTCTCTTCCATTTCTGTGGGAAATAGTGCTGCGACTTTGACTGGGACTGCATGGAATCCAGAGATGGCTTTATGCAGTATGGACGCTTCAAGTGTGTTAGTTCTTCCATTCGAAGAACACGGAATAGCCTTCCGTCTCCTTGTGTCTTCTGGAGTTTCTTCCCCAGAATCTTTGCTGGATTTCGGTTTCCATAGCTTTCTCCTGTTTGGCCAAGGTTATTGCTAGATATCTTTTACTTCTTACTGGCATGCTTTCTTTTTTGAGGTTCAATTTTTCAATTCTTTGCAACTTTCGATTGGCTTTGTTTTGGCAGAAGTTTATGGCTGTGCTCACATCTGCGGGCCATGCTGCTGTATTTGCTGTGGAAGAGTGGAGCTGTCTAATGTCACTTCCCATCTACCTCTACACTACCTCACACATCTGCCCCAGAATGGCTGGATGAGCCGTGAGGATGCTCACCCGCAGGATTCCATGTCTCCAAAGCCGGGCTCCCAAACCAGAATGCGTGGACTTCACCACTTCCCCACTGGCCGGCCCCTTTCGTGTTACATTGGCAACCTGCAGTTGAGTGGGATGTGACTTGAATATGCTATTTGAGCCCACCTCTGGCCCTGTGTAGATGAGGCCAGCTTCTTTTTCTGGCCCTCTGTGATGTCGGAGGATTTGTCAGAATCGTGTGTCTGCTGTCCTGTCTAGCTTCTTGGATGCAGGCTTTCAGAGCCCGCGTGGAGCAGTCCCATAACTCACCCTTCCAGTTAGTCCAGGTTTGACCTTCGCTGCAGTTTTTGGCTTTGTGACTTTCTCGGACTTTCAAACGTCCAGTCAGAGTCTGTCTAATGACTGAAGTCTTTCACTGTGGATTATTCAGATGTGATTTCTATTGGCCTTCCATTTTCAGGGATTTTTTTCTCTTTTCCAAAGTCTAATCATTACAGTCTTTCTGACCTATCTCTCTTCGCTATGCTTATCAGTCCGTTCTCCTTCATTGCAAGCTATGACTTTTGTATTTCTGTAATCACCATATGTTCTGTATGCCGAGGTCTGAGTCTTTAGGTGATTTTTGCGTGTTGTCTTGGAATTTCCATCGGTCACCTGTAGAAAACTGCTATCCTGGCCGAGGTGACACTGAGCCCTCAGACCACGTGGTCGTCTTGGTTGCTTTGACATTCTGAGATCAGAAACTCCAGATTCGAGGTTGTGCTGGCAACCTCCTTCACGGACATTATGTTTCCGAGACATATTCGAGAAATCTGATGAACTCTGCTCCAGGTAAGATACTTTTCTGTCTCATTTCTGGATTTGGGAAGTTTCGAACTTTACTCCCGATCCTTGAGTGTTCCACTAGATTACGTCTAGATACTGGCTTACTATATTTCTATAGAGTGTTTTACTTGTTCGATTTACATCCTCAGCTCTGGCATGTTTATTTTTCTATAAACATAATTGTAATGTTCTAATTTTGAGCCAACCTCCTTACATATGCTGTCAATACACGATATTAATAATCATTCTACTTCAAGAGATACGGGGAGAGAATTTCATTGAAGCCAAACCAAGCATACTAGCCTGGTAGGGCAGCCCTCACAAAACAACGAAGCCGTCTGGAATGGGGTGCTTCTCAGCACAATTCTGGAGCCATGTCAAACAATGGGACATACACGAAGCATGACGGGGGTCCATTCCTTCAAGGGTTCAAAGATATATCTTGTGACACATTAGCATGTACCCAATGGGCCTCTGTAATGCCAGAGCTATGGAAAGTGAGACTTCTCTTCAATGAATGCTAGGGGCATAGGAAAGGAAGCATCAATCATTGTCTACAGTGTCCTCAGGAGATCATTCTTAATTTTGGATTATGATTAAGGCAGAAGGACAATGTAGGTCTGATAAGCCCCAAGTCCAGCCTCTGGTTTCAAATCAAGTTTCAAGCTTGCATCAGCATGGCCTCCCCATACACTTGAGTAGATTACAATGTTCTCCACTCAGCGCTTGTCCCCCTATTATTGCTTCCTCACAATGACTTCTTTCTTATCCCTTTAATCAGCGTGTATTCTCTCTCTTCAAGTTTCAGTGCCTGGTTTCTGTTTTTAAATTCTCTTCTGGGTATCTCTAACTTGAGTATCGTAGCCTAGGACAATCCTCAGACTATAACCATGAGGCCATCTTGGGTGACATGTTCACTGTGATGTCATAAACTCCCTCAAACTTCTAAGTTGTCCCAGCATCTTCTATGCACATGACTACTCTCCCTTTCCAGCTTGAATAGTTTTCCATTTCCTGGATTTCTTGTGGGTTTCTAACTTTACCCTTGAACTTTTAAATGTCTACTACATTCTCTCTAGACATGGTTTCTTTACTTTAAGTTTATCCTGGGTTTTATCTGTTACATTTTGTGAATATGGCCGAATGTGTAGACTTTCCCCAGTGAAAGTCCTGGAGTCCATCCAAAGTTGAAGTTGCCCACTCAAGCCTCTGATGTGCAATGATTGTGTTATCTCATGCAGTCCGCCAATTCTACCTATGCAGGTCACATCACTTCCTTCAGTCTGTATTTAGGGAAGTGTACCAGATGTGTGATAGATTGCAATATTTTCATGTTTTTTTCCTATTGCCTATCTCTAACGTATGCTCACAATTTCGACTTCTTTGTGATCTCTGTACACACCATACCATAAAATCTATCTTTCCCAACGTTACTAATCTGATCAGCACCAGTGATGCGAATCCATGAATCCCAGGCCACCCAATAGGAATGTGGGCACTTACACTCCTGAACACATGGCTGGCCCTGAATTTTACTTGTGGACCAAGATTTTTGCTGAACATGGGAAGAAGATGGCCTGCTGTGATTATTCGTGAATGTAATTACTCATAACATCATAGACGGTAACATTTTCCCTTGGTTCATCTGTTTAGCATGGAACACATTCTCTTCATAGTATTTCCCATAATCTATTTGCAATGGTCTACTTTCTGTAGCATCATTAAGCATTTGGAGGAGATTCACAGTCCTTGGAAGTTCATCTTCTCTAATCTCTTTCAGCCTCAAATCCTTTATGCCCCAAATCAGCACGCCTTTTTGGATTTTTTCATTCCCTCTGGGAATCACCAATCCAAAGTGAAGGCTGACATCCAAAGCTAGAATGCTCACTTTGGCACCAGTGAAATTCTCTCCCACCTCTGGCCGTAGAAGATTATTGACTATGTGTTTTGACAGCATATGTGAGGAAGTTGGCTGAAAATTAGAACATTACACTTATATTTAATGAAAAATAAACATGCCAGAGCTTAGGGTGTAAATCAAACAACTTACAAACCCTACAGAAATAAAGTAAAGCAGTATCTAGATGTAATCTACTAGAAGGACCATGGATCCAGGGTCAAGTTCCAGCCTTCCCAAATTTAGAAAAGAGACATAAAAATATCTTACCTGGAGAAGGAATTCATCACATTTCTCTAATTTGTCTCAGAAACATTATGTCCATAAGGTGGTTGCCTGGACAACCTAGAATTTGGAGTTTCTGATCTCAGAATGTCTAACCAACCAACATGACCTCGTGTTCTCAGTGCTCAGTTGGACCTAGGCAGGATAGCAAAAATTCCTTCAAGTGAACGATGGAAATTCAAAGGCAATGACCAACAATCATGAAAACACTCACACATCAGCCTAGAGAACATATGGTGATTAAAGAATCACAAAATTCATAACTTGGAATGAAGGAGAACGGACTGATAAGCGTATCTATGGGAGATAGCTGAGAAAGACAATGACGATTGATGTGGATTAAGGCTGCCCCAGCTCGAAAAGCCCAAGGTTACCTGGCCTATATGTCAAAGCATATGAGCCGGTGAAGTGTTTTTGGTATGAATTAGAGGTGCCCCAGTGAGAGAAGCCCAGGCGATGCTCACCTACATGCCTATCTATATGGCCAAATTCGTATCTAATGTTATACGACCACACAATAACCAGACTCCATCTGTACTGAAGTCATTTAATGGCTTTTTACATCATCTTTTCTTTTTCCAGTAAAAATGTCACGTACCCATGCCTTATAAAATTTGCCCTTACCCTCAACTCAGGGCAGCAGCAGGACATCTGACTGCCCATGGCTCCTTTCCCCATGCAGCAGCAGCAGCTATTCAATGCCCAAGGGTCCAGTTCCCATGCCTGCAGCTCTTCAATACCCATAGGTCCTGTCCCCATGAAGCAACTCTTTACTCCCCATGGGTCCTGCCCCTACGTTATCCTGTACCATTCTCTAAATAAAAGAGCCCCTCTGGAAGGCCTTGAGAGACCAAGAAATCTTTCTTCCGACTCATCAGCTCGCTGACCCACCATCATATATTGTGGCCCCCCTACCGGGAACTTGCTTCATCGGTTTCTGAGCTCAACTTCTGGTAAGTGCCCTTTTCTTCCTTGTCCCTCTCTGTGTTTCGAGGATGAATCTAAATTCTCTTCTCCATCAGGAACTGTCTTGGATAGCTATATGAATCCACGTTTGCTGCCCATGGCTACTCTATGGGGCAAATCATGGCATTCAGCTTGAAGAGAATCAGTACCTTAAGCCTAAGGGCGATGTAGAGTGAATTACTCCATTCCTTCCTGACTCTATCTCTAATATACTAATTTTAGGTGGGCACGGGTCAGCCACTTAAGTCATTAGGATGGTCAGCAATCTGCAAGACTCCCCTGTAAGGTTTCTTTTCCTAAGGTTGGATTGGGATAACTCCCATGGCACCTGACCATGCTCTGAACTGTGTGAATGTCCCAATTGGGACTCCAGTTCAAGGAAAGTACCAAAGTCTAACCTTTGGTTGCGTATGGGAAGCCCTTCTCGGAGAATGCCTCCAACACGAAATTGGGTAGAATGCCCCCCAGAGTGGTGGAAAATTCCTCACTAATTTTCTCCATCCTGTTCTCTCTTGAACTTCACCCTTTCTATTGGGGACCATTCACCAGGCACCTATTACTGGCAGTCAGAATAGGAAAGATGTTCACCAGGCACCTGTAACTTCCAGGCATACCAGGGAAGATATGCAATGGATGCAATGCTGGGGGACACCCCCATCACCCCTTGTTATAGGATCCTCACAGTAGGATTGACAGGTAGGATGCTGCCCCAGGTTCAGGGGGGATTTTCAAGCTAATGGACCTGTCTCTTTCATCTTTCTTAGAGTTGCAATGGCGTTTTGCCTCTCCTTTGGAGCTTTGCAACAGGGAAGCAAAGAAATCGGTCAACAGTCATGGCTTCCACCCCGGGACCCCAAACTTGGCATTTCTGGGCCTGATCACCCCGGAAAGCTCAAGTAGGGTGCTCTCTCTTGGGGGGTGACTCATTGAGTGTTTTAGTCACCTACTGAGTTGGCTATGAGGGTAGCAGACCTGTGATTTACTATGTGAACTGTCATGCTACAGTAGTGTGCCCCAGCACGGGAACTGTTGAGTGAGTCTTCTTTTGATAACCCTCTTTGAGCGGCCATGAGGGTGAGGTCTGATGTCTTCATTTCCTTTGTTTTGCTCATCATGTCCTCTGTTTTCACCAAGTCTGGGTTAAGTTCAGGCTGGACTTGACCAGAACCTGGAACTTCTGTAAAATCGAAAAACTTGAAAACCTTTTGCAAGGAACTTCATTCTCAACCCGGGTACTGGGAGCCCCGGCCTCCAACCAGTTCCAGGTGTTTGTAGCCACTGCACCCTTCTCCAGTCCACTGCCAGTCACACACTGGCTTTACTGCCATGGGGAATGCCATAAGCATCCCCAGAAACTCACCACTCAGGGTCATTCTAACTAATTAGAAACACTTTCAATTGTATGGGTTATGCCCCAGAAACTCCAGCTGGTAGAAAATGTGTGATGTTTCTCTCTGCCTTTATGGTGCAGTTGGACAGGTAGATCAACCTAGAACGTCCTTTAAGTTACAGTCCAGTTTCTGAGAAATCAAGAGCAACCATCCTTAGAAAATCCTTGCAAGACTGGAAATACAGTTCTAGAGGCAGTTCAGATTCCACCTTGTTCCTTTACCATGAAAAGGATTATCTTCCCCCTCTCCAGGAACTACTATCTAGCATATCACTCATTCTTAAGACTGAAAAAAAAAAAGGAGGGGAAAGGATAAATGGCCATAAGTGTGCCCTTGCAAAAAGTCTAGCATCTTGAGGGTCTTCTCCATAAGTCTTAGTAAAAAGGCTCAAAACAAAGTGTTGATTTGTAACTGGTGAGATTTATATTATTGTACCTGATTCATGGCAGTAGTTTTTAAAACAATAGTTGTACAGTCTCTGTGTATATGTGTCTATGTGTACATTATACGTGTGATATTTTAACCCCTGGATGGTCTGGCCAAAATTAAGGTCTCTGTTTAGTTGGCTTAAAGTAAATGCTTTCTTAAATTCTAAATGTAGTCGAAATTAACAGAGTGACTTTCAAAGTTTACGTGACGTGAATTAAACTTTGATAAATGAAAGCTTCTTTAAGTTTGTTGGTTTCATTGAAAATTGTCTTCTTGTCAGAGTTGTCAGTATTTGCACAGGATGCAGGCATTCAGACTCGGTTTACTAGTCATATAAGTCCACGTTGTCTGTTAAATTTGTCAGCAAAATAATATATTTAAATGATGACCAGTTTTGTCTAATGCCTCATGAGGTTTCCGTAGTAATTTGAACATAATTGTTGGAAACAAATGGTTTAAATACATAAAACTAATAAAAGTGAGTACAATAACTTTTATGGTCTGTATACTTGGGGAAAAAAACAGCTTCGAAATCCTTTTTGGTAACAATCTTGAGTTTTGCCAAGTTAAGTTAAATGATAAAAAGATGAATATGCGGGTCATTTTTGGATAGAACGGAACACTCACACATTATTGTTAAACATATCTAAGTTATCTACTTTTGGCTTCTTATGGAAGAGGCTAAAAGCGTTTGGGTGTATCAAAAAGCATGCCTTGTGTTTTATTCCAAAGTGGCATGTTTCTTAAGTTGTGAAGTGTTTAGAATGCTGATATAAAAGACATTTCATAATTGTTTACCTTTTTAGTGTTTACTAGGTCCATTAAGCGTTAAAGGTTCTAACTTACCTATGGAATTAAAGCTACAGGAATTTACTAAGCAAAAGAGCTCTGTATTCAAGGAAGTTAAAATGTAGGTTTTCAGTAAAAAAGGTATAAAGAATGGAAATATTTTTGTTTGATGGGTTAAGAAAGATAAATTGCTCCTGATGTACTAGAAAGGAAAAAACAAAGATTTTGGGACAAGTACTGAAAATGAAAAAGAAAGATGTAGAAGGTTTGTGAAGGAGAAATTCTGAAATGAGTTTTATGCCTGCTCAAGTAGACTAAAGTAAGTTCAATTAAGTGAATGAGTTTGAATGTTAATAATAAGTAGGTGCAGAAATTCAAATTTGGTTTTCTTTAAAAGGATACATTTTCTTGAACTTTTGATCTGCTCTTGGTAAAGAGGATGTAAGAGCTGTTCCTTTGAGTACGTCTACCTAAGAGACAAATCTGTTTTGTGAAAATAATGGCTGAGGTTACTCTTAATATTTTTGACTCTTTCTGTTATCACTTTGAATGGATACCTGAGCATTGTTTCACAGTGAGTGTTGTTTGCTATTTGAACATTTTAAAAACTTTTGATATGTTGTGACAAGCTTCTCACTCAAAAATATTCAAATCCTGAATGAAGGCATTCTTTAGACCTGGTAGACAGAAGAATGATTAGTCTGAGGATTTTCAGAGGGTCCCTGAGACTTCTCAAAGAAATTTGCTCTCTCTTCCTACAAGGAGGAAAATGCTAAAGTAATTTGGCTTATTTGGTCTATTAAATTAAATGGGAAACGTGAAATAAGCGACAATAGACTTTCTTAGCTGGTATTTGATGGGTAAATGTTATTAATATAGACGTCTCAAAATTAGATAGCATTCCTAAAATTCTGATCTGTCCTGGTTATCAGTGATAAGTTCACTTATTATCTGGCAGTGTTATATGTCACAGAAGTAGTCAAGTTTCTTTGCCAATTGCCCTTTTGAGTCCTTTGTCCATTTCCAGATAGTTGTTGTTTTACTCTGATGCTTTTTCCTTTTGCAAATATGTTTCAACTTCCGAGAAATTCCTGGTAAGGATTCTGACACAAAGAGTCTAAACGACATGTTTCTGATAAACCTTCGGATTGTAAAACTGAACGGAGTAAGAAATGACAGAATTCTAACAGAAACTATGCTCATCGATCTGCTAACAGAAGATTCAGCTCAAGAATTGATTAGTCAGGACTGTGTGCACTGATTAGAACGATTATAAATTTTTAGGACTTCTGTTTGAAATATTGTTGAGTTTGGATGTGTTGTTTTGTCTTCTCATAATGAAGGAAATCTTTTTCTCTTTTCGCTTATGCTAACTAAAACTTACAGCCATTTGGTGAAATTATACCTTTATGAGCAAAACTGAAACATTTATCTTTTTCTGCCTACCTTATCCCTCCTGAATTTGGAAACCCTTTGTGACTGAGTATGGTCATTTCGTGGCAATATTTGCATAAGCTCCATAAGAATCTGTTCTCCTTATAACAGGACACATTGGTTATATTACCAAGGCTTTGACTGGAATGTCATATTTGTAACATACAGGCTCAGATATGACAAGACAGCATTTCAGGAACAAAGATTGGACTTTCTGGAATACAGCCACTCGGAAACACGGGCCTGGTACCTTGTTTACAGAGATTCTGGCAATCTCACCCGGTAAGTAAGGAATCTTGCTTATCTGGCAGGTGCAGGGAACCTCCAAATATTTTGGGTGACCTCAAAGAGAACACAACTCAAATCTGTAGGTACTGCAGGCCAAATCTGATGGCAAGTCCTTGGCTTGGCTTTTCTGGCCTCGAGAGGCCTTCACAGTTCAATCTGAGATTCCGCAGGAAAAGATCCAGCGAAGCACATTTAAAAAAGCCTGTATGAACAATTACTATTCTTGCTGCTCTTATGTAAATAATTGGAGCAAGTTGTATTGAAACTACACTTGATTTGCAAACCTGTTAATCCTGATTTGGCTATCTTTTGTAAAAATGAGAGTGATTTAAGAGAGAAAAAATTATGTTTCTGTAGAAGCTATAGTAGGCATTCATGGATATTAGATTCTAGCTCTTTTCTTCTGCAATATTCATGTATTATTAATAGTAATGTCTCCTTGTGGCCATCTACCTCTGACGCCTGGAAGTTCCCTGGCCACAATCAAACATTTTCCTTCAATACTACTGTCCAAATACTAACTAGATTTGCCTTGTCACACTTGGATCATACAGAACAAGTTCCAAAGGTAATGTCCCCAACTTATTAATACACACAGGATGGACAATACAAAATTTGGGATGAATATATTTGGTTCACTCCTACTAGTGGGCAACTCAGTAAAAGGCCACTTTCTTTTGGGGAAAAAGAATCACCCCTGTGATACATGGCCTTATAGCACTCGACCTATGGGAAAAAATCCCTGTTAGATGTGTTCTCATATCATAGCCTTAAAAAAAATACTGATTCGTTTCAGACTGACTGGGATACATGGCTCAACACGCATTGGTTAGCCCCTAACGGGGCTCAGTGGATATGTGGCTCCAATTTATGACCTTGGCTACCACCTGCATGGATTGGACGATGCACTCTAGGCTTTGTCTGGATGCAAGGTGGAACTACATTTACTATATCTCCTCCTGCTAACCTACCCAACTTGCAACAGCACTTGACCAGCCCTGTCTTCCACTGGTATGACCATCTTTCCGCAATTTTCTTTCACCAATTAGGAATCAACTTTTGTAGCATATTCAAGTCTTGCATGGAAGTCCTAGACAAATTTACTATGAAGGCACTATATGATACACAACATAGCATTTCACTGCTCAATTTAGAAGTATCCCAATTGTGTAAGGCAGTCCTCCAAATCCAAATGGCACTGGATGTCTTGACAGCAGCACAAGGGGGCACCTGTGCCATTATAAAAACTGAATGTTGTATCTATATTCCTGACTACCGTCAAAATATTTCTGGCTTGGTATCCCAGCCACCAAAATAAATCCATGTCTGACCAACCCTAAATCTAAATGATTGGTTGAACTCCTAGTCAGGACAAGGTTTCTGCACTACTTCAAAACCTTACTCATTGGGTTAAACATACTGCTTGTATTTCTTATGATATTTTGTTGTCTGTTTCATTGTTTGTCTTATGCATGTCAAAATGTTTCACTTCCTGGACCACCACTTGTCAATGACTCTCTCATCTCCAGAGGATCTGTATAACTTGTCAGGCTTGAACTCAAAGGGGCAAGCCTTCTGGTCCACTAAACTGCCTAAGTGTACCTATGGCCCCATTTAGGGACAGCTCTACGACCCTGTACAGCCAGAAGTAGTCACAGAAGACTGACCATCATCCATATCCCCAAAGATTTCCAGTCCAAATAGGTTCAGGGAGGTTTTATGATGTGGATCAGGGCTGCCCCAGCTAGGGAAGCTGAAGGTGACCTGAACTACATGCCAAACTATATGACCCAGAGGGTTTTTTTATGGTATGAATTAGGGCTGCCCCAGGGCGAGAAGCCCAGGGCATTCTCACCTACATGCTGATCTATATGGCCAGATTCGTATCTAAAAATATGACAACACAATGTCCAGACCCCATCTGTACTGAAATCATTTAAAGACATTTTACATCATTATTTCTTTTTAGAGTAAAAATAAGTCATATACCCATGCCTTATGAAATTAGCCCTAACCCTCTAGTCAGGGTAGCAGCAATAGCTCTGACCCATGGGTCCTGTCCCCAGGCAGCAGCAGCAGTAGCTCTTCACTGCTAATGTGTCCTGTCCCCATGCTATCCTGTACTGTTCTCTCAATAAAAGAACACAAATGCAGGATCTTGAGAGTCCAAGCAATCTTTCATTTGAGTCTTCAGCTCGCTGAGCCCATATCAACGATTCTACCACGGAAAATAAAAAACAGTCCCAGAAAATGGAAGGCACAGAAATCACACATGAATAATAGAAAAAGAAAGATGTCAGTTTTAGACATACTCTGAACGTTTGAAAGTCGGAGTAAGTCACAATCCCAAAAACCCAAGCGAAGGTCAAACCTAGGCTAACTGGTAAGGGTGAGTTATGAGACTGCTAAAATCAGGCTCTGTAAGCCTGTGTCTATGAAGTTTGCAGAGACAGCAGAGACACAATTCTGACAAATCCTCTGACATCACAGTGGAGAAGAAAAACAAACTGGCCTCATCTACACAGTGCCCGAGTTGGGCTCAAGTAGCATATTCAAGTCCCATTCCACTCAACTGCAGGTTGCCAATGGAACATGAAAGGTGCCGGCCCATGGTGCAGTGGTGAAGTCTGCACGTTCTGGGTCGGCAGCCCGGGGCTGGCCATGCGGAATCCTGGGGGTGTACCTCCTCACCGCTGGTCCAGCCATTCTCGGGGAGGCATGGGAGGTAGGGTAGAGGCAGCTGGGAAGCAACGTCAGACAGCGTCAGTATTCCTCAGCAAATACAGCAACATCGACAGCAGGTCTGAGCACAGCCATAAACATCAGCCGAAACAAAACTAATGAAAACTTGAAAAGAACAGAAAAACCGAACCTCAGGAAAAAAAGAATAAGATCTCTAGAAATAAGCTTAGCCAAACAGGTGCAAGCTATGGAAATCGAAAACTAGCAAAACTTTGGGGAAAGAAATTCCAGAAGACACAAGCAAATGGAAGGGTATTCCGTGCTATAGGAATGTAGGATCTAAAATACTTGAAACCTCCATAACGGATAAAGCAATCTCTGGATTCCATGCAATCCCAGTCAAAGTTGCAGAATCTTTGCCACAGAAATATAAGAGAGAATCCTTAGGTCTCTATCCAGCAACAAGGGACCCTGAATACCCAAAGGAATCCTGAGGAAAATGAACAAAGCAGGACATATCACATTTACTGATTTCAACATGTAGGACGAAGTGCTACATACCGAAATGGCACAGTCTGGTCTCAAAAACAGACACAGAGATCAACGGAAAAGAATCGAGAGCCCAGAGGTCAACTCACACATATATGGACAGCCCATTTGCAACGAGGAAGGCAAGAGGATCAGTGGAGAAAGGAGAGTCTCAAGAAGAAAAGGTGCACAGCCATATGTAACGCAATGAGAGTAGACCATGATGTTACATCAGGCTCACACACCACCTCGAAATGGATTAAAGCCTTGAACGGAAGACTTGAACCCGTGAAACTTCTAGTAGAAAACCAGGCACCTTGCTCATGGCCATGTGGCATAGCCACCTATTTGGAAGAAGCATGTGTGAATGGGCAAGGGCAACACACGAAACAAGAAACAAATGGGATGCATCCAACGCAGAAGCTTCTGCCCAGCCGAGGAAACCATCCACTCAATGCAAAGACAGCACAACATCTGCGAGTGGATGTTTCAAACCACACATCGGAGAAGGACTGAATAGCCAAAAGAGCCAACGACCGCACATGCCAACACAAGAGAAAAAACAACAAGCCCATTAAAACCTGGGCAAAAGATGGAAACAGAGTTTTACCAGATAAGATAGAAAGATGGCCAACAGGTGTCTGAACACATGTTCATAATCATTACGTCTAAGGCCAATGCAAATCCAAATGGCAATGAGATAACAGCACATTGTGGTCGGAATGCCCATAAGGAACAAGATAGGAAACAAGTGTCGGAGAGGAGGTGGAGAGAAGGGAAGCCTCCTGCACTGTTGGTGGGAGTGTAAGCCGGTGCAGGAACTATGCAAAGCGGTGTGGAACTTCCGCAGAAATTTCAGAATCCATCTACCATATGATCCAGCTATTCCTCTGCGTCGTATTTATCCGAAGAACTTGGAAACACCAACGCATAGGAATCCCTGCACAGCTGTGTTCACCACAGCCTTAATCCTGATCTCCAGGACTTGGATATCGCCCTGGGGCCCATCAAGGGACGAATGGAGAAGGAAGATTGGCTATAGCCGCACAATGGGATAGCACTCAGCTGCAAGAAAGGGTGCAGTCCAGCCATTTGTGACACCAGAATGGCTACTGAGGGTATGAGGGGAACTGAAAGAAGCCCCAGGGAGAAAGTCAAATACCGTAGGATCTCACTTACAAGGAGAAGAGTAAAATAAGGAGAAACAAACCGGTAGCACATGACAAGGGATTGGTGGTTCCCAGAGGGAATCGGTGGCAGAAGTTGATTAGGCACCAGTGTATGGTATGGGCATGTCATTAGGCTTACGGTGGTGAAGATGATGCACCATACATAGAAGAATAAATCTAGGAGGTTGTAAATCTGAAAACAATAGGGTGTTATAATGCAGGGTTATGGCAATCAATTCATGTAAAATCAAAACTACAAAAAGGCAAGCAGGTTTATGGCCTAAAGCTTTGGAGGCTGAAAGAGATTAGAGAAGATGAACTTCCAAGCATTGATAATCACCTCCAAGTGCTTAATAATGCTACAGAAAGGTAGACAGTGGCAAAGAGATGAAGAACAACTCTACCAAGAGAACATGTTCCGTGCTAAACTCAGGATCCAAAGGAAAAGGTTACCGTCCATGATGTTACTACTAATTACTTTACAAATAATCAAAGCAGGCCAACATCTTCCCCAGTTCAGACAAAATGTTGGTCCAAGAATCCAATTCAGTGCCGGCCCTGTGGTGTACTGGGTAAGTTCCCACATTCCACTTGGGTGGTACAGGCTTCATCGGCGAGCATCACAGGTGCAGATCAGATTAGTAGCATTAGCAAATATAGATTTCACGGTATGGTGCAGACAGACATCCTAAAGAAGTCGAAATTGTGAAGAGACGTTGTGAATACACATCAGAGTAAGAACCATGAGAATATTACAATCTATGAATGCATCAGGAACACCTCGCCAAGTGATGAAGGAAGGAAAACATGTGACCTGCCAGGTGGAAATGGAGATGACACGATCATTACGCATCAGAGGATTGACCAGGAAAGTCAATCTCGGGAGGGACTCCAGGGCTTTCTCTGGGGAAAGTCCACCCATTTGGACTCATCCACAAAAGATAAGAGATAAAACCCAGGATAATCTGAAAGGAAAGAAACTGGTGTCCAGCGGGATTGTCGTAGACCTTTCAAAGTTCGAGGATAAAGTTATAAACAGACACGGAATCCAGAACAAGGAAAACTATCCTACCTGGAAAGGGGAAGTAGTCAGACTGGTATGAGATGGTCGTGAAGAACTGTGTGCATGGAGGTTTTCAGGACAGCTTAGAATTCTGAGGGTGTTTATGACATCACGGTAAACATGTCACCCAAGATGGCCGCAGGTCTCCAGCCCGAGGATTGGCCTAGGCTTGGATACTCAAGTGACAGATACCCAGATACAGCTTTTGCAAACAGAATCTGGGCGCAGAAACGTGAAGAGATGCAAGAGACGCTAATTCAATGGATAAGAAAGGAATCATAGGGAAGAAGTGATAACAGAGGGACAAGCACTGAGAGGAGAACATTGCCATCTCCTCAAGTCGATGGGGAGGCCAAGCTGATTCAAGCTTGAAACTTGACTTGAAACAAGAGGCCGGACCTGGGGCTTATCAGACCTATGTTGGCCTTCTGCCTTACTCATAATCCAAAGTCAAGAATGATCTCTTGAAGACATTGAAGAGAAGAATAGAGGCCTCGGTCCTAGGTCCCTAGTATTCGGTGAAGAGAAGTCTCACTTTCCATAGCTCTGGCGTCATAGGCACCCACTGGCTACATGGTAATGTGTCACTAGGCATCTCTTTGAAGCCTGGAAGAAATGGGCCCCTGTCATGCTTGGGGTATGTCTCTTGGTTTGGAAGGACTCAGGAAGAGTGTGCAAAAGCACCCTTTTGCAGAAAGCTTCGTTACTGTGTGAAGGCTGTCCTCCCAGGCTAGAGTGCTCAGTTGAGATCAATGAGATTCCCTCCCCCATCTCTTGCCGTAGAAGGAGTATTGATTAGGTGTTTGACACCACACATAACGATGTTTGCTGAAACTTAGAACATTACCATTCTATTTAAAGGAATATAAACATGCCACAGCTGAGGAGGTAAATTAAACAAATAACAAAACCTGTGGAAATAAAGTAAGCCAGTATCTAGACGTAATCTAGTGGAGCGTTCAAGGATCAGGTGTGAACTTCTGAACTTTCCAAAGGATCTCTCACCTGGAGAGAGGAATCCATCAGATTCATCTAATTTGTCTCAGAACCATTGTGTCTGGGAAGGTGGTTTCCAGGACAACCTCAAACATGGCGTTTCTGATCTCACAATATCGAACCAACCAAGATGACCACGTTTACTCAGTGCTCAGGTGGATCTAGGCTAGGATGGCAAAGATTCCTTCAAATGACCGATGGAAATTCAAAGACAACACCCAACAGTAACGAAAGCACTCACACATCAGCCTACAGAACCTATGGTGATTAAAGAAATACCAAACTCCTAACTTGAAATGAAGGAGAACACACTGATAAGCATATCGAAGGGACATAGCTCAGAACCATGATGATTAGACTATGGAAAAGAAAGCAAGCACCCAGAAAATGGAAGGCAAACAGAAATCACACCTCAATAATCCACAGTGAATGACTTCAGTGTTTAGTTAGGGTCTGCTTGAACGTTTGAAAGTCCGAGAAAGTCACAACCCCAAAACTTGCATTGAAGGTCAAACCTGTGCTAACTGGGAAGGGTGAGTTCTGAGACTGCTCCACGCGGGCTCTGAAACCCTGTGTCCCCGAAGCCTGATTGGAAAAGAGACACGATTCTGACAAATACTCCGACATCACAGTGGTGCAGAAAAAGAAGCTGGCCTCATCTACACAGGGCCAGAGTTGGGCTCAAGTAACATGTTAAAGTACATTCCACTCAACTGCAGGTTGCCAATGGAACACGAAAGGGGCCAGCCAGTGGGGCAGCCATGAAGTCCCTGCGTTCTGAGTCGGCAACCCAGGGTCGGCCACATGGAATCCTGGGGGTGAGCCTCCTCACCGCTCATTCAGCTGTTCTGGGCCAGGCGTGCGACCCAGTGTAGAGGCATATGGGAAGCAATGTTATACCACGCTACTCTTTCTCAGCAAATACAGCAGCATGGCCAGCAGATGTGAGCACAGCCATAAACTTCTGCCAAAACACACCAATTAAATGTTGCTAAGAATAGAAAAAAGGAACAGCAAAAAAGAAAGCATGCCAGTAAAAAGAAAAAAACAGCTAGGAATAACATTGGCCAAACAGGAGAAAGCTATGTCTACCGAAATCTAGCAAAGCTTTGGGCAAAGAAATTCCACAAGACACAAGGAAACGGAAGTCTATTCCATGTTCTTTGAATGGAAGAACGAAGACACTTTAAGCATCCATGCCGCAAAAAGCAATGTCTGCATTCCATGTCGTCCCAGTCAAAGTTGCAGCAATCTTTCCCACATAAATAGAAGAGAGAATACTAAAGTTTCTATGTGGCAACAAAGGACCCTGAATAGGAAGAGGAATCCTGAGGAAAACGAACAAAGCAGCATGTATCACACTTTCTGATTGCCAAATATAGGACAAAGCGCTAGGTACCGGTACAGCACAGCCTTTCCCCCAAAATAGGCACACAGACCCATGGAACAGAATTGAGCCCAGCAGTCAACTGCCACATATATGGGCAGCCCATTTTCGGGACACGGGAGCCAAGAGGAGACAGCAGAGAAAGGAGAGTCTCGAAAAGAAACAGTGCTGGGAAGACTTCAGAGCCACAAGTGGCACAATGAGACTAGACCATGATGTTACACCAGGCACACATACCACATTGAAATGGATTAAAGCTTTGAATGGAAGACTTGAAACCATGAAACTGCTGTGGGAAAATGCAGGCAGCTTGCTCTTTGCCATCTGGCATAGCCGCCTACTTGGAAGAAGCATGTGTGACTGGGTAAGGACAGCAAAAGAAACAAGAAACAAGCGTGACTCCATCCAACGCAGAAGCTTCTACCCGGCCAACGACTCCATCGACTCAATGCAAAGACAGCACAACTGCGACAGGATGTTTGCAGAACAGACATCGGAGAAGGGGTGAACAGCCATAAGATCCAGTGAACTCATACATCTCCACAGGAAAAAAAAAATGAGCCCAACAACACCTGGGCAAAAGATGGAAACACACATTTCTCCCAGGAAGATAGAAAGATGGCCAACAGGCTGTATGAAAACATGTTCCTCATCATTAAGTCTGAGGCCAATGCAAATCCGAAGTGCAATGAGATAGCAGCTCACAGTGGTCAGAATGGCTATAAGGGTGAAGACACGAAACAACAAGTTTCAGAGAGGAGGTGGAGAGAAGGGAAGCCTCCTGCACTGCAGGTGGGAGTTTGAGCCGATGCAGCCACTACACAAAGGAGTGAAAATTCAGAATGTTTCAGAATCCACCTAGCATATGATCCAGCTATTCCTCTGTGACGTATATATCCAAAGATCATGGAAACAGTAATGCACAGAGATCCGTGCACTGCTGTGTGCACCACAGCCTTACTCCCCATATCCAAGACTTGGAAGCCTCCCTGATGCCCATCAAGGGACGAATGGAGAAGGAAGATAGGCTATAGCCACACAGTGGCATAGCATTCAGCTGTCGGAATGGATGCAGACCAGCCATTTGTGACCACCAGAATGGCTCCTGAGGGTACTAGAGGAACTGAAACAAGCGCCAGGGGTAAGGTCAAATACCACAGGATCTCACGTACAGGAGAAGAGGAAAAACGGACCAACAAACAGGTAGCATGTGACATGGGATTGGTAGTTCCCAGAGGAAAAGTAGGCGAGGGCCAGAGGGAGAAAGAGTTGATTAGGCACAAGTATCGTCAGAGCCTATAATTAGCCTTACGGTGGTGAAGATGATGTAACCTACGCAGAAGTCTAAATCTATGAGGATGTAGATCTGAAAGCTATAGCATGTTAGAATGCAGGGTTACGGCAATCAATCCACATAAAATCAAAACTCCAAAAAGGGGTGGAGACTTACGGCCTAAAGCTTTATAGGCTGAAAGAGATCAGAGAGGATGAACTTCCAAGGATTGGTAATCACCTCAAAGTGCTTAATGATGCTACAGAAAGGTAGACCTTTGCAAAGTGATGAAGCGGAATACTAGCAAGAGAACATGTTCCGTGCTAAACTCATGAACCAATGGAAAATAATACCTTCCATGATGTTACTACTGATTCCCTTCACGAATGTTTGAAGCAGGCCAACATCTTCCCAAGTTCAGGCCAAAGGTTGGTGCAGAAGTCTAATTCATTGCCGGCCCTGTGGTGCAGCAGGTAAGTGCCCAAATTCCTCTTGCGTGGCCCGGGCTTCAGGGGCTAGCATCATGGGTACAGATCAGATTTCTAGCATTAGGAAATCCCGATTTCAAGGTATGGTTGGCACAGAGATCATAAAGAAGTAGTAATTGTGAGGAGGCCTTATCAATACTCACCACAAAAAGAACCATGAGAATATTAGAGTCTATGAACGCATCTGGTACGCTTTCCCAAATCATGAAGGAAGGAAAATATGTGACCCACCAAGGTGGAATTGTCAGACTGCCATGAGATCACACGATCATTGTGCATCACAGGATTTCCTGGGCAACGTCAACTTGGGAGGGAGTCCAGCACTTTCTCTGGGGAAAGTCCACCCATTTGGCCATATCCACAAAAGATATGCGATAAAACCCAGGATAATCTTAAAGGAAAGAAACCGGTGTCTAGAGGGAATGTAGTAGACCTTTCCGAGTTAGAGGACAAAGTTGAAAACCAACAACACATCCAGAACAAGGAAAACTATCCTTCCTGGAAAGGGGGAGTAGTCAGGCTGGGAGGAGACGGCTCTGAAACACTGTGTCCATGGAGGTTGTCAGGACAACTTTGAATTCTGAGAGTGTTTATGACATTACAGCGAACGTGTCACCCCAGATGGCTGCATGTTTACAGTACCAGGAGTGGCTTAGGCTGGGATACTCAAGTGAGAGATACCCAGAAACAGCTTTTCCAAACAGAAACCAGGCACAGAAACTTGAAGAGATCAAAGAGATGCTGATTCCAGGGATAAGAAAGGTATCATTGTGATGATACTTCATTCTTCCTTCGTTTTCTTCCATTCCATGCGCACTGATGCCCTTCCGTTTCCTTGTGTCTTGTGGAATTTCTTTCCCCAAAGCTTTGCTACTTCTCGGTTTACATAGCTTTCACCTGTTTGGCACAGGTTATTCCTAGATACCTTGTTCTTCCTAGTAGCATGCTTTTTTTTTCTTTTTTGAGGTTCAGTTTTTCTATCCTTTGCAACTTTTGATTAGTTTTATTTAGGCAGATGTTTACTGCTGTGCTCACATCTGCTGGCAATGCTGCTGTATTTGCTGAGGAAGACTGGCCCAGTCTAACGTTGCTTCCCATCTGCCTGTTTCCTTTGTTGCCCATTCCTGTCACACACGCTTCTTCCAAATAGGCTGCTAAGACAGATGGCAACGAGCATGCTGCCTAGGTTTTCTCCTAGAAGTCTCACGGTTTCAAGTCTTCCATTCGAGTCTTTAATCCGTTTCGAGGTGGTTTGTGTGACTAGTGTAACATCATGCTCTACTCTCATTGTGTTACATTTGGCTGTGCAGTCTTCCCAGCACCGTTTCTTGTCGAGACTCTCCTTTCTCCGCTGTGTACTCTTGGTTCCCTGGTTGAAAATGTGTTGCACATGTATGCATGTGCATATATGCGTGAGTTGACCTCTGGGCTCTTGGTGCCTGTTTTTGGGCCCAGATTGTGCCGTTTCGGTTCCTAGCACTTCGTCCTATATGTGGAAATCAGAAAGTGTGATACGTCCTGCTTTGTTCATTTTCTTCAGGATTCCTTTGGGTATTCAGGGTGCTTTCCTTCTGGATAGAGACTTTATTATTCTCTCTTCTATTTCTGTGGGAAAGATCACTGCAATTTTGACTGGGATTGCTTGGAATCCACAGATTCCTCTATCTGCTATGGACGTTTCAAGTGTGTTAGTTCTTCCATTCCAACAGCACGGAATAGTCTTCCGTTTCGTTGTGTCTTCTGGAATTTCTTTAGCCAAAGCTTTGCTAGTATCGGTTTACAATGTTTCCACCTGTTTAGTGAAGGTTAGTCCTAGATATCTTATTATTCTTTGTGACATGCTTCATTTTTTGAGGCTCAGTTTTTCTATTCCTTGCAAATTTTAATTGGTTCTGTTTTGGCAGAAGTTTATGGCAGTGCTCACATCTGCTGGTCGTGCTGTTGTATTTGCTGAGCAAGAGTGGCACTGTCTAACGTCACTTCCCATCTGCCTCTACACTACCTCCCAGGACTCTCCCAGGATGGCTGCACCAGCGGTGAGGAGGCTCAACCCCAAGAGCACAAATGGACGACCACGGGCTGCGGACCCAGAAGGCACGGACTTCACAGCTTCAGCAGTGGCCAGCCCCTTTCATGTTCCATTGGCAACCTGCTGTTTTGGAATGTGACTTCAATATGCTACTGGAGCCCAGCTCTGGCCCTGTGTAGATGAAGCCATGTTGTTTTCCTGGTCCACTGTGATGTCATAGGATTTCTCAGAATTGTGTCTGTGCTGTGCCAGCAAGCTTCATGGACACAAGGTTTCAGAGCCCGCTTGGAGCAGTCTCAGAACTCACCCATTCCATTTAGCCCAGGTTTGACCTTCACTTCAGGTTTTGGGGTTGTGACTTTTCTGACTTTCAAACGTTTAAGCAGAATCTGTCTAAACACGGCCGTCTTTCACTGTGGATTATTCAGTTGTGATTTCTGTTTGCCTTACATTTTCTGGGACCTTTTTTTCTCTTCCATAGGCTAATCATCATGGTATTGCTAAGCTATCTCCCTTCGATGTGCTTATCAGTGTGTTCCCTTTTCATTCCAAGTTATAAATTTTGCATTTCTTTGATCACCATATGTTCTCTTGGCCGTTGTGTGAGTGCTTTCATGATTGTTGGGTGTTGTCTTTGAATTTCCATCGGTCACTTGAAGGAATCTGTGCTATCCTGGCCGAGGTGACACTGAGCACTGAGAACATGTGGTCATCATCCTTGGTTAGAGATTCTGAGATCAGAAACTCCAGATTTGAGGCTGTCCTGGCAACCATCTTCACGGACACAATGGTTCCGCAACAAATTAGACGAATCTGATGAATTTCTCTTTCCAGGTGAGAGATCCTTCTGTCGATTTCTGGATTTGGAAAGTTCGAACTTCACCCCTGATCCTTGAACGCTCTGCTAGATTATGTCTAGATACTGGCTTACTTTCTTTCCACAGGGTTTGTTATTTGTTTGATTTACATCCTCACCTGTGGCGTGTTTATTTTTCTTTAAATATAATGATAATATTCTAATTTTCTGCCAACATCGTTACATGTGGTGTTGAAACACATAATCAATACTCCTTCTACGGCAAGAGAAGGGGGAGAGAATCTCATTGATCCCAACTTAGGACTCTAGCCTTGGAGTGCAGCATTCACCAAGGAATGACCCCCTCTGCAAAAGGGTGCTTTTGAGCCACTTCTAGAGTCCTTCCAAACCAAGAGACATACCCCAAGCATGACAGGTGTCCATTCCTTCCAGGCTTCAAAGAGGTGTCTTGTGACACATTAGCATGTAGCCAGTGGGCACTCATGATGCCAGAGCTATGGAAAGTGAGACTTCTCTTTAAAAAATGCTAGTGGCCTAGGACGGCAGCCTTGATTCTTCTCTACAATGACCTCAAGAGATCATTCTTGACTTTGGATTATGAGTGAGGCAGAAGGACAACATAGGTCTCATAGTTCCAGCCTCTTGTTTCAAATCAAGTTTCAAGCTTGAATCAGAATGGCCTCCTCTTCGACATGAGGAGATGGCAATGTTCTCATCTCAGTGCTTGTCCCTCTATTATGGCTTCTTCCCAATGATTCCTGTCTTATCCCTTGAATTAGCATATCTTTGATCTCTTCAAGTTTCTGTGCCCTGTTTCTGTGGGAAAAAGCTGTTTCTGAGTATCCCTCACTTGAATATCCTAGCCTATGTCAATCCTCGGGCTGGAAACCTGTGGCCATCTTGGGTGACATATTCACAGTGATGTCATAAACACCCTCAAAATTTGAAGTCCTGAAGACCTCCATGCACACAGTTCCTCAGAACCATCTCATCCCAGTCTGATTACTCCCCCTTTCCAGGTAGGATAGTTTTCGTCGTTATCTATTTCTTGTCGGTTTCTAACTTTTTCCTCAAACTTGAAAAGGTCTGCTACCTTCCCTCTAGACACTGGTTTCTTTCCTTTCGGATTAATCTGGGTTTTCTCTCTTATCTTTTGTGGATGAGGCCAAATGGGTGGACTTTCCCAAGAGAAGGTCCCGGAGGTGCTCCCAAGATGACTTCCCAGGCAATCCTCTGATGCACAATGATCGTGTCATCTCTTAGCAGTCTGACAATTCCACTTTGGCAGGTCACATGTTTTCCTTCCTTCATTATTTGGGGAAGTGTTCCTGATGCGTTCATAGTTTGTAATATTCCCATGGTTCTTTTTCTGGTGTTTACTTATAACGTCTCTTCAAAATTTCGATTTCTTTAGGATGTCTGTCCGCACCATACCGTGAAATCTATATTTGCTAATGCTACTAATCTGATCCACACCCGTGGTGCTAACCAATGAAGCCCTGGCCGCCCAGGCGGAACCTGGGCACATACCCAGTACACCACAGGGCCGGCACTGAAATGGACTTTTGGATCAAACTTTTGCCTGAACTAGGGATGATGTTGGCCTGCTTTGGTTATTCGTGATGGTAATTAGTAGTAACATTGTGGACTGTAACCTTTTCTTTTGGCTCCTGAGTTTAGCACGGAACGTGTTCTCTTGGTAATGATCTTCTTCAACTCTTTGTAATGGTCTTCCTTTCTGTAGCATTATCAAGCATTTTGAGGTGATTACCAATCCTTGAAAGTTCATCTTCTCTAATCTCTTTCAGCCTCCAAAGTTTTAGGCCGTAAATATGGACCCCTAGAGAACATATGGTGAATAAAGAAATACAAAATTCATAACTTGGAATGGAGGAGAAAAGACTGATAAGAATATCTACGGGAGATAGCTGTTAAAGACCATGACGAATGATGTGGATTAAGGCTGCCCCAGCTCGAAAAGCCCAAGGTTACCTGGCCTACATACCAAACTACATGACCCGGTGAGTTGTTTTTTTTTTTTGGTATGAATTAGAGGTGCCCCAGTGATAGAAGCCCATTTCATGCTCACCTACATGCCTATCTATATGGCCAGATTGGTATTTAATGCTATATGACCACACAATAACCAGACCCCATCTGAACTGAAATCATTTAATGACTTTTAACATCATCTTTTCTTTTTCCAGTAAAAATGTCTCGTACTGATGCATTATAAAATTAGCCCTTACCTTCAACTCAGGGCAGCAGCAGGACCTCTGACTGGCCATGGAACCTTTCCCTATGCAGCAGCAGCAGCAGCTCTTCACTGCCCATAGGTCCTGTCCCCATGCAGCAACTATTTACTGCCCATGGATCCTGTCGCCATGTTGTCCTGTACCATTCTATAAGTAAAAGAGCACCACTTCCAGAATTTGAGAGTCCAAGAAATCTTTCTTTTGACTCTTCAGCTCACCAAGCCCATATCATACCTTGTGGCCCATATCAAAAACTTGCTTCATAGGTTTGTGAGCTCGACTTCTGGTAAGTGCCCTTTTCTTCGTTGTGCATCTCTCTTTTTCAAGGATGGATCTAAATTCACTTCTCCATCAGGAACTTTCTTGGATAGCTGCTTGAATCCACGTTTGCTGCCCATGGCTACTCTATGGGGCAAATCATGGCATTCAGCTTGAAGAGAATCAGTACCTTAAGCCTAAGGGCGATGTAGAGTGAATTACTCCATTCCTTCCTGACTCTATCTCTAATATACAAATTTTAGGTGGGCACGGGTTGGCCACTTAAGTCCTTAGGATGGCCGGCAATCTGCAAGACTCCTCTGGAAGGTTTCTTTTCCTAAGGCTGGATTGGGATACCTCCCATGGCACCTGACCATGCTCTGAACTGTGTGAATGTCTCAATCGGGACTACAGTTCAAGGAAAGTACCAAAGTCTAACCTTTGGTTGCATGTGGGAAACCCTTCTTTGGAGAATGGCTCCAACACGCAATTGGGTAGAATGTCCCCCAGCTCGGTGGAAAATTCTACACTATTTTTCTCCATCCTGTTCTCTCTTAACCTTCTCCTTTTCTCTTGGGGACCATTCAACAGGCACCTATTACTGCCAGGCAGAATAGGAAAGATGTTCACCAGGCAGCTGTTACTGCCAGACATACCATGGAAGGTACACAGGGGATGCAATGCTGGGGGCCATGCCCATCACCCCTTGCTATAGGAACCCCACAGTAGGAACCACATGTAGGATGCTGCCGTAGGGTCTGGGGTGATCTTCAAGGTAATGGACATGTCTCTTTCATCTTTGTTAGAGTTACAATGGGCACTTTCATCTCCTTTTGAACTTTGCAACTGGGGAAACAAAGGAATCTTTCAAGGATCAAGGTCTCCACTACTGGAGCCGCAAATTTGGCTTTCTGGGACTGATCACCCCAGCGACCATAAGTAGGGTGCCCTCTCTTGGCGGTTGACTCATTGAGTAGTTTATTCACCTACTGAGTTGGCTATGAGGGTAGGAGACCTGTGATTTATTCTGAGAACTGTTGGGCTACGGTAGTGTGCCACAGCACGGGAACTGTTGTGTGACTCTTATCTTGAGAACCCTCTGAGAGCAACCATGAGGGTGAGGTCTCGTGTCTTCTTTTCCTTTCTCTGTTTTGCTCATCATGTCATCTGTTGTCACCAAGTCGAGGTTAAGTTCTGGCTGGACCTGACCAGAACATGGACCTTCTGTAAAATCGAACAACTTGAAAATATTTTGCAAGGACCTTAACTCTCAACCCGGGTACTGGGAGCCCCGGCCTCCAGCCAGTTCCAGGTGTTTGTAGCCACTGCACCCTTCTCCAGTCCACTGCCAGTCACACACTGGCTTTACTGCCATGGGGAATGCCATAAGCATCCCCAGAGACTCACCACTCAGGGTCATTCTAACTAATTAGAAACACTTTCAATTGTATGGGTTATGCCCCAGAAACTCCAGCTGGTAGAAAATGTGTGATGTTTCTCTCTGCCTTTATGGTGCAGTTGGACAGGTAGATCAACCTAGAACGTCCTTCAAGTTACAGTCCAGTTTCTGAGAAATCAAGAGCAACTGTCCTTAGAAAATCCTTGCAAGACTGGAAAGACAGCCCTAGAGGCAGTTCAGATTCCACCTAGTTCCTTTATCATGAAAAGAATTATCATCCCCCCTCTGCAGGAACTACTATCTAGCCCATCACTCACTCTTAAGACTGACAAAAAGAAAGGAGGGGAAAGGAGACATGGCCATAAATGTGCCATTGAAAGAGTCTAGCATCTCGAGGGTCTTCTCCATAAGTATTAGTAAAAAGGCTCAAAACAAAGTTTACCTTCATAACTGGTGAGCTTTATATTATTGTACCTGATTCACGGCAGTAGCTTTTAAAACAGTAGTTGTACAGTCTCTGTGTATGCGTGTCTATGTGTAGGTTATACATGTGATATTTTCAGCCTTGGGTGGTATGACCAAAATTAAGATCTCTGTTTAGTTGGCTTATAGTAAGTGTTTACATAAATGCTAAATGCAGTAGAAATTAACTCAGTGCCTTTCAAAGTTAATGTCATGTGAATTAACCTTTGGTAAATGAAAGACTGTTTAAGTTTGTTGGTCTGATTCAAAATAGTCTTGTTGTCAGGGATGTCGGTATTTGCATAGGGATGCAGGCCTTCAGCCTGGGTTTACTAGTCATATAAGTTCACGTTGTCTGCTAAATTTGTCAGCAAAGTAATAGCTTTAAATGATGACCAGTTTTGTCTAGGGCCTCATGAGGTTTCAGTAGGTAATCTGAACATAATTGATGGAAACAAATGGTTTAAATAGATAATACTCATTAAAGTGAGTACAAAAACTTTTATGGTCTGTATAGTTTGGGAAAGAAAAACAGCTTCGAAATGCTTTTTGGTAACCATCTTGATTTTGCCAAGTTAAGTTAAATGATAAATATCTGAATATCTGGGTCGTTTCTGGATAGGACGAAACACTGAAACATTATTAATAAACACATCTAAGTTATCTACTTTTGGCTTCTTCTTGAAGAGGCTAAAAGCGTGTGGGTGTATTAAAAACCATGCCTTGTGTTTTATTGTAAAGTGGCGTGTTTCTAAATTTATGAAGTGTTCAGAATGCTGATATAAAAGACAATTCATAATTGTTTTCCTTTTTAGTGTTTAGTAGGTCTGTTAAGGGTTAAAAGTTCTAATTAACCTACGTAATTAAAGCCAGAGGAAATTACTAAGAAAAAGAGCTCTGTATTCAAGGAAGTTGAAATGTACGTTTTCAGTAAAAAAGGTATAAATAATGGAAATATTTTTGTTTGATTGGTTAAGGAAGATAAATTCGTCCTGATGTACTAGAAAGGAAAAAAGAAAGACTTTGGGACAAATTCTGAAAACATAAAAGAAAGTTTTAGAAGGTTTGTGAAGAAGAAAATCTGAAAGCAGTTTTATGCCTGGTCAAGAAGACTAAAGCAAGTTCAATTAAGTGAATGAGTTTGAATGTTAAAAATAAGTAGGTGCAGAAATTCAAATTTGGTTTTCTCTAAAAGGATACATTTTCTTGAACTTTTGACCTGCTCTTGATAAAGAGGTTATAAAAGCTATTCCTTTGCGTAAGTCTACCTAAGAGACAAACCTGTTTTGTGAATATAATGACTGAGGTCACTCTTAAGATTATTGACTCTTTCTGTTATCACTTTGAATAGATACCTGAGCATATTTCACAGTGAGTGTTGTTTCACATTTGAGCAAGCATTTGAAAAGCTTTTGATATGTTTTGACAAGATTCTCCCTCAAAAATATTCAAATCATAAATGAAGGCTGTCTTTTGACCTGGTAGACAGAAGAAAAATTAATCTGAGGCTTTTCAGAGGGCCCTTGAGACTTCTCAAAGACATTTGCTCTCTCTTCCTATAAGGAGGAAAATACTAAACTAATTAGACTTATTTGGTCTATTACATTGCACGGGAATCATTGTAAAATAAGTAATGATAGACTTTCTTAGGTGTTATTAGATGGGTAAATGTTATTAATATAGATGTCTTAAAAATATATAGCTTTCCTAAAATTCTGATCTGTCCTGGTTATCAATCATAAGTCCACTTATTATCTGGAAGTTTAATATGTCACAGAAGTAGCCCAGTTTCTTTGACAATTGCCCTTTTGAGTCCTTTGTCCATTTCCAGGTAGTTGTTGTTTTACTCTGATTCATTTTCCTCTTGCAAATATGTTTCGTCTTCTGAGAAATTCCAGGAAAAGGTTCTGACAAAAAGGTTCTAATTGACAGGCGTCTGATAAACTTTCAGATTGTAAAACTGAGCTGAGTAAGAAATTACAGAATTCTAACAGAAACTAAGTTCATCAATCTACTAACTGAAGATTCAGCCCCAGAACTGATTATGCATGGCTGTGTGAACTGATAAGGATGATTGTAATTTTTTAGGACTTCTATTTGAAATATTGTTGAGTTTTGATGTGTTGTTTTGTTTTCTCGTAATGAAGGAAAGCTTTTTCTCTTTTCGCTTATGCTAACTATGACTTGCAGCCATTTAGTGAAATTATACCTTCATGAGCAAAACTGAAACATTTACCTTTTTCTCCCTACCTTATCCCTAAGGAATTGTCAAACCCTTTGTTACTGAGTATGGTCATTTCTTGGCAATATTTGCATAAGTTCCATAAGAATCTGTTCTCCTTATAACAGGACACATTGGTTATATTACTAAGGCTTTGACTGGAATGTCATATTTGAAACATACAGGCTCAGATATGACAAGACAGCATTTCAGGAACAAAGATTGGACTTTCTGGAATACAGCCACTTGGAAACATGGGCCTGGTACCTTGTTTACAGAGATTCTGGCAATCTCACCCGGTAAGTAAGGAATCTTGCTTATCTGGCAGGTGCAGGGAACCTCCAAATATTTTGGGTGACCTCAAAGAGAACACAACTCAAATCTGTAGGTACTGCAGGCCAAATCTGATGGCAAGTCCTTGGCTTGGCTTTTCTGGCCTCGAGAGGCCTTCACAGTTCAATGTGAGATTCCGCAGGAAAAGATCCAGCGAAGCACATTTAAAAAAGCCTGTATGAACAATTACTATTCTTGCTGCTCTTATGTAAATAATTGGAGCAAGTTGTATTTAAACTACACTTGATTTGCAAACCTGTTAATCCTGATTTGGCTATCTTTTGTAAAAATCAGGATGATTTAAGAGAGCAAAAAATTACGCTTCTGTAGAAGCTATAGTAGCCATTCATGGATACTAGATTCTAGCTCTTTTCTTCCGCAAGATTCATCTATTACTAATCGTAATGTCTCCTTGTGGCCATCTATCTCTGACACCTCGGAGTTCCCTGGCCACAATCAAACATTTTCCTTCAATACTACTGTCCAAATACTAACTAGATTTGCCTTGTCACAGGTGTATCAAACAAAACAAGTTCCAACAGTAAAGTCCCCAACTTATCGATACACACAGGATGGACCATATCAAATTTGTGACGGATATATGGGGTTCACTCTTACTAGTGGGCAACTCAGTAAAAGGCCGCTCTCTGTTGGGAACAAACCAACCACACCTGTGATACATGGCCTAATAGCAGCTGACCTTGGGAAAAAATCTTTTTTATATGTGTTCTTATGTCATAGCCTTAAAAAAAAAATACTGGTTAGTTTGGGACTGACTGGGATAGACGGCCCAGAATGCATTGGTTAGCCGCTAACGGTGCTCAGTGGATATGTGGCTCCAATTTATTACTTTGGCTGCCACCTGGATGGATTGGATGATGCACCCTAGGCTTTGTCTGGATGCAAGGTAGAACTACATTTACTATATCTCCTCCTGCTAAGCTACCCAACCTGCAACAGCACTGGTCCCGCTCTGACTTCCACTGGAATAACCATCTTTCCGCAATTTTCCTTCCCCAATTATGAATCGAAAATATCGTCTTGCACACGGAAGTCCTAAACAAATTTAATATGAAGGCATTAAATGATACACAACATAGCCTTTCGCTGCTCAATTTAGAAGTATCCCAAGTGTGTAAGGCAGTCCTCCAAATCCAAATGGCACTGGATGTCTTGACAGCAGTACAAGGGGGCACCGGTGTCATTATAAAAACAATGTTGTGTCTATATTCCTGACTACCATCAAAATATTTCTGGCTTCCTATCCCAGCCACCAAATTAAATCCATGTCTGACCAACCCTAACTGTAAACGACTGGTTGAACTCCTAGTCAGGACCAGGTTTCTGCAATACTTCAAAATCTTATTCATTGGGTTAAACATACTGCTTGTATTTCTTATTATAATTTGTTGTCTCTTTCGTTGTTTGTCTTTAGCATGTCAAAAATGTTTCACCTCCTGGACCACCTCTCGTCAAAGGATTCTCTCGTCTCCAGAGGCTCTGTACAACTTGTCACCCTTGAACTCCACCAGTGAAGACTTCTGGTCCACTGAACTTCCTACCTGTACCTATGGCCCCATTTTGGGGCAGCTCTATGACCTTGTACATCCAGAAGTAGTTACAGAAGACTGACCATCATTCATATCCCCAAAGATTTCCGGTCATAATGGGTTCAGGGGTGGTTTATGATGTGGATTAATGCTGCCCAAGCTAGAGAAGCCCAAGGTGACCTGGCCTACATGCCAAACTACATGACCTGGTGGAAATTTTTATAGTATGAATTGGGGCTGCCCCAGGGAGAGTAATCTCACATTGATCTGTGAATGCCTCTAGATGCCAGAGAAGCCAAGCCAAGGACTTGCCATCAGATTTGGCCTGCAGTACCTACAGATGTGAGTTGAGTTCTCTTTGAGGTCCACCAAAATATTCGGGGGTTCCCTGCACCTGCCAGATAAGCAAGATTCCTTACTTACCGGGTGAGATTGCCAGAATCTCTGTAAACAAGGTGCCAGGCCCATGTTTCCTAGGGACTGTATTCCAGAAAGTCCAATCTTTGTTCCTGAAATGCTGTCTTGTCATATCTGAGCCTGTATGTTTCAAATATGACATTCCAGTCAAAGCCTTGGTAGTATAACCAATGTGGCCTATTATAAGGAGAACAGATTCTTATGGAACTTATGCAAATATTGCCACTAAATAACCATACTCAGTGACAAAGGGTTTCCAAATTCCTTAGGGATAAGGCAGGGAGAAAAAGATAAATGTTTCAGTTTTGCTCATAAAGGTATAATTTCACTAAATGGCTGTAAGTCATTGTTAGCATAAGGGAAAAGAGAAAAAGCTTTCCTTCATTACGAGAAAACAAAACAACACATCAAAACTCAACAATATTTCAAACAGAAGTTCTAAAAAATTGCCACCATCCTCATCAGTTCACACAGTCCTGTATAATCAATCCTTGAGCTGAGTTTTCTGTTAGCAGATCGATGAGCTTAGTTTCTGTTAGAATTCTGTAATTTCTTACTCCGTTCAGTTTTACAATCTGAAAGTTTGTCAGAATCCTGTCGTTTAGAACCTTTGTGTCAGAACCCTTTCCTGGAATTTCTCGGAAGATGAAGCATATTTGCAAAAGAAAAAAGCATCAGAGTAAAACAACAACTACCTGGAAATGGACAAAGGACTCAAAAGGGCAATTGACCAAGAAACTTGACTACTTCAGTGACATATAACACTTGCTGATAATAATTGGACTTATGACTGTTAACCAGGAAAGATCAGACTCTTAGGAATGCTATATAATTTTAAGACACCTATATTAATAACATTTACCCATCTTATACTACCTAAGGAAGTCTATCATCACTTATTTCACAATGTTTCCCATGTAATTTAATAGACCAATTAAGCCTAATTAGTTTAATATCTTCCTTCTTATGGGAAGAGAGAGCAGATGTCTTCGAGAAGTCTCAGGGGCCCTCTAAAAATCCTCAGAGTAATTTTTCTTCTGCCTACCATGTCAACAGAAAGCATTCATTCAGCATTTGAATATTTTTGAGGGAGAAGCTTGTCAAAACATATCAAAAGCTTTTCAAATGCTTGTTCAAATAGAAAGCAACACTCGCTGTGAAGCAATGCTCGGGTATCTATTCAAAGTGATAACAGAGTCAAAAATCTTAAGAGTGACCTCAGTCATTATTTTCACAAAACAGATTTGTCTCTTAGGTAGACTTACTCAAAGGAATAGCTTTTATGACCTCTTTACCAAGAGCAGATCAAAAGTTCAAGAAAATGTATCCTTTTAGAGAAAACCAAATTTGAATTTCTGCACCTACTTATTTTGAACTTTCAAACTCATGCACTTAATTGAACTTACTTTAGTCTACTTGACCAGGCATAAAACTCCTTTCAGAATTTCTCCTTCACAAACCTTCTACAACTTTCTTTTTTGTTTTCAGAATTTGACCCAAAGTCTTTGTTTTTTCCTTTCTAGTACATCACGACAAATTTATCTTTCTTAACCCATCAAACAAAAATATTTCCATTCTTTATACCTTTTTTACTGAAAGCATCCATTTTAACCTCCTTGAAAACAAAGCTCTTTTCCTTAGTAGTTTCCAGTAGGTTTAATTCCATAAGGTAATTAGAACTTTAACCCTTAACAGACCTAGTAAACACTAAAAAGGTAAACAGTTATGGATTGTCTTTTATATCAGCATTCTAAACACTTCCTAAGTTTAGAAACACGCCGCTTTACAACAAAACACAAGGCATGCTTTTTAATACACCCACACGCTTTTAGCCTTTTCCATAAGAAGCCAAAAGTAGATAACTTAGATGTGTTTATTAATAATGATTCAGTGTTTCATCCTATCCAAAAATGATCCAGATATTCAGATATTTATTATTTAACTTTACTTGGCAAAATTCAAGATTGTTACCAAAAGAATTTGAAGCTGTTTTTTTCCCCCAAGTATAGAGACCATAAATGTTATTGTATTCAATTTCATGAGTTTTATGTATTTAAACCATTTGTTTCCAACAATTATGTTCAGATTACCTACGGAAACCTCATGAGGCATTAGACAAAACTGGTCATCATTTAAATATATTATTTCGCTGACAAATTTAACAATGTGAACTTATATGACTAGTAAACCGAGGCCGAATGCCTGCATCCTATGCGAATACTGACAACTCTGACAACAAGACTATTTGCAATCAAACCAACAAACTTAAAGAAGCTTTCATTTACCAAAGGTTAATTCACATGATATTAACTTTGAAAGGCACTGAGTTAATTTCTACTACATTTAGAATTTAAGAAAGCACTTACTTTAAGCCAACTAAACAGAGATCTTTATTTTGGCCATATCATCCAGGGGTAAAAATGTCACATGTATAACGTACACATAGACACACATACACAGAGACTGCACAACTATCGTTTTAAAAGCTACTGCCGTGAATCAGGTAGAATAATATAAAGCTCACCAGTTATGAAGGTAAACTTTGTTTTGAGCCTTTTTACTAATGCTTATGGAGAAGACTCTCTAGATGCTATACTTTTTGCAATGACACACTTATGGCCATTTATCCTTTCCCCTCCTTTCTTTTTTTTTTTTTTGAGTCTTAAGACTGAGTTATTGGCTAGATAGTAGTTCCTGGAGAGGGGGGAAGATAATCCTTTTCATGATAAAGGAACTAGTTCGTAACTGAGCTGCCTCTAGAACTGTCTTTCCAGTCTTGCAAGGACTTTCTAAGGACGGTTGCTCTTGATTTCTCAGAAACTGGACTGTAACTTGAAGGACGTTCTAGGTTGATCTACCTGTCCAACTGCACCATAAAGGCACAGAGAAACCTCACAAACTTTCTCCCAGCTGCAGTTTCTGTGCCATAATCCAGACAAATGAAAGTGTTTCTAATTAGTTAGAATGACCCTGAGTGGTGAGTCTCTGGGGATGCTCATGGCATTCCCCATGGCAGTAAAGCCAGTGTGTGACTGACAGTGGAGTGGAGAAGGGTGGAGTTGTATTCACTTTTGTGAGTTTTATGAGTTCCTACAAAGGTCTGGAACTGACTGGAGGCCGGGGCTCCAAGTACCCGGGTTGAGAGTTAAGTCCCTTGAAAAATGTTGTCAAGTTTTTCGATTTCACAGAAGGTGCAGGTTCTGATCAGGTCCAGCCTTATCTTAACCTCGACTTGGTGACAACAGAGGAGATGATGACCAAAACAAAGAAAGGAAAAGAAGACGCCAGACCTCACCCTCATGGCCAATCAGAGGGTTCTCAAGATAAGAGTCACACAACAGTTCCCGTGCTGTGGCACACTACTGTAGCATGACTGTTCACAGAAAAAACCACAGATTTCCTACCCTCATAGCCAGCTCAGTAGGTGACTAAAATACTCAATGAGTCAACCACCAACAGAGGGCACCCTACTTGGGGTCGCCAGGGTGATCAGGCCCAGAAAGCCAAAGTTGGGGCTCCCAGTGTTGGAGGACTTGACTCTTGAAAGATTTCTTTGTTTCCCGGTTGCAAAGCTCAAAAGGAGACGAAAATGGCCATTGCATCTCTAACAAAGATGAAAGAGACACGTCCATTACCTTGAAAATGCCCCCTGAACCTACGGCAGCATCCCACCTGTTGTTCCTACTGTGGGGTTCCTATAACAAGGGGTGACGGGGGTGTCTGCCAGCATTGCATCCCTTGTATACCTTCCCTCGGATGCCTTGCAGTAACAGGTGCCTGGTGAACATCTTTCCTATTCTGCCTGGCAGTAATAGGTGCCTGGTGAATGGTCCCCGAGACAAAAGGAGAAGTTTAAGAGAGAACATAATGGAGAAAAAGTGTGAGGAATTTTCCGCCGCTCTGAGGGACATTCTACCCAATTGCTTGTTGGAGTCATTCTCTGAAGAACGGTTTCCCATACTCAAGCAAAGGTTAGACTTTGGTAGTTTCCTTGAACTTGATTCCCGATTGGGACATTTGCACAGTTCAGAGCCTGGTCAGGTGCCATGGGAGGTATCCCAATCCAGCCTTGGGAGAAGAAACCTTCCACTGGAGTCTTGCAGATTACCAACCATCCTAATGACTTGAGTGGCCTATGCATGCCCAGGTAATATTTATATATTAGAGATAGACTCAGGAAGGAATGGATTAATTCATGCTACATCACCCTGAGGCTTAGGCTACTGATTCTCTTCAAGCTGAATGCCATGATTTGCCCCATAGAGTAGCCATGGGCAACAAACATCGATTCATAGAGCTAACCAAGAAAGTTCCTGATGGAGAAGTGAGTTTAGATCCATCCTCGAAAAAGAGAGAGGCACCAGGAAGAAAGGGGCACTTACCAGAAGTCGAGCTCAAAAACTGACGAAGCAAGTTCCCCATACAGGACACAAGATATGATGCAGGCTCAGCGAGCTGAAGAGTTGAAAGATTTCTTGGACTCTCAACGTCTGGTAGTGGTGCTCTTTTATTTAGAGAACTTTACAGGATAACATGGGGACAGGACCCATGGGCAGTAAAGAGTTGCTGCATGGGGACAGGATCTATGGGCAGTGTAGAGCTGCATGCATGGGGACAGGACCCATGGGCAGCGAAGAGCTGCTGCTGCTGCTGAAGGCGCAAAGGACCCATGGGCAGTCAGAGCTCCTGCTGCTTCCCTGAGTTGAGGGTAAGGGCTAATTTTATGAGTCATGGGTACATGACTTATTTTGACTGGAAAAAGAAAATATGATGTAAACGTCATTAAATGATTTCAGTTCAGATGGGGTCTGGTTATTGTGTGGTCATATAATATTAGATACTAATCTGGCTTATAGATAAACATGTAGGTGAGCATGACCTGGGCTTCTCTCACTGGGGCACCTCTAATTCATACCAAAAGAAATTCACCGGGTCATATAGTTCTGCATGTACACCACATAACCTTGGGCTTTTTGAGCTGGGGCGGCCTTAATCCACATCAATTGTCATGGTCTTTCTCAGCTGTCTCCCATAGATATGCTTATCAGTCCGTTCTCCTTCATTCAGGTTATTAATTTTGTATTTCTTTAGTCACCATATGTTCTCTAGGCCGATGTGTGAGCGCTTTCGTGATTTTGGGGTATTGTCTTTGAATTTCAATCGTTCACTTAAAGGAATCTTTGCTATCCTAGCCTAGGTCCAACTAAGCACTGAGAACACGAGGTCATCTTGGTTGGTTTGACATTCTGAGATCAGAATCTCCAGATTCTAGGTTGTCCTGGCAACCACCATATGGACATAATGTTTCCGAGACAAATTAGAGAAATCTGATGGATTCCTATCTCCAGATAAGATATTTTTATGTCTCTTTTCTGAATATGGGGACGCTCGAAGTGGACCCTGGATCCTTGATCATTTCAGTAGACTACATCTGGATGCTGGTTTACTTTATTTCTGTAGGATTCGTTAGTTGTTTGACTTACATCGTCATCTCTGTCATGTTTATTTTTCGTTAAATATAAGTGTAATGTTCTAATTTTCAGTCAACTTCCTCACATATGGTGTCAAAGCACATAAGCAATACTCTTCTATTGCGAGGGATAGGGGGAGAGAATTTCATTGTTGCCAAACTGAGCATTCTAGCTTTGGATACCAGCCTTCCCTTTGGATTGGTGGTTCCCAGAGGGAAAGAAAAAATCCTAAAAGGCGTGCATATTTGCAGCATAAAGCTTTTGATGCTGAAAGAGATTAGAGAGATGAACTTCTAAGGGTTGTGAAGCTCCTCAAAATGCTTAATGATGCTACAGAATGGTCGACCATTGCAAATAGATTAAGATGAATACTACAAAGAGAATGTGTTCCGTGCTAAAGTCATGAACCAAGGGAAAATGTTACCCTCTATGAGGTCACTACTAATTACCTTCAGGAATGATCGAAAAAGGCCAGCTTCTTCCCAAGTTCAGCGAAAGATTGCTCCAAAAGTCCAATTCAGGGCCAGTGCTGTGGTGTAGCAAGTAAGTGCCCACATTCCTCTTGGGCGGCCCGGGCATCACCGCCTAGCATCACGGGTGGAGATCAGATTAATAGCAATGGGAAATCCAGATTTCATGGTCTGGTCGGCACAGAGATCATAAAGAAGTAGAAATTGTGAGGAGAACTTATCAATACGCACCAGAAAAGGAACCATGAGAATATTACAATCTATGAACGTATCAGGTACACGTCCCCAAATGATGAAGGAAGGAAGACATGTGACCCGACAAGGTGGAATTGTCAGACTGTCAGGTGATCACACGAGTCAGAGGATTGTCTTGGCAAATTGAACTTGGGAGGGACTCCAGGACTTTCTCTGTGGAAAATCCACCCATTTGGCCATATCCACAAAAGGTAAGAGGTAAAACCCAGGATAATCTTAAGGGAAGAAACCGGTCTCTGGAGGGAAGGTAGTAGACCTTTCAATGTTCAAGGAGAATCTTAGAAACTGATAAGAAATGCAGAACAAGGAGAACTATCCTACCTGGAAAGATGGAGTCTTCAGACTGGTATGAGATGGCTCTCAAACACTGTGTGCATGGACGTTGTCAGGATAACTTAGAAAAATCCGAGGGTGTTTATGACATCACGCTGAACATGTCACCAAAGATGGCCGCATGTTTCCAGGGCGAGTATTTGCCTAGGCTGTGATAGTGAAGTGAGAGATACCCAGAAACAGCTTTTCCCAACAGGAATCAGGCACAGAAACTTGAAGAGATCAAAGAGATGCTGATTCAAGGGATAAGAAAGGAATCACTGGGAAGAAGCGCTAATAGAGGGACAAGCGCTGAGAGGAGAACATTGTCATCTACTCAAGTAGATGGGGAGGCCGTGCTGATTCAACCTTGAAACTTGATTTGAAAAAAGAGGCCGGACCTGTCACTTATCAGTCCTACATTGGCCTTCTGCCTTACTCATAATCCAAAGTCAAGAATGATCTCTTAAGGACATTGAAGAGAAGAATCGAAGCCTCCGTCCTACGCCCCTAGCATCCTTTGAAAAGAAGTCTCCCTTTCCATAGCTCTGGAGTCATGGGGGCCCACTGGGTACATGCTAATGTGTCCCAAGACATCTCTTTGAAGACTTGAAGAAATGCACGCCTGTCATTCTTTGAGTATGTCTGCTGGTTTGGAAGGGCACTGGAAGTGTGCTGAAAAGCACCCTTTTCCAGAGGGCTTCGTTCCTGTGTCAAGGCTGCCCCCACAGGCTAGCGTGCTCAGTTGGACTCCAATGAAATTCTCTCCCATTATCTCTTGCCGTAGAAGGAGTACTGATTCTGTGTTTTGACACCATATGGAAGGGGGTTGGCTGAAAATTAGAACACTACCATTATATTTAAAGAAAACTACACATGCCAGAGCTGAGGATGTAAGTCAAATCAATAGAAAACCATGTGGAAATAAAGTAAGCCAGTATCTAGACCTAATCTGGTGGAGCGCCCAAGGATCAGGGGTTATGTTCGAAATTTCCCAAATCCAGAAAAGAGACAGAAAAATCTGTTACCTGGAGAGAGGAGTTCATCAGATTTGGCTAACTTGTCTCAGAAACATAATGTCCATGAAGGCGGTTGCCAGGACCCCCACGAATCTGGAGTTTCTGATCTCAGAATGTCAACCCAGCCAAGACGACCACGAGTTCTCAGGGCTCAGTGTCAACTCGACCAGGATAGCAAAGATTCCTACAAGTGACCTATAAAAATTCCAAGACAACACCCAACAATCAAGAAAGGACTCACACCTCTGCCTACAGAACCTAAGATGATTAAAGAAATGCAAAATTCATAACTTGGAATGAAGGAGAACGCACTGATAAGCATACCAAAGGGAGATACCTCAGAAAGACCATGACGATTGGACGATGGAAAAGAAAATAAGGTCCTGTCAAATGGAAGGCCAACAGAAATCACAAGTGAATAATCCACAGTGATAAACGTCAGTCTTTAGACAGATTCTGCTTGAACGCTTGAAAGTCTGAGAAAGTCACAACCCCAAAAATTACAGCGAAGGTCAAACCTGGTCAAACTGGGAAGGGTGAGTTATGAGACTGCTCCCCGCAGGCTCTGAAGCCTGTGTCCACGAAGCTAGACTGGACAGAGGAGACACGATTCTGACAAATCCTCCGACATCACAGTGTGCCAGATAAACAGGCTGGCCTCATCTACACAGGGCCAGATTTGGGCTCAAGTAGCATATTCAAGTCCCATTCCACTCAACTGCAGGTTGCCAATGGAACATGAAAGGGGCTGGCCAGTGGGACAGTGTGGAGTCCACTTCTTTTGGGTCGATAGCCCATGGTCAGCCACGTGGAATCCTGGGGGTCAGCCTTCTCAATGATCTTCCAGCCATTCTGTGCCAGGCGTGTGACCTAGTGTAGAGGCAGATGGGAAGCAACTTTAGAGAGCACCACTCTTCCTGAGAGAATACAGCGGCATGGCCAGCAGATTTGAGCACAGCCATAAACATCTGCCAAAACAAAACCCATTAAAAGTTGCAAAGAATAGAAAAGCTGAACCTCAAAATAAAAAAGACCCATGCCAGTGAGAAGAAAATTATATCTACGAATAACCTTTGCCAAACAGGAGAAAGCGATGGAAACCAAAAACTAGCAAAGTTTTGGGGAAAGAAATCCCACAAGTCACAAGGAAATGCCAGGCTATTCCGTGCCCTTCGAATGGAACAACGGACACACTTGAAACGTCCATACAGCATAAAGCTGACAAATAAAAATGGGAAGCAATAGGATATATTGGAGTATATGAGGAAGCCATTTGGTATAGACCTAATTCGGCCTGATTTTGTTTTTTCCAAAAGGGCCTGACTATGGCTATTTAGCACGCATTGCATATCTGCTTAGATATTTCCTATGGCCCTTGAGATAAAGGTGCAACTTCCCCCATTAACATTTCCTTAGGGATAAGCATTTTGTCCTAGGCTATGAACAGATTGCTGCACTCAACTTTGACCACCCAGCCCACCTGTGACCAGTCAGCTGGAGACAACAGACCGCCACCCTGCTGTGTTCACTGAGACAGAAGACCTACCTGCTATTTCCATCAATCACTGTGCCAACAGAGCAGTCTCGTGACTATTGTAAATGGGAGATTTTAATCCTATGTGAAACATCCTCTCTGGGAGCATATAACCAGTCTGTGCACCCCACTTCTTTGATGCTCTTTCTTCCTTTGGGAAGAAAGGCCCCGGGTTATAATCCTCAGATTTAAGCTCAGAGTAAGCTCACCAAAGTTTCATTTATAGATTGGTTATGGATTATTTTTGACGACAAAGCAATGTCTGGATTCCATGCAGTCCCAGTCAAAGTTGCAGCAATCTTTCCCACACAAATAGGAGAGAGAATCCTAAACTTTCTATCCAGCAACAAAGGACACTGAATAGACACAGGAATCCTGAGGAAAACGAACAAAGCAGCAATTATCACCCTTTCTGATTGCCACATATAGAACAAAGAGCTGGGTCCCGAAACAGCACAGCCTGGCCCCCAAAATAGGCACACAGACCCATGCAACATAATCGAGACCCCAGAGGTCAACTCACACATCCATGGACAGCCCATTTACGACCAGGGAGCCAAGAGGAGACAACAGAGAAAGTAGAGTCTCGACAAGAAACGGTGCTGGGTAGACTGCACAGCCGCATGTAACACAATGAGAGTAGACCATGATGTTACACCAGGCACACACACCACCTCGAAATGGATTCAGGCCTTGAATGGAAGACTTGAAACCGTGACATTTCGAGGAGAAAACGCAGGCAGCTTGCTCTTTGCCATCTGGCTTGGCTGCCTGTTTGGAACAAGCATGTGTGACTGAGCAATGGCAACAAAGGAAACAAGAATCAAGCAGGACTCCATCCAACGCAGAACCTTCTGCCCAGCCAATGACACCATCAGCTCAATGCAAAGACAGCACAACTGCGACAGGATGTTTGCAAACCACACATCGGAGAAGAGGTGAATAGCCAAAAGATCCAATGAACTCATATGTGTCCAGAGGAAATAAAACAACGAGCCCAATACAACCTGTTAAAAAGATGGAAACAGACATTTCTCCCAGGAAGATAGAAAGATGGCCAACAGGCTATATGAAAACATGCTCATCATCATTAAGTCTCTGGTCAATGTGAATCTGAACGGCAATGAGACAGCAGCTCACAGTGGTCAGAGGGGTATAAGGATCAAGACAGGAAACCACAGGTTTTGGAGAGGAGGTGGAGAGAAGAGAAGCCTCCTGCACTGATGGTGGGAGTGTAAACCGGTGCAGCCACTAGGCAAAGCTGTGTGGAACAGCCTCAGAAATGTCAGAATCCATCTACCATAAGATCCAGGTAGTCCTTGGCAGCATATTTATCCAAAGAACTTGGAAACACTAACACATAGAGATCCGTGCACCACTGTGCTCACCACAGCCTTACTCCCGATATCCAAGACTTCGAGGCCGCCCTGGTCCCCATCATGTGACGAAAGAAGAAGGAAGATGGGCTATAGCCACACAATGGCATAACACTCAGTTGTAGGAACTGAGGCAGTGCAGCCATTTGTGAACACCAGAAAGGCTCCTGAGGGTATTAGGGGAACTGAAAAAAGCCCTGGGGAAAGGTCAAATACCACACGATCTCATGCACAAGGAGAAGAGGAAAAATGGACCAACAAACAGGTAGCACGTGACATAGGATTGGTAGTTCCCAGAGGGAAATGGGGGCGGCCACCGGAGGGAGAAAGAGCTGATTAGGCACAAGTGTGTGGTGAGGGCCTGTAATTAGGCTTACGGTGGTGAAGATGATGTAACTTACACAGAAGTCTAAATCTATGAGGATGTAGATCTGAAAGCTATAGGATCTTACAATGTAGGGTTATGACAATCAATTCACATAAAATCAAAACTCCAAAGAGGGGTGCAGATTTACGGCCTAAAGCTTTGGAGGCTGAAAGAGATTAGAGAAGATGAGCTTCCAACGATTGGCAATCACCTCCAAATGCTTAATGATGCTACTGAAAGGTAGACCTTTGCAAAGAGATGAAGAGGAATACTAGCATGAGAACATTGTCCGAGCCAAACTCATGACCCAATGGAAAATGTTACCATCCATGATGTTACTACTGATTCCCTTCACAAATGATAGAAGCAGGCCAACATATTCCAAAGTTCAGGCCAAAGTTTGATCCAAAAGTCCAATTCAGGGTCAGCCCTGTGGTGTAGCGGGTAAGTGCACATGTTCCGCTTGAGCTGACCGGGTTTTAAAGGTTAGCATCACGGGTGTAGACCATATTACAAGCATTAGGAAATCCAGATTACACGGTCTGATGGGCACAAAGAACATAAAGAAGTAGAAATGGTGAGGAGACCTTATCAATACACACCAGAAAGAGAACCATGAGAATATTACAATCTCTGAACGCATCAGGTACACTTCCCCAAATGATGAAGGAACGGAAGCATGTGACTTGCCAAGGTGGAATTGTCAGACTGCTGGGAGATCACATGATCATCGTGCATCAGGCAATTGAATGGGCAACTTCAACTTGGGATGGCCTCCAGGACTGTCTCCGGGGAAAGTCCACCAGTTTAACCATGTCCACAAAAGATAAGAGATAAAACCAAGAATAATCTTAAAGGAAAGATACCGGTGTGTAGAGAGAATGTAGTAGACCTTTCAAAGTTAGAAGAGAAAGTTAGAAAACGATGGGGACATGGTCACTGTGATGCCATAAAAAAACCTCAAAATTCTAACTTGTCCTGACAAACTCCATGCACACAGAGTTTCGGAGCCATCTCAGACCAGTCTGACTCCTCACCCTTTCCAGGTAGGATAGTTTTCCTTTCTCTGGATTTCTTGTCGGTTTCTGACTTTCTCCTCGAACTTTGAAAGGCCTGCTACATTCTCTCTAGACACTGGTTTCTTTTCTGTAAGATTATCCTGGGTTGTATCTCGTATGCCTTGTGTAGATGGCCAAGTGGGTGGACGTTCCCCAGAGAAAGTCCTGGACTCCCTCCCAAGTTGAAGTTGCCCGGGCAATCCTCCGATGTGCAATGATCCTGTCATCTCCTAGCACTCTGCCAATTCCACCTTGGCAGGTCCCATTTTTCCTTCCTTCTTCCTTTGGGGAAGTGTACCAGATGCGTTCATAGATTGTAATATTCTCATGGTTCTTTTTCTGGTGCGTTTTGATAATGTATCCTCACAATTGCAACTTATTTATGATCCTTGTCCGCATAGTACCATGAAATCTATATTTCCTAACACTGCTAATGTGATCTGCAACCCTGATGTGAAAGAGTGAGGCCGGGGTGCCCAAGCGGAACGTGGGCACTTACCTGCTCCACCACAGGGCTGGCCCTGAATTGGACTTTTGGACCAACGTTTTGCATGAACTTGGGAAGACGTGGGCCTGTTTGAATTATTCATGAAAGTGATTACTAGTAACATCATGGACGGTAACATTGTTTGACATCCTGAGATCAGAAACTCCAAATTCGAGGTGGTCCTGGCATCTCCCTTCAGGGACACAATGTGTCTGAGACCAATTAGACAAATAGGATTAATCCCTCTCTCCAGGAAAGATATTTTTCTGTCACTTCTCTGGATTAGGGAAGATTCAAACTTCACCCCTGATCCTTGAACGTTCCCCTAGATTCCGTCTAGATTCGGGCTTGCCTCATTTCTATAGGCTGTGCCATTTGTTTGCCTTACATCCTCAACCCTGGCCTGTTTATTTTTCTTGAAACAGAATTGTAATGTTCTAATTTTCAGCCCACTTCCTTACATATGGTGTCAAAACACATAATCAATAATCCTTCTAGGGCAAGAGGTACGGGGAGAGAATTTCATTGGAGCCAAACTGAGCACTCCAGCGTGGGTGGCAGCCTTCACAAAGGAACGAAGCCCTCTGGAAAAGGGTGCTTTTCAGCACCCTTGTAGAGCCCTTTCAAACAAAGAGACATGCCCCAAGCGTGACAGGGGTATATTCCTTCAAGGCGTCCAAGACATCTCTTGGGACACATTAGCATGTAGCCAGTGGGCCCACGTGACGCCAGAGCTATGGAATGAGACTGATCTGCAAAAAATGCCAGGGGCCTAGGAAAGGAGGCATCGATTCTTCTCTTCAATGTCCTCAAGACATCATTCTTGACTTTGGATCATGCTTATGGCAGAAGGACAACGTAGGTCTGATAATGTCCAAGTCCGGCCTCTTGCTTCCAATCAAGTTGCAAGCTTGAATCAGCATGGCCTCTCCATAGACTTGAATAGATGACAACGTTCTCCTCTCAGTGCTTGTCCCTCTATTCTCGCTTCTTGCCAAGGATTCCTTTCTTATCCCTTGATTCACAGTCTGTTTCATCTCTTCCAGTTTCTGTTCCTGCTTTCTGTATGTCAAAGCTGTTTCTGGGTTTCTCTCCCTTTAATAGCCTAGCCTAGGCCAATCCTCAGACTGTAAACATGCGGCCATCATGGGGGACATATTCACCGTGTTGTCATAAACAACTTCAAAATTCTAAGTTGTCCTGACAACCTCCATGCACACAGACTTTCAGAGCCATCTCAGACCAGTCCGACTCCTCGCCCTTTCCCGGTAGGATAGTTTTCCTTTCTCTGGATTTCTTGTCGGTTTCTGACTTTCTCCTCGAACTTTGAAAGGCCTGCTACATTCTCTCTAGACACTGGTTTCTTTTCTGTAAGATTATCCTGGGTTGTATCTCGTATGCCTTGTGTAGATGGCCAAGTGGGTGGACGTTCCCCAGAGAAAGTCCTGGACTCCCTCCCAAGTTGAAGTTGCCCGGGCAATCCTCCGATGTGCAATGATCCTGTCATCTCCTAGCACTCTGCCAATTCCACCTTGGCAGGTCCCATTTTTCCTTCCTTCTTCCTTTGGGGAAGTGTACCAGATGCGTTCATGGATTGTAAAATCCTCACGGTTCTTTTTCTGGTGTGTATTGATAACGTGACCTCACCATTGCTACTTAGTTTATGATCCCTGTCCGCAGCGTACCATGAAATCTATATTTCCTAACACTGCTAATGTGATCTGCACCCGTGATGTGAAACAGTGAGGCCTGGGCCAGCCAAACGGAACGTGGGCACTTACCCGCTCCACCACAGGGCTGGCCCTGAATTGGACTTTTGGACCAACCTTTTGCCTGAGCTTGGGAACACGTGGGCCTGTTTGGATTATTCGTGAAGGTGATTAGTAGTAACATCATGGACGGTAACATTTTCCGTTGGTTCATGGGTTTAGCAAGCAGCATGTTCTGTGGGTAGTATTCCTCTTCATCTATTTGGAATGGTCTAACTTTCTGTAGCATCAGTACGCATTTTGAGGTGATTTTCCATCCTTGGAATTTCACCTTCTCTAATCTCTTTCAGCCCCCAAAGCTCTATGCCTTCATTCTGAACCCCTTTTTGGATTTTTGATTTTAGGTGAATTTATTGCCATAACGCTGCAATAGAACATCCTATATCTTTCAGATTTGCCTCCTCAGGGGTTTAGACTTCTGTGTAGGTTACATCGTCTTCATCAGAGTAAGCTGAACCACAGGCCCTTACCACACACTTGTGCCTAATCATCTGTTTCACCCTACCCCACCTCCCCGCTTTGCCTCTGGTAACCCTTAATCAAATGTCCCATGCCAATGGTTACTGCTTGTCTTTTCTTCTCCTTGTAAGTGAGATCCTACAGTATTTGATTTTCTCCCTGGGGCTTGTTTCACTTCCCCTAAAACCCTCACAGCCATTCTGGTGGTCACTAATGGCTGGATTACATCATTTGTTCCGGCTGAGAGGTATTCCATTGTGTGGGTATAGCCCATCTTCCTTCTGAATTTGTCCCTTTCTGGGCACCAGGGCGGATTCCAAGTCTTGGATAGCGGGAGTAAGGCTGTGGTGAACTCAGTGGTGCACATGTCTTTATGCAGTAGTGTTTCTGAGTTCTTTGGATCAACACGCCACACAGGAATAGCTGGATCATATGGGACATGGATTCTTAAATTTCTGAGGCAGTTCCACACCGCTTGGAGTACTGACTGCACCGGTTTACACTCCCACCTGCAGTACAGGAGGCTACCCTTCTCTCCACATCCTCTCTGACATTTGTTTCCTGTCTGCTTCCTTATAGCCATTCTGACCAGAGTGAGCTGCTGTGTCCTCGCAGTTTGCATTTGCATTGGCCTGAGACTTAATGATGGTGAACAAGTTTTCATGCACCTGTTGGCACTCTTTAGTTCTTCTTGGGAGAAATCTCTGTTTCCATCTTTTGCCCAGGTTTTCATTGGCATGTTTTTCTTGTGGAGACGTGTGAGTTGAATGTATCTTTGGGCTTTTCACCCCTGGTCCGATGTGTGGTTTGAAAACCTCCTCTCCCAGTTGTTGTGCTGTCTTGGTATTGAGTCACTGGTTTCCTTGACTGGGCAGAAGCGTGTGCATTTGATGTGGTCCCTTTTGTTTCTTGTTTACTTGGTTGCCCTTGCCCAGTCAGATATGCTTCTTCCAAATAGGTGGCTCAGACAGATGGCAAAGAGCACTCTGCCTAGGTCTTCTGTTGCAAGTTTCATGCCTTCAAGTCTGCCATTCAGGGCTTTAATCCATTTCGAGGTGGTGCGTGTGCCAAGTGTAACATCATGGTCTACTCTCATTATATTCCATGTGGCTGTGCAGGCTTCTCAGCACCGTTTATTTTCGACACTCTGCTTTCTCCACTGTCTCCTCTTGGCTCCCTGGTCGAAAATGGGCTGTCCATGTACGTTTGAGTTGGGCTCTGGGTTCTCGATTCTGTTGCATGGGTCTGTGTGCCTGTTTTGGGGCCCAGACTGTGCCGTCTCGGTACCTAGTGCTTCGTCCTATATGTTGAAATCGGAAAGTGTGCCACGTCCTGCTTTTTTCGTTTTCCTGAGGATTCCTTTTCCTAGTCATTGCATGGAATCCAGAGATTCCTTGCTCTGGTAGGGACGTTTCCAGTGTGTTGATGCTTCCACTCCTAGATCCTGGAATCTCCTTCTTTCTCCTTGTGTCTTCTTGAATTTCTTTCCCCCAACGTTTGTTAGTTTTCCATTGCCATGGCTTTCACCTGTTTTGCTAAGGTTCTTCATAGAGATCTTGTTCTTCTCACTGGCAAGCTGTTTTTTTTTTTTTCTTTTCAGCTCCAATTTTTCTATTCTTTGAAACTTTGAATTGGTTTTGATTTGGCAGAAGTGCATCGCTGAGCTCACATCTGCTGGCAATGCTCCTGTATTTGCTGTGGAAGTCTGGCCCTGTCTAACGTCCCTTCCCATCTGCCTCTACACTACCTCGGACGCCTGCCCCAGAATGACTGAAGCAGTGGTGAGCATGCTGAGGGTCCACCCGGCCCACCCCGGGCCACCGACCCAGAAGGTGCGGACCTCACCGCTGCACCACCGGCCAGCCCCTTTCATGTTCCATTGGCAACCTGCAGTTGAGGGCAATGGGACTTGAATATGCTACTTGAGCCCAACTCTGGCACTGTGTAGATGAGGCCAGGTTGTTTTTCGGGTCCACTGTGATGTCAGAGGATTTGTCATAATTGTGTCTCTGCTGTCCCGGCAAGCTTCACGGACACACGGTTTCCTGGCCCGCTTGGAGCAGCCTCATAACTCACCCTTCCCACTTAGCCCAGGCTTGTCCTTCGCTGCCGTCTTTTGGCTTGTGAATTTCTCTCCCTTTTAAACCTTCCAGCAGCGTCTGTCTAAAGACTGACATCATCTTTCATTGTGGATTATCCAGGTGTGATTTCTGTTTGCCTTCCATTTTCTGGGGCCTTTTTTTCTTTTCCATAGTATAATCGTCATGGTATTTCTCAGCTCTCCCCCTTAGACATGCTTATCAGTCCCTTCTCCTACATTCCAGGTGATTAATTTTCCATTTCTTGAATCACCGTATGTTCTCTAGGCCGAGGTGTGAGTGCTTTCATGACTCTTGGTTGCTGTCTTTGAATTCGCACTGGTCACTTGAAGGAGTCTTTGCTGTCCTAGCCTAGGTCAAACTAAGCACTGAGAACACATGGTCATCTGGGTTGGTTTGACATCCTAATCAGAAATTCCAAATTCTAGTTGGTCCTGGCAAACCCCTTCAGGGACACAATGTTCCCGTGACAAATTAGAGAAATCTGATGAATTCCTCTCTCCAGGAAAGATATTTTTCTGTCTCTTTTCTGGATTTGGGAAGTTTCAAACTTGACCCCTTATCCTAGAACGTTCCCCTAGATTTCCTCTCGATACAGGTTTACTTTATTTCTATAGGCTGTGCCATTTGTTTGCCTTACATCCTCAGCCCTGGCCTGTTTGTTTTTCTTGAAACAGAATTGTAATGTTCTACTTTTCAGCCAATTCCCTTACATATGGTGTCAAAACACACACTCTATAATTCTTCCACGGCACGAAGTAGGGGTAGAGAATTTCATTGGTGCAAAACTGAGCACTCTAGCCTGGGAGGGCAACCTTCACAAAGGAACGAAGCTCTCTGGAAAAGGGTGCTTTTCAGCACACTTGTAGAGCCCTTCCACTCAAAGAGACATACCCCAAGCGTGACAGGGCTCCATTCCTTCAAGGCTTCCAAGACATCTCTTCTGACACATTAGCATGTGCCCAGTGGGCCCCCATGTCACCTGAGCTATGGAAAGTGAGATTGATCTTCAAAGCATGCTAGGGGCCTAGGAAAGGAGGCATCGATTCTTCTCTTCAACGTCCTCAAGACGTCATTGTTGACTTTGCATTATGCTTAAGGCAGAAGCACACTGTAGTTCTGATGAGCCCCAAGTCCGGCCTCTTGCTTCCAATCAAGTTGCAAGCTTGAGTCAGCATGGTCTGCCCATAGACTTGAATAGATGACCATGTTCTCCTCTCAGTGCTTGTCCCTCTATTCTCGCTTCTGGCCAAGGATTCCTCTCTTATCCCTTGATTCAGACTCTGTTTTATCTCTTCCAGTTTCTCAGCCCGCTTTCTGTTTGTCAAAGCTGTTTCTGGGTATCTCTCCCTTTAATAGCCTAGCCTAGGCTAATCCTAAGACTGTAACCATGCAGACATCTTGGGGGACAGGTTCACCGTGATGTCATAAACAACCTCATAATACTAAGTTGTCCTGATAACCTCCATGCACACAGATCTTCAGAGCCATCTCAGACCAGTCTGACTCGTCACCCTTTCCAGCTAGGATAGTTGTCCTTTTTCTGGATTTCTTGTCGTTTTCTAACATTCTCCTTGAACTTCGAAAAGGCTGCTACATTCTCTCTAGACACTGTTTTCTTTCCTGTAAGATTATCCTGGATTGTATCTCTTATATCTTTTGTAGATGGCCAAGTGTGTGGACCTTCCCCAGAGAAAGTCCTGGACTCCCTCCCAAGTTGAAGTTGCCCAGGCTATCTGATGCTCAATGATCGTGTCATCTCCTAGCACTCTGCCAATTCCACCTTGGCAGGTCCCATTTTTCCTTCCCACTTCCTTTGGGGAATTGTACCAGATGCCTTCATCGATTGTAATATTCTCATCGTTCTTTTTCTGGTGCATATTATTAACGTATCCTCACAATTGCTACTTATTTATCATCCCTGTCCGCACCGTACTATGAAATCTATATTTCCTAACACTGTTAATGTGATCTACACCCGTGATGTGAAACAGTGAGACTCGGGCCGCCCAAGCAGAACGTGGGCACCTACCTGCTCCACCAATAACCGGCCCTTAATTATACTTTTGGATCAACCGTTTGCCTGATCTTGGGAAGACGTGGGCCTGTTTGTATTATTCTTTTTTTTTTTTTTTTAGATTTTTTTATTTTTTTTTATTTTTTCCTTTTTCTCCCCAAAGCCCCCCGGTACATAGTTGTGTATTCTTCGTTGTGGGTCCTTCTAGTTGTGGAATGTGGGATGCCGCCTCAGCGTGGTCTGATGAGCAGTGCCATGTCCGCGACCAGGATTCGAACCAACGAAACACTGGGCCGCCTGCTGCGGAGCGCGCGAACTTAACCACTCGGCCACGGGGCCAGCCCCCTGTTTGTATTATTCTTGAAGGTGATTAGTAGTAACATCATGGACGGTAACATTTTCCCTTGGTTCATGGATTTAGCATGGATGATGGTTTCAGGGTAGTATTTGTCTTCATCTATTTTGAAAGGTCTACCTTTCCATAGCATCATTAAGCATTTTGCGGTGATTTTCCATCCTTGGAAGTTCACCTTCTCTAATCTCTTTCAACCCCCAAAGCTTTATACTGTCATTCTGGACCCCTTTTTGGATTTTTGATTTTTGGTGAATTTATTGCCATACCCTGCATTAGAACATCCTATATCTTTCAGATTTGCATCCTCATGGATTTAATCATCTGTGTAGGTTACATCATCTTCACCAGCGTAAGCTGAATCACAGGCCCTCATCACACACTTGTGCCTCATCATCTCTTTCACCCTTCCCCACCCCTGTGCTTTGCCTCTGGGAACCAACAATCAAATGACCCGTGCCACCTTTTGGTTAGTGCTCGTTTTTTCTTCTCCTTGTAAGTGAGATCTGAAGGTATTTGACTTTCTCCCTGGGGCTTGTTTCACTTCCCCTAAAACCCTCACAGCCATTCTGGTGGTCACAAATGGCTGGATTGCCTCCTTTGTTCCGGCTGAGTGGTATGACATTGAGTGAGTATAGCCCATCTTCCTTGTGCATTCGTCCCTTGATGGGCCCAAGGGTGGCTTCCAAGTCTTGGATAGCGGGAGTAAGGCTGTGTTGAACTCAGTGGTGCACATGTCTTTATGCAGTAGTGTTTCCGAGTTCTTTGGATCAACACGCCGCACAGGAATAGCTGGATCATATGGGACATGGATTCTTGAATTTCTGAGGCAGTTCCACACCGCTTGGAGTAGTGGCTGCACCTGTTTCCACTCCCACCAGCACTGCAGGAGGCTTCCCTTCTCTTCACCTCCCCTGGACACTTGTTGTTTCCTGTCTGCTTCCTTATAGCCATTCTGACCACAGTGAGCTGCTATGTCCTTGAAGTTTGGGTTTGCCATGGACTGAGATATAATGATGGTGAACAAGTTTTCATGCACCTGTTGGCCCTCTTTAGTTCTTCTTGGGAGAAATCTCTGTTTCCATCTTTTGCGCAAGTTTTCATTGGGTTCTTGTTTTTTTCTTGTGGAGACGTGTGAGTTGATTGTATCTTTGGGCTTTTCACCCCGTGTCCGATGTGTGGTTTGCAAACATCCTTTCCCAGTTGTTGTGGTGTCTTTGCATTGGGTCGATGCTTTCCTTCACTGGGCAGAAGCGTGTGCACTTGATGCGGTCCCGTTTGTGTCTTGTTTACTTTGTTGCCCTTTCACAGTCAGACATGCTTCTTCCAAATAGGCGGCTCAGATGGCAAAGAGCACTCTGCCTATGTCTTCTCCTACAAGGTTCACGGTTTCAAGTCTGCCATTCAAGGCTCTTATCCATTTCGGGGTGGTGTGAGTGCCAGGTGTAACATCATGGTCTTTTCTCGATGTGTCCCATGTGGCTGTGCAGGTTTCCCAGCACCGCTTATTGTAGACACTCTCCTTTCTCCGCTGTCTCCTCTTGGCTCCCTGCTCGAAAAGGGGCTGTCCATGTACTTTTGATTTGGGCTCTGGGCTCTCGATTCTTTTGCATGGGTTTGTGTGCCTGTTTCTGTGCCAAGACTGTGCCGTTGTGGTACCTAGCACTACGTCCTCTATTTGAAATCAGAAAGTGTGACACGTGCTGCTTTGTTCATTTCCCTGAGGATTCCCTTGCCTATTCAGGGTCTCTTGTTGCTGCCTAGAAACTTTAGGATTCTCTCTTCAATCTCTGTCGCAAATACTGCTGCAACTTTGACTGGGATTGAATGGAATCCAGAGATTCCTTTCTCCGGAATGGACGTTTCAAGTGTGTTAATTCTTCCATTCCTAGAACCTGGAATATCCTTCTTTCTCCTTGTGTCTTCTTGAATTTCTTTCCCGAAACGTTTGCTAGTTTTTGATTGACATAGCTAACACCTGTTTTGCTACGATTCTTCATAGAGATCTTATTCTTGTAACTGGCAAGCTGTTTTTTTTTTTTCAGAGTCAGTTTTTCTATTCTGTGCAACTTTTAATTGGTTTTATTTTGGCAGAAGTGCATCACTGTGCTCACATCCTCTGGCAAAGCTCTTGTATTTGCTGTGGAAGTCTGGCCCTGTCTAACGTCCCTTCCCATCTGCCTCTACACTACCTTGGACGCCTGCCCCCCACTGACTGAAGCAGTGGTGAGCAGGCTCACGCCCAGGATTCCACCTGGCCCACCACAGGCAACCGTCACAGTAGGTGCGAGCCTCACTTCTGCACCTCTGGCCATCCGCTGTCCTGTTCCATTGGCCACCTGCATTTGACTGCAATGGGACTTGAATATGCTACTTGAGCCCAACAATGGCACTGTGTAGATGAGGCCAGGTTGATTTTCGCGTACATTGTGATGTCAGAGGATTTGTCATAATTGTGTGTCTTCTGTCCCAGCAAGCTTCATGGACACAGGGTTTCAGAGCCCACTTATAGCAGTCTCAAAACTCACCCTTCCCAGTTAGCCCAGGTTTGACCTTCGCTGCCGTTTTTTGGCTAGTAAATTTCTCTGACTTTCAAAGGTTCAAGCCGAGTCTGTCTAAAGAGTGACATCTTTCATTGTGGATTATTCAGGTGTGATTTCTGTTCGCCTTCCATTTTATGGGAGCATTTTTTCTTTTCTATAGTATACTTGTCATGGTCATTCTCAGCTATCTCCCTTAGACATGCTTATCAGTCCGTTCTCCTTCAGTCCAAGTGATTAGTTTTGTATTTCTTTAATCACTGTATGTTCTCTAGGCCGAGGTATGACTGCTTTCATGATTCTTGGTGGTTCTCTTTGAATTTTCACCAGTCACTAGTAGTAATCTTTGCTACCCTAGCATAGGTCAAACAAAGCACTGAGAACATGTGGTCATCTGGTTTGGTTAGACATCCTGAGATCAGAAACTCCAAATTCACGGGGGTCCTAGCAAACCCTTCATGGACACAATGTTTCCGATACAAATTAGAGAAATCTGATTAATTCCTCTCTCTAAGAAAGATATTTTTCTGTCTTTTTCCAGATTTGGAAAGTTTCGAACTTGACACCTGATCCTTGAATGTTCCCCTATATTTCCTCTAGATATGGGCTTACGTTATTTCTATAGGCTCTGCCATTTGTTTGCCTTACATCCTCAGCCCTGGCTTCTTTATTTTTCTTGAAACAGAATTGTAAGGTTCAAATTTTCAGCCAACTTCTTTACATATGGTGTCCAAACACATAATCAATAATCCTTCTACAGCAAGAAGTAGGGGGAGAGAATTTGATTGGAGCCAAACTGAGCACACTAGACTGGGAGGGCAGCCTTCAGAAAGGAACGAAGCCCTCTGGAAAAGGGTGCTTCTCAGCACACTTGTAGAGCCCTTCCAAACAAAGAGTCATACCCCAAGCATGACAAGGCTCCATTCCTTCAAGGCTTCCAAGACATCTCTTGGGACACATTAGCATGTACCCAGTGGTCTGCCGTGACGCCAGAGCTATGGAAAGTGAGACAGATCTTCAAAGAATGCTACGGGGCTGGGAAAGGAGGCATTGATACTTCTCTTCAATGTCCTCAAGACATTCAGTCATTGTGGGGCCGGCATCCAAGGTAGTGCAGAAGCAGAAGGGAAGGGACGTTAGACAGGTGGAGACATCTTGCCAGTGAGAAGAAGAAGATCTCTATAAAGAAACTTAGCAAAACAGGTGAGAGCCATGTCAATCGAAAACTAGCAAACGTTTTGGGAAAGAAATTCAAGAGGACACAAGGAAACAGAAGGATATTCCGGGATCTAGGAATGGAAGAATTAACACACTTGAAAGGTCCATACTGCAGAAAAGAATCTCTGGATTCCATGCAATCCCAGTCAAAGTTGCAGCAATATTTCCAAAGAGATAGCAGAGAGAATCCTAAAGTTTCTAGGCAGCAACAAGAGACCCTGAATAGGAAACGGAATCCTCAGGAAAATGAGCAAAGCAGGACGTGTTACACTTTCTGATTTCAACATAGAGGACGAAGCGCTAGGTACCAAAAGGGCAGAGTTTGCACCCAAAAACAGGCACACAGACCCATGCAACAGAATCGAGAGCCCAGAGAACAACTCAAACGTACATGGACAGCCCCTTTCCGATGAGGGAGGCAATAGGAGACAGTGGAGAAAGGAGAGTCTCTACAATAAATGGTGCTGGGAAGCCTGCACAGCCAAATGGAACACAACGAGAGTACACCATGATGTTACACCTGGCACACACACCACCTCGAAATGGATTAAAGCCTTGAATGGCATACTTGAAACCGTGAACCTTGTAGGAGAAGACCTACGCAGAGTTCTCTTTGCCGTCTGTCTGAGCTGTCTATTTTGAAGAAGCATGTCGGACTGGGCAAGGGCAACAAAGGAAACAAGAAACAAATGGGACCACATCAAATGCACAAGCTTCTGCACAGTGAAGGAAACCATCGACCCAATGCCAAGACAGCACAACAACTGGGAGATGATGTTTGCAAACCACACATCGGACAAGGGGTGAAAAACCCAAAGATACAATCAACTCGCACAGCTCCACGAGAAAAACAACAAGAAGCCAATGAAAACCTGGGCAAAAGATGGAAACAGAGATTTCTCCCAGGAAGATTGAAAGAGGGCCAAAAGGTGCCTGAAAACTTGTTCCCATCATTAAGTCTCAGGCCAATGCAAATCCAAAGTGCAAGGACACAGCAGCTCACTGTGGTCAGAATGGCTAGAAGGAAGCAGACAGGAAACAACAAGTGTCAGAGAGGAGGTGGAGAGAAGGGAAATCTCCTGCACTGCAAGTGGGAGTGGAAACCGGTGCAGCCACTATGGCAAGCGGTGTGGAACTGCGTCAGAAATTCAAGAATCCATGTCCCATATGATCCAGCTGTTCCTCTGAGGCGTGTTTGTCCAAAGAGCTCAGAAACACTACCTCATAATGAGACGTGCACCGCTGATTTCACAACAGCCTTACTCCCGTTATCCAAGACTTGAAAGCCGCCCTGGTGCCCAGCTGGGAAGAATGCATAAGGAAGATGGGCTATACCCACACAATGGCAAACCACTCAGCTGGAACAAAGGTTGCATTCCAGCCATTTGTGACACCCAGAATGGCTGTGAGGGTTTTAGGGGAAGTGAAACAAGCCCCAGGGAGAACGTCAAATACCGTAGGATCTCTCTTACAAGGAGAAGAAAAAGCAAGCACGAACCAACATGTGGCACGGGACATTTTATTGGGAGTTCCCAGATGCAGAGCGGGGTGGTGGGGGAGGGTAAAAGAGATGATGAGGCACCAGTGTGCAGTGAGGGGTTGAGATTCAGCTTTAGCTGGTGAAGATGATGTAACCTACACAGAAGTCTAAACCAATGAGGATGCAAATCTGAAAGATATAGGATGTTCTAATGCAGGGTTATGGCAATAAATTCACCTAAAATCAAAAATCCAAAACAGGGTCCAGAATGACGGCATAATGCTTTTGGGGCTGAAAGCGTTTAGAGAAGGTGAACTTCCAAGGATGGAAAATGACCTCAAAATTCTTACTGATTCTACAGAAAGGTAGACCATTCCAAATAGATGAAGAGGAATACTACCCACAGAACATGATGCATGCTAAACCCATGAACCAAGGGAAAATGTTACCGTCCATGATGTTAATAGAAATCACCTTCACGAATAATCCCAACAAGCCCATGTCTTCCCAAGTTCAGACAAAAGGTTGGTCCAAAATAAGAATTCAGGGCCGGCTTTGTGGTGGAGTGAGTAAGTGCCCACCTTCCACTTGGGCGGCCCGGGCCTCACTGTTTCACATTACGAGTGCAGATCACTTTAGCAGTGTTAGGAAATACAGATTTCATGGTACGGTGCAGACAGAGATCATAAATAAGTAGCAATTCTGAGGATACATTATCAATTCGCACCAGAAAAAGCTCCATGAGAATATTACAATCAATGAACGCATCTGGTACACTTCCCCAAAGTAAGAAGGAAGGAAGACATGTGACCTGCCAAGGTGGAATTGGCAGAGTGCTAGGAAATGATACGATCGTTGCGCATGAGAGGATTGCCTGGGCAACTTCAACTTGGGAGGGAGTCCAGGACTTTCTCTGGGGATGGTCCACCCACTTGGCCATGTACACAAGATATAAGAGATATAACCAAGGATAATCTTATACTGGAAAGAAACCAGTGTCTAGAGAGAATGTAGCAGCCCTTTCAAAGTTCAAGGAGAAAGTTAGAAACCGACAAGAAATCCAGAAAATGGACGACTATCTTACCTGGAAAGGGTGAGCAGTCAGACTGGTTGAGATGGCTCTGAAACTCTGTGTGCATGGAGGTTGTCAGGACAACTTAGAATTTTCAGGTCGTTTATGACATCACGGTGAACATGTCCCCCAAGATGGCTGCATGGTTACAGTCTGAGGATTGGCCTAGGCTAGGCTATTAAAGGCAGAGATACCCAGAAACAGCTTTGACAAACAGAAAGCTGGCACAGAAACTGGAAGAGGTCATACAGACTCTGATTCAAGGGATAAGAATGGAATCCTTGGCCAGAAGCGAGAATAGTGGGACAAGCACTGAGTGGAGAACGTTGTTATCTATTCAAGTCTATGGGGAGGCCATGCTGATTCAAGCTTGCAACTTGATTGGAAAAAAGAGGCCGGACTTGGGGCTTATCAGACCTATGTTGTCCTTCTGGCTGAAGCATAAGCCAAAGTCAAGAATGATGTCTTGAGGACATTGAAGAGAAGAATCCAGGCCTCCTTTCCCAGGCCCCTAACATTCTTTGAAGAACAGTCTTACTTTCCATAGCTCTGGGGTCATGCGGGCCTACTGGGTACATGCTAATGTGTTCCTAGAGGTGTCTTGGAAACCTTGAAGGAATGGACCCCTGTCATGCTTGGTGTATGTCTCTTTGTTTGGAAGGGCTCTACAAGTGCCCTGAAAAGCACTCTTTTCCGGAGGGCTTCGTTTCTTTGTGAAGGCTGCCCTCCCAGACTACAGTGCTCAGTTTGGCTCCAACGAAATTTTCTCCCCCTACCTCTTGCCGTAGAAGGATTATTGATTATGTGTTTTGACTTCATATGTCAGGAAGTTGGCTGGAAAGTAGAACTTTACAATTCTGTTTCAAGAAAAATAAATATGCCGGGGCTGAGGATGTAAGGCAAACAAATGGCACAGCCTATAGAAATAAAGTAAGCCCGTATGTAGACGGAATCTAGGGGAATGTTCAACGATCAGGGGTCAATTTCGAAACTTCTCAAATCCAGAAAAGAGGCAGAAAAATATCTTTCCTGGAGAGAGGAATTCATCAGATTTGTCTAATTTGTCTCAGAAACATTGTGTCCGTGAAGGGGGTTGCCAGGGCCCCCGCGAACTTGGAGTGTCTGATCTCAGGATGTCCAACCAACCCAGATTACCACCTGTTCTTAGTTTTTAGTTTGACCTAGGCTAGGATAGCAAAGATTCCTACAACTGGCCGGTGAAAATTCAAAGACAACAACCAAGAATCACGAAAGCACTCACACCTCTGCCTAGAGAACATACGGTGATTAAAGAAAAACAAAATTAATCACTTGGACTGAAGGAGAACGGACTGGTAAGCATATCTAAGGGAGATACTTGAGAAGGACCATGACGATTATACTATGGAAAAGAAAAAAAGTTCCCAGAAAATGGAAGGTGAACAGAAATCACACCTGAATAATCCACAATTAAAGATGATCTCCATCTTTAGACAGACTCTGCTTGAACGTTTGAAAGTCAGAGAAATTCACATGCCAAAAAACGGCAGCGAAGGTCAAGCCTAGACTAACTGGGAAGGGTGAGTTATGAGACTGCTCCAAGCGGGCTCTGAAACCCTGTGTCCCTGAAGCTTGCCGGGACAGTAGAGACACGATTATGACAAATCCTCTGACATCACAGGGGACCCGAGACTCAACCTGGCCTCATCTACACAGTGCCAGAGTGCCGGACTCCTGCCCCAGCTGAGTCCAGCTTTCTGAGGGATAGACGGCGTCGGTGCAATGAGGGAAAACTAAAGGTGACGCGAGACTTGGGTTGGTGTTAGCATGTCCGACTTTACTGTGCAGAAGTGTCGTTTATATATCTTTCACGAATAGTACAGAAATGGTTCTACATATATTCTCACAGAGATAAGGAAGTAAAAAAAACGAGCACAAGAATATTTATTAGCATTTCATTCTATATAGCATAAGGTTAATGATCGTCTTCTTCACAACTAACTAGTGTTTGTTGTCTCTAAGCTAAAAGAGATAGGTACCTAGACACCCGTTGTAATTCATGGTAAAGTTAAATCAAAGAGAGAAGGTCCAGACCTCTGGACAGGACAGCTGTTTACATCCTGGGGGAGCCATCCCTGCATCCCTCAATCATTTATGCCATTAGTGTAGATGGTTAATGGGAACAAAAGGAGACTCCAGGGTATCTTATCCTCAGGGCTGTCTGCATTCTCAGTGGGCAGTTAAACATCTTTACATTTACGCTCCCTTTATGGGGTGAAAGCATTCCTTTGTCTTTTAAATTGTGGAGCTAACAGTCCCTTAAACACAGTGCCAGAGAAAGTAACATTTTGTTAGTAAAGTAAAGGGTTGAAAAGCTAAGCTAAACTATATATCTTCAAGAATAAAAAACAGAAATCAGTATAGACATAACCTTGATAGAAAGCATGCATATAATTCAGAAAACATCAGGGGTGTCGGCCGGCCATTCTTCACCTAGGGGCATCCCTGCACCCCTCGGCCCTTCTACTCATCAATTATTTATTATTTATTGCTTTTAGGAGAAAACCTCTATAACATTTTAACAGAAAGCAGAAGGTCAAGAATAATATATGGCTACTTCTTGATCATCCAATTAACCAACAAACTTTGAAGGACGATGCATATATATTTAGACAAAGAACTGGAGGGAGAAGGAAACATTAACCAGACAGAGGCCATAAACCTAATTAGGCATCTTATCTGGGCAGGATTCCTTTCTGATTGTCTCAAATGGGACTGTGTGCTACTCCAATAATTAACTGAAAATATCTTGATAGCTACCTGCAGGTGGTCACATTCTCTTACTATATCTAAATTTCCCAGGAGGTAGTGCCTCCCAAGCAGCCACCCAAAGGAGTGAAAACTAGAGGATAAGAAAGCAAAAGGAATGAAGGTCAATTAGAAGCAGCAAAAGTTTCAGAACTATGTGAGGGGCTGGACGGTAATTCTTCACCAAGGGGCGACCCTGAAAACCTAGGCACTAATTGGCTGGACAGTGTCAAACAGCTGATGAAATGATGGAGCCACGGCCCCCAGCACCTGAGTTTGGCTCAAGTAGTATACTCAAGGTCCATTGCACTCAACAGCAGGTTGCCAATGGAACATGAAAAGGGCAGGCCGGTTGTGCAGCGGTGAGGTCTGCACCTTCTGGGTCAGTGGGCCAGGGTGGTCCGGGTGGAATCCTGGGGGTGAGCCTCCCCACCACTGTTTCAATCATTCTGGGGCAGGCGTCCGAGGTAGTGTAGAGTCAGATGGGAAGGGACGTTAGACAGGGCCAGACTTCCACAGCAAATACAGGAGCATTGCCAGGAAATGTCAGCACAGCATTGCATTTCTGCCAAAACAAAACCAATTAAAAGATGCAAAGAATAGAAAAACTGAAGCTGAAAAAAATAAAAGCAGCTTGCCAGTGAGAAGAATAAGATCTCTATGAAGAATCTTAGCAAAACAGGTGAAAGCTATGGCAATCAAAAACTAGCAAACGTTGGGGGACAGAAGTTCAAGAAGACACAAGGAGAAAGAAGGAGATTCCCGGATCTAGGAGTGGAAGCATCAACACACTTGAAACGTCCCTACCAGAGCAAGGAATCTCTGGATTCCATGCAATCCCAGTCAAAGTTGCAGCAATATTTGTCACAGAGATAGAAGAGAGAATTTTAAAGTTTCTAGCCAGCAAAAAGAGACCCTGACTAGGCAAAGGAATCCTCAGGAAAACGAACAAAGCAGGACGTGCCACACTTTCTGATTTCAACATAGAGGACAAAGCGCTAGGTACCAAAACAGCACAGTCTGGGCCCGGAAACAGGCACACAGACCCATGCAACAGAATCGAGAGCCCAGAGAACAACTCAAAGGTACATGGACAGCCTACTTTTGACCAGGGAACCAAAAGGAGATAGTGGAGACAGGAGAGTCTCTACCATAAGCAGTGCTGGCAAGCCTGCACAGCCACATGGAACACAACGAGAGTACACCATGATGTTACACCTGGCACACACACCACTTTGAAATGGATTAAAGCCTTCAATGCCAGACTTGAAACCGTGAAACTAGTAGGAGAAGACCTAGGCAGAGTGCTCTCTGCCATCTGTCTGAGCCTCCTATTTGGAAGAAGCATGTCTGACTGGGAAAGGGCAACAAAGGAAACAAGAAACAAATGAGACCACGTCAAATGCAGATGCTTCTGCCCACTCAAGGAATCCATCGACTGAATGCAAATATAGCACAACAACTGGGAGAGGATGTTTGCAAACCACACATCGGACAAGGGGTGCAAAGCCCAAAGATACAATCCGTTCACACGTCTCCACAAGAAAAACAACAAGAAGCCAATGAAAACCTGGGCAAAAGATGGAAACAGAGATTTCTCCCAAGAAAATCGAAAGCGGGCCAACACGTGTATGAAAACTTGGCCACCATCATTAAGTCTCAGGCCAATGCAAATCCAAATGCAAGGACACAGCAGGTCGCTGTGGTCAGAATGGGTAATAGGAAGCAGACAGGAAACAAGTGTCAGAGAGGAGTTGGAGAGAAGGGAAGCCTCCTGCACTGCTGGTGGGATTGGAAACCGGTACAGCCACTATGGCAAGCTGTGTGTAACTGCCTCAGAAACTTAAGAATCCATGTCCCATATGATCCAGCTATTCCTCTGCGGCGTGTTGATCCAAAGAACTCGGAAACACTATTGCATAAAGACATGTGCACTGCTCAGTTCACCACAGCCTTACTCCCGCTATCCAAGACTTGGATTCCACCCTGGTGCCCAGCAAGGGACGAATGCAGAAGTAAGGTGGGCTATAGACACACAATGGCATACCACTCAGCCGGAGCAAAGGACGCAATCCAGCCATTTGTGACCACCAGAATGGCTGTGAGGGTTTTAGGGAAGTGAAACAAGCCCCAGGGAGAAAGTCAAATACCGTAGGATCTCACTTAAGAGTAGAAGAAAAAGCAAGCACGAACCAACAGGTGGCACGGGACATTTGATGTGGGGTTCCAAGAGGCAAAGTGGTGAGGTGGGGCAGGGTGAAAGAGATGATGAGGCACAAGCGTGTGGTGAGGACTTTTGATTAGGCTTACGCTGGTGAAGATGATGTAAGCTACACAGAAGTTGGAATCGATGAGGATGCAAATCGGAAAGATATAGGATGTTCTAATGCAGAGTTATGGCAATAAATTCACCAAAAATCAAAAATCCAAAAAGGGGTCCAGAATGACTGCATAAAGCTTTGGGGGCAGAAAGAGATTAGAGAAGGTGAACTTCCAAGGCTGGAAAATCACCTCCAAATGCTTACTGATGCTACAGAAAGGTAGACCATTCCAAATAGATGAAGAGGAATACTACCCACAGAACATGCTGCCTGTTAAACCCATGCACCAACGGAAAAGGTTACAGTCCATGATGTTACTACTAATCACCTTCACGAATAATCCAAACAGGCCCACGTGTTCCCAAGTTCAGGCAAAAGGTTGGTCCAAAAGTACAATTCAGGGCCGGCCCTGTGGTGGATCAGGTAAGTGCCCACGATCCGCTTGGGCGGCCAGGCCTCACTGCTTCATATCACGGGTGCAGATCACATTAGCTGTGTTAGGAAATATAGATTTCATGGTACGGTGTGGACAGAGATCATAAATAAGTAGCAACTGTGAGGATACTTTATCTATACGCACCAGAAAAAGAACCATGAGAATATTACAATCTGCAAACGCATCAGGTACACTTCCCCAAAGGAAGAAGGAAGGAAATTATGTGACCTGCTAAGGTGGAGTTGGCAGAGTGCTAGGAGATGACACGATCATTGTGCATCAGAGGATTTCCTGGGCAACATCAACTTGGGAGGGAGTCCAGGACTTTCTCTGTTGAAAGGCCACCCACTTGGCCGTCTAATCAAAATATAAGAGATACAACCCAGGATAATCTTACAGGAAAGAAACCAGTGTCTAGACACAATGTAGCTGGCATTTCAATGTTCGAGGAGAAAGTTAGAAACTGACAAGAAATAAAAAGTGAGAGATACCCAGATACAGGGCTGAGGTTGTAAGGCAAACAAATATCACAGCCTACAGAAATAAGGTAAGTCCGTATCTAGACAGAATCAAGGGAACTTTCAAGAATCGTGGGACAAGTTCCAATCTTCACAAATACAGAAAAGAGACAGAAAAAAATCTTTCCTGGAGAGAGGAATTCATCAGATTTGTCTAATTTGTCTCGGAAACATTGTGTCCGTGAAGGGGGTGGCCAGGACCAACTAGAATTTGGAGTTTCTGATCTCAGGATGTCACAGCAACCCAGATGACCACGTGTTCTCAGTGCTTAGTTTGACCTAGGCTAGGATAGCAAAGACTCCTACAAGTGACCGGTGCAAATTTAAAGACAACAACCAAGAGTCACAATAGCACTGACACCTCGAGCCATTTGTGACCACCAGAATGGCTGTGAGGGTTTTAGGGGAAGGGAAACATGCCCCAGGGAGAAAGTCAAATACCATAGGATGTCACTGACTAGGAGAAGAAAAAACAAGCACTAGCCAACTGGTGGCACGGCACATTTGATTGGGAGCTAGGAAGCCTGCACATCCACATGGAACACAACGAGAGTACTTTCTGATTTCAACATATAGGATGAAGCACTAGGTACTGAAATGGCACACTCTGGGACTCCTGTATTTGACGGGGAAGTCTGGCCCTGTCTAACGTCCCTTCCCATCTGCCTCTACACTATCCAGGAAGCCTGCCTCAGAAGGACGGAGCAGTGGTGAGGAGGCTCAACCCTAGGAATCCACGAGGCCCACCCCGGGCAACCAACCCTTAAGCTGCGGACCTCACCGCTGCAACATCGGACGGCCCCTTTCATGTTCCATTGGCAACCTGCAATTGAGTGCAATGGGACTTGAATATGCTACTTGAGCCCAACACTGGCACTGTGTAGATGTGGCCAGGTTGTTTTTCGGGTCCACTGTGATGTCAGTGATTTTGTCATAATTGTGTCTCTGCTGTCCAGGCAAGCTTCATGGGCACACGGTTTTAGAGCCCGCTAGGAGCAGTCTCATAACTCACCGTTCCCACTTAGCCCAGGCTTGACCTACACCACCGTTTTTTGGCTTGTGAATTTCTCTGACTTTCAAACGTTCAAGCAGAGTCTGTCTAAAGACTGACATCATCTTTCATTGTGGATTCTTCAGGTGTGATTTCTGTTCGCCTTCCATTTTCTGGGACCTGTTTTTCTTTTCCATAGTATAATCGTCATGGTCTTTCTAAGCTATCTCCCTTAAACATGCTTATCAGTCCGTTCTCCTTCATTCCAAGTGATTAATCTTGCATTTCTATAATCACCGTATGTTCTCTAGGCCGAGGTGTGAGTGCTTTGGTGACTCTTGGTTGTTGTCTTTGAATTTTCATGGGTCAGTTGTAGGAATCTTTAGTACCCTAGCCTACGTCAAACTAAGCACTGAGAACACGTGGTCATCTGGGTTGGTTTGACATCCTGAGATCAGAAACTCCAAATTCGAGGTGGTCCTGGCAACCCCCTTCAAGGACACAATGTTTCCGAGACAAATTAGACAAATCTGATGAATTCCTCTCACCAGGAAAGATATTTTCCTGTCTCTTTTCTGGATTTGAGAAATTTCGAACTTGACCCCTGATCCTTGAACTTTCCCCTAGATTCCGTCTAGATATGGGCTTACTTTATTTCTATAGGCTGTGCCATTTCTTTGCCTTACATCCTCAGCCCTGGCCTGTTTATTTTTCTCGAAACAGAATTGTAATGTTCTAATTTTCAGCCCACATCCTTACATATGGTGTCAAAACACATAATCAATAATCCTTCTCCAGCAAGAGGTATGGGGAAAGAATGTCATTGGAGCTAAACTGAGCACTCTAGCCTGGGAGGGCACCCTTCACAAAGGAACGAAGCCCTCTGGAAAAGGGTGCTTTTCAGCACCCTTGTAGAGCCCTTCCACTCAAAGAGACATACCCCAAGCGTGACAGGGTTCCATTCCTTCAAGGCTTCCAAGACATCTCTTGGGACACATTAGCATGTTCCCAGTGGGCCCAAGGTGATGCCACAGCTATGGAAACTGAGACTGATCATCAAAGAATTTTAGGGGTCTAGGAAAGGAGGCATCGATTCTTCTCTTCAATGTCCTCAAGACATCATTCTTCACTTTGCATTATGCTTAAGGCACAAGGACACTGTAGGTCTGATGAGCCCCAAGTCCAGACTCTTGTTTCCAATCAAGTTTCAAGCTTGAATCAGCATGGCCTCCCCATTGACTTGAATAGATGACAATGTTCTCCTCTCAGTGCTTGTCCCTCTATTCTCGCTTCTTGCCAAGGATTCCTTTCTTATCCCTTGAACCAGAGTCCGTTTTATCTCTTCCAGTTTCCGTGCCCACTTCCGTTTGTCAAAGCTGTTTCTGGCTCTCTCTCCTTTTATAGCCTAGCATAGGCCAATCCTCACACTGTAACCATGCGGCCATCTTGGGGGACAGGTTCACTGTGATGTCACAAACAACCTCAAAATTCGAAGTTGTCCTGACAACCTCCATGCACACAGAGTTTCAGAGCCATCTCAGACAAGTCTGACTCCTCACCCTTTCCAGGTTGGATAGTTGTCCTTTTTCTGGATTTTTTCTCAGTTTCTAACTTTCTCCTCGAACTTTGAAAGGCCTGCTACATTCTCTCTAGACACTGGTTTCTTTCCTGTAAGATTATCCTGGGTTGTATCTCTATATTTCATGTAGATGCCCAAGTAGGTGGACGTTCCCCAGAGAAAGTCCTGGACTCCCTCCCAAGTTGAAGTTGCCCAGGCAATCCTCTGATGCCCAATGATCATGTCATCTCCTAGCACTCTGCCAATTCCACCTAGGCAGGTCACATGTTTTCCTTGCTTCTTCCTTTGGGGAAGTGTAAAAGATGCGTTCATGGATTGTAATAGTCTCATGGTTCTTTTTGTGGTGCGTATTGATAACGTATCCTCACAATTGCTACTTATTTATGATCTCTGTCCACACCGTACCATGTAATCTATATTTCCTAACACAGCTAATGTGATGTGCACCCGTGATGTGAAACAGAGAGGCACGGGCCACGGAAGACTAAGTGGGCACCTACCTGCTCCACCACAGGGACAGCCCTGAATTGTACTTTTGGACCAAGCTTCTGCCTGGACTTGCGAAGAGGTGGGCCTGTTTTGATTATTTGTGAAGGTGATTAGGAGTAACGTCATGGACAGTAACCTTTTCCCGTGGTTCATGGGTTTAGCATGGATCATGATCTCTGTAGTATTCCTCATCTATTTGGAATGGTCTACCTTTCTGTAGCATGAGTAAGCATTTTGAGGTGATTTTCCATGCTTGGAAGTGCACCTTCTCTAATCTCTTTCAGCCCCCAAAGCTTTAGGCCGTCATTCTGGACCCCTTTTTGAATTTTTGATTTTTGGTGAATTTATTGCAATAACCCTGCATTAGGGCATCCTATATCTTTCAGATTTGCATCCTCATCGATTTAGACTTCTGTGTATGTCACATCATCTTCACCAGCATAAACCTAATCACAAGCCCTCACCAAACACTTTTGGCTAATCATCTCTTTCACCCTCACCCACCGCCCTGCTTTGACTCTAGGAACCCGTAATCAAATGTCCAGTGCCACCTGTTTTTTACTGCTTGCTTTTTCTTCACCAGGTCAGTGAGATCCTACAGTATTTGACTTTCTCCCTGGGGCTTGTTTCACTTCCTCTAAAGCCCTCACAGCCATTCTGGTGGTCACAAATGGCTGGATTACATCCTTTGTTCCGGCTGACTGGTATGCCATTGTGTGGCTATAGCCCATCTTCCTTCTGCATTCGTCCCTTGCTGGACACCAGGGCAGCTTCCAAGTCTTGGATAGCGGGAGTAAGGCTATGGTGAACTGAGCGGTGCACATGTCTTTATGCAATAGTGATTCCAGGTTCTTTGGATCAACACTCTGCAAGGAATAGCTGGATCATATGAGACATGGATTCTTAAATTTCTGAGGCACTTCCACACCGCTTGGCATAGTGGCTGCACCGGTCTACACTCCCACCGGCAGTGCAGGAGGCTTCCCTTCTCTCCACCTCCTCTCTGACACTTGTTGTTTCCTGACTGCTTCCTTATAGCCATTCTGACCCCTTTGACCTGCTGTGTCCTTGCAGTTTAGATTTTCATTTTCCTGAGACTTAATTATGGTGAACAAGTTTTCATGCACCTGTTGTGTGTCTTTTGATCTTCTTGAGAGAGATCTCTGTTTCCATCTCTAGCCCAGGTTTTCATTGGCTTGTTGTTTTGTTTCTTGTGGAGACGTGTAAGTTAGTTGTATCTTTGGGCTTTTCACCCCTTGTCTGATGATTGCTTTGCAAACATCCTCCTTCAGTTGTTGTGCTGTCTTTGCATTGAGTCGGTTTCCTTGACTGGGCAGGAGCGTGTGCATTTGATGTCATCCCATTAGTTTCTTGTTTCCTTTGTTCCCCTTGTCCTGTCAAACATGCTTCTTCGCAATAAGCGGCTCACATAGATGGCAAAGAGCACTCTGCCTAGGTCTTCTCCTACCAGTTTCTCGGCTTCCAAGTGTGCCATTCAAGGCTTTAATCCATTTTGAGGTGGTGTGAGTGCCAGGTGTAACATCATGGTGTACTCTCGTTGTGTTCCATGTGGCTGTGCAGGCTTCCCAGCACCGTTTGTTGTAGAGACTCTCCTTTCTCCACTGTCTCCTCTTGGCTCCCTGGTTGAATATGGGCTATCCATGTACGTTTGAGTTGGGCTCTGGGCTCTCGATTCTGTTGCATGGGTCTGTCTGCCTGTTTCAGGACCCAGACTGTGCCGTTTCAGTACCTAGCGCTTTATCCTATATGTTGAAATCAGAAAGTTTGATATGTCATGCTTTGTTCATTTTCCTGAGGATTCCCTGGCCTATGCAGGGTCTCTTGTTGCTGGCTAGAAACTTACGGATTCTCTCTTCTATCTCTGTGGGAATTATTGCTGCAACGTTGACTGTCATTGCATGGAATCCAGAGATTCCTTTCTCTGGTATGGACGTTTCAAGTGTGTTAATTCTTCCATTCCTACATGCCGGAATATCCTTCTTTTTCCTTGTGTCTTCTTGAATTTCTTTCCCCAAATGTTTTTGGGTTTTCAATGGCCATAGCTTTCACCAGTTATGCTATAGTTCTTCAGAGAGATCTTCTTCTTCGTACTGGCAAGCTCTTGTTTGTTTGTTTGTTTGTTTTTAGCTTCAGTTTTTCTATTCTTTGCAACATTTAATTGGTTTTGTTTTGGCAGAAGTGCAATGCTGTGCTCACATCTGCTGGCAATTCTCCTGTACTTGCTGTGGAAGTCTGGCCCTGTCTAATGTCCCTTCCCATCTGCCTCTACACTACCTCGGACGCCTGCCCCAGAATGCCTGAAGCAGTGGTGAGGAGTCTCACCCCCAGACTTCCACCCGGCCCACACCGGGCCACTGATCCAGAAGGTGCGGACCTCACTGCAGCAACACGGGCTGGCCCCGTTCATGTTCCCTGGGCCACCTGCTGTTGAGTGCAATGGGACTTGAATATGTTACTTGAGCCCAACTCTGGCACTGTGTAGATGAGGCCAAGTTGTCTTTCGGGTCCAATGTGATGTCAGAGGATTTGTCATAATTGTGTCTCTGCTGTCCCGTCATGCTTCATGGACACAGGGTTTCAGAGCCCACTTGGTGCAGTCGCATAACTCACCCTTCCCAGTTAGCCCAGGTTTGACCTTCGTTGCCCTTTTTTGGCTTGTGAATTTCTCTGAATTTCAAACGTTCAAGCAGAGTCTGTCTAAAGATGGACATCATCATTCATTATGGATTATTCAGGTGTGATTTCTGTTCGCCTTCCATTTGCTGGGTTCTTTTTTTCTTTTACATAGTATGCTCGTCATGGTCTTCCTCAGCTATCTCCCTTAGATGTGCTTCGCAGTCCATTCTCCTTCATTCCAAGTGATTAATTTTGTATTTCTTTAATCATGGTATGTTCTCTGGGCCGAGGTTGTGAGTGCTTTTGTGACTTTAGGTTGTTGTCTTTGAATTGCACTGGTCACTGTAGGAATCTTTGCTATCCTAGCCTAGATCCAACTTATCACTGAGAACACATGATCATCTGGGTGGGTTTGACATCCTGAGATCAGAATCTCCAAATTCGAGGTGGACCTGCAACCCCCTTCACGGACAAAAATCTTTCCGAGACAAATTAGACAAATCTGATGAATTCCTCTCTCCATGAAAGAGATTTTTCTGTCTCCTTTCCGGATTTGCGAAGTTTGGAACCTGACCACTGATCCTTGAACGTTCCCCTAGATTCTGCCTAGATACGGGATTACTTAATTTCTATAGGCTGTGCCATTTGTTTGCCTTACATCCTCAGCCCTGGCCTGTTTATTTTTCTGAAACAGAATTGTAAAGTTCTAACGTTCAGACAACTTCCTTGCAGATGTTGTCAAAACACATAGTCAATAATCCTGCTACAGCAAGAGGTAGGGGGAGAGAATTTCATTGGAGGGAAACTGAGCACTCTAGACTGGGAGGGCAGCCTTCACAAAGGAACGAAGGCCTCTGGAAAAGGGTGCTTTTCAGCACACTTGTAGAGCACTTCCAAAAAAAGAGACATACCCCAAGCATGACAGGGGTCCATTCCCTCAAGGCTTCCAAGACATTTCTTGGGAGACATTAGCATGTACCCAGTGGGGCCCGTGGCGCCAGAGATATGGAAAGTGAGACTGATCTTCAAAGAATGCTAGGGGCCTAAGAAAGTAGACATCGATTCTTGTCTTCAATGTCCTCAAGACATCATTCTTGACTTTGGATTATGCTTAAGGCAGAAGTACAACCTAGGTCTGAAAAGGCCCAAGTGCAGGCTCTTGTTTCCAATCAAGTTGCAAGCTTGAATCAGCACGGCCTCCCTTACACTTGAATAGATGTCAATGTTCTGCTCTCAGTGCTTGTCCCTCCATTCTCGCTTCTTGCCAAGGATTCCTTTCTTATCCCTTGAATCAGAGTCAGTTTGATCTCTTCTACTTTCTATGGCCTCTTTCCGTTTGTCAAAGCTATTTCTGGGTATCTCTCCCTTTAATAGCCTATCCTAGGCCAATCCTCAGACTGTAACCATGCGGCCATCTTGGGGGACATGTTCACCGTGATGTCAAAAATGACCTCAAAATTCTAAGTTGTCCTGACAACCTCCATTCACATAGAGTTTCAGAGCCATCTCAGACCAGTGTGACTCCTCAGCTTTACCAAGCAGGATACTTTTTCTTTTTCTGGATTTCTTGTCGTTTTCTAACTTTCTCCTCGAACTTTGAAAGGCCTGCTACATTCTCTCTAGACACTGGTTTGTTTCCTGTAAGATTATCCTGGGTTTTATCTCTTATATCTTGGGTAGATGGCAAAGTGGGTGGACCTTCCCCAGAGAAAGTCATGGACTGCCTCCCAAGTTGAAGTTCCCAGGCAATCTTCTGATGTTCAATGATTGCGTCTTCTCCTAGCACTCTGCCAATTCCACCTTGGCAGGTCACATGTTTTCCTTCCTTCTTCCTTGGCGAAGTGTACCAGATGCGCTCATATATTGTAATAGTCTCATAGTTCTTTTTCTGGGGATTCTTGATAAGGTATCCATACAATTGACACTTATTTATCATCCCTGTCCGCACTGTACGATGAAATCTATATTTCCTAACACTGCTAATGTGATCTGCACCCGTGATGTGAAACAGAGAGGCCTGGGCCGCCCAAGCGAAACATGGACACTTACCCGCTCCACCACAGGGCAGGCCCTGAATTGTACTTTTGGACCAACCTTTTGCCTGAACTTGGGAAGACGTTGGCCTGTTTGGATTCCTCGTGAAGGTGGTTAGTAGCAACATCATGGACTGTAAGATTTACCGTTGGTTCATGGTTTTGGGACTGATCATGTTCTCTTGGTAGTATTCCTCTTCATCTAATCCAATGGTCCACATTACTGTAGCATCCGTAAGCATTTTGAGGTGATTTTCCATCCTTGGAAGTTCACCTTCTCTAATCTCTTTCAGCCCTCAAAGCTTTATGCCGTCATTCTGTACCACTTTTTGGATTTTTGATTTGTGGTGAATTTATTGCCATAACCCTGCATTAGAACATCCTATATCTTTCAGATTTGCATCCTCATCTATTTAGACTTCTGTGTACATTACATCATCTTCACCAGCAGAAGCCTAATCACAGGCCCTCACCACACACTTGTGCCTCATCATCTCTTTCTCCCTCCCTCACTGCCTCGCTTTGCCTCTGGGAACCCCCAATCAAATGTCCCGTGCCACCTGTTGGTTAGTGCTTGTTTATTCTTCTCCTTGTAAGTGAGATCCTACGGTTTTTGACTCTCAACCTGGGGCTTGTTTCCCTTCCCCTAAAACCCTCACAGCCATTCTGGTGATCAAAATGGCTGTATTGCATCCTTTGTCCCGGCTGAGTGGTATACAATTTTGTGGCTATAGCCCATCCTTCTGCATTCGTCCCTTGCTAAGCACCAGGGCGGCTTCCAAGTCTTGGCTAGTGGGAGTAAGGCTGTGCTGAACTCGGCAGTGTACATGTCTTTATGCAATAGTGTTTCCAGGATCTTTAGATCAACTCACCGCAGAGGAATATCTGGATCATATGGGACAAGGATTCTTAAATTTCTGAGGCAGTTCCACACTGCTTGGCGTAGTGGCTGCACCGGTTTCCACTCCCACCAGCAGTGCAGTAGTCTTCCCTTCTCTCCACCTCCTCGCTGCCACTTGTTTCCTGTCTGCTTCCTTATAGCCATTCTGACCACAGTGAGCTGCTGTGCCCTTGCAGTTTGCATTTGCATTGGCCTGAGACTTAATGATGGTGAACAAATATTCATGCACCTGTTCGCCCTCTTTTGATCTTCTTGGGAGAAATCTGTGTTTCCATCTTTTGCCCAGGTTTTAATTGGCTTTTTGTTTTGTTTCTTGTGGAGAGGTGCGAGTTGATTGTATGTTTGGGCTTTTCACCCGTTGTCCGATGTGTGGTTTGCAAACATCGTCTCCCAGTTGTTGTGCTGTCTTTGCATTGAGTCGTTGGTTTCCTTGATTGGGCAGAAGCTTGTGCATTTGATGTGGTCCCATTTGTTTCTTGTTTCCTTTGTTGCCCTTGCCCAGTCGGACTTGCTTTTTCCAAATAGGTGGCTCAGACAGATTGCAAAGAGCACTCTGCCTAGGTCTTCTCCTACAAGGTTCATGGTTTCAAGTCTGCCATTCAAGGCTTTAATCGATTTCCAGAATGTATGTGAGACAGGTGTAACATCATGGTGTACTCTCGTTGTGCTCCATGTGGCTGTGCAGGCTTGCCAGCACCGTTGATTGTAGAGACTCTCCTTTCTCTACTGTCTCCTAGTGGATCCCTGGTCGAAAATTGGATGTCCATGTAGTTTGAGTTGGGCTCGGGGCTCTCAATTCAGTTGCATGGGTCTGTGTGCCTGTTTTAGGGCCCAGACTGTGCCGTTTTGGAACCTAGCACTTCGTCCTTTATGTTGAAAGCATAAAGTGTGACACCTCCTGCTTAGTTCGTTTTCCTTAGGATTCCTTTGCCTATTCAGGGTCACTTCTTGCTGGCTAGAAACTTTCGGGTTCTTTGTTGTATCTCTGTGCCAAATATTGCTGCAACATTGAATGGGATTGCATGGAATCCAGAGATTCCTTTCTCTGGTATGGACGTTTCAAGTGTGTTAATGCTTCCATTCCTAGATCCAGGAATATCCTTCTTTCCCCTTGTTTCTTCTTGAATTTCTTTCCCAAACGTTTCCTAGTTGTTGATTGACATAGCTTTCCCCTGTTTTGCTAAGGTTCTTTATAGAGATCTTAGTCTTCTCACTGGCAAGCTGGTTTTTATTTTTTTTTAGCTTCAGTTTTTTTATACTTCACAACGTTTAATTGGTTTTATTTTGGCAGAACTGCCTCGCAGAGCTCACATCTGCTGGCAATGCTCCTGTATTTGCTCTGGAAGTCTGGCCCTGTCTAATGTCACTTTCCATCTGCCTCTAGACTACCTCGGACGCCTGCCCCAGAATGCCTGAAGCAGTGGTGAGCAGGCTCACCCGAGGGTCCACGTGCCCCACATCAGGCCACCCACCCAGAAGGTTCGGACGTCACCACTGCACCACCGGCTGGCCCCTTTAATGTTCCATTGGCAACCTGCAGTTGAGGGCAATGGGACTTGAATATGCTACTTGAGCCCAACTCTGGCACTGTGTAGATGAGGCCAGGTTGTTGTTCGGGTCCACTGTGATGTCAGAGGATTTGCCATAATCGTGTCTCTGCTGTCCCTGAATGATTCATGGACACACCATTTCAGAGCCCTCTTGGAGCAGTCTCATAACTCACCCTTCCCATTTAGCCCAGGCTTGACCTTCGCTGCCCTCTTTTGGCTTGTGAATTTCTATGACTTTCAAACGTTCAAGCAGAGTCCGTCTAAAGACTGACATCATCTTTCATTGCAGATTATCAAGGTGTGATTTCTGTTCGCCTTCCATTTTCTGGGAGCTTTGTTTCTTTTCCATAGTATAATCGTCATGGTATTTCTCAGCTATCTCCCTTAGACATGCTTATCACTCCGTTCTCCTTCATTCCAAGTGATTCATTTTGCATTTCTTGAATCACCGTATGTTCTCTAGGCCGAGGTGTGAGTGCTTTCGTGACTCTTGGTTGTTGTCTTTGAATTTGCACTGGTCACTTGAAGGAGTCTTTGCTGTCCTAGCCTAGGTCAAACTAAGCACTGGGAACATGTGGTCATCTGGGTTGGTTTGACATCCTGAGGTCAGAAACTCCGAACTCGAGGTGGTCCTGGCATCCCCCTTCACGGACACAATGTTTCCAAGACAAATTAGACAAATCTGATGAATTCCTCTCTCCAGGAAAGATATTTTTCTGTCTCTTTTTTGGATTGGGAAGTTTCATACTTGACCCCTGATCATTGAACGTTCCCCTAGATTCCGTCAAGATACGGGCTTAACTTATTTCTATAGGCTGTGCCATTTGTTTGCCTTACATCCTCAGCCCTGGCCTGTTTATTTTTCTTGAAACAGAATTCTAATATCTAATTTTTAACCAATTTCCTTACATATGGTGTCAAAACAAGTAATCAATAATCCTTGTACAGCAAGAGGTCGGGGGAGAGAATTTCATTGGGGGCAAACTGAGCACACTAGCATGGGAGGGCAGCCTTCACAAAGGAACGATGCCCTCTGGAAAAGGGTGCTTTTCAGCACACTTGTAGAGCACTTCCACACAAAGAGACATACCCCAAGCGTGACAGGGGTCCATTTCTTCAAGGCTTCCAAGACATCTCTTGGGACACATTAGCATGTACGCTGTGGGCCCCCGTGACGCCAGAGCTATGGAAAGTGAGACTGATCTTCAAAGAATGCTAGGGGTCTAGGAAAGGAGGCCTCGATTCTTCTCTTCAATGTCCTCAAGACATCATTCTTGACTTTGGCTTATGCTTAAGGAAGAAGGACAATGTAGTTCTGATAGGGCCCAAGTGTGTCATCTTGTTTGCAATCAAGTTTCAAGCTTGAATCAGCATGCCGCCCCCATAGACTTGAACAGATGACAATGTTCTCTCAGTGCTTGTCCTTCTATTCTCACTTCTTGCCAAGGATTCTTTCCTTATCCCTTCAATCAGAGTCAGTTTGATCTCTTCTACTTTCTGTGCCCGCTTTCTGTTTGTCAAAGCTGTTTCTTGTTATCTCTCCCTTTAATAGCCTATCCTAGGCCAATCCTCAGACTGTAACCATGCGGCCCTCTTGGGGGACATGTTCACGATGATGTCATAAAGAACGTCAAGATTCTAAGTTGTCCTGACAACCTCCATGCACACAGAATTTCAGAGCTATCTCAGACCAGTCTGACTCCTAACCCTTTCCAGAAAGGAGAGTTTTCCTTTTTCTGGATTTCTTGTTGGTTTCTAACTTTCTCCTCGAACTTTGAAAGGCCTAGCACAATCTCCCTAGACACTGGTTTCTTTCCTATAAGATTATCCTGGGTTGTATCTCTTATATCTTGTGTAGGCGGCCAAGTGGGTGGACATTCCCCAGAGAAAGTCCTGGACTCCCTCCCAAGTTGAAGTTGCCCAGGCAATCCTCTGATGCACAATGATCGTGTCATCTCCTAGCACTCTGCCAACTCCACCTTGGCAGGTCACATGTTTTCCTTCCTTCTTCCTTTGGGGAAGTGTACCAAATGCGTATATAGATTGTAATAGTCTTGTGGTTCTTTTTCTCTTGTGTATTGATAAGCTATCCTCACAAGGGCTACTTATTTATGATCTCTGTCCACATCGCACCATGAAATCTATATTTACTAACACTGCTAATGAGATCTGCACCCCTGATGTGAATCAGTGAGGCCCGGACCGCCAAAGCAGAACGTGGGCATTTACCCCGTCTACCACAGGGCCGGCCCCGAATTGTACTTTTGGACCAACCTTTAGCCTGAGCTTGGGAAAACATGCGCCTGTTTTGATTATTTGTGAAGGTGATTAGTAGTAACATCATGGACAGTAACCTTTTCCTGTTGTTCATGGGTTTAGCACGGATCATGTTCTTTGGGGAGTATTCCTCTTCATCTGTTTGGAATGGTTTACCTTTCTGTAGCATCAGTAAGAATTTTAAGGTGATTTTCCATCCTTGGAAGGTCACCTTAGCGATTCTTTTTCAGCCCCCAAAGCTTTATGCCATCATTCTGGACCCCTTTTTGGATCTTTGATTTTTGCTGAATTTATTTCCATAAACCTGCATTAAAACATCCTATATCTTTCAGATAGCTTACATCATCGTCACCAGCATAAGCCTAATCACAGGCCCTCACCACACTCTTGTGCCTCACCATCTCTTTCCCCCACCCCCCCACCGACCTGCATTGCCTCTGGGAATCCCCAATCAAATGTTCCATGCCACCTGTTCATCATCTGGGTAGGTTTGACATCCTGAGATCAGAAGCTCCAAATTTGAGGTGGACCTTGAAACCCCCTTCATGGACACAGTGTCCTTCTATCTTTAGTATAATCCAAAATCAAGAATGTTCTCATGAGGACATTGAAGAGAAGAATTGATGCCACCTTTCCTACGCCTCTAGCATTCTCTGAAGATCACTCTCACTTTCCAAAGCTCTGGCGTCATGGGTTCCCACTGGGTACATGTTAATGTGTCTCTTTGTTTGGAAGGGCTTTACAAGTGTGCTGAAATACACCATTTTATACAGGGCTTCATTTCTTTGTGAAGGCAGTATGTCCGTGAAAGGGTTGCCAGGACCACGCGAATTTGGAGTTTCTGATCTCAGGATGTCAAATCAACCCAGATAACCACGTGTTCTCAGTGCTTAGTTTGACCCAGCTAGGATAGCAAGCAGTCCTACAAGTGACCGGTGCAAATTCAAAGACAACAACCAAGAGTCACGAAAGCAATCACACCTTGGACTAGAGAAGATACAGTGATTAAAGAAATACAAAATTAATCATTACAAACTGAGGAGAACAGACTGATAAGCATATGTAAGGGAGATAGTTGAGAAAGACCGTGATGAGTATAATATGGAAAAGAAAAAAGTCCCAGAAAATGGAAGGTGAACAAAAATCACACCTGAATAATCCACAATGAGAGATGTCAGTCTTTACACAGACTCTGTTTGAACGTTTGAAAGTCAGAGAAATTCACAAGCCAAAAGACAGCAGCAAAGGTCAAACCTCCGCTAACTGCTCCAAGCAGGCTCTGAAGCCCTGTTTCAATGAAGCTTGCTGGGACAGCAGAGACACAACTATGACAAATCCCCTGACATCACGGTGGACCCGAAAAACAACCTGCTCTCATCTACACAGTGCCAGACTTGGGCTCAAGTAGCATATTCAAATCCCATTGTACTCAACTGCAGGTGGCCAAAGGAACATGAAAGTGGCCTGCCAGTGATGTAGTGGTTAGGTCCACAACTTCCGGGTCAGTGATGCGGGATGGGCCGGGTGGAATCCTGAGTGTGAGCCTCCTAACCATTGCTTCAGTCATCCTGGATCTGGCGGCCGAGGTAGTGTAGAGGCAGAGGGGAAGGGACATTAGACAGGGACAAATTTCCACAGCAAATACAGGAGCATTGCCAGCAGATGTGAGCTCAGTGATGCACTTCTGCCAAAACAAAACCGATTACAAGTTGCAAAGAAAACAAAAACTGAAGCTCAAGAAAAACAAAACAAAACAAAACAAACACGTTGCCAGTAAGAAAAATAAGATCTCCATGAAGAAACTTAGCAAAACAGGTGAAAGCCATGGCAATGGAAAACTAACAAACGTTGGGGGACAGAAGTTACAGAAGACACAAGGAGAAAGAAGGAGATTCCAGGATCTAGGAGTGGAAGCATCAACACACTGGAAACGTCCCTACCAGAGCAAGGAATCTCTGGATTCCATGCAATCCCAGTCAAAGTTGCAGCAATGTTTCCCACAGAGACAGAAGAGGGAATCCTAAAGTTTCTAGCCAGCAACAAGAGACCCTGACTAGGCAAAGGAATCCTCAGGAAAACGAAAAAAGCAGGACGTGGCACACTTTCCGATTTCAACATATAGGACGAAGCACTAGGTACCGAGACGGCACAGTCTGGGCCCCAAAACAGGCACACAGACCCATGCAACAGAATCGAGAACCCAGAGCCCAACTCAAACGTACATGGACAGCCCATTTTCGACCAGGGAGCCAAGAGGAGACAGCGGAGAAAGGAGAGTCTCTACCATAAACGGTGCTGGGAAGCCTGCACAGCCACCTGGAACACAACGAGAGTACACCATGATGTTACACCTGGCACACACACCACCTGAAATGGATCAAAGCCTTGAATGGCAGACTTGAAACCGTGAACCTTGTAGCAGAAGACCTAGGCAGAGTGCTCTTTGCCATCGGTCTGAGCCGCCTGTTTGGAAGAAGCAAGTCCGACTGGGCCAGGGCAACCAAGTCAACAAGAAACCAACGGGACCACGTCAAATGCGGACGCTTCTGCCCAGTGAAGGAAACCATCGACTGAATGCAAAGATAGCACAACGACTGGGGGAGGATGTTTGCAAACCACATATCGGACAAGGGGTGAAAAGCCCAAAGATGCAATCAACTCGCACGTCCCCACAAGGAAAAAAAAAACAACAAGCCAATGAAAACTTGGGCAGAAGATGGAAACAGAGATTTCTGCCAAGAAGATCGAAAGAGGGCCAACGGGTGCATGAACACTTGTTCACCGTCATTAAGTCTCAGGCCAATGCAAATGCAAACTGCAAGGGCACAGCAGCTCACTGTGGTCAGAATGGCTATAAGGAAGCAGACAGGAAGCCACAAGTGTCAGAGAGGAGGTGGAGAGAAGGGAAGCCTCCTGCACCGTTGGTGGGAGTGCAGACCGGTGCAGCCACTACGCCAAGCGGTGTGGAACTGCCTCAGAACTTTAAGAATCCATGTCCCATATGATCCAGCTATTCCTCTGCGGCGTGTTGATCCAAAGAACTCGGAAACACTCCTGCCTAAAGACATGTGCACCGCTGAGTTCACCACAGCGTCGCTCCCACTACCCAAGACTTGGAAGCCTCCCTGGAGCCCAGCAAGGGACGAGTGCAGAAGGAAGATGGGCTATAGCCACGCAATGGCATACCAGTCAGCCGGAACCAAGGATGCAATCCAGCCATTTGTGACCACCAGAATGGCTGTGAGGGTTTTAGGGAAGTGAAACAAGCCCCAGGGAGCAAGGCAAGTACCGTAGGATCTCACTTAAGAGGAGAAGGAGAAACAAGCGGTCAGGAACAGGTGGCACGGGACATTTGATTGGGGGTTCCCAGAGACAAAGCGGGGAGGTGTGAGAGGGTGAAACAGATGATGAGGCACAAGTGTGTGGTGAGGGCCTGCTATTAGGCTTACGCAGGGGAAGATGATGTAAGCTGCACGGAAGTCTACATCGATGAGGATGCAAATCGGAAAGATATAGGATGTTCTAATGCAGGGTTGCGGCAATAAATTCACCTAAAAGCAAAAAAAATCCAAAATGGTGTCCAGAATGACGGCATAAAGCTTTGGGGCTGAAAGAGATTAGAGAAGGTGAACTTCCAAGGCTGGAAAATCACCTCAAAATGCGTACTGATGCTACAGAAAGGTAGACCCTTCCAAATAGATGAAGAGGAATACTACCCACAGAACATGCTGCCTGCTAAACCCATGCACCAACGGAAAAGGTTACCGTCCAGGATGTTACTACTAATCACCTTCACGAATAATCCAAACAGGCCCACGTGTTCCCAAGCTCAGGCAAAAGGTTGGTCCAAAAGTCCACTTCAGGGCCGGCCCTGTGGCGGAGCGGGTAAGTGCCCACGTTCCGCTTGGCCGGCCCAGGCCTCACTGTTTCACATCACGGGTGCAGATCACATTAGCAGTGTTAGGACATACAGATTTCATGGTACGGTGCGGACAGGGATCATAAACTAAGTAGCAATGGTGAGGTCACGTTATCAATACGCACCTGAAAAAGAACCGTGAGGCTTTTACAATCCATGAACGCATCTGGTACACTTCCCCAGAGGAAGAAGGAAGGAAAACATGGGACCTGCCAAGGTGGAATCGGCAGAGTGCTAGGAGATGGCACGATCACTGCGCATCAGAGGACTGCCTGGGCAACTTCAACTTGGGAGGGAGTCCAGGACTTTCTCTGGGGAACGTCCACCCACTTGGCCATCTACATAAAATGTAAGAGGTAAAACCCAGGATAATCTTACAGGACAGAAACCAGTGTCTAGAGAGAATGTAGCAGGCCTTCCAAAGTTCGAGGAGCAAGACAGAAACCGACAAGAAATCGAGAAAAAGGAAAACTATCCTACCAGGAAAGGGTGAGGAGTCAGACTGGCCTGAGATGGCTCTGAAACTCTGTGTGCACGCAGGTTGTCAGGACAACTTCGAATTTTGAGGTTGTTTATGACATCACGAGGATCATGTCCTCCAAGATGGCCGCACGGTTACAGACTGAGGATTGGCCTAGGCTAGGCTATTACAGGGAGGGATACCCAGAAACAGCTTTGAGAAACAGAAAGCGGACACAGAAACTGGAAGACATAAAACAGACGCTTATTCGAGGGGTAGGAAAGGAATCCTTGGCAAGAAGCGAGAATAGAGGGACAAGCCCCGAGAGGAGAACGTTGTCATCTATTCAAGTCTATGGGGAGGCCATGCTGATTCAAGCTTGCAACTCGATTGGAAGCAAGAGGCCGGACTTGGGCCTTATCAGACCTACGTGGTCCTTCTGCCTTAAGCAAAAGCCAAAGTCAAGAATGAGGTCTTGAGGACGTTGAAGAGAAGACTCGATGCCTCCTTTCCTAGGCCCCTGGCATTCTTTGCAGATCAGTCTCACTTTCCATAGCTCTGGCGTCACGGGGGCCCACCGGGTACATGCTAATGTGTCCCAAGAGATGTCTTGGAAGCCTTGAAGGAATGGAGCCCCGTCACGCTTGGGCTATGTCTCTTTGTTTGGAAGTGCTCTACAAGGGTGCTGAAAAGCACCCTTTTCCACAGGGCTTCATTCCTTCGTGAAGGCTGCCCGCCCAGGCTAGTGTGCTCAGGTTGCCTCCATCGAAATTCTCTCCCCCTACCTCTTGCCGTCGAAGGATTATTGATTATGTGTTTTGACACCACATGTAAGGAAGTGGGCTGAAAATGAGAACATTACAATTCTGTTTCAAGAAAAAGAAACAGGCCAGGGCTGAGGATGTAAGGCAAACAAATGGCACAGCCTATAGAAATAAAGTAAGCCCGTATCTAGACGGCACCTGGGGGAACGTTCCAGGATCAGGGGTGAAGTTCGAAACTTCCCAAATCCGGAAAGGAGACAGAAAAATATCTTTCCTGGAGAGAGGGATTCATCAGATTCGTCTAAATTGTCTTGGAAACATTGTGTCCGTGAAGGCGGACGCCAGGACCACCTCGAGTTCGGAGTTTGTGACCTCAGGATGTCAACCAACCCAGATGACCACGTGCTCCCAGTGCTTAGTTTGACCCAGGCTAGGACAGCAAAGACTCCTTCAAGTGACCGGTGCAAATTCAAAGACAACAACCAAGAGTCACGAAAGCACTCACACCTCGTCCTAGAGAACATACGGTGATTCCAGAAATGCAAAATGAATCACTTGGAATGAAGGGGAATGGACTGATAAGCATGTCTAAGGGGGATAGCTGAGAAATACCATGACGATTCTCCTATGGAAAAGAGACAAAGGTCCCAGAAAATGGAAGGCGAACAGAAATCACCCCTGGATAATCCACAATGAAAGATGACGTCCGTCTTTAGACAGACTCTGCTGGAACGTTTGAAAGGCAGAGAAATTCACAAGCCAAAAGACGGCAGCGAAGGTCAAGGCTGGGCTAAGTGGGAAGGGTGAGTTATGAGACTGCTCCAAGCGGGCCAGGAAACCGTGTGTCCGTGGAGCTTGCCGGGACAGCAGAGACACGATTATGACCACTCCTCTGACATCGCAGTGGACCCGAAAAACAACCTGGCCTCATCTACACAGTGCCAGAGTTGGGCTCAAGTAGCATATTCAAGTCCCATTGCCCTCAACTGCAGGTTGCCAACGGAACATGAAAGGGGCCGGCCGGTGGTGCAGCGGTGAGGTCCGCACCTTCTGGGTCGGTGGCCCGGGGTGGGCCGGGTGGACCCTCGGGTGAGCCTGCTCACCACTGCTTCAGGCATTCTGGGGCAGGCGTCCGAGGTAGTGTAGAGGCAGATGGGAAGGGACGTTAGACAGGGCCAGACTTCCACAGCAAATACAGGAGCATTGCCAGCAGATGTGAGCTCAGCGATGCACTTCTGCCAGAGCAAAACCGATTCAAAGTTGCAAAGCATAGAGAAACTGAAGCTGAAAAGAAAAAGTGAACAACTGCATGCCAGTGAGAAGGATGAGATCTCTATGAAGAAACTTAGCAAAACAGGTGAAAGCCATGGCAATGGAAAACTAACAAACGTTGGGGGATAGAAGTTCAAGAAGACACAAGGAGAAAGAAGGAGATTCCAGGATCTAGGAGTGGAAGCATCAACACACTGGAAACGTCCCTACCAGAGCAAGGAATCTCTGGATTCCATGCAATCCCAGTCAAAGTTGCAGCAATGTTTCCCACAGAGACAGAAGAGGGAATCCTAAAGTTTCTAGCCAGCAACAAGAGACCCTGACTAGGCAAAGGAATCCTCAGGAAAACGAAAAAAGCAGGACGTGGCACACTTTCCGATTTCAACATATAGGACGAAGCACTAGGTACCGAGACGGCACAGTCTGGGCCCCAAAACAGGCACACAGACCCATGCAACAGAATCGAGAACCCAGAGCCCAACTCAAACGTACATGGACAGCCCATTTTCGACCAGGGAGCCAAGAGGAGACAGCGGAGAAAGGAGAGTCTCTACCATAAACGGTGCTGGGAAGCCTGCACAGCCACCTGGAACACAACGAGAGTACACCATGATGTTACACCTGGCACACACACCACCTGAAATGGATCAAAGCCTTGAATGGCAGACTTGAAACCGTGAACCTTGTAGCAGAAGACCTAGGCAGAGTGCTCTTTGCCATCGGTCTGAGCCGCCCGTTTGGAAGAAGCAAGTCCGACTGGGCCAGGGCAACCAAGTCAACAAGAAACCAACGGGACCACGTCAAATGCGGACGCTTCTGCCCAGTGAAGGAAACCATCGACTGAATGCAAAGATAGCACAACGACTGGGGGAGGATGTTTGCAAACCACATATCGGACAAGGGGTGAAAAGCCCAAAGATGCAATCAACTCGCACGTCCCCACAAGGAAAAAAAAAACAACAAGCCAATGAAAACCTGGGCAGAAGATGGAAACAGAGATTTCTGCCAAGAAGATCGAAAGAGGGCCAACGGGTGCATGAACACTTGTTCACCGTCATTAAGTCTCAGGCCAATGCAAATGCAAACTGCAAGGGCACAGCAGCTCACTGTGGTCAGAATGGCTATAAGGAAGCAGACAGGAAGCCACAAGTGTCAGAGAGGAGGTGGAGAGAAGGGAAGCCTCCTGCACCGTTGGTGGGAGTGCAGACCGGTGCAGCCACTACGCCAAGCGGTGTGGAACTGCCTCAGAACTTTAAGAATCCATGTCCCATATGATCCAGCTATTCCTCTGCGGCGTGTTGATCCAAAGAACTCGGAAACACTCCTGCCTAAAGACATGTGCACCGCTGAGTTCACCACAGCGTCGCTCCCACTACCCAAGACTTGGAAGCCTCCCTGGAGCCCAGCAAGGGACGAGTGCAGAAGGAAGATGGGCTATAGCCACGCAATGGCATACCAGTCAGCCGGAACCAAGGATGCAATCCAGCCATTTGTGACCACCAGAATGGCTGTGAGGGTTTTAGGGAAGTGAAACAAGCCCCAGGGAGCAAGGCAAGTACCGTAGGATCTCACTTAAGAGGAGAAGGAGAAACAAGCGGTCAGGAACAGGTGGCACGGGACATTTGATTGGGGGTTCCCAGAGACAAAGCGGGGAGGTGTGAGAGGGTGAAACAGATGATGAGGCACAAGTGTGTGGTGAGGGCCTGCTATTAGGCTTACGCAGGGGAAGATGATGTAAGCTGCACGGAAGTCTACATCGATGAGGATGCAAATCGGAAAGATATAGGATGTTCTAATGCAGGGTTGCGGCAATAAATTCACCTAAAAGCAAAAAAAATCCAAAATGGTGTCCAGAATGACGGCATAAAGCTTTGGGGCTGAAAGAGATTAGAGAAGGTGAACTTCCAAGGCTGGAAAATCACCTCAAAATGCGTACTGATGCTACAGAAAGGTAGACCCTTCCAAATAGATGAAGAGGAATACTACCCACAGAACATGCTGCCTGCTAAACCCATGCACCAACGGAAAAGGTTACCGTCCAGGATGTTACTACTAATCACCTTCACGAATAATCCAAACAGGCCCACGTGTTCCCAAGCTCAGGCAAAAGGTTGGTCCAAAAGTCCACTTCAGGGCCGGCCCTGTGGCGGAGCGGGTAAGTGCTCACGTTCCGCTTGGCCGGCCCAGGCCTCACTGTTTCACATCACGGGTGCAGATCACATTAGCAGTGTTAGGACATACAGATTTCATGGTACGGTGCGGACAGGGATCATAAACTAAGTAGCAATGGTGAGGTCACGTTATCAATACGCACCTGAAAAAGAACCGTGAGGCTTTTACAATCCATGAACGCATCTGGTACACTTCCCCAGAGGAAGAAGGAAGGAAAACATGGGACCTGCCAAGGTGGAATCGGCAGAGTGCTAGGAGATGGCACGATCACTGCGCATCAGAGGACTGCCTGGGCAACTTCAACTTGGGAGGGAGTCCAGGACTTTCTCTGGGGAACGTCCACCCACTTGGCCATCTACATAAAATGTAAGAGGTAAAACCCAGGATAATCTTACAGGACAGAAACCAGTGTCTAGAGAGAATGTAGCAGGCCTTCCAAAGTTCGAGGAGCAAGACAGAAACCGACAAGAAATCGAGAAAAAGGAAAACTATCCTACCAGGAAAGGGTGAGGAGTCAGACTGGCCTGAGATGGCTCTGAAACTCTGTGTGCACGCAGGTTGTCAGGACAACTTCGAATTTTGAGGTTGTTTATGACATCACGAGGATCATGTCCTCCAAGATGGCCGCACGGTTACAGACTGAGGATTGGCCTAGGCTAGGCTATTACAGGGAGGGATACCCCGAAACAGCTTTGAGAAACAGAAAGCGGACACAGAAACTGGAAGACATAAAACAGACGCTTATTCGAGGGGTAGGAAAGGAATCCTTGGCAAGAAGCGAGAATAGAGGGACAAGCCCCGAGAGGAGAACGTTGTCATCTATTCAAGTCTATGGGGAGGCCATGCTGATTCAAGCTTGCAACTCGATTGGAAGCAAGAGGCCGGACTTGGGCCTTATCAGACCTACGTGGTCCTTCTGCCTTAAGCAAAAGCCAAAGTCAAGAATGAGGTCTTGAGGACGTTGAAGAGAAGACTCGATGCCTCCTTTCCTAGGCCCCTGGCATTCTTTGCAGATCAGTCTCACTTTCCATAGCTCTGGCGTCACGGGGGCCCACCGGGTACATGCTAATGTGTCCCAAGAGATGTCTTGGAAGCCTTGAAGGAATGGAGCCCCGTCACGCTTGGGCTATGTCTCTTTGTTTGGAAGTGCTCTACAAGGGTGCTGAAAAGCACCCTTTTCCACAGGGCTTCATTCCTTCGTGAAGGCTGCCCGCCCAGGCTAGTGTGCTCAGGTTGCCTCCATCGAAATTCTCTCCCCCTACCTCTTGCCGTCGAAGGATTATTGATTATGTGTTTTGACACCACATGTAAGGAAGTGGGCTGAAAATGAGAACATTACAATTCTGTTTCAAGAAAAAGAAACAGGCCAGGGCTGAGGATGTAAGGCAAACAAATGGCACAGCCTATAGAAATAAAGTAAGCCCGTATCTAGACGGCACCTGGGGGAACGTTCCAGGATCAGGGGTGAAGTTCGAAACTTCCCAAATCCGGAAAGGAGACAGAAAAATATCTTTCCTGGAGAGAGGGATTCATCAGATTCGTCTAAATTGTCTTGGAAACATTGTGTCCGTGAAGGCGGACGCCAGGACCACCTCGAGTTCGGAGTTTGTGACCTCAGGATGTCAACCAACCCAGATGACCACGTGCTCCCAGTGCTTAGTTTGACCCAGGCTAGGACAGCAAAGACTCCTTCAAGTGACCGGTGCAAATTCAAAGACAACAACCAAGAGTCACGAAAGCACTCACACCTCGTCCTAGAGAACATACGGTGATTCCAGAAATGCAAAATGAATCACTTGGAATGAAGGGGAATGGACTGATAAGCATGTCTAAGGGGGATAGCTGAGAAATACCATGACGATTCTCCTATGGAAAAGAGACAAAGGTCCCAGAAAATGGAAGGCGAACAGAAATCACCCCTGGATAATCCACAATGAAAGATGACGTCCGTCTTTAGACAGACTCTGCTGGAACGTTTGAAAGGCAGAGAAATTCACAAGCCAAAAGACGGCAGCGAAGGTCAAGGCTGGGCTAAGTGGGAAGGGTGAGTTATGAGACTGCTCCAAGCGGGCCAGGAAACCGTGTGTCCGTGGAGCTTGCCGGGACAGCAGAGACACGATTATGACCACTCCTCTGACATCGCAGTGGACCCGAAAAACAACCTGGCCTCATCTACACAGTGCCAGAGTTGGGCTCAAGTAGCATATTCAAGTCCCATTGCCCTCAACTGCAGGTTGCCAACGGAACATGAAAGGGGCCGGCCGGTGGTGCAGCGGTGAGGTCCGCACCTTCAGGGTCGTTGGCCCGGGGTGGGCCGGGTGGACCCTCGGGTGAGCCTGCTCACCACTGCTTCAGGCATTCTGGGGCAGGCGTCCGAGGTAGTGTAGAGGCAGATGGGAAGGGACGTTAGACAGGGCCAGACTTCCACAGCAAATACAGGAGCATTGCCAGCAGATGTGAGCTCAGCGATGCACTTCTGCCAGAGCAAAACCGATTCAAAGTTGCAAAGCATAGAGAAACTGAAGCTGAAAAGAAAAAGTGAACAACTGCATGCCAGTGAGAAGGATGAGATCTCTATGAAGAAACTTAGCAAAACAGGTGAAAGCCATGGCAATGGAAAACTAACAAACGTTGGGGGATAGAAGTTCAAGAAGACACAAGGAGAAAGAAGGAGATTCCAGGATCTAGGAGTGGAAGCATCAACACACTGGAAACGTCCCTACCAGAGCAAGGAATCTCTGGATTCCATGCAATCCCAGTCAAAGTTGCAGCAATGTTTCCCACAGAGACAGAAGAGGGAATCCTAAAGTTTCTAGCCAGCAACAAGAGACCCTGACTAGGCAAAGGAATCCTCAGGAAAACGAAAAAAGCAGGACGTGGCACACTTTCCGATTTCAACATATAGGACGAAGCACTAGGTACCGAGACGGCACAGTCTGGGCCCCAAAACAGGCACACAGACCCATGCAACAGAATCGAGAACCCAGAGCCCAACTCAAACGTACATGGACAGCCCATTTTCGACCAGGGAGCCAAGAGGAGACAGCGGAGAAAGGAGAGTCTCTACCATAAACGGTGCTGGGAAGCCTGCACAGCCACCTGGAACACAACGAGAGTACACCATGATGTTACACCTGGCACACACACCACCTGAAATGGATCAAAGCCTTGAATGGCAGACTTGAAACCGTGAACCTTGTAGCAGAAGACCTAGGCAGAGTGCTCTTTGCCATCGGTCTGAGCCGCCCGTTTGGAAGAAGCAAGTCCGACTGGGCCAGGGCAACCAAGTCAACAAGAAACCAACGGGACCACGTCAAATGCGGACGCTTCTGCCCAGTGAAGGAAACCATCGACTGAATGCAAAGATAACACAACGACTGGGGGAGGATGTTTGCAAACCACACATCGGACAAGGGGTGAAAAGCCCAAAGATGCAATCAACTCGCACGTCCCCACAAGGAAAAAAAAAACAACAAGCCAATGAAAACCTGGGCAGAAGATGGAAACAGAGATTTCTGCCAAGAAGATCGAAAGAGGGCCAACGGGTGCATGAACACTTGTTCACCGTCATTAAGTCTCAGGCCAATGCAAATGCAAACTGCAAGGGCACAGCAGCTCACTGTGGTCAGAATGGCTATAAGGAAGCAGACAGGAAGCCACAAGTGTCAGAGAGGAGGTGGAGAGAAGGGAAGCCTCCTGCACCGTTGGTGGCTGTGCAGACCGGTGCAGCCACTACGCCAAGCGGTGTGGAACTGCCTCAGAACTTTAAGAATCCATGTCCCATATGATCCAGCTATTCCTCTGCGGCGTGTTGATCCAAAGAACTCGGAAACACTCCTGCCTAAAGACATGTGCACCGCTGAGTTCACCACAGCGTCGCTCCCACTACCCAAGACTTGGAAGCCTCCCTGGAGCCCAGCAAGGGACGAGTGCAGAAGGAAGATGGGCTATAGCCACGCAATGGCATACCAGTCAGCCGGAACCAAGGATGCAATCCAGCCATTTGTGACCACCAGAATGGCTGTGAGGGTTTTAGGGAAGTGAAACAAGCCCCAGGGAGCAAGGCAAGTACCGTAGGATCTCACTTAAGAGGAGAAGGAGAAACAAGCGGTCAGGAACAGGTGGCACGGGACATTTGATTGGGGGTTCCCAGAGACAAAGCGGGGAGGTGTGAGAGGGTGAAACAGATGATGAGGCACAAGTGTGTGGTGAGGGCCTGCTATTAGGCTTACGCAGGGGAAGATGATGTAAGCTGCACGGAAGTCTACATCGATGAGGATGCAAATCGGAAAGATATAGGATGTTCTAATGCAGGGTTGCGGCAATAAATTCACCTAAAAGCAAAAAAAATCCAAAATGGTGTCCAGAATGACGGCATAAAGCTTTGGGGCTGAAAGAGATTAGAGAAGGTGAACTTCCAAGGCTGGAAAATCACCTCAAAATGCGTACTGATGCTACAGAAAGGTAGACCCTTCCAAATAGATGAAGAGGAATACTACCCACAGAACATGCTGCCTGCTAAACCCATGCACCAACGGAAAAGGTTACCGTCCAGGATGTTACTACTAATCACCTTCACGAATAATCCAAACAGGCCCACGTGTTCCCAAGCTCAGGCAAAAGGTTGGTCCAAAAGTCCACTTCAGGGCCGGCCCTGTGGCGGAGCGGGTAAGTGCCCACGTTCCGCTTGGCCGGCCCAGGCCTCACTGTTTCACATCACGGGTGCAGATCACATTAGCAGTGTTAGGACATACAGATTTCATGGTACGGTGCGGACAGGGATCATAAACTAAGTAGCAATGGTGAGGTCACGTTATCAATACGCACCTGAAAAAGAACCGTGAGGCTTTTACAATCCATGAACGCATCTGGTACACTTCCCCAGAGGAAGAAGGAAGGAAAACATGGGACCTGCCAAGGTGGAATCGGCAGAGTGCTAGGAGATGGCACGATCACTGCGCATCAGAGGACTGCCCGGGCAACTTCAACTTGGGAGGGAGTCCAGGACTTTCTCTGGGGAACGTCCACCCACTTGGCCATCTACATAAAATGTAAGAGGTAAAACCCAGGATAATCTTACAGGACAGAAACCAGTGTCTAGAGAGAATGTAGCAGGCCTTCCAAAGTTCGAGGAGCAAGACAGAAACCGACAAGAAATCGAGAAAAAGGAAAACTATCCTACCAGGAAAGGGTGAGGAGTCGGACTGGCCTGAGATGGCTCAGAAACTCTGTGTGCACGCAGGTTGTCAGGACAACTTCGAATTTTGAGGTTGTTTATGACATCACGAGGATCATGTCCTCCAAGATGGCCGCACGGTTACAGACTGAGGATTGGCCTAGGCTAGGCTACTACAGGGAGGGATACCCAGAAACAGCTTTGAGAAACAGAAAGCGGACACAGAAACTGGAAGACATAAAACAGACGCTTATTCGAGGGGTAGGAAAGGAATCCTTGGCAAGAAGCGAGAATAGAGGGACAAGCCCCGAGAGGAGAACGTTGTCATCTATTCAAGTCTATGGGGAGGCCATGCTGATTCAAGCTTGCAACTCGATTGGAAGCAAGAGGCCGGACTTGGGCCTTATCAGACCTACGTGGTCCTTCTGCCTTAAGCAAAAGCCAAAGTCAAGAATGAGGTCTTGAGGACGTTGAAGAGAAGACTCGATGCCTCCTTTCCTAGGCCCCTGGCATTCTTTGCAGATCAGTCTCACTTTCCATAGCTCTGGCGTCACGGGGGCCCACTGGGTACATGCTAATGTGTCCCAAGAGATGTCTTGGAAGCCTTGAAGGAATGGAGCCCCGTCACGCTTGGGCTATGTCTCTTTGTTTGGAAGTGCTCTACAAGGGTGCTGAAAAGCACCCTTTTCCACAGGGCTTCATTCCTTTGTGAAGGCTGCCCGCCCAGGCTAGTGTGCTCAGGTTGCCTCCATCGAAATTCTCTCCCCCTACCTCTTGCCGTCGAAGGATTATTGATTATGTGTTTTGACACCACATGTAAGGAAGTGGGCTGAAAATGAGAACATTACAATTCTGTTTCACGAAAAAGAAACAGGCCAGGGCTGAGGATGTAAGGCAAACAAATGGCACAGCCTATAGAAATAAAGTAAGCCCGTATCTAGACGGCACCTGGGGGAACGTTCCAGGATCAGGGGTGAAGTTCGAAACTTCCCAAATCCGGAAAGGAGACAGAAAAATATCTTTCCTGGAGAGAGGGATTCATCAGATTCGTCTAAATTGTCTTGGAAACATTGTGTCCGTGAAGGCGGACGCCAGGACCACCTCGAGTTCGGAGTTTGTGACCTCAGGATGTCAACCAACCCAGATGACCACGTGCTCCCAGTGCTTAGTCTGACCCAGGCTAGGACAGCAAAGACTCCTTCAAGTGACCGGTGCAAATTCAAAGACAACAACCAAGAGTCACGAAAGCACTCACACCTCGTCCTAGAGAACATACGGTGATTCCAGAAATGCAAAATGAATCACTTGGAATGAAGGGGAATGGACTGATAAGCATGTCTAAGGGGGATAGCTGAGAAATACCATGACGATTCTCCTATGGAAAAGAGACAAAGGTCCCAGAAAATGGAAGGCGAACAGAAATCACCCCTGGATAATCCACAATGAAAGATGACGTCCGTCTTTAGACAGACTCTGCTGGAACGTTTGAAAGGCAGAGAAATTCACAAGCCAAAAGACGGCAGCGAAGGTCAAGGCTGGGCTAAGTGGGAAGGGTGAGTTATGAGACTGCTCCAAGCGGGCCAGGAAACCGTGTGTCCGTGGAGCTTGCCGGGACAGCAGAGACACGATTATGACCACTCCTCTGACATCGCAGTGGACCCGAAAAACAACCTGGCCTCATCTACACAGTGCCAGAGTTGGGCTCAAGTAGCATATTCAAGTCCCATTGCCCTCAACTGCAGGTTGCCAACGGAACATGAAAGGGGCCGGCCGGTGGTGCAGCGGTGAGGTCCGCACCTTCAGGGTCGGTGGCCCGGGGTGGGCCGGGTGGACCCTCGGGTGAGCCTGCTCACCACTGCTTCAGGCATTCTGGGGCAGGCGTCCGAGGTAGTGTAGAGGCAGATGGGAAGGGACGTTAGACAGGGCCAGACTTCCACAGCAAATACAGGAGCATTGCCAGCAGATGTGAGCTCAACGATGCACTTCTGCCAGAGCAAAACCGATTCAAAGTTGCAAAGAATAGAGAAACTGAAGCTGAAAAGAAAATGTGAACAACTGCATGCCAGTGAGAAGGATGAGATCTCTATGAAGAAACTTAGCAAAACAGGTGAAAGCCATGGCAATGGAAAACTAACAAACGTTGGGGGACAGAAGTTCAAGAAGACACAAGGAGAAAGAAGGAGATTCCAGGATCTAGGAGTGGAAGCATCAACACACTGGAAACGTCCCTACCGGAGCAAGGAATCTCTGGATTCCATGCAATCCCAGTCAAAGTTGCAGCAATGTTTCCCACAGAGACAGAAGAGGGAATCCTAAAGTTTCTAGCCAGCAACAAGAGACCCTGACTAGGCAAAGGAATCCTCAGGAAAACGAAAAAAGCAGGACGTGGCACACTTTCCGATTTCAACATATAGGACGAAGCACTAGGTACCGAGACGGCACAGTCTGGGCCCCAAAACAGGCACACAGACCCATGCAACAGAATCGAGAACCCAGAGCCCAACTCAAACGTACATGGACAGCCCATTTTCGACCAGGCAGCCAAGAGGAGACAGCGGAGAAAGGAGAGTCTCTACCATAAACGGTGCTGGGAAGCCTGCACAGCCACCTGGAACACAACGAGAGTACACCATGATGTTACACCTGGCACACACACCACCTGAAATGGATCAAAGCCTTGAATGGCAGACTTGAAACCGTGAACCTTGTAGCAGAAGACCTAGGCAGAGTGCTCTTTGCCATCGGTCTGAGCCGCCTGTTTGGAAGAAGCAAGTCCGACTGGGCCAGGGCAACCAAGTCAACAAGAAACCAACGGGACCACGTCAAATGCGGACGCTTCTGCCCAGTGAAGGAAACCATCGACTGAATGCAAAGATAACACAACGACTGGGGGAGGATGTTTGCAAACCACACATCGGACAAGGGGTGAAAAGCCCAAAGATGCAATCAACTCGCACGTCCCCACAAGGAAAAAAAAAACAACAAGCCAATGAAAACCTGGGCAGAAGATGGAAACAGAGATTTCTGCCAAGAAGATCGAAAGAGGGCCAACGGGTGCATGAACACTTGTTCACCGTCATTAAGTCTCAGGCCAATGCAAATGCAAACTGCAAGGGCACAGCAGCTCACTGTGGTCAGAATGGCTATAAGGAAGCAGACAGGAAGCCACAAGTGTCAGAGAGGAGGTGGAGAGAAGGGAAGCCTCCTGCACCATTGGTGGGAGTGCAGACCGGTGCAGCCACTACGCCAAGCGGTGTGGAACTGCCTCAGAACTTTAAGAATCCATGTCCCATATGATCCAGCTATTCCTCTGTGGCGTGTTGATCCAAAGAACTCGGAAACACTCCTGCCTAAAGACATGTGCACCGCTGAGTTCACCACAGCGTCGCTCCCACTACCCAAGACTTGGAAGCCTCCCTGGAGCCCAGCAAGGGACGAGTGCAGAAGGAAGATGGGCTATAGCCACGCAATGGCATACCAGTCAGCCGGAACCAAGGATGCAATCCAGCCATTTGTGACCACCAGAATGGCTGTGAGGGTTTTAGGGAAGTGAAACAAGCCCCAGGGAGCAAGGCAAGTACCGTAGGATCTCACTTAAGAGGAGAAGGAGAAACAAGCGGTCAGGAACAGGTGGCACGGGACATTTGATTGGGGGTTCCCAGAGACAAAGCGGGGAGGTGTGAGAGGGTGAAACAGATGATGAGGCACAAGTGTGTGGTGAGGGCCTGCTATTAGGCTTACGCAGGGGAAGATGATGTAAGCTGCACGGAAGTCTACATCGATGAGGATGCAAATCGGAAAGATATAGGATGTTCTAATGCAGGGTTGCGGCAATAAATTCACCTAAAAGCAAAAAAAATCCAAAATGGTGTCCAGAATGACGGCATAAAGCTTTGGGGCTGAAAGAGATTAGAGAAGGTGAACTTCCAAGGCTGGAAAATCACCTCAAAATGCGTACTGATGCTACAGAAAGGTAGACCCTTCCAAATAGATGAAGAGGAATACTACCCACAGAACATGCTGCCTGCTAAACCCATGCACCAACGGAAAAGGTTACCGTCCAGGATGTTACTACTAATCACCTTCACGAATAATCCAAACAGGCCCACGTGTTCCCAAGCTCAGGCAAAAGGTTGGTCCAAAAGTCCACTTCAGGGCCGGCCCTGTGGCGGAGCGGGTAAGTGCCCACGTTCCGCTTGGCCGGCCCAGGCCTCACTGTTTCACATCACGGGTGCAGATCACATTAGCAGTGTTAGGACATACAGATTTCATGGTACGGTGCGGACAGGGATCATAAACTAAGTAGCAATGGTGAGGTCACGTTATCAATACGCACCTGAAAAAGAACCGTGAGGCTTTTACAATCCATGAACGCATCTGGTACACTTCCCCAGAGGAAGAAGGAAGGAAAACATGGGACCTGCCAAGGTGGAATCGGCAGAGTGCTAGGAGATGGCACGATCACTGCGCATCAGAGGACTGCCCGGGCAACTTCAACTTGGGAGGGAGTCCAGGACTTTCTCTGGGGAACGTCCACCCACTTGGCCATCTACATAAAATGTAAGAGGTAAAACCCAGGATAATCTTACAGGACAGAAACCAGTGTCTAGAGAGAATGTAGCAGGCCTTCCAAAGTTCGAGGAGCAAGACAGAAACCGACAAGAAATCGAGAAAAAGGAAAACTATCCTACCAGGAAAGGGTGAGGAGTCGGACTGGCCTGAGATGGCTCAGAAACTCTGTGTGCACGCAGGTTGTCAGGACAACTTCGAATTTTGAGGTTGTTTATGACATCACGAGGATCATGTCCTCCAAGATGGCCGCACGGTTACAGACTGAGGATTGGCCTAGGCTAGGCTACTACAGGGAGGGATACCCAGAAACAGCTTTGAGAAACAGAAAGCGGACACAGAAACTGGAAGACATAAAACAGACGCTTATTCGAGGGGTAGGAAAGGAATCCTTGGCAAGAAGCGAGAATAGAGGGACAAGCCCCAAGAGGAGAACGTTGTCATCTATTCAAGTCTATGGGGAGGCCATGCTGATTCAAGCTTGCAACTCGATTGGAAGCAAGAGGCCGGACTTGGGCCTTATCAGACCTACGTGGTCCTTCTGCCTTAAGCAAAAGCCAAAGTCAAGAATGAGGTCTTGAGGACGTTGAAGAGAAGACTCGATGCCTCCTTTCCTAGGCCCCTGGCATTCTTTGCAGATCAGTCTCACTTTCCATAGCTCTGGCGTCACGGGGGCCCACTGGGTACATGCTAATGTGTCCCAAGAGATGTCTTGGAAGCCTTGAAGGAATGGAGCCCCGTCACGCTTGGGCTATGTCTCTTTGTTTGGAAGTGCTCTACAAGGGTGCTGAAAAGCACCCTTTTCCACAGGGCTTCATTCCTTTGTGAAGGCTGCCCGCCCAGGCTAGTGTGCTCAGGTTGCCTCCATCGAAATTCTCTCCCCCTACCTCTTGCCGTCGAAGGATTATTGATTATGTGTTTTGACACCACATGTAAGGAAGTGGGCTGAAAATGAGAACATTACAATTCTGTTTCACGAAAAAGAAACAGGCCAGGGCTGAGGATGTAAGGCAAACAAATGGCACAGCCTATAGAAATAAAGTAAGCCCGTATCTAGACGGCACCTGGGGGAACGTTCCAGGATCAGGGGTGAAGTTCGAAACTTCCCAAATCCGGAAAGGAGACAGAAAAATATCTTTCCTGGAGAGAGGGATTCATCAGATTCGTCTAAATTGTCTTGGAAACATTGTGTCCGTGAAGGCGGACGCCAGGACCACCTCGAGTTCGGAGTTTGTGACCTCAGGATGTCAACCAACCCAGATGACCACGTGCTCCCAGTGCTTAGTTTGACCCAGGCTAGGACAGCAAAGACTCCTTCAAGTGACCGGTGCAAATTCAAAGACAACAACCAAGAGTCACGAAAGCACTCACACCTCGTCCTAGAGAACATACGGTGATTCCAGAAATGCAAAATGAATCACTTGGAATGAAGGGGAATGGACTGATAAGCATGTCTAAGGGGGATAGCTGAGAAATACCATGACGATTCTCCTATGGAAAAGAGACAAAGGTCCCAGAAAATGGAAGGCGAACAGAAATCACCCCTGGATAATCCACAATGAAAGATGACGTCCGTCTTTAGACAGACTCTGCTGGAACGTTTGAAAGGCAGAGAAATTCACAAGCCAAAAGACGGCAGCGAAGGTCAAGGCTGGGCTAAGTGGGAAGGGTGAGTTATGAGACTGCTCCAAGCGGGCCAGGAAACCGTGTGTCCGTGGAGCTTGCCGGGACAGCAGAGACACGATTATGACCACTCCTCTGACATCGCAGTGGACCCGAAAAACAACCTGGCCTCATCTACACAGTGCCAGAGTTGGGCTCAAGTAGCATATTCAAGTCCCATTGCCCTCAACTGCAGGTTGCCAACGGAACATGAAAGGGGCCGGCCGGTGGTGCAGCGGTGAGGTCCGCACCTTCAGGGTCGGTGGCCCGGGGTGGGCCGGGTGGACCCTCGGGTGAGCCTGCTCACCACTGCTTCAGGCATTCTGGGGCAGGCGTCCGAGGTAGTGTAGAGGCAGATGGGAAGGGACGTTAGACAGGGCCAGACTTCCACAGCAAATACAGGAGCATTGCCAGCAGATGTGAGCTCAGCGATGCACTTCTGCCAGAGCAAAACCGATTCAAAGTTGCAAAGAATAGAGAAACTGAAGCTGAAAAGAAAAAGTGAACAACTGCATGCCAGTGAGAAGGATGAGATCTCTATGAAGAAACTTAGCAAAACAGGTGAAAGCCATGGCAATGGAAAACTAACAAACGTTGGGGGACAGAAGTTCAAGAAGACACAAGGAGAAAGAAGGAGATTCCAGGATCTAGGAGTGGAAGCATCAACACACTGGAAACGTCCCTACCGGAGCAAGGAATCTCTGGATTCCATGCAATCCCAGTCAAAGTTGCAGCAATGTTTCCCACAGAGACAGAAGAGGGAATCCTAAAGTTTCTAGCCAGCAACAAGAGACCCTGACTAGGCAAAGGAATCCTCAGGAAAACGAAAAAAGCAGGACGTGGCACACTTTCCGATTTCAACATATAGGACGAAGCACTAGGTACCGAGACGGCACAGTCTGGGCCCCAAAACAGGCACACAGACCCATGCAACAGAATCGAGAACCCAGAGCCCAACTCAAACGTACATGGACAGCCCATTTTCGACCAGGGAGCCAAGAGGAGACAGCGGAGAAAGGAGAGTCTCTACCATAAACGGTGCTGGGAAGCCTGCACAGCCACCTGGAACACAACGAGAGTACACCATGATGTTACACCTGGCACACACACCACCTGAAATGGATCAAAGCCTTGAATGGCAGACTTGAAATCGTGAACCTTGTAGCAGAAGACCTAGGCAGAGTGCTCTTTGCCATCGGTCTGAGCCGCCTGTTTGGAAGAAGCAAGTCCGACTGGGCCAGGGCAACCAAGTCAACAAGAAACCAACGGGACCACGTCAAATGCGGACGCTTCTGCCCAGTGAAGGAAACCATCGACTGAATGCAAAGATAACACAACGACTGGGGGAGGATGTTTGCAAACCACACATCGGACAAGGGGTGAAAAGCCCAAAGATGCAATCAACTCGCACGTCCCCACAAGGAAAAAAAAAACAACAAGCCAATGAAAACCTGGGCAGAAGATGGAAACAGAGATTTCTGCCAAGAAGATCGAAAGAGGGCCAACGGGTGCATGAACACTTGTTCACCGTCATTAAGTCTCAGGCCAATGCAAATGCAAACTGCAAGGGCACAGCAGCTCACTGTGGTCAGAATGGCTATAAGGAAGCAGACAGGAAGCCACAAGTGTCAGAGAGGAGGTGGAGAGAAGGGAAGCCTCCTGCACCGTTGGTGGGAGTGCAGACCGGTGCAACCACTACGCCAAGCGGTGTGGAACTGCCTCAGAACTTTAAGAATCCATGTCCCATATGATCCAGCTATTCCTCTGTGGCGTGTTGATCCAAAGAACTCGGAAACACTCCTGCCTAAAGACATGTGCACCGCTGAGTTCACCACAGCGTCGCTCCCACTACCCAAGACTTGGAAGCCTCCCTGGAGCCCAGCAAGGGACGAGTGCAGAAGGAAGATGGGCTATAGCCACGCAATGGCATACCAGTCAGCCGGAACCAAGGATGCAATCCAGCCATTTGTGACCACCAGAATGGCTGTGAGGGTTTTAGGGAAGTGAAACAAGCCCCAGGGAGCAAGGCAAGTACCGTAGGATCTCACTTAAGAGGAGAAGGAGAAACAAGCGGTCAGGAACAGGTGGCACGGGACATTTGATTGGGGGTTCCCAGAGACAAAGCGGGGAGGTGTGAGAGGGTGAAACAGATGATGAGGCACAAGTGTGTGGTGAGGGCCTGCTATTAGGCTTACGCAGGGGAAGATGATGTAAGCTGCACGGAAGTCTACATCGATGAGGATGCAAATCGGAAAGATATAGGATGTTCTAATGCAGGGTTGCGGCAATAAATTCACCTAAAAGCAAAAAAAATCCAAAATGGTGTCCAGAATGACGGCATAAAGCTTTGGGGCTGAAAGAGATTAGAGAAGGTGAACTTCCAAGGCTGGAAAATCACCTCAAAATGCGTACTGATGCTACAGAAAGGTAGACCCTTCCAAATAGATGAAGAGGAATACTACCCACAGAACATGCTGCCTGCTAAACCCATGCACCAACGGAAAAGGTTACCGTCCAGGATGTTACTACTAATCACCTTCACGAATAATCCAAACAGGCCCACGTGTTCCCAAGCTCAGGCAAAAGGTTGGTCCAAAAGTCCACTTCAGGGCCGGCCCTGTGGCGGAGCGGGTAAGTGCCCACGTTCCGCTTGGCCGGCCCAGGCCTCACTGTTTCACATCACGGGTGCAGATCACATTAGCAGTGTTAGGACATACAGATTTCATGGTACGGTGCGGACAGGGATCATAAACTAAGTAGCAATGGTGAGGTCACGTTATCAATACGCACCTGAAAAAGAACCGTGAGGCTTTTACAATCCATGAACGCATCTGGTACACTTCCCCAGAGGAAGAAGGAAGGAAAACATGGGACCTGCCAAGGTGGAATCGGCAGAGTGCTAGGAGATGGCACGATCACTGCGCATCAGAGGACTGCCCGGGCAACTTCAACTTGGGAGGGAGTCCAGGACTTTCTCTGGGGAACGTCCACCCACTTGGCCATCTACATAAAATGTAAGAGGTAAAACCCAGGATAATCTTACAGGACAGAAACCAGTGTCTAGAGAGAATGTAGCAGGCCTTCCAAAGTTCGAGGAGCAAGACAGAAACCGACAAGAAATCGAGAAAAAGGAAAACTATCCTACCAGGAAAGGGTGAGGAGTCGGACTGGCCTGAGATGGCTCAGAAACTCTGTGTGCACGCAGGTTGTCAGGACAACTTCGAATTTTGAGGTTGTTTATGACATCACGAGGATCATGTCCTCCAAGATGGCCGCACGGTTACAGACTGAGGATTGGCCTAGGCTAGGCTACTACAGGGAGGGATACCCAGAAACAGCTTTGAGAAACAGAAAGCGGACACAGAAACTGGAAGACATAAAACAGACGCTTATTCGAGGGGTAGGAAAGGAATCCTTGGCAAGAAGCGAGAATAGAGGGACAAGCCCCGAGAGGAGAACGTTGTCATCTATTCAAGTCTATGGGGAGGCCATGCTGATTCAAGCTTGCAACTCGATTGGAAGCAAGAGGCCGGACTTGGGCCTTATCAGACCTACGTGGTCCTTCTGCCTTAAGCAAAAGCCAAAGTCAAGAATGAGGTCTTGAGGACGTTGAAGAGAAGACTCGATGCCTCCTTTCCTAGGCCCCTGGCATTCTTTGCAGATCAGTCTCACTTTCCATAGCTCTGGCGTCACGGGGGCCCACCGGGTACATGCTAATGTGTCCCAAGAGATGTCTTGGAAGCCTTGAAGGAATGGAGCCCCGTCACGCTTGGGCTATGTCTCTTTGTTTGGAAGTGCTCTACAAGGGTGCTGAAAAGCACCCTTTTCCACAGGGCTTCATTCCTTCGTGAAGGCTGCCCGCCCAGGCTAGTGTGCTCAGGTTGCCTCCATCGAAATTCTCTCCCCCTACCTCTTGCCGTCGAAGGATTATTGATTATGTGTTTTGACACCACATGTAAGGAAGTGGGCTGAAAATGAGAACATTACAATTCTGTTTCACGAAAAAGAAACAGGCCAGGGCTGAGGATGTAAGGCAAACAAATGGCACAGCCTATAGAAATAAAGTAAGCCCGTATCTAGACGGCACCTGGGGGAACGTTCCAGGATCAGGGGTGAAGTTCGAAACTTCCCAAATCCGGAAAGGAGACAGAAAAATATCTTTCCTGGAGAGAGGGATTCATCAGATTCGTCTAAATTGTCTTGGAAACATTGTGTCCGTGAAGGCGGACGCCAGGACCACCTCGAGTTCGGAGTTTGTGACCTCAGGATGTCAACCAACCCAGATGACCACGTGCTCCCAGTGCTTAGTTTGACCCAGGCTAGGACAGCAAAGACTCCTTCAAGTGACCGGTGCAAATTCAAAGACAACAACCAAGAGTCACGAAAGCACTCACACCTCGTCCTAGAGAACATACGGTGATTCCAGAAATGCAAAATGAATCACTTGGAATGAAGGGGAATGGACTGATAAGCATGTCTAAGGGGGATAGCTGAGAAATACCATGACGATTCTCCTATGGAAAAGAGACAAAGGTCCCAGAAAATGGAAGGCGAACAGAAATCACCCCTGGATAATCCACAATGAAAGATGACGTCCGTCTTTAGACAGACTCTGCTGGAACGTTTGAAAGGCAGAGAAATTCACAAGCCAAAAGACGGCAGCGAAGGTCAAGGCTGGGCTAAGTGGGAAGGGTGAGTTATGAGACTGCTCCAAGCGGGCCAGGAAACCGTGTGTCCGTGGAGCTTGCCGGGACAGCAGAGACACGATTATGACCACTCCTCTGACATCGCAGTGGACCCGAAAAACAACCTGGCCTCATCTACACAGTGCCAGAGTTGGGCTCAAGTAGCATATTCAAGTCCCATTGCCCTCAACTGCAGGTTGCCAACGGAACATGAAAGGGGCCGGCCGGTGGTGCAGCGGTGAGGTCCGCACCTTCTGGGTCGGTGGCCCGGGGTGGGCCGGGTGGACCCTCGGGTGAGCCTGCTCACCACTGCTTCAGGCATTCTGGGGCAGGCGTCTGAGGTAGTGTAGAGGCAGATGGGAAGGGACGTTAGACAGGGCCAGACTTCCACAGCAAATACAGGAGCATTGCCAGCAGATGTGAGCTCAGCGATGCACTTCTGCCAGAGCAAAACCGATTCAAAGTTGCAAAGCATAGAGAAACTGAAGCTGAAAAGAAAAAGTGAACAACTGCATGCCAGTGAGAAGGATGAGATCTCTATGAAGAAACTTAGCAAAACAGGTGAAAGCCATGGCAATGGAAAACTAACAAACGTTGGGGGACAGAAGTTCAAGAAGACACAAGGAGAAAGAAGGAGATTCCAGGATCTAGGAGTGGAAGCATCAACACACTGGAAACGTCCCTACCAGAGCAAGGAATCTCTGGATTCCATGCAATCCCAGTCAAAGTTGCAGCAATGTTTCCCACAGAGACAGAAGAGGGAATCCTAAAGTTTCTAGCCAGCAACAAGAGACCCTGACTAGGCAAAGGAATCCTCAGGAAAACGAAAAAAGCAGGACGTGGCACACTTTCCGATTTCAACATATAGGACGAAGCACTAGGTACCGAGACGGCACAGTCTGGGCCCCAAAACAGGCACACAGACCCATGCAACAGAATCGAGAACCCAGAGCCCAACTCAAACGTACATGGACAGCCCATTTTCGACCAGGCAGCCAAGAGGAGACAGCGGAGAAAGGAGAGTCTCTACCATAAACGGTGCTGGGAAGCCTGCACAGCCACCTGGAACACAACGAGAGTACACCATGATGTTACACCTGGCACACACACCACCTGAAATGGATCAAAGCCTTGAATGGCAGACTTGAAACCGTGAACCTTGTAGCAGAAGACCTAGGCAGAGTGCTCTTTGCCATCGGTCTGAGCCGCCTGTTTGGAAGAAGCAAGTCCGACTGGGCCAGGGCAACCAAGTCAACAAGAAACCAACGGGACCACGTCAAATGCGGACGCTTCTGCCCAGTGAAGGAAACCATCGACTGAATGCAAAGATAACACAACGACTGGGGGAGGATGTTTGCAAACCACACATCGGACAAGGGGTGAAAAGCCCAAAGATGCAATCAACTCGCACGTCCCCACAAGGAAAAAAAAAACAACAAGCCAATGAAAACCTGGGCAGAAGATGGAAACAGAGATTTCTGCCAAGAAGATCGAAAGAGGGCCAACGGGTGCATGAACACTTGTTCACCGTCATTAAGTCTCAGGCCAATGCAAATGCAAACTGCAAGGGCACAGCAGCTCACTGTGGTCAGAATGGCTATAAGGAAGCAGACAGGAAGCCACAAGTGTCAGAGAGGAGGTGGAGAGAAGGGAAGCCTCCTGCACCGTTGGTGGGAGTGCAGACCGGTGCAGCCACTACGCCAAGCGGTGTGGAACTGCCTCAGAACTTTAAGAATCCATGTCCCATATGATCCAGCTATTCCTCTGTGGCGTGTTGATCCAAAGAACTCGGAAACACTCCTGCCTAAAGACATGTGCACCGCTGAGTTCACCACAGCGTCGCTCCCACTACCCAAGACTTGGAAGCCTCCCTGGAGCCCAGCAAGGGACGAGTGCAGAAGGAAGATGGGCTATAGCCACGCAATGGCATACCAGTCAGCCGGAACCAAGGATGCAATCCAGCCACTTGTGACCACCAGAATGGCTGTGAGGGTTTTAGGGAAGTGAAACAAGCCCCAGGGAGCAAGGCAAGTACCGTAGGATCTCACTTAAGAGGAGAAGGAGAAACAAGCGGTCAGGAACAGGTGGCACGGGACATTTGATTGGGGGTTCCCAGAGACAAAGCGGGGAGGTGTGAGAGGGTGAAACAGATGATGAGGCACAAGTGTGTGGTGAGGGCCTGCTATTAGGCTTACGCAGGGGAAGATGATGTAAGCTGCACGGAAGTCTACATCGATGAGGATGCAAATCGGAAAGATATAGGATGTTCTAATGCAGGGTTGCGGCAATAAATTCACCTAAAAGCAAAAAAAATCCAAAATGGTGTCCAGAATGACGGCATAAAGCTTTGGGGCTGAAAGAGATTAGAGAAGGTGAACTTCCAAGGCTGGAAAATCACCTCAAAATGCGTACTGATGCTACAGAAAGGTAGACCCTTCCAAATAGATGAAGAGGAATACTACCCACAGAACATGCTGCCTGCTAAACCCATGCACCAACGGAAAAGGTTACCGTCCAGGATGTTACTACTAATCACCTTCACGAATAATCCAAACAGGCCCACGTGTTCCCAAGCTCAGGCAAAAGGTTGGTCCAAAAGTCCACTTCAGGGCCGGCCCTGTGGCGGAGCGGGTAAGTGCCCACGTTCCGCTTGGCCGGCCCAGGCCTCACTGTTTCACATCACGGGTGCAGATCACATTAGCAGTGTTAGGACATACAGATTTCATGGTACGGTGCGGACAGGGATCATAAACTAAGTAGCAATGGTGAGGTCACGTTATCAATACGCACCTGAAAAAGAACCGTGAGGCTTTTACAATCCATGAACGCATCTGGTACACTTCCCCAGAGGAAGAAGGAAGGAAAACATGGGACCTGCCAAGGTGGAATCGGCAGAGTGCTAGGAGATGGCACGATCACTGCGCATCAGAGGACTGCCCGGGCAACTTCAACTTGGGAGGGAGTCCAGGACTTTCTCTGGGGAACGTCCACCCACTTGGCCATCTACATAAAATGTAAGAGGTAAAACCCAGGATAATCTTACAGGACAGAAACCAGTGTCTAGAGAGAATGTAGCAGGCCTTCCAAAGTTCGAGGAGCAAGACAGAAACCGACAAGAAATCGAGAAAAAGGAAAACTATCCTACCAGGAAAGGGTGAGGAGTCGGACTGGCCTGAGATGGCTCAGAAACTCTGTGTGCACGCAGGTTGTCAGGACAACTTCGAATTTTGAGGTTGTTTATGACATCACGAGGATCATGTCCTCCAAGATGGCCGCACGGTTACAGACTGAGGATTGGCCTAGGCTAGGCTATTACAGGGAGGGATACCCAGAAACAGCTTTGAGAAACAGAAAGCGGACACAGAAACTGGAAGACATAAAACAGACGCTTATTCGAGGGGTAGGAAAGGAATCCTTGGCAAGAAGCGAGAATAGAGGGACAAGCCCCGAGAGGAGAACGTTGTCATCTATTCAAGTCTATGGGGAGGCCATGCTGATTCAAGCTTGCAACTCGATTGGAAGCAAGAGGCCGGACTTGGGCCTTATCAGACCTACGTGGTCCTTCTGCCTTAAGCAAAAGCCAAAGTCAAGAATGAGGTCTTGAGGACGTTGAAGAGAAGACTCGATGCCTCCTTTCCTAGGCCCCTGGCATTCTTTGCAGATCAGTCTCACTTTCCATAGCTCTGGCGTCACGGGGGCCCACCGGGTACATGCTAATGTGTCCCAAGAGATGTCTTGGAAGCCTTGAAGGAATGGAGCCCCGTCACGCTTGGGCTATGTCTCTTTGTTTGGAAGTGCTCTACAAGGGTGCTGAAAAGCACCCTTTTCCACAGGGCTTCATTCCTTCGTGAAGGCTGCCCGCCCAGGCTAGTGTGCTCAGGTTGCCTCCATCGAAATTCTCTCCCCCTACCTCTTGCCGTCGAAGGATTATTGATTATGTGTTTTGACACCACATGTAAGGAAGTGGGCTGAAAATGAGAACATTACAATTCTGTTTCAAGAAAAAGAAACAGGCCAGGGCTGAGGATGTAAGGCAAACAAATGGCACAGCCTATAGAAATAAAGTAAGCCCGTATCTAGACGGCACCTGGGGGAACGTTCCAGGATCAGGGGTGAAGTTCGAAACTTCCCAAATCCGGAAAGGAGACAGAAAAATATCTTTCCTGGAGAGAGGGATTCATCAGATTCGTCTAAATTGTCTTGGAAACATTGTGTCCGTGAAGGCGGATGCCAGGACCACCTCGAGTTCGGAGTTTGTGACCTCAGGATGTCAACCAACCCAGATGACCACGTGCTCCCAGTGCTTAGTTTGACCCAGGCTAGGACAGCAAAGACTCCTTCAAGTGACCGGTGCAAATTCAAAGACAACAACCAAGAGTCACGAAAGCACTCACACCTCGTCCTAGAGAACATACGGTGATTCCAGAAATGCAAAATGAATCACTTGGAATGAAGGGGAATGGACTGATAAGCATGTCTAAGGGGGATAGCTGAGAAATACCATGACGATTCTCCTATGGAAAAGAGACAAAGGTCCCAGAAAATGGAAGGCGAACAGAAATCACCCCTGGATAATCCACAATGAAAGATGACGTCCGTCTTTAGACAGACTCTGCTGGAACGTTTGAAAGGCAGAGAAATTCACAAGCCAAAAGACGGCAGCGAAGGTCAAGGCTGGGCTAAGTGGGAAGGGTGAGTTATGAGACTGCTCCAAGCGGGCCAGGAAACCGTGTGTCCGTGGAGCTTGCCGGGACAGCAGAGACACGATTATGACCACTCCTCTGACATCGCAGTGGACCCGAAAAACAACCTGGCCTCATCTACACAGTGCCAGAGTTGGGCTCAAGTAGCATATTCAAGTCCCATTGCCCTCAACTGCAGGTTGCCAACGGAACATGAAAGGGGCCGGCCGGTGGTGCAGCGGTGAGGTCCGCACCTTCAGGGTCGGTGGCCCGGGGTGGGCCGGGTGGACCCTCGTGTGAGCCTGCTCACCACTGCTTCAGGCATTCTGGGGCAGGCGTCCGAGGTAGTGTAGAGGCAGATGGGAAGGGACGTTAGACAGGGCCAGACTTCCACAGCAAATACAGGAGCATTGCCAGCAGATGTGAGCTCAACGATGCACTTCTGCCAGAGCAAAACCGATTCAAAGTTGCAAAGCATAGAGAAACAGAAGCTGAAAAGAAAAAGTGAACAACTGCATGCCAGTGAGAAGGATGAGATCTCTATGAAGAAACTTAGCAAAACAGGTGAAAGCCATGGCAATGGAAAACTAACAAACGTTGGGGGACAGAAGTTCAAGAAGACACAAGGAGAAAGAAGGAGATTCCAGGATCTAGGAGTGGAAGCATCAACACACTGGAAACGTCCCTACCGGAGCAAGGAATCTCTGGATTCCATGCAATCCCAGTCAAAGTTGCAGCAATGTTTCCCACAGAGACAGAAGAGGGAATCCTAAAGTTTCTAGCCAGCAACAAGAGACCCTGACTAGGCAAAGGAATCCTCAGGAAAACGAAAAAAGCAGGACGTGGCACACTTTCCGATTTCAACATATAGGACGAAGCACTAGGTACCGAGACGGCACAGTCTGGGCCCCAAAACAGGCACACAGACCCATGCAACAGAATCGAGAACCCAGAGCCCAACTCAAACGTACATGGACAGCCCATTTTCGACCAGGCAGCCAAGAGGAGACAGCGGAGAAAGGAGAGTCTCTACCATAAACGGTGCTGGGAAGCCTGCACAGCCACCTGGAACACAACGAGAGTACACCATGATGTTACACCTGGCACACACACCACCTGAAATGGATCAAAGCCTTGAATGGCAGACTTGAAACCGTGAACCTTGTAGCAGAAGACCTAGGCAGAGTGCTCTTTGCCATCGGTCTGAGCCGCCTGTTTGGAAGAAGCAAGTCCGACTGGGCCAGGGCAACCAAGTCAACAAGAAACCAACGGGACCACGTCAAATGCGGACGCTTCTGCCCAGTGAAGGAAACCATCGACTGAATGCAAAGATAACACAACGACTGGGGGAGGATGTTTGCAAACCACACATCGGACAAGGGGTGAAAAGCCCAAAGATGCAATCAACTCGCACGTCCCCACAAGGAAAAAAAAAACAACAAGCCAATGAAAACCTGGGCAGAAGATGGAAACAGAGATTTCTGCCAAGAAGATCGAAAGAGGGCCAACGGGTGCATGAACACTTGTTCACCGTCATTAAGTCTCAGGCCAATGCAAATGCAAACTGCAAGGGCACAGCAGCTCACTGTGGTCAGAATGGCTATAAGGAAGCAGACAGGAAGCCACAAGTGTCAGAGAGGAGGTGGAGAGAAGGGAAGCCTCCTGCACCGTTGGTGGGAGTGCAGACCGGTGCAGCCACTACGCCAAGCGGTGTGGAACTGCCTCAGAACTTTAAGAATCCATGTCCCATATGATCCAGCTATTCCTCTGTGGCGTGTTGATCCAAAGAACTCGGAAACACTCCTGCCTAAAGACATGTGCACCGCTGAGTTCACCACAGCGTCGCTCCCACTACCCAAGACTTGGAAGCCTCCCTGGAGCCCAGCAAGGGACGAGTGCAGAAGGAAGATGGGCTATAGCCACGCAATGGCATACCAGTCAGCCGGAACCAAGGATGCAATCCAGCCATTTGTGACCACCAGAATGGCTGTGAGGGTTTTAGGGAAGTGAAACAAGCCCCAGGGAGCAAGGCAAGTACCGTAGGATCTCACTTAAGAGGAGAAGGAGAAACAAGCGGTCAGGAACAGGTGGCACGGGACATTTGATTGGGGGTTCCCAGAGACAAAGCGGGGAGGTGTGAGAGGGTGAAACAGATGATGAGGCACAAGTGTGTGGTGAGGGCCTGCTATTAGGCTTACGCAGGGGAAGATGATGTAAGCTGCACGGAAGTCTACATCGATGAGGATGCAAATCGGAAAGATATAGGATGTTCTAATGCAGGGTTGCGGCAATAAATTCACCTAAAAGCAAAAAACATCCAAAATGGTGTCCAGAATGACGGCATAAAGCTTTGGGGCTGAAAGAGATTAGAGAAGGTGAACTTCCAAGGCTGGAAAATCACCTCAAAATGCGTACTGATGCTAGAGAAAGGTAGACCCTTCCAAATAGATGAAGAGGAATACTACCCACAGAACATGCTGCCTGCTAAACCCATGCACCAACGGAAAAGGTTACCGTCCAGGATGTTACTACTAATCACCTTCACGAATAATCCAAACAGGCCCACGTGTTCCCAAGCTCAGGCAAAAGGTTGGTCCAAAAGTCCACTTCAGGGCCGGCCCTGTGGCGGAGCGGGTAAGTGCCCACGTTCCGCTTGGCCGGCCCAGGCCTCACTGTTTCACATCACGGGTGCAGATCACATTAGCAGTGTTAGGACATACAGATTTCATGGTACGGTGCGGACAGGGATCATAAACTAAGTAGCAATGGTGAGGTCACGTTATCAATACGCACCTGAAAAAGAACCGTGAGGCTTTTACAATCCATGAACGCATCTGGTACACTTCCCCAGAGGAAGAAGGAAGGAAAACATGGGACCTGCCAAGGTGGAATCGGCAGAGTGCTAGGAGATGGCACGATCACTGCGCATCAGAGGACTGCCCGGGCAACTTCAACTTGGGAGGGAGTCCAGGACTTTCTCTGGGGAACGTCCACCCACTTGGCCATCTACATAAAATGTAAGAGGTAAAACCCAGGATAATCTTACAGGACAGAAACCAGTGTCTAGAGAGAACGTAGCAGGCCTTCCAAAGTTCGAGGAGCAAGACAGAAACCGACAAGAAATCGAGAAAAAGGAAAACTATCCTACCAGGAAAGGGTGAGGAGTCAGACTGGCCTGAGATGGCTCTGAAACTCTGTGTGCACGCAGGTTGTCAGGACAACTTCGAATTTTGAGGTTGTTTATGACATCACGAGGATCATGTCCTCCAAGATGGCCGCACGGTTACAGACTGAGGATTGGCCTAGGCTAGGCTATTACAGGGAGGGATACCCAGAAACAGCTTTGAGAAACAGAAAGCGGACACAGAAACTGGAAGACATAAAACAGACGCTTATTCGAGGGGTAGGAAAGGAATCCTTGGCAAGAAGCGAGAATAGAGGGACAAGCCCCGAGAGGAGAACGTTGTCATCTATTCAAGTCTATGGGGAGGCCATGCTGATTCAAGCTTGCAACTCGATTGGAAGCAAGAGGCCGGACTTGGGCCTTATCAGACCTACGTGGTCCTTCTGCCTTAAGCAAAAGCCAAAGTCAAGAATGAGGTCTTGAGGACGTTGAAGAGAAGAGTCGATGCCTCCTTTCCTAGGCCCCTGGCATTCTTTGCAGATCAGTCTCACTTTCCATAGCTCTGGCGTCACGGGGGCCCACCGGGTACATGCTAATGTGTCCCAAGAGATGTCTTGCAAGCCTTGAAGGAATGGAGCCCCGTCATGCTTGGGCTATGTCTCTTTGTTTGGAAGTGCTCTACAAGGGTGCTGAAAAGCACCCTTTTCCACAGGGCTTCATTCCTTTGTGAAGGCTGCCCGCCCAGGCTAGTGTGCTCAGATTGCCTCCATCGAAATTCTCTCCCCCTACCTCTTGCCGTCGAAGGATTATTGATTATGTGTTTTGACACCACATGTAAGGAAGTGGGCTGAAAATGAGAACATTACAATTCTGTTTCAAGAAAAAGAAACAGGCCAGGGCTGAGGATGTAAGGCAAACAAATGGCACAGCCTATAGAAATAAGTAAGCCCGTATCTAGACGGCACCTGGGGAACGTTCCAGGATCAGGGGTGAAGTTCGAAACTTCCCAAATCCGGAAAGGAGACAGAAAAATATCTTTCCTGGAGAGAGGGATTCATCAGATTCGTCTAAATTGTCTTGGAAACATTGTGTCCTTGAAGGGGGATGCCAGGACCACCTCGAGTTCGCAGTTTGTGACCTCAGGATGTCAACCAACCCAGATGACCACGTGTTCCCAGTGCTTAGTTTGACCCAGGCTAGGACAGCAAAGACTCCTTCAAGTGACCGGTGCAAATTCAAAGACAACAACCAAGAGTCACGAAAGCACTCACACCTCGTCCTACAGAACATACGGTGATTCCAGAAATGCAAAATGAATCACTTGGAATGAAGGGGAACGGACTGATAAGCATGTCTAAGGGGGAGAGCTGAGAAATACCATGACGATTCTCCTATGGAAAAGAGACAAAGGTCCCAGAAAATGGAAGGCGAACACAAATCACCCCTGGATAATCCACAATGAAAGATGACGTCCGTCTTTAGACAGACTCTGCTGGAACGTTTGAAAGGCAGAGAAATTCACAAGCCAAAAGACGGCAGCGAAGGTCAAGGCTGGGCTAAGTGGGAAGGGTGAGTTATGAGACTGCTCCAAGCGGGCCAGGAAACCGTGTGTCCGTGGAGCTTGCCGGGACAGCAGAGACACGATTATGACCAATCCTCTGACATCGCAGTGGACCCGAAAAACAACCTGGCCTCATCTACACAGTGCCAGAGTTGGGCTCAAGTAGCATATTCAAGTCCCATTGCCCTCAACTGCAGGTTGCCAACGGAACATGAAAGGGGTCGGCCGGTGGTGCAGCGGTGAGGTCCGCACCTTCTGGGTCGGTGGCCCGGGGTGGGCCGGGTGGACCCTCGGGTGAGCCTGCTCACCACTGCTTCAGGCATTCTGGGGCAGGCGTCCGAGGTAGTGTAGAGGCAGATGGGAAGGGACGTTAGACAGGGCCAGACTTCCACAGCAAATACAGGAGCATTGCCAGCAGATGTGAGCTCAGCGATGCACTTCTGCCAGAGCAAAACCGATTCAAAGTTGCAAAGAATAGAGAAACTGAAGCTGAAAAGAAAAAGTGAACAACTGCATGCCAGTGAGAAGGATGAGATCTCTATGAAGAAACTTAGCAAAACAGGTGAAAGCCATGGCAATGGAAAAGTAACAAACGTTGGGGGAAAGAAATTCAAGAAGACACAAGGAGAAAGAAGGAGATTCCAGGATCTAGGAGTGGAAGCATCAACACACTGGAAACGTCCCTACCGGAGCAAGGAATCTCTGGATTCCATGCAATCCCAGTCAAAGTTGCAGCAATGTTTCCCACAGAGACAGAAGAGGGCATCCTAAAGCTTCTAGCCAGCAACAAGAGACCCTGACTAGGCAAAGGAATCCTCAGGAAAACGAAAAAAGCAGGACGTGGCACACTTTCCGATTTCAACATATAGGACGAAGCACTAGGTACCGAGACGGCACAGTCTGGGCCCCAAAACAGGCACACAGACCCATGCAACAGAATCGAGAACCCAGAGCCCAACTCAAACGTACATGGACAGCCCATTTTCGACCAGGGAGCCAAGAGGAGACAGCGGAGAAAGGAGAGTCTCTACCATAAACGGTGCTGGGAAGCCTGCACAGCCACCTGGAACACAACGAGAGTACACCATGATGTTACACCTGGCACACACACCACCTGAAATGGATCAAAGCCTTGAATGGCAGACTTGAAACCGTGAACCTTGTAGCAGAAGACCTAGGCAGAGTGCTCTTTGCCATCGGTCTGAGCCGCCTGTTTGGAAGAAGCAAGTCCGACTGGGCCAGGGCAACCAAGTCAACAAGAAACCAACGGGACCACGTCAAATGCGGACGCTTCTGCCCAGTGAAGGAAACCATCGACTGAATGCAAAGATAACACAACGACTGGGGGAGGATGTTTGCAAACCACACATCGGACAAGGGGTGAAAAGCCCAAAGATGCAATCAACTCGCACGTCCCCACAAGGAAAAAAAAAACAACAAGCCAATGAAAACCTGGGCAGAAGATGGAAACAGAGATTTCTGCCAAGAAGATCGAAAGAGGGCCAACGGGTGCATGAACACTTGTTCACCGTCATTAAGTCTCAGGCCAATGCAAATGCAAACTGCAAGGGCACAGCAGCTCACTGTGGTCAGAATGGCTATAAGGAAGCAGACAGGAAGCCACAAGTGTCAGAGAGGAGGTGGAGAGAAGGGAAGCCTCCTGCACCGTTGGTGGGAGTGCAGACCGGTGCAGCCACTACGCCAAGCGGTGTGGAACTGCCTCAGAACTTTAAGAATCCATGTCCCATATGATCCAGCTATTCCTCTGTGGCGTGTTGATCCAAAGAACTCGGAAACACTCCTGCCTAAAGACATGTGCACCGCTGAGTTCACCACAGCGTCGCTCCCACTACCCAAGACTTGGAAGCCTCCCTGGAGCCCAGCAAGGGACGAGTGCAGAAGGAAGATGGGCTATAGCCACGCAATGGCATACCAGTCAGCCGGAACCAAGGATGCAATCCAGCCATTTGTGACCACCAGAATGGCTGTGAGGGTTTTAGGGAAGTGAAACAAGCCCCAGGGAGCAAGGCAAGTACCGTAGGATCTCACTTAAGAGGAGAAGGAGAAACAAGCGGTCAGGAACAGGTGGCACGGGACATTTGATTGGGGGTTCCCAGAGACAAAGCGGGGAGGTGTGAGAGGGTGAAACAGATGATGAGGCACAAGTGTGTGGTGAGGGCCTGCTATTAGGCTTACGCAGGGGAAGATGATGTAAGCTGCACGGAAGTCTACATCGATGAGGATGCAAATCGGAAAGATATAGGATGTTCTAATGCAGGGTTGCGGCAATAAATTCACCTAAAAGCAAAAAACATCCAAAATGGTGTCCAGAATGACGGCATAAAGCTTTGGGGCTGAAAGAGATTAGAGAAGGTGAACTTCCAAGGCTGGAAAATCACCTCAAAATGCGTACTGATGCTACAGAAAGGTAGACCCTTCCAAATAGATGAAGAGGAATACTACCCACAGAACATGCTGCCTGCTAAACCCATGCACCAACGGAAAAGGTTACCGTCCAGGATGTTACTACTAATCACCTTCACGAATAATCCAAACAGGCCCACGTGTTCCCAAGCTCAGGCAAAAGGTTGGTCCAAAAGTCCACTTCAGGGCCGGCCCTGTGGCGGAGCGGGTAAGTGCCCACGTTCTGCTTGACCGGCCCAGGCCTCACTGTTTCACATCACGGGTGCAGATCACATTAGCAGTGTTAGGACATACAGATTTCATGGTACGGTGCGGACAGGGATCATAAACTAAGTAGCAATGGTGAGGTCACGTTATCAATACGCACCTGAAAAAGAACCGTGAGGCTTTTACAATCCATGAACGCATCTGGTACACTTCCCCAGAGGAAGAAGGAAGGAAAACATGGGACCTGCCAAGGTGGAATCGGCAGAGTGCTAGGAGATGGCACGATCACTGCGCATCAGAGGACTGCCCGGGCAACTTCAACTTGGGAGGGAGTCCAGGACTTTCTCTGGGGAACGTCCACCCACTTGGCCATCTACATAAAATGTAAGAGGTAAAACCCAGGATAATCTTACAGGACAGAAACCAGAGTGTAGAGAGAATGTAGCAGGCCTTCCAAAGTTCGAGGAGCAAGACAGAAACCGACAAGAAATCGAGAAAAAGGAAAACTATCCTACCAGGAAAGGGTGAAGAGTTAGACTGGCCTGAGATGGCTCTGAAACTCTGTGTGCACGCGGGTTGTCAGGACAACTTCGAATTTTGAGGTTGTTTATGACATCACGAGGATCATGTCCTCCAAGATGGCCGCACGGTTACAGACTGAGGATTGGCCTAGGCTAGGCTATTACAGGGAGGGATACCCAGAAACAGCTTTGAGAAACAGAAAGCGGACACAGAAACTGGAAGACATAAAACAGACGCTTATTCGAGGGGTAGGAAAGGAATCCTTGGCAAGAAGCGAGAATAGAGGGACAAGCCCCGAGAGGAGAACGCTGTCATCTATTCAAGTCTATGGGGAGGCCATGCTGATTCAAGCTTGCAACTTGATTGGAAGCAAGAGGCCGGACTTGGGCCTTATCAGACCTACGTGGTCCTTCTGCCTTAAGCAAAAGCCAAAGTCAAGAATGAGGTCTTGAGGACGTTGAAGAGAAGTCTCGATGCCTCCTTTCCTAGGCCCCTGGCATTCTTTGCAGATCAGTCTCACTTTCCATAGCTCTGGCGTCACGGGGGCCCACCGGGTACATGCTAATGTGTCCCAAGAGATGTCTTGGAAGCCTTGAAGGAATGGAGCCCCGTCACGCTTGGGCTATGTCTCTTTGTTTGGAAGTGCTCTACAAGGGTGCTGAAAAGCACCCTTTTCCACAGGGCTTCATTCCTTCGTGAAGGCTGCCCGCCCAGGCTAGTGTGCTCAGGTTGCCTCCATCGAAATTCTCTCCCCCTACCTCTTGCCGTCGAAGGATTATTGATTATGTGTTTTGACACCACATGTAAGGAAGTGGGCTGAAAATGAGAACATTACAATTCTGTTTCAAGAAAAAGAAACAGGCCAGGGCTGAGGATGTAAGGCAAACAAATGGCACAGCCTATAGAAATAAAGTAAGCCCGTATCTAGACGGCACCTGGGGGAACGTTCCAGGATCAGGGGTGAAGTTCGAAACTTCCCAAATCCGGAAAGGAGACAGAAAAATATCTTTCCTGGAGAGAGGGATTCATCAGATTCGTCTAAATTGTCTTGGAAACATTGTGTCCGTGAAGGCGGACGCCAGGACCACCTCGAGTTCGGAGTTTGTGACCTCAGGATGTCAACCAACCCAGATGACCACGTGTTCCCAGTGCTTAGTTTGACCCAGGCTAGGACAGCAAAGACTCCTTCAAGTGACCGGTGCAAATTCAAAGACAACAACCAAGAGTCACGAAAGCACTCACACCTCGTCCTACAGAACATACGGTGATTCCAGAAATGCAAAATGAATCACTTGGAATGAAGGGGAACGGACTGATAAGCATGTCTAAGGGGGAGAGCTGAGAAATACCATGACGATTCTCCTATGGAAAAGAGACAAAGGTCCCAGAAAATGGAAGGCGAACAGAAATCACCCCTGGATAATCCACAATGAAAGATGACGTCCGTCTTTAGACAGACTCTGCTGGAACGTTTGAAAGGCAGAGAAATTCACAAGCCAAAAGACGGCAGCGAAGGTCAAGGCTGGGCTAAGTGGGAAGGGTGAGTTATGAGACTGCTCCAAGCGGGCCAGGAAACCGTGTGTCCGTGGAGCTTGCCGGGACAGCAGAGACACGATTATGACCACTCCTCTGACATCGCAGTGGACCCGAAAAACAACCTGGCCTCATCTACACAGTGCCAGAGTTGGGCTCAAGTAGCATATTCAAGTCCCATTGCCCTCAACTGCAGGTTGCCAACGGAACATGAAAGGGGCCGGCCGGTGGTGCAGCGGTGAGGTCCGCACCTCCTGGGTCGGTGGCCCGGGGTGGGCCGGGTGGACCCTCGGGTGAGCCTGCTCACCACTGCTTCAGGCATTCTGGGGCAGGCGTCCGAGGTAGTGTAGAGGCAGATGGGAAGGGACGTTAGACAGGGCCAGACTTCCACAGCAAATACAGGAGCATTGCCAGCAGATGTGAGCTCAGCGATGCACTTCTGCCAGAGCAAAACCGATTCAAAGTTGCAAAGCATAGAGAAACTGAAGCTGAAAAGAAAAAGTGAACAACTGCATGCCAGTGAGAAGGATGAGATCTCTATGAAGAAACTTAGCAAAACAGGTGAAAGCCAAGGCAATGGAAAACTAACAAACGTTGGGGGACAGAAGTTCAAGAAGACACAAGGAGAAAGAAGGAGATTCCAGGATCTAGGAGTGGAAGCATCAACACACTGGAAACGTCCCTACCGGAGCAAGGAATCTCTGGATTCCATGCAATCCCAGTCAAAGTTGCAGCAATGTTTCCCACAGAGACAGAAGAGGGAATCCTAAAGCTTCTAGCCAGCAACAAGAGACCCTGACTAGGCAAAGGAATCCTCAGGAAAACGAAAAAAGCAGGACGTGGCACACTTTCCGATTTCAACATATAGGACGAAGCACTAGGTACCGAGACGGCACAGTCTGGGCCCCAAAACCGGCACACAGACCCATGCAACAGAATCGAGAACCCAGAGCCCAACTCAAACGTACATGGACAGCCCATTTTCGACCAGGGAGCCAAGAGGAGACAGCGGAGAAAGGAGAGTCTCTACCATAAACGGTGCTGGGAAGCCTGCACAGCCACAGGGAACACAACGAGAGTACACCATGATGTTACACCTGGCACACACACCACCTGAAATGGATCAAAGCCTTGAATGGCAGACTTGAAACCGTGAACCTTGTAGCAGAAGACCTAGGCAGAGTGCTCTTTGCCATCGGTCTGAGCCGCCTGTTTGGAAGAAGCAAGTCCGACTGGGCCAGGGCAACCAAGTCAACAAGAAACCAACGGGACCACGTCAAATGCGGACGCTTCTGCCCAGTGAAGGAAACCATTGACTGAATGCAAAGATAGCACAACGACTGGGGGAGGATGTTTGCAAACCACACATCGGACAAGGGGTGAAAAGCCCAAAGATGCAATCAACTCGCACGTCCCCACAGGAAAAAAACAACAACAAGCCAATGAAAACCTGGGCAGAAGATGGAAACAGAGATTTATGCCAAGAAGATCGAAAGAGGGCCAACGGGTGCATGAACACTTGTTCACCGTCATTAAGTCTCAGGCCAATGCAAATGCAAACTGCAAGGGCACAGCAGCTCACTGTGGTCAGAATGGCTATAAGTAAGCAAACAGGAAGCCACAAGTGTCAGAGAGGAGGTGGAGAGAAGGGAAGCCTCCTGCACCGTGGGTGTTAGTGCAGACCGGTGCAGCCACTACGCCAAGCGGTGTGGAACTGCCTCAGAACTTTAAGAATCCATGTCCCATATGATCCAGCTATTCCTCTGCGGCGTGTTGATCCAAAGAACTCGGAAACACTCCTGCCTAAAGACATGTGCACCGCTGAGTTCACCACAGCGTCGCTCCCACTACCCAAGACTTGGAAGCCTCCCTGGAGCCCAGCAAGGGACGAGTGCAGAAGGAAGATGGGCTATAGCCACGCAATGGCATACCAGTCAGCCGGAACCAAGGATGCAATCCAGCCATTTGTGACCACCAGAATGGCTGTGAGGGTTTTAGGGAAGTGAAACAAGCCCCAGGGAGCAAGGCAAGTACCGCAGGATCTCACTTAAGAGGAGAAGGAGAAACAAGCGGTCAGGAACAGGTGGCACGGGACATTTGATTGGGGGTTCCCAGAGACAAAGCGGGGAGGTGTGAGAGGGTGAAACAGATGATGAGGCACAAGTGTGTGGTGAGGGCCTGCTATTAGGCTTACGCAGGGGAAGATGATGTAAGCTGCACGGGAGTCTACATCGATGAGGATGCAAATCGGAAAGATATAGGATGTTCTAATGCAGGGTTGCGGCAATAAATTCACCTAAAAGCAAAAAACATCCAAAATGGTGTCCAGAATGACGGCATAAAGCTTTGGGGCTGAAAGAGATTAGAGAAGGTGAACTTCCAAGGCTGGAAAATCACCTCAAAATGCGTACTGATGCTACAGAAAGGTAGACCCTTCCAAATAGATGAAGAGGAATACTACCCACAGAACATGCTGCCTGCTAAACCCATGCACCAACGGAAAAGGTTACCGTCCAGGATGTTACTACTAATCACCTTCATGAATAATCCAAACAGGCCCACGTGTTCCCAAGCTCAGGCAAAAGGTTGGTCCAAAAGTCCACTTCAGGGCCGGCCCTGTGGCGGAGCGGGTAAGTGCCCACGTTCCGCGTGGCCGGCCCAGGCCTCACTGTTTCACATCACGGGTGCAGATCACATTAGCAGTGTTAGGACATACAGATTTCATGGTACGGTGCGGACAGGGATCATAAACTAAGTAGCAATGGTGAGGTCACGTTATCAATACGCACCAGAAAAAGAACCGTGAGGCTTTTACAATCCATGAACGCATCTGGTACACTTCCCCAGAGGAAGAAGGAAGGAAAGCATGGGACCTGCCAAGGTGGAATCGGCAGAGTGCTAGGAGATGGCACGATCACTGCGCATCAGAGGACTGCCCGGGCAACTTCAACTTGGGAGGGCGTCCAGGACTTTCTCTGGGGAACGTCCACCCACTTGGCCATCTACATAAAATGTAAGAGGTAAAACCCAGTATAATCTAACAGGACAGAAACCAGTGTCTAGAGAGAATGTAGCAGGCCTTCCAAAGTTCGAGGAGCAAGACAGAAACCGACAAGAAATCGAGAAATAGGAAAACTATCCTACCAGGAAAGGGTGAGGAGTCAGACTGGCCTGAGATGGCTCTGAAACTCTGTGTGCACGAGGGTTGTCAGGACAACTTCGAATTTTGAGGTTGTTTATGACATCACGAGGATCATGTCCTCCAAGATGGCCGCACGGTTACAGACTGAGGATTGGCGTAGGCTAGGCTATTACAGGGAGGGATACCCCGAAACAGCTTTGAGAAACAGAAAGCGGACACAGAAACTGGAAGACATAAAACAGACGCTTATTCGAGGGGTAGGAAAGGAATCCTTGGCAAGAAGCGAGAATAGAGGGACAAGCCCCGAGAGGAGAACGCTGTCATCTATTCAAGTCTATGGGGAGGCCATGCTGATTCAAGCTTGCAACTTGATTGGAAGCAAGAGGCCGGACTTGGGCCTTATCAGACCTACGTGGTCCTTCTGCCTTAAGCAAAAGCCAAAGTCAAGAATGAGGTCTTGAGGACGCTGAAGAGAAGACTCGATGCCTCCTTTCCTAGGCCCCTGGCATTCTTTGCAGATCAGTCTCACTTTCCATAGCTCTGGCGTCACGGGGGCCCACCGGGTACATGCTAATGTGTCCCAAGAGATGTCTTGGAAGCCTTGAAGGAATGGAGCCCCGTCACGCTTGGGCTATGTCTCTTTGTTTGGAAGTGCTCTACAAGGGTGCTGAAAAGCACCCTTTTCCACAGGGCTTCATTCCTTCGTGAAGGCTGCCCGCCCAGGCTAGTGTGCTCAGGTTGCCTCCATCGAAATTCTCTCCCCCTACCTCTTGCCGTCGAAGGATTATTGATTATGTGTTTTGACACCACATGTAAGGAAGTGGGCTGAAAATGAGAACATTACAATTCTGTTTCAAGAAAAAGAAACAGGCCAGGGCTGAGGATGTAAGGCAAACAAATGGCACAGCCTATAGAAATAAAGTAAGCCCGTATCTAGACGGCACCTGGGGGAACGTTCCAGGATCAGGGGTGAAGTTCGAAACTTCCCAAATCCGGAAAGGAGACAGAGAAATATCTTTCCTGGAGAGAGGGATTCATCAGATTCGTCTAATTTGTCTTGGAAACATTGTGTCCGTGAAGGGGGATGCCAGGACCACCTCGAGTTCGGAGTTTGTGACCTCAGGATGTCAAACCAACCCAGATGACCACGTGTTCCCAGTGCTTAGTTTGACCCAGGCTAGGACAGCAAAGACTCCTTCAAGTGACCGGTGCAAATTCAAAGACAACAACCAAGAGTCACGAAAGCACTCACACCTCGGCCTAGAGAACATACGGTGATTCCAGAAATGCCAAATGAATCACTTGGAATGAAGGGGAACGGACTGATAAGCATGTCTAAGGGGGAGAGCTGAGAAATACCATGACGATTCTCCTATGGAAAAGAGACAAAGGTCCCAGAAAATGGAAGGCGAACAGAAATCACCCCTGGATAATCCACAATGAAAGATGACGTCTGTCTTTAGACAGACTCTGCTGGAACGTTTGAAAGGCAGAGAAATTCACAAGCCAAAAGACGGCAGCGAAGGTCAAGGCTGGGCTAAGTGGGAAGGGTGAGTTATGAGACTGCTCCAAGCGGGCCAGGAAACCGTGTGTCCGTGGAGCTTGCCGGGACAGCAGAGACACGATTATGACCACTCCTCTGACATCGCAGTGGACCCGAAAAACAACCTGGCCTCATCTACACAGTGCCAGAGTTGGGCTCAAGTAGCATATTCAAGTCCCATTGCCCTCAACTGCAGGTTGCCAACGGAACATGAAAGGGGCCGGCCGGTGGTGCAGCGGTGAGGTCCGCACCTCCTGGGTCGGTGGCCCGGGGTGGGCCGGGTGGACCCTCGGGTGAGCCTGCTCACCACTGCTTCAGGCATTCTGGGGCAGGCGTCCGAGGTAGTGTAGAGGCAGATGGGAAGGGACGTTAGACAGGGCCAGACTTCCACAGCAAATACAGGAGCATTGCCAGCAGATGTGAGCTCAGCGATGCACTTCTGCCAGAGCAAAACCGATTCAAAGTTGCAAAGCATAGAGAAACTGAAGCTGAAAAGAAAAAGTGAACAACTGCATGCCAGTGAGAAGGATGAGATCTCTATGAAGAAACTTAGCAAAACAGGTGAAAGCCAAGGCAATGGAAAACTAACAAACGTTGGGGGACAGAAGTTCAAGAAGACACAAGGAGAAAGAAGGAGATTCCAGGATCTAGGAGTGGAAGCATCAACACACTGGAAACGTCCCTACCGGAGCAAGGAATCTCTGGATTCCATGCAATCCCAGTCAAAGTTGCAGCAATGTTTCCCACAGAGACAGAAGAGGGAATCCTAAAGCTTCTAGCCAGCAACAAGAGACCCTGACTAGGCAAAGGAATCCTCAGGAAAACGAAAAAAGCAGGACGTGGCACACTTTCCGATTTCAACATATAGGACGAAGCACTAGGTACCGAGACGGCACAGTCTGGGCCCCAAAACCGGCACACAGACCCATGCAACAGAATCGAGAACCCAGAGCCCAACTCAAACGTACATGGACAGCCCATTTTCGACCAGGGAGCCAAGAGGAGACAGCGGAGAAAGGAGAGTCTCTACCATAAACGGTGCTGGGAAGCCTGCACAGCCACAGGGAACACAACGAGAGTACACCATGATGTTACACCTGGCACACACACCACCTGAAATGGATCAAAGCCTTGAATGGCAGACTTGAAACCGTGAACCTTGTAGCAGAAGACGTAGGCAGAGTGCTCTTTGCCATCGGTCTGAGCCGCCTGTTTGGAAGAAGCAAGTCCGACTGGGCCAGGGCAACCAAGTCAACAAGAAACCAACGGGACCACGTCAAATGCGGACGCTTCTGCCCAGTGAAGGAAACCATTGACTGAATGCAAAGATAGCACAACGACTGGGGGAGGATGTTTGCAAACCACACATCGGACAAGGGGTGAAAAGCCCAAAGATGCAATCAACTCGCACGTCCCCACAGGAAAAAAACAACAACAAGCCAATGAAAACCTGGGCAGAAGATGGAAACAGAGATTTATGCCAAGAAGATCGAAAGAGGGCCAACGGGTGCATGAACACTTGTTCACCGTCATTAAGTCTCAGGCCAATGCAAATGCAAACTGCAAGGGCACAGCAGCTCACTGTGGTCAGAATGGCTATAAGTAAGCAAACAGGAAGCCACAAGTGTCAGAGAGGAGGTGGAGAGAAGGGAAGCCTCCTGCACCGTTGGTGTTAGTGCAGACCGGTGCAGCCACTACGCCAAGCGGTGTGGAACTGCCTCAGAACTTTAAGAATCCATGTCCCATATGATCCAGCTATTCCTCTGCGGCGTGTTGATCCAAAGAACTCGGAAACACTCCTGCCTAAAGACATGTGCACCGCTGAGTTCACCACAGCGTCGCTCCCACTACCCAAGACTTGGAAGCCTCCCTGGAGCCCAGCAAGGGACGAGTGCAGAAGGAAGATGGGCTATAGCCACGCAATGGCATACCAGTCAGCCGGAACCAAGGATGCAATCCAGCCATTTGTGACCACCAGAATGGCTGTGAGGGTTTTAGGGAAGTGAAACAAGCCCCAGGGAGCAAGGCAAGTACCGCAGGATCTCACTTAAGAGGAGAAGGAGAAACAAGCGGTCAGGAACAGGTGGCACGGGACATTTGATTGGGGGTTCCCAGAGACAAAGCGGGGAGGTGTGAGAGGGTGAAACAGATGATGAGGCACAAGTGTGTGGTGAGGGCCTGCTATTAGGCTTACGCAGGGGAAGATGATGTAAGCTGCACGGGAGTCTACATCGATGAGGATGCAAATCGGAAAGATATAGGATGTTCTAATGCAGGGTTGCGGCAATAAATTCACCTAAAAGCAAAAAACATCCAAAATGGTGTCCAGAATGACGGCATAAAGCTTTGGGGCTGAAAGAGATTAGAGAAGGTGAACTTCCAAGGCTGGAAAATCACCTCAAAATGCGTACTGATGCTACAGAAAGGTAGACCCTTCCAAATAGATGAAGAGGAATACTACCCACAGAACATGCTGCCTGCTAAACCCATGCACCAACGGAAAAGGTTACCGTCCAGGATGTTACTACTAATCACCTTCATGAATAATCCAAACAGGCCCACGTGTTCCCAAGCTCAGGCAAAAGGTTGGTCCAAAAGTCCACTTCAGGGCCGGCCCTGTGGCGGAGCGGGTAAGTGCCCACGTTCCGCGTGGCCGGCCCAGGCCTCACTGTTTCACATCACGGGTGCAGATCACATTAGCAGTGTTAGGACATACAGATTTCATGGTACGGTGCGGACAGGGATCATAAACTAAGTAGCAATGGTGAGGTCACGTTATCAATACGCACCAGAAAAAGAACCGTGAGGCTTTTACAATCCATGAACGCATCTGGTACACTTCCCCAGAGGAAGAAGGAAGGAAAGCATGGGACCTGCCAAGGTGGAATCGGCAGAGTGCTAGGAGATGGCACGATCACTGCGCATCAGAGGACTGCCCGGGCAACTTCAACTTGGGAGGGCGTCCAGGACTTTCTCTGGGGAACGTCCACCCACTTGGCCATCTACATAAAATGTAAGAGGTAAAACCCAGGATAATCTAACAGGACAGAAACCAGTGTCTAGAGAGAATGTAGCAGGCCTTCCAAAGTTCCAGGAGCAAGACAGAAACCGACAAGAAATCGAGAAATAGGAAAACTATCCTACCAGGAAAGGGTGAGGAGTCAGACTGGCCTGAGATGGCTCTGAAACTCTGTGTGCACGAGGGTTGTCAGGACAACTTCGAATTTTGAGGTTGTTTATGACATCACGAGGATCATGTCCTCCAAGATGGCCGCACGGTTACAGACTGAGGATTGGCGTAGGCTAGGCTATTACAGGGAGGGATACCCCGAAACAGCTTTGAGAAACAGAAAGCGGACACAGAAACTGGAAGACATAAAACAGACGCTTATTCGAGGGGTAGGAAAGGAATCCTTGGCAAGAAGCGAGAATAGAGGGACAAGCCCCGAGAGGAGAACGCTGTCATCTATTCAAGTCTATGGGGAGGCCATGCTGATTCAAGCTTGCAACTTGATTGGAAGCAAGAGGCCGGACTTGGGCCTTATCAGACCTACGTGGTCCTTCTGCCTTAAGCAAAAGCCAAAGTCAAGAATGAGGTCTTGAGGACGCTGAAGAGAAGACTCGATGCCTCCTTTCCTAGGCCCCTGGCATTCTTTGCAGATCAGTCTCACTTTCCATAGCTCTGGCGTCACGGGGGCCCACCGGGTACATGCTAATGTGTCCCAAGAGATGTCTTGGAAGCCTTGAAGGAATGGAGCCCCGTCACGCTTGGGCTATGTCTCTTTGTTTGGAAGTGCTCTACAAGGGTGCTGAAAAGCACCCTTTTCCACAGGGCTTCATTCCTTCGTGAAGGCTGCCCGCCCAGGCTAGTGTGCTCAGGTTGCCTCCATCGAAATTCTCTCCCCCTACCTCTTGCCGTCGAAGGATTATTGATTATGTGTTTTGACACCACATGTAAGGAAGTGGGCTGAAAATGAGAACATTACAATTCTGTTTCAAGAAAAAGAAACAGGCCAGGGCTGAGGATGTAAGGCAAACAAATGGCACAGCCTATAGAAATAAAGTAAGCCCGTATCTAGACGGCACCTGGGGGAACGTTCCAGGATCAGGGGTGAAGTTCGAAACTTCCCAAATCCGGAAAGGAGACAGAGAAATATCTTTCCTGGAGAGAGGGATTCATCAGATTCGTCTAATTTGTCTTGGAAACATTGTGTCCGTGAAGGGGGATGCCAGGACCACCTCGAGTTCGGAGTTTGTGACCTCAGGATGTCAAACCAACCCAGATGACCACGTGTTCCCAGTGCTTAGTTTGACCCAGGCTAGGACAGCAAAGACTCCTTCAAGTGACCGGTGCAAATTCAAAGACAACAACCAAGAGTCACGAAAGCACTCACACCTCGGCCTAGAGAACATACGGTGATTCCAGAAATGCCAAATGAATCACTTGGAATGAAGGGGAACGGACTGATAAGCATGTCTAAGGGGGAGAGCTGAGAAATACCATGACGATTCTCCTATGGAAAAGAGACAAAGGTCCCAGAAAATGGAAGGCGAACAGAAATCACCCCTGGATAATCCACAATGAAAGATGACGTCCGTCTTTAGACAGACTCTGCTGGAACGTTTGAAAGGCAGAGAAATTCACAAGCCAAAAGACGGCAGCGAAGGTCAAGGCTGGGCTAAGTGGGAAGGGTGAGTTATGAGACTGCTCCAAGCGGGCCAGGAAACCGTGTGTCCGTGGAGCTTGCCGGGACAGCAGAGACACGATTATGACCAATCCTCTGACATCGCAGTGGACCCGAAAAACAACCTGGCCTCATCTACACAGTGCCAGAGTTGGGCTCAAGTAGCATATTCAAGTCCCATTGCCCTCAACTGCAGGTTGCCAACGGAACATGAAAGGGGCCGGCCGGTGGTGCAGCGGTGAGGTCCGCACCTCCTGGGTCGGTGGCCCGGGGTGGGCCGGGTGGACCCTCGGGTGAGCCTGCTCACCACTGCTTCAGGCATTCTGGGGCAGGCGTCCGAGGTAGTGTAGAGGCAGATGGGAAGGGACGTTAGACAGGGCCAGACTTCCACAGCAAATACAGGAGCATTGCCAGCAGATGTGAGCTCAGCGATGCACTTCTGCCAGAGCAAAACCGATTCAAAGTTGCAAAGAATAGAGAAACTGAAGCTGAAAAGAAAAAGTGAACAACTGCATGCCAGTGAGAAGGATGAGATCTCTATGAAGAAACTTAGCAAAACAGGTGAAAGCCATGGCAATGGAAAACTAACAAACGTTGGGGGACAGAAGTTCAAGAAGACACAAGGAGAAAGAAGGAGATTCCAGGATCTAGGAGTGGAAGCATCAACACACTGGAAACGTCCCTACCGGAGCAAGGAATCTCTGGATTCCATGCAATCCCAGTCAAAGTTGCAGCAATGTTTCCCACAGAGACAGAAGAGGGAATCCTAAAGCTTCTAGCCAGCAACAAGAGACCCTGACTAGGCAAAGGAATCCTCAGGAAAACGAAAAAAGCAGGACGTGGCACACTTTCCGATTTCAACATATAGGACGAAGCACTAGGTACCGAGACGGCACAGTCTGGGCCCCAAAACAGGCACACAGACCCATGCAACAGAATCGAGAACCCAGAGCCCAACTCAAACGTACATGGACAGCCCATTTTCGACCAGGGAGCCAAGAGGAGACAGCGGAGAAAGGAGAGTCTCTACCATAAACGGTGCTGGGAAGCCTGCACAGCCACAGGGAACACAACGAGAGTACACCATGATGTTACACCTGGCACACACACCACCTGAAATGGATCAAAGCCTTGAATGGCAGACTTGAAACCGTGAACCTTGTAGCAGAAGACCTAGGCAGAGTGCTCTTTGCCATCGGTCTGAGCCGCCTGTTTGGAAGAAGCAAGTCCGACTGGGCCAGGGCAACCAAGTCAACAAGAAACCAACGGGACCACGTCAAATGCGGACGCTTCTGCCCAGTGAAGGAAACCATCGACTGAATGCAAAGATAGCACAACGACTGGGGGAGGATGTTTGCAAACCACACATCGGACAAGGGGTGAAAAGCCCAAAGATGCAATCAACTCACACGTCCCCACAGGAAAAAAACAACAACAAGCCAATGAAAACCTGGGCAGAAGATGGAAACAGAGATTTCTGCCAAGAAGATCGAAAGAGGGCCAACGGGTGCATGAACACTTGTTCACCGTCATTAAGTCTCAGGCCAATGCAAATGCAAACTGCAAGGGCACAGCAGCTCACTGTGGTCAGAATGGCTATAAGGAAGCAGACAGGAAGCCACAAGTGTCAGAGAGGAGGTGGAGAGAAGGGAAGCCTCCTGCACCGTTGGTGGGAGTGCAGACCGGTGCAGCCACTACGCCAAGCGGTGTGGAACTGCCTCAGAACTTTAAGAATCCATGTCCCATATGATCCAGCTATTCCTCTGCGGCGTGTTGATCCAAAGAACTCGGAAACACTCCTGCCTAAAGACATGTGCACCGCTGAGTTCACCACAGCGTCGCTCCCACTACCCAAGACTTGGAAGCCTCCCTGGAGCCCAGCAAGGGACGAGTGCAGAAGGAAGATGGGCTATAGCCACGCAATGGCATACCAGTCAGCCGGAACCAAGGATGCAATCCAGCCCTTTGTGACCACCAGAATGGCTGTGAGGGTTTTAGGGAAGTGAAACAAGCCCCAGGGAGCAAGGCAAGTACCGTAGGATCTCACTTAAGAGGAGAAGGAGAAACAAGCGGTCAGGAACAGGTGGCACGGGACATTTGATTGGGGGTTCCCAGAGACAAAGCGGGGAGGTGTGAGAGGGTGAAACAGATGATGAGGCACAAGTGTGTGGTGAGGGCCTGCTATTAGGCTTACGCAGGGGAAGATGATGTAAGCTGCACGGAAGTCTACGTCGATGAGGATGCAAATCGGAAAGATATAGGATGTTCTAATGCAGGGTTGCGGCAATAAATTCACCTAAAAGCAAAAAAAATCCAAAATGGTGTACAGAATGACGGCATAAAGCTTTGGGGCTGAAAGAGATTAGAGAAGGTGAACTTCCAAGGCTGGAAAATCACCTCAAAATGCGTACTGATGCTACAGAAAGGTAGACCCTTCCAAATAGATGAAGAGGAATACTACCCACAGAACATGCTGCCTGCTAAACCCATGCACCAACGGAAAAGGTTACCGTCCAGGATGTTACTACTAATCACCTTCACGAATAATCCAAACAGGCCCACGTGTTCCCAAGCTCAGGCAAAAGGTTGGTCCAAAAGTCCACTTCAGGGCCGGCCCTGTGGCGGAGCGGGTAAGTGCCCACGTTCCGCGTGGCCGGCCCAGGCCTCACTGTTTCACATCACGGGTGCAGATCACATTAGCAGTGTTAGGACATACAGATTTCATGGTACGGTGCGGACAGGGATCATAAACTAAGTAGCAATGGTGAGGTCACGTTATCAATACGCACCTGAAAAAGAACCGTGAGGCTTTTACAATCCATGAACGCATCTGGTACACTTCCCCAGAGGAAGAAGGAAGGAAAGCATGGGACCTGCCAAGGTGGAATCGGCAGAGTGCTAGGAGATGGCACGATCACTGCGCATCAGAGGACTGCCCGGGCAACTTCAACTTGGGAGGGCGTCCAGGACTTTCTCTGGGGAACGTCCACCCACTTGGCCATCTACATAAAATGTAAGAGGTAAAACCCAGGATAATCTAACAGGACAGAAACCAGTGTCTAGAGAGAATGTAGCAGGCCTTCCAAAGTTCGAGGAGCAAGACAGAAACCGACAAGAAATCGAGAAATAGGAAAACTATCCTACCAGGAAAGGGTGAGGAGTCAGACTGGCCTGAGATGGCTCTGAAACTCTGTGTGCACGAGGGTTGTCAGGACAACTTCGAATTTTGAGGTTGTTTATGACATCACGAGGATCATGTCCTCCAAGATGGCCGCACGGTTACAGACTGAGGATTGGCGTAGGCTAGGCTATTACAGGGAGGGATACCCCGAAACAGCTTTGAGAAACAGAAAGCGGACACAGAAACTGGAAGACATAAAACAGACGCTTATTCGAGGGGTAGGAAAGGAATCCTTGGCAAGAAGCGAGAATAGAGGGACAAGCCCCGAGAGGAGAACGTTGTCATCTATTCAAGTCTATGGGGAGGCCATGCTGATTCAAGCTTGCAACTTGATTGGAAGCAAGAGGCCGGACTTGGGCCTTATCAGACCTACGTGGTCCTTCTGCCTTAAGCAAAAGCCAAAGTCAAGAATGAGGTCTTGAGGACGCTGAAGAGAAGACTCGATGCCTCCTTTCCTAGGCCCCTGGCATTCTTTGCAGATCAGTCTCACTTTCCATAGCTCTGGCGTCACGGGGGCCCACCGGGTACATGCTAATGTGTAACAAGAGATGTCTTGGAAGCCTTGAAGGAATGGAGCCCCGTCACGCTTGGGCTATGTCTCTTTGTTTGGAAGTGCTCTACAAGGGTGCTGAAAAGCACCCTTTTCCACAGGGCTTCATTCCTTCGTGAAGGCTGCCCGCCCAGGCTAGTGTGCTCAGGTTGCCTCCATCGAAATTCTCTCCCCCTACCTCTTGCCGTCGAAGGATTATTGATTATGTGTTTTGACACCACATGTAAGGAAGTGGGCTGAAAATGAGAACATTACAATTCTGTTTCAAGAAAAAGAAACAGGCCAGGGCTGAGGATGTAAGGCAAACAAATGGCACAGCCTATAGAAATAAAGTAAGCCCGTATCTAGACGGCACCTGGGGGAACGTTCCAGGATCAGGGGTGAAGTTCGAAACTTCCCAAATCCGGAAAGGAGACAGAGAAATATCTTTCCTGGAGAGAGGGATTCATCAGATTCGTCTAATTTGTCTTGGAAACATTGTGTCCGTGAAGGGGGATGCCAGGACCACCTCGAGTTCGGAGTTTGTGACCTCAGGATGTCAAACCAACCCAGATGACCACGTGTTCCCAGTGCTTAGTTTGACCCAGGCTAGGACAGCAAAGACTCCTTCAAGTGACCGGTGCAAATTCAAAGACAACAACCAAGAGTCACGAAAGCACTCACACCTCGGCCTAGAGAACATACGGTGATTCCAGAAATGCCAAATGAATCACTTGGAATGAAGGGGAACGGACTGATAAGCATGTCTAAGGGGGAGAGCTGAGAAATACCATGACGATTCTCCTATGGAAAAGAGACAAAGGTCCCAGAAAATGGAAGGCGAACAGAAATCACCCCTGGATAATCCACAATGAAAGATGACGTCCGTCTTTAGACAGACTCTGCTGGAACGTTTGAAAGGCAGAGAAATTCACAAGCCAAAAGACGGCAGCGAAGGTCAAGGCTGGGCTAAGTGGGAAGGGTGAGTTATGAGACTGCTCCAAGCGGGCCAGGAAACCGTGTGTCCGTGGAGCTTGCCGGGACAGCAGAGACACGATTATGACCAATCCTCTGACATCGCAGTGGACCCGAAAAACAACCTGGCCTCATCTACACAGTGCCAGAGTTGGGCTCAAGTAGCATATTCAAGTCCCATTGCCCTCAACTGCAGGTTGCCAACGGAACATGAAAGGGGCCGGCCGGTGGTGCAGCGGTGAGGTCCGCACCTCCTGGGTCGGTGGCCCGGGGTGGGCCGGGTGGACCCTCGGGTGAGCCTGCTCACCACTGCTTCAGGCATTCTGGGGCAGGCGTCCGAGGTAGTGTAGAGGCAGATGGGAAGGGACGTTAGACAGGGCCAGACTTCCACAGCAAATACAGGAGCATTGCCAGCAGATGTGAGCTCAGCGATGCACTTCTGCCAGAGCAAAACCGATTCAAAGTTGCAAAGCATAGAGAAACTGAAGCTGAAAAGAAAAAGTGAACAACTGCATGCCAGTGAGAAGGATGAGATCTCTATGAAGAAACTTAGCAAAACAGGTGAAAGCCATGGCAATGGAAAACTAACAAACGTTGGGGGACAGAAGTTCAAGAAGACACAAGGAGAAAGAAGGAGATTCCAGGATCTAGGAGTGGAAGCATCAACACACTGGAAACGTCCCTACCGGAGCAAGGAATCTCTGGATTCCATGCAATCCCAGTCAAAGTTGCAGCAATGTTTCCCACAGAGACAGAAGAGGGAATCCTAAAGCTTCTAGCCAGCAACAAGAGACCCTGACTAGGCAAAGGAATCCTCAGGAAAACGAAAAAAGCAGGACGTGGCACACTTTCCGATTTCAACATATAGGACGAAGCACTAGGTACCGAGACGGCACAGTCTGGGCCCCAAAACCGGCACACAGACCCATGCAACAGAATCGAGAACCCAGAGCCCAACTCAAACGTACATGGACAGCCCATTTTCGACCAGGGAGCCAAGAGGAGACAGCGGAGAAAGGAGAGTCTCTACCATAAACGGTGCTGGGAAGCCTGCACAGCCACAGGGAACACAACGAGAGTACACCATGATGTTACACCTGGCACACACACCACCTGAAATGGATCAAAGCCTTGAATGGCAGACTTGAAACCGTGAACCTTGTAGCAGAAGACCTAGGCAGAGTGCTCTTTGCCATCGGTCTGAGCCGCCTGTTTGGAAGAAGCAAGTCCGACTGGGCCAGGGCAACCAAGTCAACAAGAAACCAACGGGACCACGTCAAATGCGGACGCTTCTGCCCAGTGAAGGAAACCATCGACTGAATGCAAAGATAGCACAACGACTGGGGGAGGATGTTTGCAAACCACACATCGGACAAGGGGTGAAAAGCCCAAAGATGCAATCAACTCGCACGTCCCCACAGGAAAAAAACAACAACAAGCCAATGAAAACCTGGGCAGAAGATGGAAACAGAGATTTCTGCCAAGAAGATCGAAAGAGGGCCAACGGGTGCATGAACACTTGTTCACCGTCATTAAGTCTCAGGCCAATGCAAATGCAAACTGCAAGGGCACAGCAGCTCACTGTGGTCAGAATGGCTATAAGGAAGCAGACAGGAAGCCACAAGTGTCAGAGAGGAGGTGGAGAGAAGGGAAGCCTCCTGCACCGTTGGTGGGAGTGCAGACCGGTGCAGCCACTACGCCAAGCGGTGTGGAACTGCCTCAGAACTTTAAGAATCCATGTCCCATATGATCCAGCTATTCCTCTGCGGCGTGTTGATCCAAAGAACTCGGAAACACTCCTGCCTAAAGACATGTGCACCGCTGAGTTCACCACAGCGTCGCTCCCACTACCCAAGACTTGGAAGCCTCCCTGGAGCCCAGCAAGGGACGAGTGCAGAAGGAAGATGGGCTATAGCCACGCAATGCCATACCAGTCAGCCGGAACCAAGGATGCAATCCAGCCACTTGTGACCACCAGAATGGCTGTGAGGGTTTTAGGGAAGTGAAACAAGCCCCAGGGAGCAAGGCAAGTACCGTAGGACCTCACTTAAGAGGAGAAGAAAAAACAAGCGGTCAGGAACAGGTGGCACGGGACATTTGATCGGGGGTTCCCAGAGACAAAGCGGGGAGGTGTGAGAGGGTGAAACAGATGATGAGGCACAAGTGTGTGGTGAGGGCCTGCTATTAGGCTTACGCAGGGGAAGATGATGTAAGCTACACGGAAGTCTACATCGATGAGGATGCAAATCGGAAAGATATAGGATGTTCTAATGCAGGGTTGCGGCAATAAATTCACCTAAAAGCAAAAAAAAAAATCCAAAATGGGGTCCAGAATGACGGCATAAAGCTTTGGGGCTGAAAGAGATTAGAGAAGGTGAACTTCCAAGGCTGGAAAATCACCTCAAAATGCGTACTGATGCTACAGAAAGGTAGACCCTTCCAAATAGATGAAGAGGAATACTACCCACAGAACATGCTGCCTGCTAAACCCATGCACCAACGGAAAAGGTTACCGTCCAGGATGTTACTACTAATCACCTTCACGAATAATCCAAACAGGCCCACGTGTTCCCAAGCTCAGGCAAAAGGTTGGTCCAAAAGTCCACTTCAGGGCCGGCCCTGTGGCGGAGCGGGTAAGTGCCCACGTTCCGCGTGGCCGGCCCAGGCCTCACTGTTTCACATCACGGGTGCAGATCACATTAGCAGTGTTAGGACATACAGATTTCATGGTACGGTGCGGACAGGGATCATAAACTAAGTAGCAATGGTGAGGTCACGTTATCAATACGCACCTGAAAAAGAACCGTGAGGCTTTTACAATCCATGAACGCATCTGGTACACTTCCCCAGAGGAAGAAGGAAGGAAAGCATGGGACCTGCCAAGGTGGAATCGGCAGAGTGCTAGGAGATGGCACGATCACTGCGCATCAGAGGACTGCCCGGGCAACTTCAACTTGGGAGGGCGTCCAGGACTTTCTCTGGGGAACGTCCACCCACTTGGCCATCTACATAAAATGTAAGAGGTAAAACCCAGGATAATCTAACAGGACAGAAACCAGTGTCTAGAGAGAATGTAGCAGGCCTTCCAAAGTTCGAGGAGCAAGACAGAAACCGACAAGAAATCGAGAAATAGGAAAACTATCCTACCAGGAAAGGGTGAGGAGTCAGACTGGCCTGAGATGGCTCTGAAACTCTGTGTGCACGAGGGTTGTCAGGACAACTTCGAATTTTGAGGTTGTTTATGACATCACGAGGATCATGTCCTCCAAGATGGCCGCACGGTTACAGACTGAGGATTGGCGTAGGCTAGGCTATTACAGGGAGGGATACCCCGAAACAGCTTTGAGAAACAGAAAGCGGACACAGAAACTGGAAGACATAAAACAGACGCTTATTCGAGGGGTAGGAAAGGAATCCTTGGCAAGAAGCGAGAATAGAGGGACAAGCCCCGAGAGGAGAACGTTGTCATCTATTCAAGTCTATGGGGAGGCCATGCTGATTCAAGCTTGCAACTTGATTGGAAGCAAGAGGCCGGACTTGGGCCTTATCAGACCTACGTGGTCCTTCTGCCTTAAGCAAAAGCCAAAGTCAAGAATGAGGTCTTGAGGACGCTGAAGAGAAGACTCGATGCCTCCTTTCCTAGGCCCCTGGCATTCTTTGCAGATCAGTCTCACTTTCCATAGCTCTGGCGTCACGGGGGCCCACCGGGTACATGCTAATGTGTAACAAGAGATGTCTTGGAAGCCTTGAAGGAATGGAGCCCCGTCACGCTTGGGCTATGTCTCTTTGTTTGGAAGTGCTCTACAAGGGTGCTGAAAAGCACCCTTTTCCACAGGGCTTCATTCCTTCGTGAAGGCTGCCCGCCCAGGCTAGTGTGCTCAGGTTGCCTCCATCGAAATTCTCTCCCCCTACCTCTTGCCGTCGAAGGATTATTGATTATGTGTTTTGACACCACATGTAAGGAAGTGGGCTGAAAATGAGAACATTACAATTCTGTTTCAAGAAAAAGAAACAGGCCAGGGCTGAGGATGTAAGGCAAACAAATGGCACAGCCTATAGAAATAAAGTAAGCCCGTATCTAGACGGCACCTGGGGGAACGTTCCAGGATCAGGGGTGAAGTTCGAAACTTCCCAAATCCGGAAAGGAGACAGAGAAATATCTTTCCTGGAGAGAGGGATTCATCAGATTCGTCTAATTTGTCTTGGAAACATTGTGTCCGTGAAGGGGGATGCCAGGACCACCTCGAGTTCGGAGTTTGTGACCTCAGGATGTCAAACCAACCCAGATGACCACGTGTTCCCAGTGCTTAGTTTGACCCAGGCTAGGACAGCAAAGACTCCTTCAAGTGACCGGTGCAAATTCAAAGACAACAACCAAGAGTCACGAAAGCACTCACACCTCGGCCTAGAGAACATACGGTGATTCCAGAAATGCCAAATGAATCACTTGGAATGAAGGGGAACGGACTGATAAGCATGTCTAAGGGGGAGAGCTGAGAAATACCATGACGATTCTCCTATGGAAAAGAGACAAAGGTCCCAGAAAATGGAAGGCGAACAGAAATCACCCCTGGATAATCCACAATGAAAGATGACGTCCGTCTTTAGACAGACTCTGCTGGAACGTTTGAAAGGCAGAGAAATTCACAAGCCAAAAGACGGCAGCGAAGGTCAAGGCTGGGCTAAGTGGGAAGGGTGAGTTATGAGACTGCTCCAAGCGGGCCAGGAAACCGTGTGTCCGTGGAGCTTGCCGGGACAGCAGAGACACGATTATGACCAATCCTCTGACATCGCAGTGGACCCGAAAAACAACCTGGCCTCATCTACACAGTGCCAGAGTTGGGCTCAAGTAGCATATTCAAGTCCCATTGCCCTCAACTGCAGGTTGCCAACGGAACATGAAAGGGGCCGGCCGGTGGTGCAGCGGTGAGGTCCGCACCTCCTGGGTCGGTGGCCCGGGGTGGGCCGGGTGGACCCTCGGGTGAGCCTGCTCACCACTGCTTCAGGCATTCTGGGGCAGGCGTCCGAGGTAGTGTAGAGGCAGATGGGAAGGGACGTTAGACAGGGCCAGACTTCCACAGCAAATACAGGAGCATTGCCAGCAGATGTGAGCTCAGCGATGCACTTCTGCCAGAGCAAAACCGATTCAAAGTTGCAAAGCATAGAGAAACTGAAGCTGAAAAGAAAAAGTGAACAACTGCATGCCAGTGAGAAGGATGAGATCTCTATGAAGAAACTTAGCAAAACAGGTGAAAGCCATGGCAATGGAAAACTAACAAACGTTGGGGGACAGAAGTTCAAGAAGACACAAGGAGAAAGAAGGAGATTCCAGGATCTAGGAGTGGAAGCATCAACACACTGGAAACGTCCCTACCGGAGCAAGGAATCTCTGGATTCCATGCAATCCCAGTCAAAGTTGCAGCAATGTTTCCCACAGAGACAGAAGAGGGAATCCTAAAGCTTCTAGCCAGCAACAAGAGACCCTGACTAGGCAAAGGAATCCTCAGGAAAACGAAAAAAGCAGGACGTGGCACACTTTCCGATTTCAACATATAGGACGAAGCACTAGGTACCGAGACGGCACAGTCTGGGCCCCAAAACCGGCACACAGACCCATGCAACAGAATCGAGAACCCAGAGCCCAACTCAAACGTACATGGACAGCCCATTTTCGACCAGGGAGCCAAGAGGAGACAGCGGAGAAAGGAGAGTCTCTACCATAAACGGTGCTGGGAAGCCTGCACAGCCACAGGGAACACAACGAGAGTACACCATGATGTTACACCTGGCACACACACCACCTGAAATGGATCAAAGCCTTGAATGGCAGACTTGAAACCGTGAACCTTGTAGCAGAAGACCTAGGCAGAGTGCTCTTTGCCATCGGTCTGAGCCGCCTGTTTGGAAGAAGCAAGTCCGACTGGGCCAGGGCAACCAAGTCAACAAGAAACCAACGGGACCACGTCAAATGCGGACGCTTCTGCCCAGTGAAGGAAACCATCGACTGAATGCAAAGATAGCACAACGACTGGGGGAGGATGTTTGCAAACCACACATCGGACAAGGGGTGAAAAGCCCAAAGATGCAATCAACTCGCACGTCCCCACAGGAAAAAAACAACAACAAGCCAATGAAAACCTGGGCAGAAGATGGAAACAGAGATTTCTGCCAAGAAGATCGAAAGAGGGCCAACGGGTGCATGAACACTTGTTCACCGTCATTAAGTCTCAGGCCAATGCAAATGCAAACTGCAAGGGCACAGCAGCTCACTGTGGTCAGAATGGCTATAAGGAAGCAGACAGGAAGCCACAAGTGTCAGAGAGGAGGTGGAGAGAAGGGAAGCCTCCTGCACCGTTGGTGGGAGTGCAGACCGGTGCAGCCACTACGCCAAGCGGTGTGGAACTGCCTCAGAACTTTAAGAATCCATGTCCCATATGATCCAGCTATTCCTCTGCGGCGTGTTGATCCAAAGAACTCGGAAACACTCCTGCCTAAAGACATGTGCACCGCTGAGTTCACCACAGCGTCGCTCCCACTACCCAAGACTTGGAAGCCTCCCTGGAGCCCAGCAAGGGACGAGTGCAGAAGGAAGATGGGCTATAGCCACGCAATGGCATACCAGTCAGCCGGAACCAAGGATGCAATCCAGCCCTTTGTGACCACCAGAATGGCTGTGAGGGTTTTAGGGAAGTGAAACAAGCCCCAGGGAGCAAGGCAAGTACCGTAGGATCTCACTTAAGAGGAGAAGGAGAAACAAGCGGTCAGGAACAGGTGGCACGGGACATTTGATTGGGGGTTCCCAGAGACAAAGCGGGGAGGTGTGAGAGGGTGAAACAGATGATGAGGCACAAGTGTGTGGTGAGGGCCTGCTATTAGGCTTACGCAGGGGAAGATGATGTAAGCTGCACGGAAGTCTACATCGATGAGGATGCAAATCGGAAAGATATAGGATGTTCTAATGCAGGGTTGCGGCAATAAATTCACCTAAAAGCAAAAAAAATCCAAAATGGTGTCCAGAATGACGGCATAAAGCTTTGGGGCTGAAAGAGATTAGAGAAGGTGAACTTCCAAGGCTGGAAAATCACCTCAAAATGCGTACTGATGCTACAGAAAGGTAGACCCTTCCAAATAGATGAAGAGGAATACTACCCACAGAACATGCTGCCTGCTAAACCCATGCACCAACGGAAAAGGTTACCGTCCAGGATGTTACTACTAATCACCTTCACGAATAATCCAAACAGGCCCACGTGTTCCCAAGCTCAGGCAAAAGGTTGGTCCAAAAGTCCACTTCAGGGCCGGCCCTGTGGCGGAGCGGGTAAGTGCCCACGTTCCGCGTGGCCGGCCCAGGCCTCACTGTTTCACATCACGGGTGCAGATCACATTAGCAGTGTTAGGACATACAGATTTCATGGTACGGTGCGGACAGGGATCATAAACTAAGTAGCAATGGTGAGGTCACGTTATCAATACGCACCTGAAAAAGAACCGTGAGGCTTTTACAATCCATGAACGCATCTGGTACACTTCCCCAGAGGAAGAAGGAAGGAAAGCATGGGACCTGCCAAGGTGGAATCGGCAGAGTGCTAGGAGATGGCACGATCACTGCGCATCAGAGGACTGCCCGGGCAACTTCAACTTGGGAGGGCGTCCAGGACTTTCTCTGGGGAACGTCCACCCACTTGGCCATCTACATAAAATGTAAGAGGTAAAACCCAGGATAATCTAACAGGACAGAAACCAGTGTCTAGAGAGAATGTAGCAGGCCTTCCAAAGTTCGAGGAGCAAGACAGAAACCGACAAGAAATCGAGAAATAGGAAAACTATCCTACCAGGAAAGGGTGAGGAGTCAGACTGGCCTGACATGGCTCTGAAACTCTGTGTGCACGAGGGTTGTCAGGACAACTTCGAATTTTGAGGTTGTTTATGACATCACGAGGATGATGTCCCCCAAGATGGCCGCACGGTTACAGACTGAGGATTGGCGTAGGCTAGGCTATTACAGGGAGGGATACCCCGAAACAGCTTTGAGAAACAGAAAGCGGACACAGAAACTGGAAGACATAAAACAGACGCTTATTCGAGGGGTAGGAAAGGAATCCTTGGCAAGAAGCGAGAATAGAGGGACAAGCCCCGAGAGGAGAACGCTGTCATCTATTCAAGTCTATGGGGAGGCCATGCTGATTCAAGCTTGCAACTTGATTGGAAGCAAGAGGCCGGACTTGGGCCTTATCAGACCTACGTGGTCCTTCTGCCTTAAGCAAAAGCCAAAGTCAAGAATGAGGTCTTGAGGACGCTGAAGAGAAGACTCGATGCCTCCTTTCCTAGGCCCCTGGCATTCTTTGCAGATCAGTCTCACTTTCCATAGCTCTGGCGTCACGGGGGCCCACCGGGTACATGCTAATGTGTCCCAAGAGATGTCTTGGAAGCCTTGAAGGAATGGAGCCCCGTCACGCTTGGGCTATGTCTCTTTGTTTGGAAGTGCTCTACAAGGGTGCTGAAAAGCACCCTTTTCCACAGGGCTTCATTCCTTCGTGAAGGCTGCCCGCCCAGGCTAGTGTGCTCAGGTTGCCTCCATCGAAATTCTCTCCCCCTACCTCTTGCCGTCGAAGGATTATTGATTATGTGTTTTGACACCACATGTAAGGAAGTGGGCTGAAAATGAGAACATTACAATTCTGTTTCAAGAAAAAGAAACAGGCCAGGGCTGAGGATGTAAGGCAAACAAATGGCACAGCCTATAGAAATAAAGTAAGCCCGTATCTAGACGGCACCTGGGGGAACGTTCCAGGATCAGGGGTGAAGTTCGAAACTTCCCAAATCCGGAAAGGAGACAGAGAAATATCTTTCCTGGAGAGAGGGATTCATCAGATTCGTCTAATTTGTCTTGGAAACATTGTGTCCGTGAAGGGGGATGCCAGGACCACCTCGAGTTCGGAGTTTGTGACCTCAGGATGTCAAACCAACCCAGATGACCACGTGTTCCCAGTGCTTAGTTTGACCCAGGCTAGGACAGCAAAGACTCCTTCAAGTGACCGGTGCAAATTCAAAGACAACAACCAAGAGTCACGAAAGCACTCACACCTCGGCCTAGAGAACATACGGTGATTCCAGAAATGCCAAATGAATCACTTGGAATGAAGGGGAACGGACTGATAAGCATGTCTAAGGGGGAGAGCTGAGAAATACCATGACGATTCTCCTATGGAAAAGAGACAAAGGTCCCAGAAAATGGAAGGCGAACAGAAATCACCCCTGGATAATCCACAATGAAAGATGACGTCCGTCTTTAGACAGACTCTGCTGGAACGTTTGAAAGGCAGAGAAATTCACAAGCCAAAAGACGGCAGCGAAGGTCAAGGCTGGGCTAAGTGGGAAGGGTGAGTTATGAGACTGCTCCAAGCGGGCCAGGAAACCGTGTGTCCGTGGAGCTTGCCGGGACAGCAGAGACACGATTATGACCAATCCTCTGACATCGCAGTGGACCCGAAAAACAACCTGGCCTCATCTACACAGTGCCAGAGTTGGGCTCAAGTAGCATATTCAAGTCCCATTGCCCTCAACTGCAGGTTGCCAACGGAACATGAAAGGGGCCGGCCGGTGGTGCAGCGGTGAGGTCCGCACCTCCTGGGTCGGTGGCCCGGGGTGGGCCGGGTGGACCCTCGGGTGAGCCTGCTCACCACTGCTTCAGGCATTCTGGGGCAGGCGTCCGAGGTAGTGTAGAGGCAGATGGGAAGGGACGTTAGACAGGGCCAGACTTCCACAGCAAATACAGGAGCATTGCCAGCAGATGTGAGCTCAGCGATGCACTTCTGCCAGAGCAAAACCGATTCAAAGTTGCAAAGAATAGAGAAACTGAAGCTGAAAAGAAAAAGTGAACAACTGCATGCCAGTGAGAAGGATGAGATCTCTATGAAGAAACTTAGCAAAACAGGTGAAAGCCATGGCAATGGAAAACTAACAAACGTTGGGGGACAGAAGTTCAAGAAGACACAAGGAGAAAGAAGGAGATTCCAGGATCTAGGAGTGGAAGCATCAACACACTGGAAACGTCCCTACCGGAGCAAGGAATCTCTGGATTCCATGCAATCCCAGTCAAAGTTGCAGCAATGTTTCCCACAGAGACAGAAGAGGGAATCCTAAAGCTTCTAGCCAGCAACAAGAGACCCTGACTAGGCAAAGGAATCCTCAGGAAAACGAAAAAAGCAGGACGTGGCACACTTTCCGATTTCAACATATAGGACGAAGCACTAGGTACCGAGACGGCACAGTCTGGGCCCCAAAACCGGCACACAGACCCATGCAACAGAATCGAGAACCCAGAGCCCAACTCAAACGTACATGGACAGCCCATTTTCGACCAGGGAGCCAAGAGGAGACAGCGGAGAAAGGAGAGTCTCTACCATAAACGGTGCTGGGAAGCCTGCACAGCCACCTGGAACACAACGAGAGTACACCATGATGTTACACCTGGCACACACACCACCTGAAATGGATCAAAGCCTTGAATGGCAGACTTGAAACCGTGAACCTTGTAGCAGAAGACGTAGGCAGAGTGCTCTTTGCCATCGGTCTGAGCCGCCTGTTTGGAAGAAGCAAGTCCGACTGGGCCAGGGCAACCAAGTCAACAAGAAACCAACGGGACCATGTCAAATGCGGACGCTTCTGCCCAGTGAAGGAAACCATCGACTGAATGCAAAGATAGCACAACAACTGGGGGAGGATGTTTGCAAACCACACATCGGACAAGGGGTGAAAAGCCCAAAGATGCAATCAACTCGCACGTCCCCACAGGAAAAAAACAACAACAAGCCAATGAAAACCTGGGCAGAAGATGGAACTGGAGATTTCTGCCAAGAAGATCGAAAGAGGGCCAACGGGTGCATGAACACTTGTTCACCGTCATTAAGTCTCAGGCCAATGCAAATGCAAACTGCAAGGGCACAGCAGCTCACTGTGGTCAGAATGGCTATAAGGAAGCAGACAGGAAGCCACAAGTGTCAGAGAGGAGGTGGAGAGAAGGGAAGCCTCCTGCACCGTTGGTGGGAGTGCAGACCGGTGCAGCCACTACGCCAAGCGGTGTGGAACTGCCTCAGAACTTTAAGAATCCATGTCCCATATGATCCAGCTATTCCTCTGTGGCGTGTTGATCCAAAGAACTCGGAAACACTCCTGCCTAAAGACATGTGCACCGCTGAGTTCACCACAGCGTCGCTCCCACTACCCAAGACTTGGAAGCCTCCCTGGAGCCCAGCAAGGGACGAGTGCAGAAGGAAGATGGGCTATAGCCACACAATGGCATACCAGTCAGCCGGAACCAAGGATGCAATCCAGCCACTTGTGACCACCAGAATGGCTGTGAGGGTTTTATGGAAGTGAAACAAGCCCCAGGGAGCAAGGCAAGTACCGTAGGACCTCACTTAAGAGGAGAAGAAAAAACAAGCGGTCAGGAACAGGTGGCACAGGACATTTGATTGGGGGTTCCCAGAGACAAAGCGGGGAGGTGTGAGAGGGTGAAACAGATGATGAGGCACAAGTGTGTGGTGAGGGCCTGCTATTAGGCTTACGCAGGGGAAGATGATGTAAGCTGCACGGAAGTCTACGTCGATGAGGATGCAAATCGGAAAGATATAGGATGTTCTAATGCAGGGTTGCGGCAATAAATTCACCTAAAAGCAAAAAAAATCCAAAATGGTGTCCAGAATGACGGCATAAAGCTTTGGGGCTGAAAGAGATTAGAGAAGGTGAACTTCCAAGGCTGGAAAATCACCTCAAAATGCGTACTGATGCTACAGAAAGGTAGACCCTTCCAAATAGATGAAGAGGAATACTACCCACAGAACATGCTGCCTGCTAAACCCATGCACCAACGGAAAAGGTTACCGTCCAGGATGTTACTACTAATCACCTTCACGAATAATCCAAACAGGCCCACGTGTTCCCAAGCTCAGGCAAAAGGTTGGTCCAAAAGTCCACTTCAGGGCCGGCCCTGTGGCGGAGCGGGTAAGTGCCCACGTTCCGCGTGGCCGGCCCAGGCCTCACTGTTTCACATCACGGGTGCAGATCACATTAGCAGTGTTAGGACATACAGATTTCATGGTACGGTGCGGACAGGGATCATAAACTAAGTAGCAATGGTGAGGTCACGTTATCAATACGCACCTGAAAAAGAACCGTGAGGCTTTTACAATCCATGAACGCATCTGGTACACTTCCCCAGAGGAAGAAGGAAGGAAAGCATGGGACCTGCCAAGGTGGAATCGGCAGAGTGCTAGGAGATGGCACGATCACTGCGCATCAGAGGACTGCCCGGGCAACTTCAACTTGGGAGGGCGTCCAGGACTTTCTCTGGGGAACGTCCACCCACTTGGCCATCTACATAAAATGTAAGAGGTAAAACCCAGGATAATCTAACAGGACAGAAACCAGTGTCTAGAGAGAATGTAGCAGGCCTTCCAAAGTTCGAGGAGCAAGACAGAAACCGACAAGAAATCGAGAAATAGGAAAACTATCCTACCAGGAAAGGGTGAGGAGTCAGACTGGCCTGACATGGCTCTGAAACTCTGTGTGCACGAGGGTTGTCAGGACAACTTCGAATTTTGAGGTTGTTTATGACATCACGAGGATCATGTCCTCCAAGATGGCCGCACGGTTACAGACTGAGGATTGGCGTAGGCTAGGCTATTACAGGGAGGGATACCCCGAAACAGCTTTGAGAAACAGAAAGCGGACACAGAAACTGGAAGACATAAAACAGACGCTTATTCGAGGGGTAGGAAAGGAATCCTTGGCAAGAAGCGAGAATAGAGGGACAAGCCCCGAGAGGAGAACGCTGTCATCTATTCAAGTCTATGGGGAGGCCATGCTGATTCAAGCTTGCAACTTGATTGGAAGCAAGAGGCCGGACTTGGGCCTTATCAGACCTACGTGGTCCTTCTGCCTTAAGCAAAAGCCAAAGTCAAGAATGAGGTCTTGAGGACGCTGAAGAGAAGACTCGATGCCTCCTTTCCTAGGCCCCTGGCATTCTTTGCAGATCAGTCTCACTTTCCATAGCTCTGGCGTCACGGGGGCCCACCGGGTACATGCTAATGTGTCCCAAGAGATGTCTTGGAAGCCTTGAAGGAATGGAGCCCCGTCACGCTTGGGCTATGTCTCTTTGTTTGGAAGTGCTCTACAAGGGTGCTGAAAAGCACCCTTTTCCACAGGGCTTCATTCCTTCGTGAAGGCTGCCCGCCCAGGCTAGTGTGCTCAGGTTGCCTCCATCGAAATTCTCTCCCCCTACCTCTTGCCGTCGAAGGATTATTGATTATGTGTTTTGACACCACATGTAAGGAAGTGGGCTGAAAATGAGAACATTACAATTCTGTTTCAAGAAAAAGAAACAGGCCAGGGCTGAGGATGTAAGGCAAACAAATGGCACAGCCTATAGAAATAAAGTAAGCCCGTATCTAGACGGCACCTGGGGGAACGTTCCAGGATCAGGGGTGAAGTTCGAAACTTCCCAAATCCGGAAAGGAGACAGAGAAATATCTTTCCTGGAGAGAGGGATTCATCAGATTCGTCTAATTTGTCTTGGAAACATTGTGTCCGTGAAGGGGGATGCCAGGACCACCTCGAGTTCGGAGTTTGTGACCTCAGGATGTCAAACCAACCCAGATGACCACGTGTTCCCAGTGCTTAGTTTGACCCAGGCTAGGACAGCAAAGACTCCTTCAAGTGACCGGTGCAAATTCAAAGACAACAACCAAGAGTCACGAAAGCACTCACACCTCGGCCTAGAGAACATACGGTGATTCCAGAAATGCCAAATGAATCACTTGGAATGAAGGGGAACGGACTGATAAGCATGTCTAAGGGGGAGAGCTGAGAAATACCATGACGATTCTCCTATGGAAAAGAGACAAAGGTCCCAGAAAATGGAAGGCGAACAGAAATCACCCCTGGATAATCCACAATGAAAGATGACGTCCGTCTTTAGACAGACTCTGCTGGAACGTTTGAAAGGCAGAGAAATTCACAAGCCAAAAGACGGCAGCGAAGGTCAAGGCTGGGCTAAGTGGGAAGGGTGAGTTATGAGACTGCTCCAAGCGGGCCAGGAAACCGTGTGTCCGTGGAGCTTGCCGGGACAGCAGAGACACGATTATGACCAATCCTCTGACATCGCAGTGGACCCGAAAAACAACCTGGCCTCATCTACACAGTGCCAGAGTTGGGCTCAAGTAGCATATTCAAGTCCCATTGCCCTCAACTGCAGGTTGCCAACGGAACATGAAAGGGGCCGGCCGGTGGTGCAGCGGTGAGGTCCGCACCTCCTGGGTCGGTGGCCCGGGGTGGGCCGGGTGGACCCTCGGGTGAGCCTGCTCACCACTGCTTCAGGCATTCTGGGGCAGGCGTCCGAGGTAGTGTAGAGGCAGATGGGAAGGGACGTTAGACAGGGCCAGACTTCCACAGCAAATACAGGAGCATTGCCAGCAGATGTGAGCTCAGCGATGCACTTCTGCCAGAGCAAAACCGATTCAAAGTTGCAAAGAATAGAGAAACTGAAGCTGAAAAGAAAAAGTGAACAACTGCATGCCAGTGAGAAGGATGAGATCTCTATGAAGAAACTTAGCAAAACAGGTGAAAGCCATGGCAATGGAAAACTAACAAACGTTGGGGGACAGAAGTTCAAGAAGACACAAGGAGAAAGAAGGAGATTCCAGGATCTAGGAGTGGAAGCATCAACACACTGGAAACGTCCCTACCGGAGCAAGGAATCTCTGGATTCCATGCAATCCCAGTCAAAGTTGCAGCAATGTTTCCCACAGAGACAGAAGAGGGAATCCTAAAGCTTCTAGCCAGCAACAAGAGACCCTGACTAGGCAAAGGAATCCTCAGGAAAACGAAAAAAGCAGGACGTGGCACACTTTCCGATTTCAACATATAGGACGAAGCACTAGGTACCGAGACGGCACAGTCTGGGCCCCAAAACCGGCACACAGACCCATGCAACAGAATCGAGAACCCAGAGCCCAACTCAAACGTACATGGACAGCCCATTTTCGACCAGGGAGCCAAGAGGAGACAGCGGAGAAAGGAGAGTCTCTACCATAAACGGTGCTGGGAAGCCTGCACAGCCACCTGGAACACAACGAGAGTACACCATGATGTTACACCTGGCACACACACCACCTGAAATGGATCAAAGCCTTGAATGGCAGACTTGAAACCGTGAACCTTGTAGCAGAAGACCTAGGCAGAGTGCTCTTTGCCATCGGTCTGAGCCGCCTGTTTGGAAGAAGCAAGTCCGACTGGGCCAGGGCAACCAAGTCAACAAGAAACCAACGGGACCATGTCAAATGCGGACGCTTCTGCCCAGTGAAGGAAACCATCGACTGAATGCAAAGATAGCACAACAACTGGGGGAGGATGTTTGCAAACCACACATCGGACAAGGGGTGAAAAGCCCAAAGATGCAATCAACTCGCACGTCCCCACAGGAAAAAAACAACAACAAGCCAATGAAAACCTGGGCAGAAGATGGAACTGGAGATTTCTGCCAAGAAGATCGAAAGAGGGCCAACGGGTGCATGAACACTTGTTCACCGTCATTAAGTCTCAGGCCAATGCAAATGCAAACTGCAAGGGCACAGCAGCTCACTGTGGTCAGAATGGCTATAAGGAAGCAGACAGGAAGCCACAAGTGTCAGAGAGGAGGTGGAGAGAAGGGAAGCCTCCTGCACCGTTGGTGGGAGTGCAGACCGGTGCAGCCACTACGCCAAGCGGTGTGGAACTGCCTCAGAACTTTAAGAATCCATGTCCCATATGATCCAGCTACTCCTCTGTGGCGTGTTGATCCAAAGAACTCGGAAACACTCCTGCCTAAAGACATGTGCACCGCTGAGTTCACCACAGCGTCGCTCCCACTACCCAAGACTTGGAAGCCTCCCTGGAGCCCAGCAAGGGACGAGTGCAGAAGGAAGATGGGCTATAGCCACACAATGGCATACCAGTCAGCCGGAACCAAGGATGCAATCCAGCCACTTGTGACCACCAGAATGGCTGTGAGGGTTTTATGGAAGTGAAACAAGCCCCAGGGAGCAAGGCAAGTACCGTAGGACCTCACTTAAGAGGAGAAGAAAAAACAAGCGGTCAGGAACAGGTGGCACAGGACATTTGATTGGGGGTTCCCAGAGACAAAGCGGGGAGGTGTGAGAGGGTGAAACAGATGATGAGGCACAAGTGTGTGGTGAGGGCCTGCTATTAGGCTTACGCAGGGGAAGATGATGTAAGCTGCACGGAAGTCTACATCGATGAGGATGCAAATCGGAAAGATATAGGATGTTCTAATGCAGGGTTGCGGCAATAAATTCACCTAAAAGCAAAAAAAATCCAAAATGGTGTCCAGAATGACGGCATAAAGCTTTGGGGCTGAAAGAGATTAGAGAAGGTGAACTTCCAAGGCTGGAAAATCACCTCAAAATGCGTACTGATGCTACAGAAAGGTAGACCCTTCCAAATAGATGAAGAGGAATACTACCCACAGAACATGCTGCCTGCTAAACCCATGCACCCACGGAAAAGGTTACCGTCCAGGATGTTACTACTAATCACCTTCACGAATAATCCAAACAGGCCCACGTGTTCCCAAGCTCAGGCAAAAGGTTGGTCCAAAAGTCCACTTCAGGGCCAGCCCTGTGGCGGAGCGGGTAAGTGCCCACGTTCCGCTTGGCCGGCCCAGGCCTCACTGTTTCACATCACGGGTGCAGATCACATTAGCAGTGTTAGGACATACAGATTTCATGGTACGGTGCGGACAGGGATCATAAACTAAGTAGCAATGGTGAGGTCACGTTATCAATACGCACCAGAAAAAGAACCGCGAGGCTTTTACAATCCATGAACGCATCTGGTACACTTCCCCAGAGGAAGAAGGAAGGAAAACATGGGACCTGCCAAGGTGGAATCGGCAGAGTGCTAGGAGATGGCACGATCACTGTGCATCAGAGGACTGCCCGGGCAACTTCAACTTGGGAGGGCGTCCAGGACTTTCTCTGGGGAACGTCCACCCACTTGGCCATCTACATAAAATGTAAGAGGTAAAACCCAGGATAATCTAACAGGACAGAAACCAGTGTCTAGAGAGAATGTAGCAGGCCTTCCAAAGTTCGAGGAGCAAGACAGAAACCGACAAGAAATCGAGAAATAGGAAAACTATCCTACCAGGAAAGGGTGAGGAGTCAGACTGGCCTGAGATGGCTCTGAAACTCTGTGTGCACGAGGGTTGTCAGGACAACTTCGAATTTTGAGGTTGTTTATGACATCACGAGGATCATGTCCTCCAAGATGGCCGCACGGTTACAGACTGAGGATTGGCGTAGGCTAGGCTATTACAGGGAGGGATACCCCGAAACAGCTTTGAGAAACAGAAAGCGGACACAGAAACTGGAAGACATAAAACAGACGCTTATTCGAGGGGTAGGAAAGGAATCCTTGGCAAGAAGCGAGAATAGAGGGACAAGCCCCGAGAGGAGAACGCTGTCATCTATTCAAGTCTATGGGGAGGCCATGCTGATTCAAGCTTGCAACTTGATTGGAAGCAAGAGGCCGGACTTGGGCCTTATCAGACCTACGTGGTCCTTCTGCCTTAAGCAAAAGCCAAAGTCAAGAATGAGGTCTTGAGGACGCTGAAGAGAAGACTCGATGCCTCCTTTCCTAGGCCCCTGGCATTCTTTGCAGATCAGTCTCACTTTCCATAGCTCTGGCGTCACGGGGGCCCACCGGGTACATGCTAATGTGTCCCAAGAGATGTCTTGGAAGCCTTGAAGGAATGGAGCCCCGTCACGCTTGGGCTATGTCTCTTTGTTTGGAAGTGCTCTACAAGGGTGCTGAAAAGCACCCTTTTCCACAGGGCTTCATTCCTTCGTGAAGGCTGCCCGCCCAGGCTAGTGTGCTCAGGTTGCCTCCATCGAAATTCTCTCCCCCTACCTCTTGCCGTCGAAGGATTATTGATTATGTGTTTTGACACCACATGTAAGGAAGTGGGCTGAAAATGAGAACATTACAATTCTGTTTCAAGAAAAAGAAACAGGCCAGGGCTGAGGATGTAAGGCAAACAAATGGCACAGCCTATAGAAATAAAGTAAGCCCGTATCTAGACGGCACCTGGGGGAACGTTCCAGGATCAGGGGTGAAGTTCGAAACTTCCCAAATCCGGAAAGGAGACAGAGAAATATCTTTCCTGGAGAGAGGGATTCATCAGATTCGTCTAATTTGTCTTGGAAACATTGTGTCCGTGAAGGGGGATGCCAGGACCACCTCGAGTTCGGAGTTTGTGACCTCAGGATGTCAAACCAACCCAGATGACCACGTGTTCCCAGTGCTTAGTTTGACCCAGGCTAGGACAGCAAAGACTCCTTCAAGTGACCGGTGCAAATTCAAAGACAACAACCAAGAGTCACGAAAGCACTCACACCTCGGCCTAGAGAACATACGGTGATTCCAGAAATGCCAAATGAATCACTTGGAATGAAGGGGAACGGACTGATAAGCATGTCTAAGGGGGAGAGCTGAGAAATACCATGACGATTCTCCTATGGAAAAGAGACAAAGGTCCCAGAAAATGGAAGGCGAACAGAAATCACCCCTGGATAATCCACAATGAAAGATGACGTCCGTCTTTAGACAGACTCTGCTGGAACGTTTGAAAGGCAGAGAAATTCACAAGCCAAAAGACGGCAGCGAAGGTCAAGGCTGGGCTAAGTGGGAAGGGTGAGTTATGAGACTGCTCCAAGCGGGCCAGGAAACCGTGTGTCCGTGGAGCTTGCCGGGACAGCAGAGACACGATTATGACCAATCCTCTGACATCGCAGTGGACCCGAAAAACAACCTGGCCTCATCTACACAGTGCCAGAGTTGGGCTCAAGTAGCATATTCAAGTCCCATTGCCCTCAACTGCAGGTTGCCAACGGAACATGAAAGGGGCCGGCCGGTGGTGCAGCGGTGAGGTCCGCACCTCCTGGGTCGGTGGCCCGGGGTGGGCCGGGTGGACCCTCGGGTGAGCCTGCTCACCACTGCTTCAGGCATTCTGGGGCAGGCGTCCGAGGTAGTGTAGAGGCAGATGGGAAGGGACGTTAGACAGGGCCAGACTTCCACAGCAAATACAGGAGCATTGCCAGCAGATGTGAGCTCAGCGATGCACTTCTGCCAGAGCAAAACCGATTCAAAGTTGCAAAGCATAGAGAAACTGAAGCTGAAAAGAAAAAGTGAACAACTGCATGCCAGTGAGAAGGATGAGATCTCTATGAAGAAACTTAGCAAAACAGGTGAAAGCCATGGCAATGGAAAACTAACAAACGTTGGGGGACAGAAGTTCAAGAAGACACAAGGAGAAAGAAGGAGATTCCAGGATCTAGGAGTGGAAGCATCAACACACTGGAAACGTCCCTACCGGAGCAAGGAATCTCTGGATTCCATGCAATCCCAGTCAAAGTTGCAGCAATGTTTCCCACAGAGACAGAAGAGGGAATCCTAAAGCTTCTAGCCAGCAACAAGAGACCCTGACTAGGCAAAGGAATCCTCAGGAAAACGAAAAAAGCAGGACGTGGCACACTTTCCGATTTCAACATATAGGACGAAGCACTAGGTACCGAGACGGCACAGTCTGGGCCCCAAAACCGGCACACAGACCCATGCAACAGAATCGAGAACCCAGAGCCCAACTCAAACGTACATGGACAGCCCATTTTCGACCAGGGAGCCAAGAGGAGACAGCGGAGAAAGGAGAGTCTCTACCATAAACGGTGCTGGGAAGCCTGCACAGCCACAGGGAACACAACGAGAGTACACCATGATGTTACACCTGGCACACACACCACCTGAAATGGATCAAAGCCTTGAATGGCAGACTTGAAACCGTGAACCTTGTAGCAGAAGACCTAGGCAGAGTGCTCTTTGCCATCTGTCTGAGCCGCCTGTTTGGAAGAAGCAAGTCCGACTGGGCCAGGGCAACCAAGTCAACAAGAAACCAACGGGACCACGTCAAATGCGGACGCTTCTGCCCAGTGAAGGAAACCATCGACTGAATGCAAAGATAGCACAACGACTGGGGGAGGATGTTTGCAAACCACACATCGGACAAGGGGTGAAAAGCCCAAAGATGCAATCAACTCACACGTCCCCACAGGAAAAAAACAACAACAAGCCAATGAAAACCTGGGCAGAAGATGGAAACAGAGATTTCTGCCAAGAAGATCGAAAGAGGGCCAACGGGTGCATGAACACTTGTTCACCGTCATTAAGTCTCAGGCCAATGCAAATGCAAACTGCAAGGGCACAGCAGCTCACTGTGGTCAGAATGGCTATAAGGAAGCAGACAGGAAGCCACAAGTGTCAGAGAGGAGGTGGAGAGAAGGGAAGCCTCCTGCACCGTTGGTGGGAGTGCAGACCGGTGCAGCCACTACGCCAAGCGGTGTGGAACTGCCTCAGAACTTTAAGAATCCATGTCCCATATGATCCAGCTATTCCTCTGCGGCGTGTTGATCCAAAGAACTCGGAAACACTCCTGCCTAAAGACATGTGCACCGCTGAGTTCACCACAGCGTCGCTCCCACTACCCAAGACTTGGAAGCCTCCCTGGAGCCCAGCAATGGACGAGTGCAGAAGGAAGATGGGCTATAGCCACGCAATGGCATACCAGTCAGCCGGAACCAAGGATGCAATCCAGCCACTTGTGACCACCAGAATGGCTGTGAGGGTTTTAAGGAAGTGAAACAAGTCCAGGGAGCAAGGCAAGTACCGTAGGACCTCACTTAAGAGGAGAAGGAAAAACAAGCGGTCAGGAACAGGTGGCACGGGACATTTGATTGGGGGTTCCCAGAGACAAAGCGGGGAGGTGTGAGAGGGTGAAACAGATGATGAGGCACAAGTGTGTGGTGAGGGCCTGCTATTAGGCTTACGCAGGGGAAGATGATGTAAGCTGCACGGAAGTCTACATCGATGAGGATGCAAATCGGAAAGATATAGGATGTTCTAATGCAGGGTTGCGGCAATAAATTCACCTAAAAGCAAAAAAAAATCCAAAATGGGGTCCAGAATGACGGCATAAAGCTTTGTTGCTGAAAGAGATTAGAGAAGGTGAACTTCCAAGGCTGGAAAATCACCTCAAAATGCGTACTGATGCTACAGAAAGGTAGACCCTTCCAAATAGATGAAGAGGAATACTACCCACAGAACATGCTGCCTGCTAAACCCATGCACCCACGGAAACGGTTACCGTCCAGGATGTTACTACTAATCACCTTCACGAATAATCCAAACAGGCCCACGTGTTCCCAAGCTCAGGCAAAAGGTTGGTCCAAAAGTCCACTTCAGGGCCGGCCCTGTGGCGGAGCGGGTAAGTGCCCACGTTCTGCTTGGCCGGCCCAGGCCTCACTGTTTCACCTCACGGGTGCAGATCACATTAGCAGTGTTAGGACATACAGATTTCATGGTACGGTGCGGACTGGGATCATAAACTAAGTAGCAATGGTGAGGTCACGTTATCAATACGCACCAGAAAAAGAACCGTGAGGCTTTTACAATCCATGAACGCATCTGGTACACTTCCCCAGAGGAAGAAGGAAGGAAAACTTGGGACCTGCCAAGGTGGAATCGGCAGAGTTGTAGGAGATGGCACGATCACTGCGCATCAGAGGACTGCCCGGGCAACTTCAACTTGGGAGGGCGTCCAGGACTTTCTCTGGGGAACGTCCACCCACTTGGCCATCTACATAAAATGTAAGAGGTAAAACCCAGGATAATCTAACAGGACAGAAACCAGTGTCTAGAGAGAATGTAGCAGGCCTTCCAAAGTTCGAGGAGCAAGACAGAAACCGACAAGAAATCGAGAAAAAGGAAAACTATCCTACCAGGAAAGGGTGAGGAGTCAGACTGGCCTGAGATGGCTCTGAAACTCTGTGTGCACGAGGGTTGTCAGGACAACTTCGAATTTTGAGGTTGTTTATGACATCACGAGGATGATGTCCTCCAAGATGGCCGCACGGTTACAGACTGAGGATTGGCCTAGGCTAGGCTATTACAGGGAGGGATACCCCGAAACAGCTTTGAGAAACAGAAAGCGGACACAGAAACTGGAAGACATAAAACAGACGCTTATTCGAGGGGTAGGAAAGGAATCCTTGGCAAGAAGCGAGAATAGAGGGACAAGCCCCGAGAGGAGAACGTTGTCATCTATTCAAGTCTATGGGGAGGCCATGCTGATTCAAGCTTGCAACTTGATTGGAAGCAAGAGGCCGGACTTGGGCCTTATCAGACATACGTGGTCCTTCTGCCTTAAGCAAAAGCCAAAGTCAAGAATGAGGTCTTGAGGACGCTGAAGAGAAGACTCGATGCCTCCTTTCCTAGGCCCCTGGCATTCTTTGCAGATCAGTCTCACTTTCCATAGCTCTGGCGTCACGGGGGCCCACCGGGTACATGCTAATGTGTCCCAAGAGATGTCTTGGAAGCCTTGAAGGAATGGAGCCCCGTCACGCTTGGGCTATGTCTCTTTGTTTGGAAGTGCTCTACAAGGGTGCTGAAAAGCACCCTTTTCCACAGGGCTTCATTCCTTCGTGAAGGCTGCCCGCCCAGGCTAGTGTGCTCAGGTTGCCTCCATCGAAATTCTCTCCCCCTACCTCTTGCCGTCGAAGGATTATTGATTATGTGTTTTGACACCACATGTAAGGAAGTGGGCTGAAAATGAGAACATTACAATTCTGTTTCAAGAAAAAGAAACAGGCCAGGGCTGAGGATGTAAGGCAAACAAATGGCACAGCCTATAGAAATAAAGTAAGCCCGTATCTAGACGGCACCTGGGGGAACGTTCCAGGATCAGGGGTGAAGTTCGAAACTTCCCAAATCCGGAAAGGAGACAGAAAAATATCTTTCCTGGAGAGAGGGACTCATCAGATTCGTCTAATTTGTCTTGGAAACATTGTGTCCGTGAAGGGGGATGCCAGGACCACCTCGAGTTCGGAGTTTGTGACCTCAGGATGTCAATCCAACCCAGATGACCACGTGTTCCCAGTGCTTAGTTTGACCCAGGCTAGGACAGCAAAGACTCCTTCAAGTGACCGGTGCAAATTCAAAGACAACAACCAAGAGTCACGAAAGCACTCACACCTCGGCCTAGAGAACATACGGTGATTCCAGAAATGCCAAATGAATCACTTGGAATGAAGGGGAACGGACTGATAAGCATGTCTAAGGGGGAGAGCTGAGAAATACCATGACGATTCTCCTATGGAAAAGAGACAAAGGTCCCAGAAAATGGAAGGCGAACAGAAATCACCCCTGGATAATCCACAATGAAAGATGACGTCCGTCTTTAGACAGACTCTGCTGGAACGTTTGAAAGGCAGAGAAATTCACAAGCCAAAAGACGGCAGTGAAGGTCAAGGCTGGGCTAAGTGGGAAGGGTGAGTTATGAGACTGCTCCAAGCGGGCCAGGAAACCGTGTGTCCGTGGAGCTTGCCGGGACAGCAGAGACACGATTATGACCAATCCTCTGACATCGCAGTGGACCCGAAAAACAACCTGGCCTCATCTACACAGTGCCAGAGTTGGGCTCAAGTAGCATATTCAAGTCCCATTGCCCTCAACTGCAGGTTGCCAACGGAACATGAAAGGGGCCGGCCGGTGGTGCAGCGGTGAGGTCCGCACCTCCTGGGTCGGTGGCCCTGGGTGGGCCGGGTGGACCCTCGGGTGAGCCTGCTCACCACTGCTTCAGGCATTCTGGGGCAGGTGTCCGAGGTAGTGTAGAGGCAGATGGGAAGGGACGTTAGACAGGGCCAGACTTCCACAGCAAATACAGGAGCATTGCCAGCAGATGTGAGCTCTGCGATGCACTTCTGCCAGAGCAAAACCGATTCAAAGTTGCAAAGCATAGAGAAACTGAAGCTGAAAAGAAAAAGTGAACAACTGCATGCCAGTGAGAAGGATGAGATCTCTATGAAGAAACTTAGCAAAACAGGTGAAAGCCATGGCAATGGAAAACTAACAAACGTTAGGGGAAAGAAGTTCAAGAAGACACAAGGAGAAAGAAGGAGATTCCAGGATCTAGGAGTGGAAGCATCAACACACTGGAAACGTCCCTACCAGAGCAAGGAATCTCTGGATTCCATGCAATCCCAGTCAAAGTTGCAGCAATGTTTCCCACAGAGACAGAAGAGGGCATCCTAAAGCTTCTAGCCAGCAACAAGAGACCCTGACTAGGCAAAGGAATCCTCAGGAAAACGAAAAAAGCAGGACGTGGCACACTTTCCGATTTCAACATATAGGACGAAGAACTAGGTACCGAGACAGCACAGTCTGGGCCCCAAAACAGGCACACAGACCCATGCAACAGAATCGAGAACCCAGAGCCCAACTCAAACGTACATGGACAGCCCATTTTCGACCAGCGAGCCAAGAGGAGACAGCGGAGAAAGGAGAGTCTCTACCATAAACGGTGCTGGGAAGCCTGCACAGCCACAGGGAACACAACGAGAGTACACCATGATGTTACACCTGGCACACACACCACCTGAAATGGATCAAAGCCTTGAATGGCAGACTTGAAACCGTGAACCTTGTAGCAGAAGACCTAGACAGAGTGCTCTTTGCCATCGGTCTGAGCCGCCTGTTTGGAAGAAGCAAGTCCGACTGGGCCAGGGCAACCAAGTCAACAAGAAACCAACGGGACCACGTCAAATGCGGACGCTTCTGCCCAGTGAAGGAAACCATCGACTGAATGCAAAGATAGCACAACGACTGGGGGAGGATGTTTGCAAACCACACATCAGACAAGGGGTGAAAAGCCCAAAGATGCATTCAAGTCGCACGTCCCCACAAGAAAAAAAAAAAACAACAAGCCAACGAAAACCTGGGCAGAAGATGGAAACAGAGATTTCTGCCAAGAAGATCGAAAGAGGGCCAACGGGTGCATGAACACTTGTTCACCGTCATTAAGTCTCAGGCCAATGCAAATGCAAACTGCAAGGGCACAGCAGCTCACTGTGGTCAGAATGGCTATAAGGAAGCAGACAGGAAGCCACAAGTGTCAGAGAGGAGGTGGAGAGAAGGGAAGCCTCCTGCACCATTGGTGGGAGTGCAGACCGGTGCAGCCACTACGCCAAGCGGTGTGGAACTGCCTCAGAACTTTAAGAATCCATGTCCCATATGATCCAGCTATTCCTCTGCGGCGTGTTGATCCAAAGAACTCGGAAACACTCCTGCCTAAAGACATGTGCACCGCTGAGTTCACCACAGCGTCGCTCCCACTACCCAAGACTTGGAAGCCTCCCTGGAGCCCAGCAATGGACGAGTGCAGAAGGAAGATGGGCTATAGCCACGCAATGGCATACCGGTCAGCCGGAACCAAGGGTGCAATCCAGCCACTTGTGACCACCAGAATGGCTGTGAGGGTTTAAGGAAGTGAAACAAGCCCCAGGGAGCAAGGCAAGTACCGCAGGACCTCACTTAAGAGGAGAAGGAAAAACAAGCGGTCAGGAACAGGTGGCACGGGACATTTGATTGGGGGTTCCCAGAGACAAAGCGGGGAGGTGTGAGAGGGTGAAACAGATGATGAGGCACAAGTGTGTGGTGAGGGCCTGCTATTAGGCTTACGCAGGGGAAGATGATGTAAGCTACACGGAAGTCTACATCGATGAGGATGCAAATCGGAAAGATATAGGATGTTCTAATGCAGGGTTGCGGCAATAAATTCACCTAAAAGCAAAAAAAAATCCAAAATGGGGTCCAGAATGACGGCATAAAGCTTTGGGGCTGAAAGAGATTAGAGAAGGTGAACTTCCAAGGCTGGAAAATCACCTCAAAATGCGTACTGATGCTACAGAAAGGTAGACCCTTCCAAATAGATGAAGAGGAATACTACCCACAGAACATGCTGCCTGCTAAACCCATGCACCCACGGAAAAGGTTACCGTCCAGGATGTTACTACTAATCACCTTCACGAATAATCCAAACAGGCCCACGTGTTCCCAAGCTCAGGCAAAAGGTTGGTCCAAAAGTCCACTTCAGGGCCGGCCCTGTGGCGGAGCGGGTAAGTGCCCACGTTCCGCTTGGCCGGCCCAGGCCTCACTGTTTCACCTCACGGGTGCAGATCACATTAGCAGTGTTAGGACATACAGATTTCATGGTACGGTGCGGACAGGGATCATAAACTAAGTAGCAATGGTGAGGTCACGTTATCAATACGCACCAGAAAAAGAACCGTGAGGCTTTTACAATCCATGAACGCATCTGGTACACTTCCCCAGAGGAAGAAGGAAGGAAAACATGGGACCTGCCAAGGTGGAATCGGCAGAGTGCTAGGAGATGGCACGATCATTGCGCATCAGAGGACTGCCCGGGCAACTTCAACTTGGGAGGGAGTCCAGGACTTTCTCTGGGGAACGTCCACCCACTTGGCCATCTACATAAAATGTAAGAGGTAAAACCCAGGATAATCTTACAGGACAGAAACCAGTGTCTAGAGAGAATGTAGCAGGCCTTCCAAAGTGCGAGGAGCAAGACAGAAACCGACAAGAAATCGAGAAAAAGGAAAACTATCCTACCAGGAAAGGGTGAGGAGTCGGACTGGCCTTAGATGGCTCTGAAACTCTGTGTGCACGCAGATTGTCAGGACAAATTCGAATTGTGAGGTTGTTTATGACATCACGAGGATCATGTCGGCCAAGATGGCCGCACGGTTCCAGACTGAGGATTGGCCTAGGCTAGGCTATTACAGGGAGGGATACCCAGAAACAGCTTTGAGAAACAGAAAGCGGACACAGAAACTGGGAGACATAAAACAGACGCTGATTCGAGGGGTAAGAAAGGAATCCTTGGCAAGAAGCGAGAATAGAGGGACAAGCCCCGAGAGGAGAACGTTGTCATCTATTCAAGTCTATGGGGAGGCCATGCTGATTCAAGCTTGCAACTTGATTGGAAGCAAGAGGCCGGACTTGGGCCTTATCAGACCTACGTGGTCCTTCTGCCTTAAGCATAAGCCAAAGTCAAGAATGAGGTCTTGAGGACGTTGAAGAGAAGACTCGATGCCTCCTTTCCTAGGCCCCTGGCATTCTTTGCAGATCAGTCTCACTTTCCATAGCTCTGGCATCACGGGGGCCCACCGGGTACATGCTAATGTGTCCCAAGAGATGTCTTGGAAGCCTTGAAGGAATGGAGCCCCGTCACGCTTGGGCTACGTCTCTTTGTTTGGAAGTGCTCTACAAGGGTGCTGAAAAGCACCCTTTTCCACAGGGCTTCGTTCCTTCGTGAAGGCTGCCCGCCCTGGCTAGTGTGCTCAGTTTGCCTCCATCGAAATTCTCTCCCCCTACCTCTTGCCGTAGAAGGATTATTGATTATGTGTTTTGACACCACATGTAAGGAAGTGGGCTGAAAATGAGAACATTACAATTCTGTTTCAAGAAAAATAAACAGGCCAGGGCTGAGGATGTAAGGCAAACAAATGGCACAGCCTATAGAAATAAAGTAAGCCCGTATCTAGACGGCACCTGGGGGAACGTTCCAGGATCAGGGGTGAAGTTCGAAACTTCCCAAATCCGGAAAGGAGACAGAAAAATATCTTTCCTGGAGAGAGGGATTCATCAGATTCGTCTAATTTGTCTTGGAAACATTGTGTCCGTGAAGGGGGATGCCAGGACCACCTCGAGTTTGGAGTTTCTGACCTCAGGATGTCAAACCAACCCAGATGACCACGTGTTCCCAGTGCTTAGTTTAAACCAGGCTAGGACAGCAAAGACTCCTTCAAGTGACCGGTGCAAATTCAAAGACAACAACCAAGAGTCACGAAAGCACTCACACCTCGGCCTAGAGAACATACGGTGATTCCAGAAATGCCAAATGAATCACTTGGAATGAAGGGGAACGGACTGATAAACATGTCTAAGGGGGAGAGCTGAGAAATACCATGACGATTCTCCTATGGAAAAGAGACAAAGGTCCCAGAAATGGAAGGCGAACAGAAATCACCCCTGGATAATCCACAATGAAAGATGACGTCCGTCTTTAGACAGACTCTGCTGGAACGTTTGAAAGGCAGAGAAATTCACAAGCCAAAAGACGGCAGTGAAGGTCAAGACTGGGCTAAGTGGGAAGGGTGAGTTATGAGACTGCTCCAAGCGGGCCAGGAAACCGTGTGTCCATGCAGCTTGCCGGGACAGCAGAGACACGATTATGACCAATCCTCTGACATCGCAGTGGACCCGAAAAACAACCTGGCCTCATCTACACAGTGCCAGAGTTGGGCTCAAGTAGCATATTCAAGTCCCATTGCCCTCAACTGCAGGTTGCCAACGGAACATGAAAGGGGCCGGCCGGTGGTGCAGCTTTGAGGTCCGCACCTTCTGGGTCGGTGGCCCGGGGTGGGCCGGGTGGACCCTCGGGTGAGCCTGCTCACCACTGCTTCAGGCATTCTGGGGCAGGCGTCCGAGGTAGTGTAGAGGCAGATGGGAAGGGACGTTAGACAGGGCCAGACTTCCACAGCAAATACAGGAGCATTGCCAGCAGATGTGAGCTCAGCGATGCACTTCTGCCAGAGCAAAACCGATTCAAAGTTGCAAAGCATAGAGAAACTGAAGCTGAAAAGAAAAAGTGAACAACTGCATGCCAGTGAGAAGGATGAGATCTCTATGAAGAAACTTAGCAAAACAGGTGAAAGCCATGGCAATGGAAAACTAACAAACGTTGGGGGACAGAAGTTCAAGAAGACACAAGGAGAAAGAAGGAGATTCCAGGATCTAGGAGTGGAAGCATCAACACACTGGAAACGTCCCTACCGGAGCAAGGAATCTCTGGATTCCATGCAATCCCAGTCAAAGTTGCAGCAATGTTTCCCACAGAGACAGAAGAGGGAATCCTAAAGCTTCTAGCCAGCAACAAGAGACCCTGACTAGGCAAAGGAATCCTCAGGAAAACGAAAAAAGCAGGACGTGGCACACTTTCCGATTTCAACATATAGGACGAAGCACTAGGTACCGAGACGGCACAGTCTGGGCCCCAAAACAGGCACACAGACCCATGCAACAGAATCGAGAACCCAGAGCCCAACTCAAACGTACATGGACAGCCCATTTTCGACCAGGGAGCCAAGAGGAGACAGCGGAGAAAGGAGAGTCTCTACCATAAACGGTGCTGGGAAGCCTGCACAGCCACAGGGAACACAACGAGAGAACACCATGATGTTACACCTGGCACACACACCACCTGAAATGGATCAAAGCCTTGAATGGCAGACTTGAAACCGTGAACCTTGTAGCAGAAGACCTAGGCAGAGTGCTCTTTGCCATCGGTCTGAGCCGCCTGTTTGGAAGAAGCAAGTCCGACTGGGCCAGGGCAACCAAGTCAACAAGAAACCAACGGGACCACGTCAAATGCGGACGCTTCTGCCCAGTGAAGGAAACCATTGACTGAATGCAAAGATAGCACAACGACTGGGGGAGGATGTTTGCAAAGCACACATCAGACAAGGGGTGAAAAGCCCAAAGATGCATTCAAGTCGCACGTCCCCACAAGAAAAAAAAAAAACAACAAGCCAACGAAAACCTGGGCAGAAGATGGAAACAGAGATTTCTGCCAAGAAGATCGAAAGAGGGCCAACGGGTGCATGAACACTTGTTCACCGTCATTAAGTCTCAGGCCAATGCAAATGCAAACTGCAAGGGCACAGCAGCTCACTGTGGTCAGAATGGCTATAAGGAAGCAGACAGGAAGCCACAAGTGTCAGAGAGGAGGTGGAGAGAAGGGAAGCCTCCTGCACCGTTGGTGGGAGTGCAGACCGGTGCAGCCACTACGCCAAGCGGTGTGGAACTGCCTCAGAACTTTAAGAATCCATGTCCCATATGATCCAGCTATTCCTCTGCGGCGTGTTGATCCAAAGAACTCGGAAACACTCCTGCCTAAAGACATGTGCACCGCTGAGTTCACCACAGCGTCGCTCCCACTACCCAAGACTTGGAAGCCTCCCTGGAGCCCAGCAATGGACGAGTGCAGAAGGAAGATGGGCTATAGCCACGCAATGGCATACCAGTCAGCCGGAACCAAGGATGCAATCCAGCCACTTGTGACCACCAGAATGGCTGTGAGGGTTTTAAGGAAGTGAAACAAGTCCAGGGAGCAAGGCAAGTACCGTAGGACCTCACTTAAGAGGAGAAGGAAAAACAAGCGGTCAGGAACAGGTGGCACGGGACATTTGATTGGGGGTTCCCAGAGACAAAGCGGGGAGGTGTGAGAGGGTGAAACAGATGATGAGGCACAAGTGTGTGGTGAGGGCCTGCTATTAGGCTTACGCAGGGGAAGATGATGTAAGCTACACGGAAGTCTACATCGATGAGGATGCAAATCGGAAAGATATAGGATGTTCTAATGCAGGGTTGCGGCAATAAATTCACCTAAAAGCAAAAAAAAATCCAAAATGGGGTCCAGAATGACGGCATAAAGCTTTGGGGCTGAAAGAGATTAGAGAAGGTGAACTTCCAAGGCTGGAAAATCACCTCAAAATGCGTACTGATGCTACAGAAAGGTAGACCCTTCCAAATAGATGAAGAGGAATACTACCCACAGAACATGCTGCCTGCTAAACCCATGCACCCACGGAAAAGGTTACCGTCCAGGATGTTACTACTAATCACCTTCACGAATAATCCAAACAGGCCCACGTGTTCCCAAGCTCAGGCAAAAGGTTGGTCCAAAAGTCCACTTCAGGGCCGGCCCTGTGGCGGAGCGGGTAAGTGCCCACGTTCCGCTTGCCCGGCCCAGGCCTCACTGTTTCACCTCACGGGTGCAGATCACATTAGCAGTGTTAGGACATACAGATTTCATGGTACGGTGCGGACAGGGATCATAAACTAAGTAGCAATGGTGAGGTCACGTTATCAATACGCACCAGAAAAAGAACCGTGAGGCTTTTACAATCCATGAACGCATCTGGTACACTTCCCCAGAGGAAGAAGGAAGGAAAACATGGGACCTGCCAAGGTGGAATCGGCAGAGTGCTAGGAGATGGCACGATCATTGCGCATCAGAGGACTGCCCGGGCAACTTCAACTTGGGAGGGAGTCCAGGACTTTCTCTGGGGAACGTCCACCCACTTGGCCATCTACATAAAATGTAAGAGGTAAAACCCAGGATAATCTTACAGGACAGAAACCAGTGTCTAGAGAGAATGTAGCAGGCCTTCCAAAGTGCGAGGAGCAAGACAGAAACCGACAAGAAATCGAGAAAAAGGAAAACTATCCTACCAGGAAAGGGTGAGGAGTCGGACTGGCCTGAGATGGCTCTGAAACTCTGTGTGCACGCAGGTTGTCAGGACAACTTCGAATTTTGAGGTTGTTTATGACATCACGAGGATCATGTCCGCCAAGATGGCCGCACGGTTACAGACTGAGGATTGGCCTAGGCTAGGCTATTACAGGGAGGGATACCCAGAAACAGCTTTGAGAAACAGAAAGCGGACACAGAAACTGGGAGACATAAAACAGACGCTGATTCGAGGGGTAAGAAAGGAATCCTTGGCAAGAAGCGAGAATAGAGGGACAAGCCCCGAGAGGAGAACGTTGTCATCTATTCAAGTCTATGGGGAGGCCATGCTGATTCAAGCTTGCAACTTGATTGGAAGCAAGAGGCCGGACTTGGGCCTTATCAGACCTACGTGGTCCTTCTGCCTTAAGCATAAGCCAAAGTCAAGAATGAGGTCTTGAGGACGTTGAAGAGAAGACTCGATGCCTCCTTTCCTAGGCCCCTGGCATTCTTTGCAGATCAGTCTCACTTTCCATAGCTCTGGCGTCACGGGGGCCCACCGGGTACATGCTAATGTGTCCCAAGAGATGTCTTGGAAGCCTTGAAGGAATGGAGCCCCGTCACGCTTGGGCTACGTCTCTTTGTTTGGAAGTGCTCTACAAGGGTGCTGAAAAGCACCCTTTTCCACAGGGCTTCGTTCCTTCGTGAAGGCTGCCCGCCCAGGCTAGTGTGCTCAGTTTGCCTCCATCGAAATTCTCTCCCCCTACCTCTTGCCGTAGAAGGATTATTGATTATGTGTTTTGACACCACATGTAAGGAAGTGGGCTGAAAATGAGAACATTACAATTCTGTTTCAAGAAAAAGAAACAGGCCAGGGCTGAGGATGTAAGGCAAACAAATGGCACAGCCTATAGAAATAAAGTAAGCCCGTATCTAGACGGCACCTGGGGGAACGTTCCAGGATCAGGGGTGAAGTTCGAAACTTCCCAAATCCGGAAAGGAGACAGAAAAATATCTTTCCTGGAGAGAGGGATTCATCAGATTCGTCTAATTTGTCTTGGAAACATTGTGTCCGTGAAGGGGGATGCCAGGACCACCTCGAGTTTGGAGTTTCTGACCTCAGGATGTCAAACCAACCCAGATGACCACGTGTTCCCAGTGCTTAGTTTGACCCAGGCTAGGACAGCAAAGACTCCTTGAAGTGACCGGTGCAAATTCAAAGACAACAACCAAGAGTCACGAAAGCACTCACACCTCGGCCTAGAGAACATACGGTGATTCCAGAAATGCCAAATGAATCACTTGGAATGAAGGGGAACGGACTAATAAGCATGTCTAAGGGGGAGAGCTGAGAAATACCATGACGATTCTCCTATGGAAAAGAGACAAAGGTCCCAGAAAATGGAAGGCGAACAGAAATCACCCCTGGATAATCCACAATGAAAGATGATGTCCGTCTTTAGACAGACTCTGCTGGAACGTTTGAAAGGCAGAGAAATTCACAAGCCAAAAGACGGCAGCGAAGGTCAAGGCTGGGCTAACTGGGAAGGGTGAGTTTTGAGACTGCTCCAAGCGGGCCAGGAAACCGTGTGTCCGTGGAGCTTGCCGGGACAGCAGAGACACGATTATGACCAATCCTCTGACATCGCAGTGGACCCGAAAAACAACCTGGCCTCATCTACACAGTGCCAGAGTTGGGCTCAAGTAGCATATTCAAGTCCCATTGCCCTCAACTGCAGGTTGCCAAGGGAACATGAAAGGGGCCGGCCGGTGGTGCAGCGGTGAGGTCCGCACCTCCTGGGTCGGTGGCCCGGGGTGGGCCGGGTGGACCCTCGGGTGAGCCTGCTCACCACTGCTTCAGGCAGTCTGGGGCAGGCGTCCGAGGTAGTGTAGAGGCAGATGGGAAGGGACGTTAGACAGGGCCAGAATTCCACAGCAAATACAGGAGCATTGCCAGCAGATGTGAGCTCAGCGATGCACTTCTGCCAGAGCAAAACCGATTCAAAGTTGCAAAGCATAGAGAAACTGAAGCTGAAAAGAAAAAGTGAACAACTGCATGCCAGTGAGAAGGATGAGATCTCTATGAAGAAACTTAGCAAAACAGGTGAAAGCCATGGCAATGGAAAACTAACAAATGTTGGGGGACAGAAGTTCAAGAAGACACAAGGAGAAAGAAGGAGATTCCAGGATCTAGGAGTGGAAGCATCAACACACTGGAAACGTCCCTACCGGAGCAAGGAATCTCTGGATTCCATGCAATCCCAGTCAAAGTTGCAGCAATGTTTCCCACAGAGACAGAAGAGGGAATCCCAAAGCTTCTAGCCAGCAACAAGAGACCCTGACTAGGCAAAGGAATCCTCAGGAAAACGAAAAAAGCAGGACGTGGCACACTTTCCGATTTCAACATATAGGACGAAGCACTAGGTACCGAGACGGCACAGTCTGGGCCCCAAAACAGGCACACAGACCCATGCAACAGAATCGAGAACCCAGAGCCCAACTCAAACGTACATGGACAGCCCATTTTCGACCAGGGAGCCAAGAGGAGACAGCGGAGAAAGGAGAGTCTCTACCATAAACGGTGCTGGGAAGCCTGCACAGCCACAGGGAACACAACGAGAGTACACCATGATGTTACACCTGGCACACACACCACCTGAAATGGATCAAAGCCTTGAATGGCAGACTTGAAACCGTGAACCTTGTAGCAGAAGACCTAGGCAGAGTGCTCTTTGCCATCGGTCTTCGCCGCCTGTTTGGAAGAAGCAAGTCCGACTGGGCCAGGGCAACCAAGTCAACAAGAAACCAACGGGACCACGTCAAATGCGGACGCTTCTGCCCAGTGAAGGAAACCATCGACTGAATGCAAAGATAGCACAACGACTGGGGGAGGATGTTTGCAAACCACATATCAGACAAGGGGTGAAAAGCCCAAAGATGCATTCAAGTCACACGTCCCCACAAGAAAAAAAAAAAACAACAAGCCAACGAAAACCTGGGCAGAAGATGGAAACAGAGATTTCTGCCAAGAAGATCGAAAGAGGGCCAACGGGTGCATGAACACTTGTTCACCGTCATTAAGTCTCAGGCCAATGCAAATGCAAACTGCAAGGGCACAGCAGCTCACTGTGGTCAGAATGGCTATAAGGAAGCAGACAGGAAGCCACAAGTGTCAGAGAGGAGGTGGAGAGAAGGGAAGCCTCCTGCACCGTTGGTGGGAGTGCAGACCGGTGCAGCCACTACGCCAAGCGGTGTGGAACTGCCTCAGAACTTTAAGAATCCATGTCCCATATGATCCAGCTATTCCTCTGCGGCGTGTTGATCCAAAGAACTCGGAAACACTCCTGCCTAAAGACATGTGCACCGCTGAGTTCACCACAGCGTCGCTCCCACTACCCAAGACTTGGAAGCCTCCCTGGAGCCCAGCAATGGACGAGTGCAGAAGGAAGATGGGCTATAGCCACGCAATGGCATACCGGTCAGCCGGAACCAAGGATGCAATCCAGCCACTTGTGACCACCAGAATGGCTGTGAGGGTTTTAAGGAAGTGAAACAAGCCCCAGGGAGCAAGGCAAGTACCGCAGGACCTCACTTAAGAGGAGAAGGAAAAACAAGCGGTCAGGAACAGGTGGCACGGGACATTTGATTGGGGGTTCCCAGAGACAAAGCGGGGAGGTGTGAGAGGGTGAAACAGATGATGAGGCACAAGTGTGTGGTGAGGGCCTGCTATTAGGCTTACGCAGGGGAAGATGATGTAAGCTACACGGAAGTCTACATCGATGAGGATGCAAATCGGAAAGATATAGGATGTTCTAATGCAGGGTTGCGGCAATAAATTCACCTAAAAGCAAAAAAAAATCCAAAATGGGGTCCAGAATGACGGCATAAAGCTTTGGGGCTGAAAGAGATTAGAGAAGGTGAACTTCCAAGGCTGGAAAATCACCTCAAAATGCGTACTGATGCTACAGAAAGGTAGACCCTTCCAAATAGATGAAGAGGAATACTACCCACAGAACATGCTGCCTGCTAAACCCATGCACCCACGGAAAAGGTTACCGTCCAGGATGTTACTACTAATCACCTTCACGAATAATCCAAACAGGCCCACGTGTTCCCAAGCTCAGGCAAAAGGTTGGTCCAAAAGTCCACTTCAGGGCCGGCCCTGTGGCGGAGCGGGTAAGTGCCCACGTTCCGCTTGCCCGGCCCAGGCCTCACTGTTTCACCTCACGGGTGCAGATCACATTAGCAGTGTTAGGACATACAGATTTCATGGTACGGTGCGGACAGGGATCATAAACTAAGTAGCAATGGTGAGGTCACGTTATCAATACGCACCAGAAAAAGAACCGTGAGGCTTTTACAATCCATGAACGCATCTGGTACACTTCCCCAGAGGAAGAAGGAAGGAAAACATGGGACCTGCCAAGGTGGAATCGGCAGAGTGCTAGGAGATGGCACGATCATTGCGCATCAGAGGACTGCCCGGGCAACTTCAACTTGGGAGGGAGTCCAGGACTTTCTCTGGGGAACGTCCACCCACTTGGCCATCTACATAAAATGTAAGAGGTAAAACCCAGGATAATCTTACAGGACAGAAACCAGTGTCTAGAGAGAATGTAGCAGGCCTTCCAAAGTGCGAGGAGCAAGACAGAAACCGACAAGAAATCGAGAAAAAGGAAAACTATCCTACCAGGAAAGGGTGAGGAGTCGGACTGGCCTGAGATGGCTCTGAAACTCTGTGTGCACGCAGGTTGTCAGGACAACTTCGAATTTTGAGGTTGTTTATGACATCACGAGGATCATGTCCGCCAAGATGGCCGCACGGTTACAGACTGAGGATTGGCCTAGGCTAGGCTATTACAGGGAGGGATACCCAGAAACAGCTTTGAGAAACAGAAAGCGGACACAGAAACTGGGAGACATAAAACAGACGCTGATTCGAGGGGTAAGAAAGGAATCCTTGGCAAGAAGCGAGAATAGAGGGACAAGCCCCGAGAGGAGAACGTTGTCATCTATTCAAGTCTATGGGGAGGCCATGCTGATTCAAGCTTGCAACTTGATTGGAAGCAAGAGGCCGGACTTGGGCCTTATCAGACCTACGTGGTCCTTCTGCCTTAAGCATAAGCCAAAGTCAAGAATGAGGTCTTGAGGACGTTGAAGAGAAGACTCGATGCCTCCTTTCCTAGGCCCCTGGCATTCTTTGCAGATCAGTCTCACTTTCCATAGCTCTGGCGTCACGGGGGCCCACCGGGTACATGCTAATGTGTCCCAAGAGATGTCTTGGAAGCCTTGAAGGAATGGAGCCCCGTCACGCTTGGGCTACGTCTCTTTGTTTGGAAGTGCTCTACAAGGGTGCTGAAAAGCACCCTTTTCCACAGGGCTTCGTTCCTTCGTGAAGGCTGCCCGCCCAGGCTAGTGTGCTCAGTTTGCCTCCATCGAAATTCTCTCCCCCTACCTCTTGCCGTAGAAGGATTATTGATTATGTGTTTTGACACCACATGTAAGGAAGTGGGCTGAAAATGAGAACATTACAATTCTGTTTCAAGAAAAAGAAACAGGCCAGGGCTGAGGATGTAAGGCAAACAAATGGCACAGCCTATAGAAATAAAGTAAGCCCGTATCTAGACGGCACCTGGGGGAACGTTCCAGGATCAGGGGTGAAGTTCGAAACTTCCCAAATCCGGAAAGGAGACAGAAAAATATCTTTCCTGGAGAGAGGGATTCATCAGATTCGTCTAATTTGTCTTGGAAACATTGTGTCCGTGAAGGGGGATGCCAGGACCACCTCGAGTTTGGAGTTTCTGACCTCAGGATGTCAAACCAACCCAGATGACCACGTGTTCCCAGTGCTTAGTTTGACCCAGGCTAGGACAGCAAAGACTCCTTGAAGTGACCGGTGCAAATTCAAAGACAACAACCAAGAGTCACGAAAGCACTCACACCTCGGCCTAGAGAACATACGGTGATTCCAGAAATGCCAAATGAATCACTTGGAATGAAGGGGAACGGACTAATAAGCATGTCTAAGGGGGAGAGCTGAGAAATACCATGACGATTCTCCTATGGAAAAGAGAGAAAGGTCCCAGAAAATGGAAGGCGAACAGAAATCACCCCTGGATAATCCACAATGAAAGATGATGTCCGTCTTTAGACAGACTCTGCTGGAACGTTTGAAAGGCAGAGAAATTCACAAGCCAAAAGACGGCAGCGAAGGTCAAGGCTGGGCTAACTGGGAAGGGTGAGTTTTGAGACTGCTCCAAGCGGGCCAGGAAACCGTGTGTCCGTGGAGCTTGCCGGGACAGCAGAGACACGATTATGACCAATCCTCTGACATCGCAGTGGACCCGAAAAACAACCTGGCCTCATCTACACAGTGCCAGAGTTGGGCTCAAGTAGCATATTCAAGTCCCATTGCCCTCAACTGCAGGTTGCCAAGGGAACATGAAAGGGGCCGGCCGGTGGTGCAGCGGTGAGGTCCGCACCTCCTGGGTCGGTGGCCCGGGGTGGGCCGGGTGGACCCTCGGGTGAGCCTGCTCACCACTGCTTCAGGCAGTCTGGGGCAGGCGTCCGAGGTAGTGTAGAGGCAGATGGGAAGGGACGTTAGACAGGGCCAGAATTCCACAGCAAATACAGGAGCATTGCCAGCAGATGTGAGCTCAGCGATGCACTTCTGCCAGAGCAAAACCGATTCAAAGTTGCAAAGCATAGAGAAACTGAAGCTGAAAAGAAAAAGTGAACAACTGCATGCCAGTGAGAAGGATGAGATCTCTATGAAGAAACTTAGCAAAACAGGTGAAAGCCATGGCAATGGAAAACTAACAAATGTTGGGGGACAGAAGTTCAAGAAGACACAAGGAGAAAGAAGGAGATTCCAGGATCTAGGAGTGGAAGCATCAACACACTGGAAACGTCCCTACCGGAGCAAGGAATCTCTGGATTCCATGCAATCCCAGTCAAAGTTGCAGCAATGTTTCCCACAGAGACAGAAGAGGGAATCCCAAAGCTTCTAGCCAGCAACAAGAGACCCTGACTAGGCAAAGGAATCCTCAGGAAAACGAAAAAAGCAGGACGTGGCACACTTTCCGATTTCAACATATAGGACGAAGCACTAGGTACCGAGACGGCACAGTCTGGGCCCCAAAACAGGCACACAGACCCATGCAACAGAATCGAGAACCCAGAGCCCAACTCAAACGTACATGGACAGCCCATTTTCGACCAGGGAGCCAAGAGGAGACAGCGGAGAAAGGAGAGTCTCTACCATAAACGGTGCTGGGAAGCCTGCACAGCCACAGGGAACACAACGAGAGTACACCATGATGTTACACCTGGCACACACACCACCTGAAATGGATCAAAGCCTTGAATGGCAGACTTGAAACCGTGAACCTTGTAGCAGAAGACCTAGGCAGAGTGCTCTTTGCCATCGGTCTTCGCCGCCTGTTTGGAAGAAGCAAGTCCGACTGGGCCAGGGCAACCAAGTCAACAAGAAACCAACGGGACCACGTCAAATGCGGACGCTTCTGCCCAGTGAAGGAAACCATCGACTGAATGCAAAGATAGCACAACGACTGGGGGAGGATGTTTGCAAACCACATATCAGACAAGGGGTGAAAAGCCCAAAGATGCATTCAAGTCACACGTCCCCACAAGAAAAAAAAAAAACAACAAGCCAACGAAAACCTGGGCAGAAGATGGAAACAGAGATTTCTGCCAAGAAGATCGAAAGAGGGCCAACGGGTGCATGAACACTTGTTCACCGTCATTAAGTCTCAGGCCAATGCAAATGCAAACTGCAAGGGCACAGCAGCTCACTGTGGTCAGAATGGCTATAAGGAAGCAGACAGGAAGCCACAAGTGTCAGAGAGGAGGTGGAGAGAAGGGAAGCCTCCTGCACCGTTGGTGGGAGTGCAGACCGGTGCAGCCACTACGCCAAGCGGTGTGGAACTGCCTCAGAACTTTAAGAATCCATGTCCCATATGATCCAGCTATTCCTCTGCGGCGTGTTGATCCAAAGAACTCGGAAACACTCCTGCCTAAAGACATGTGCACCGCTGAGTTCACCACAGCGTCGCTCCCACTACCCAAGACTTGGAAGCCTCCCTGGAGCCCAGCAATGGACGAGTGCAGAAGGAAGATGGGCTATAGCCACGCAATGGCATACCGGTCAGCCGGAACCAAGGATGCAATCCAGCCACTTGTGACCACCAGAATGGCTGTGAGGGTTTTAAGGAAGTGAAACAAGCCCCAGGGAGCAAGGCAAGTACCGCAGGACCTCACTTAAGAGGAGAAGGAAAAACAAGCGGTCAGGAACAGGTGGCACGGGACATTTGATTGGGGGTTCCCAGAGACAAAGCGGGGAGGTGTGAGAGGGTGAAACAGATGATGAGGCACAAGTGTGTGGTGAGGGCCTGCTATTAGGCTTACGCAGGGGAAGATGATGTAAGCTACACGGAAGTCTACATCGATGAGGATGCAAATCGGAAAGATATAGGATGTTCTAATGCAGGGTTGCGGCAATAAATTCACATAAAAGCAAAAAAAAATCCAAAATGGGGTCCAGAATGACGGCATAAAGCTTTGGGGCTGAAAGAGATTAGAGAAGGTGAACTTCCAAGGCTGGAAAATCACCTCAAAATGCGTACTGATGCTACAGAAAGGTAGACCCTTCCAAATAGATGAAGAGGAATACTACCCACAGAACATGCTGCCTGCTAAACCCATGCACCCACGGAAAAGGTTACCGTCCAGGATGTTACTACTAATCACCTTCACGAATAATCCAAACAGGCCCACGTGTTCCCAAGCTCAGGCATAAGGTTGGTCCAAAAGTCCACTTCAGGGCCGGCCCTGTGGCGGAGCGGGTAAGTGCCCACGTTCCGCTTGGCCGGCCCAGGCCTCACTGTTTCACCTCACGGGTGCAGATCACATTAGCAGTGTTAGGACATACAGATTTCATGGTACGGTGCGGACAGGGATCATAAACTAAGTAGCAATGGTGAGGTCACGTTATCAATACGCACCAGAAAAAGAACCGTGAGGCTTTTACAATCCATGAACGCATCTGGTACACTTCCCCAGAGGAAGAAGGAAGGAAAACATGGGACCTGCCAAGGTGGAATCGGCAGAGTGCTAGGAGATGGCACGATCATTGCGCATCAGAGGACTGCCCGGGCAACTTCAACTTGGGAGGGAGTCCAGGACTTTCTCTGGGGAACGTCCACCCACTTGGCCATCTACATAAAATGTAAGAGGTAAAACCCAGGATAATCTTACAGGACAGAAACCAGTGTCTAGAGAGAATGTAGCAGGCCTTCCAAAGTGCGAGGAGCAAGACAGAAACCGACAAGAAATCGAGAAAAAGGAAAACTATCCTACCAGGAAAGGGTGAGGAGTCGGACTGGCCTGAGATGGCTCTGAAACTCTGTGTGCACGCAGGTTGTCAGGACAACTTCGAATTGTGAGGTTGTTTATGACATCACGAGGATCATGTCGGCCAAGATGGCCGCACGGTTCCAGACTGAGGATTGGCCTAGGCTAGGCTATTACAGGGAGGGATACCCAGAAACAGCTTTGAGAAACAGAAAGCGGACACAGAAACTGGGAGACATAAAACAGACGCTGATTCGAGGGGTAAGAAAGGAATCCTTGGCAAGAAGCGAGAATAGAGGGACAAGCCCCGAGAGGAGAACGTTGTCATCTATTCAAGTCTATGGGGAGGCCATGCTGATTCAAGCTTGCAACTTGATTGGAAGCAAGAGGCCGGACTTGGGCCTTATCAGACCTACGTGGTCCTTCTGCCTTAAGCATAAGCCAAAGTCAAGAATGAGGTCTTGAGGACGTTGAAGAGAAGACTCGATGCCTCCTTTCCTAGGCCCCTGGCATTCTTTGCAGATCACTCTCACTTTCCATAGCTCTGGCGTCACCGGGGCCCACCGGGTACATGCTAATGTGTCCCAAGAGATGTCTTGGAAGCCTTGAAGGAATGGAGCCCCGTCACGCTTGGGCTACGTCTCTTTGTTTGGAAGTGCTCTACAAGGGTGCTGAAAAGCACCCTTTTCCACAGGGCTTCGTTCCTTCGTGAAGGCTGCCCGCCCAGGCTAGTGTGCTCAGTTTGCCTCCATCGAAATTCTCTCCCCCTACCTCTTGCCGTAGAAGGATTATTGATTATGTGTTTTGACACCACATGTAAGGAAGTGGGCTGAAAATGAGAACATTACAATTCTGTTTCAAGAAAAAGAAACAGGCCAGGGATGAGGATGTAAGGCAAACAAATGGCACAGCCTATAGAAATAAAGTAAGCCCGTATCTAGACGGCACCTGGGGGAACGTTCCAGGATCAGGGGTGAAGTTCGAAACTTCCCAAATCCGGAAAGGAGACAGAAAAATATCTTTCCTGGAGAGAGGGATTCATCAGATTCGTCTAATTTGTCTTGGAAACATTGTGTCCGTGAAGGGGGATGCCAGGACCACCTCGAGTTTGGAGTTTCTGACCTCAGGATGTCAAACCAACCCAGATGACCACGTGTTCCCAGTGCTTAGTTTGACCCAGGCTAGGACAGCAAAGACTCCTTGAAGTGACCGGTGCAAATTCAAAGACAACAACCAAGAGTCACGAAAGCACTCACACCTCGGCCTAGAGAACATACGGTGATTCCAGAAATGCCAAATGAATCACTTGGAATGAAGGGGAACGGACTAATAAGCATGTCTAAGGGGGAGAGCTGAGAAATACCATGACGATTCTCCTATGGAAAAGAGAGAAAGGTCCCAGAAAATGGAAGGCGAACAGAAATCACCCCTGGATAATCCACAATGAAAGATGATGTCCGTCTTTAGACAGACTCTGCTGGAACGTTTGAAAGGCAGAGAAATTCACAAGCCAAAAGACGGCAGCGAAGGTCAAGGCTGGGCTAACTGGGAAGGGTGAGTTTTGAGACTGCTCCAAGCGGGCCAGGAAACCGTGTGTCCGTGGAGCTTGCCGGGACAGCAGAGACACGATTATGACCAATCCTCTGACATCGCAGTGGACCCGAAAAACAACCTGGCCTCATCTACACAGTGCCAGAGTTGGGCTCAAGTAGCATATTCAAGTCCCATTGCCCTCAACTGCAGGTTGCCAAGGGAACATGAAAGGGGCCGGCCGGTGGTGCAGCGGTGAGGTCCGCACCTCCTGGGTCGGTGGCCCGGGGTGGGCCGGGTGGACCCTCGGGTGAGCCTGCTCACCACTGCTTCAGGCAGTCTGGGGCAGGCGTCCGAGGTAGTGTAGAGGCAGATGGGAAGGGACGTTAGACAGGGCCAGAATTCCACAGCAAATACAGGAGCATTGCCAGCAGATGTGAGCTCAGCGATGCACTTCTGCCAGAGCAAAACCGATTCAAAGTTGCAAAGCATAGAGAAACTGAAGCTGAAAAGAAAAAGTGAACAACTGCATGCCAGTGAGAAGGATGAGATCTCTATGAAGAAACTTAGCAAAACAGGTGAAAGCCATGGCAATGGAAAACTAACAAATGTTGGGGGACAGAAGTTCAAGAAGACACAAGGAGAAAGAAGGAGATTCCAGGATCTAGGAGTGGAAGCATCAACACACTGGAAACGTCCCTACCGGAGCAAGGAATCTCTGGATTCCATGCAATCCCAGTCAAAGTTGCAGCAATGTTTCCCACAGAGACAGAAGAGGGAATCCCAAAGCTTCTAGCCAGCAACAAGAGACCCTGACTAGGCAAAGGAATCCTCAGGAAAACGAAAAAAGCAGGACGTGGCACACTTTCCGATTTCAACATATAGGACGAAGCACTAGGTACCGAGACGGCACAGTCTGGGCCCCAAAACAGGCACACAGACCCATGCAACAGAATCGAGAACCCAGAGCCCAACTCAAACGTACATGGACAGCCCATTTTCGACCAGGGAGCCAAGAGGAGACAGCGGAGAAAGGAGAGTCTCTACCATAAACGGTGCTGGGAAGCCTGCACAGCCACAGGGAACACAACGAGAGTACACCATGATGTTACACCTGGCACACACACCACCTGAAATGGATCAAAGCCTTGAATGGCAGACTTGAAACCGTGAACCTTGTAGCAGAAGACCTAGGCAGAGTGCTCTTTGCCATCGGTCTTCGCCGCCTGTTTGGAAGAAGCAAGTCCGACTGGGCCAGGGCAACCAAGTCAACAAGAAACCAACGGGACCACGTCAAATGCGGACGCTTCTGCCCAGTGAAGGAAACCATCGACTGAATGCAAAGATAGCACAACGACTGGGGGAGGATGTTTGCAAACCACATATCAGACAAGGGGTGAAAAGCCCAAAGATGCATTCAAGTCACACGTCCCCACAAGAAAAAAAAAAAACAACAAGCCAACGAAAACCTGGGCAGAAGATGGAAACAGAGATTTCTGCCAAGAAGATCGAAAGAGGGCCAACGGGTGCATGAACACTTGTTCACCGTCATTAAGTCTCAGGCCAATGCAAATGCAAACTGCAAGGGCACAGCAGCTCACTGTGGTCAGAATGGCTATAAGGAAGCAGACAGGAAGCCACAAGTGTCAGAGAGGAGGTGGAGAGAAGGGAAGCCTCCTGCACCGTTGGTGGGAGTGCAGACCGGTGCAGCCACTACGCCAAGCGGTGTGGAACTGCCTCAGAACTTTAAGAATCCATGTCCCATATGATCCAGCTATTCCTCTGCGGCGTGTTGATCCAAAGAACTCGGAAACACTCCTGCCTAAAGACATGTGCACCGCTGAGTTCACCACAGCGTCGCTCCCACTACCCAAGACTTGGAAGCCTCCCTGGAGCCCAGCAATGGACGAGTGCAGAAGGAAGATGGGCTATAGCCACGCAATGGCATACCGGTCAGCCGGAACCAAGGATGCAATCCAGCCACTTGTGACCACCAGAATGGCTGTGAGGGTTTTAAGGAAGTGAAACAAGCCCCAGGGAGCAAGGCAAGTACCGCAGGACCTCACTTAAGAGGAGAAGGAAAAACAAGCGGTCAGGAACAGGTGGCACGGGACATTTGATTGGGGGTTCCCAGAGACAAAGCGGGGAGGTGTGAGAGGGTGAAACAGATGATGAGGCACAAGTGTGTGGTGAGGGCCTGCTATTAGGCTTACGCAGGGGAAGATGATGTAAGCTACACGGAAGTCTACATCGATGAGGATGCAAATCGGAAAGATATAGGATGTTCTAATGCAGGGTTGCGGCAATAAATTCACATAAAAGCAAAAAAAAATCCAAAATGGGGTCCAGAATGACGGCATAAAGCTTTGGGGCTGAAAGAGATTAGAGAAGGTGAACTTCCAAGGCTGGAAAATCACCTCAAAATGCGTACTGATGCTACAGAAAGGTAGACCCTTCCAAATAGATGAAGAGGAATACTACCCACAGAACATGCTGCCTGCTAAACCCATGCACCCACGGAAAAGGTTACCGTCCAGGATGTTACTACTAATCACCTTCACGAATAATCCAAACAGGCCCACGTGTTCCCAAGCTCAGGCATAAGGTTGGTCCAAAAGTCCACTTCAGGGCCGGCCCTGTGGCGGAGCGGGTAAGTGCCCACGTTCCGCTTGGCCGGCCCAGGCCTCACTGTTTCACCTCACGGGTGCAGATCACATTAGCAGTGTTAGGACATACAGATTTCATGGTACGGTGCGGACAGGGATCATAAACTAAGTAGCAATGGTGAGGTCACGTTATCAATACGCACCAGAAAAAGAACCGTGAGGCTTTTACAATCCATGAACGCATCTGGTACACTTCCCCAGAGGAAGAAGGAAGGAAAACATGGGACCTGCCAAGGTGGAATCGGCAGAGTGCTAGGAGATGGCACGATCATTGCGCATCAGAGGACTGCCCGGGCAACTTCAACTTGGGAGGGAGTCCAGGACTTTCTCTGGGGAACGTCCACCCACTTGGCCATCTACATAAAATGTAAGAGGTAAAACCCAGGATAATCTTACAGGACAGAAACCAGTGTCTAGAGAGAATGTAGCAGGCCTTCCAAAGTGCGAGGAGCAAGACAGAAACCGACAAGAAATCGAGAAAAAGGAAAACTATCCTACCAGGAAAGGGTGAGGAGTCGGACTGGCCTGAGATGGCTCTGAAACTCTGTGTGCACGCAGGTTGTCAGGACAACTTCGAATTGTGAGGTTGTTTATGACATCACGAGGATCATGTCGGCCAAGATGGCCGCACGGTTCCAGACTGAGGATTGGCCTAGGCTAGGCTATTACAGGGAGGGATACCCAGAAACAGCTTTGAGAAACAGAAAGCGGACACAGAAACTGGGAGACATAAAACAGACGCTGATTCGAGGGGTAAGAAAGGAATCCTTGGCAAGAAGCGAGAATAGAGGGACAAGCCCCGAGAGGAGAACGTTGTCATCTATTCAAGTCTATGGGGAGGCCATGCTGATTCAAGCTTGCAACTTGATTGGAAGCAAGAGGCCGGACTTGGGCCTTATCAGACCTACGTGGTCCTTCTGCCTTAAGCATAAGCCAAAGTCAAGAATGAGGTCTTGAGGACGTTGAAGAGAAGACTCGATGCCTCCTTTCCTAGGCCCCTGGCATTCTTTGCAGATCACTCTCACTTTCCATAGCTCTGGCGTCACCGGGGCCCACCGGGTACATGCTAATGTGTCCCAAGAGATGTCTTGGAAGCCTTGAAGGAATGGAGCCCCGTCACGCTTGGGCTACGTCTCTTTGTTTGGAAGTGCTCTACAAGGGTGCTGAAAAGCACCCTTTTCCACAGGGCTTCGTTCCTTCGTGAAGGCTGCCCGCCCAGGCTAGTGTGCTCAGTTTGCCTCCATCGAAATTCTCTCCCCCTACCTCTTGCCGTAGAAGGATTATTGATTATGTGTTTTGACACCACATGTAAGGAAGTGGGCTGAAAATGAGAACATTACAATTCTGTTTCAAGAAAAAGAAACAGGCCAGGGATGAGGATGTAAGGCAAACAAATGGCACAGCCTATAGAAATAAAGTAAGCCCGTATCTAGACGGCACCTGGGGGAACGTTCCAGGATCAGGGGTGAAGTTCGAAACTTCCCAAATCCGGAAAGGAGACAGAAAAATATCTTTCCTGGAGAGAGGGATTCATCAGATTCGTCTAATTTGTCTTGGAAACATTGTGTCCGTGAAGGGGGATGCCAGGACCACCTCGAGTTTGGAGTTTCTGACCTCAGGATGTCAAACCAACCCAGATGACCACATGTTCCCAGTGCTTAGTTTGACCCAGGCTAGGACAGCAAAGACTCCTTCAAGTGACCGGTGCAAATTCAAAGACAACAACCAAGAGTCACGAAAGCACTCACACCTCGGCCTAGAGAACATACGGTGATTCCAGAAATGCCAAATGAATCACTTGGAATGAAGGGGAACGGACTGATAAGCATGTCTAAGGGGGAGAGCTGAGAAATACCATGACGATTCTCCTATGGAAAAGAGACAAAGGTCCCAGAAAATGGAAGGCGAACAGAAATCACCCCTGGATAATCCACAATGAAAGATGATGTCCGTCTTTAGACAGACTCTGCTGGAACGTTTGAAAGGCAGAGAAATTCACAAGCCAAAAGACGGCAGCGAAGGTCAAGGCTGGGCTAAGTGGGAAGGGTGAGTTATGAGACTGCTCCAAGCGGGCCAGGAAACCGTGTGTCCGTGGAGCTTGCCGGGACAGCAGAGACACGATTATGACCAATCCTCTGACATCGCAGTGGACCCGAAAAACAACCTGGCCTCATCTACACAGTGCCAGAGTTGGGCTCAAGTAGCATATTCAAGTCCCATTGCCCTCAACTGCAGGTTGCCAACGGAACATGAAAGGGGCCGGCCGGTGGTGCAGCGGTGAGATCCGCACCTTCTGGGTCGGTGGCCCGGGGTGGGCCGGGTGGACCCTCGGGTGAGCCTGCTCACCACTGCTTCAGGCATTCTGGGGCAGGCGTCCGAGGTAGTGTAGAGGCAGATGGGAAGGGACGTTAGACAGGGCCAGACTTCCACAGCAAATACAGGAGCATTGCCAGCAGATGTGAGCTCAGCGATGCACTTCTGCCAGAGCAAAACCGATTCAAAGTTGCAAAGCATAGAGAAACTGAAGCTGAAAAGAAAAAGTGAACAACTGCATGCCAGTGAGAAGGATGAGATCTCTATGAAGAAACTTAGCAAAACAGGTGAAAGCCATGGCAATGGAAAACTAACAAATGTTGGGGGACAGAAGTTCAAGAAGACACAAGGAGAAAGAAGGAGATTCCAGGATCTAGGAGTGGAAGCATCAACACACTGGAAACGTCCCTACCGGAGCAAGGAATCTCTGGATTCCATGCAATCCCAGTCAAAGTTGCAGCAATGTTTCCCACAGAGACAGAAGAGGGAATCCTAAAGCTTCTAGCCAGCAACAAGAGACCCTGACTAGGCAAAGGAATCCTCAGGAAAACGAAAAAAGCAGGACGTGGCACACTTTCCGATTTCAACATATAGGACGAAGCACTAGGTACCGAGACGGCACAGTCTGGGCCCCAAAACAGGCACACAGACCCATGCAACAGAATCGAGAACCCAGAGCCCAACTCAAACGTACATGGACAGCCCATTTTCGACCAGGGAGCCAAGAGGAGACAGTGGAGAAAGGAGAGTCTCTACCATAAACGGTGCTGGGAAGCCTGCACAGCCACAGGGAACACAACGAGAGTACACCATGATGTTACACCTGGCACACACACCACCTGAAATGGATCAAAGCCTTGAATGGCAGACTTGAAACCGTGAACCTTGTAGCAGAAGACCTAGGCAGAGTGCTCTTTGCCATCTGTCTGAGCCGCCTGTTTGGAAGAAGCAAGTCCGACTGGGCCAGGGCAACCAAGTCAACAAGAAACCAACGGGACCACGTCAAATGCGGACGCTTCTGCCCAGTGAAGGAAACCATCGACTGAATGCAAAGATAGCACAACGACTGGGGGAGGATGTTTGCAAACCACACATCAGACAAGGGGTGAAAAGCCCAAAGATGCATTCAAGTCGCACGTCCCCACAAGAAAAAAAAAAAACAACAAGCCAACGAAAACCTGGGCAGAAGATGGAAACAGAGATTTCTGCCAAGAAGATCGAAAGAGGGCCAACGGGTGCATGAACACTTGTTCACCGTCATTAAGTCTCAGGCCAATGCAAATGCAAACTGCAAGGGCACAGCAGCTCACTGTGGTCAGAATGGCTATAAGGAAGCAGACAGGAAGCCACAAGTGTCAGAGAGGAGGTGGAGAGAAGGGAAGCCTCCTGCACCGTTGGTGGGAGTGCAGACCGGTGCAGCCACTACGCCAAGCGGTGTGGAACTGCCTCAGAACTTTAAGAATCCATGTCCCATATGATCCAGCTATTCCTCTGCGGCGTGTTGATCCAAAGAACTCGGAAACACTCCTGCCTAAAGACATGTGCACCGCTGAGTTCACCACAGCGTCGCTCCCACTACCCAAGACTTGGAAGCCTCCCTGGAGCCCAGCAATGGACGAGTGCAGAAGGAAGATGGGCTATAGCCACGCAATGGCATACCAGTCAGCCGGAACCAAGGATGCAATCCAGCCACTTGTGACCACCAGAATGGCTGTGAGGGTTTTTGGGAAGTGAAACAAGCCCCAGGGAGCAAGGCAAGTACCGTAGGACCTCACTTAAGAGGAGAAGGAAAAACAAGCGGTCGGGAACAGGTGGTACGGGACATTTGATTGGGGGTTCCCAGAGACAAAGCGGGGAGGTGTGAGAGGGTGAAACAGATGATGAGGCACAAGTGTGTGGTGAGGGCCTGCTATTAGGCTTACGCAGGGGAAGATGATGTAAGCTGCACGGAAGTCTACATCGATGAGGATGCAAATCGGAAAGATATAGGATGTTCTAATGCAGGGTTGCGGCAATAAATTCACCTAAAAGCAAAAAAAAATCCAAAATGGGGTCCAGAATGACGGCATAAAGCTTTGGGGCTGAAAGAGATTAGAGAAGGTGAACTTCCAAGGCTGGAAAATCACCTCAAAATGCGTACTGATGCTACAGAAAGGTAGACCCTTCCAAATAGATGAAGAGGAATACTACCCACAGAACATGCTGCCTGCTAAACCCATGCACCCACGGAAAAGGTTACCGTCCAGGATGTTACTACTAATCACCTTCACGAATAATCCAAACAGGCCCACGTGTTCCCAAGCTCAGGCAAAAGGTTGGTCCAAAAGTCCACTTCAGGGCCGGCCCTGTGGCGGAGCGGGTAAGTGCCCACGTTCCGCTTGGCCGGCCCAGGCCTCACTGTTTCACCTCACGGGTGCAGATCACATTAGCAGTGTTAGGACATACAGATTTCATGGTACGGTGCGGACAGGGATCATAAACTAAGTAGCAATGGTGAGGTCACGTTATCAATACGCACCAGAAAAAGAACCGTGAGGCTTTTACAATCCATGAACGCATCTGGTACACTTCCCCAGAGGAAGAAGGAAGGAAAACATGGGACCTGCCAAGGTGGAATCGGCAGAGTGCTAGGAGATGGCACGATCATTGCGCATCAGAGGACTGCCCGGGCAACTTCAACTTGGGAGGGAGTCCAGGACTTTCTCTGGGGAACGTCCACCCACTTGGCCATCTACATAAAATGTAAGAGGTAAAACCCAGGATAATCTTACAGGACAGAAACCAGTGTCTAGAGAGAATGTAGCAGGCCTTCCAAAGTGCGAGGAGCAAGACAGAAACCGACAAGAAATCGAGAAAAAGGAAAACTATCCTACCAGGAAAGGGTGAGGAGTCGGACTGGCCTTAGATGGCTCTGAATCTCTGTGTGCACGCAGATTGTCAGGACAAATTCGAATTGTGAGGTTGTTTATGACATCACGAGGATCATGTCGGCCAAGATGGCCGCACGGTTCCAGACTGAGGATTGGCCTAGGCTAGGCTATTACAGGGAGGGATACCCAGAAACAGCTTTGAGAAACAGAAAGCGGACACAGAAACTGGGAGACATAAAACAGACGCTGATTCGAGGGGTAAGAAAGGAATCCTTGGCAAGAAGCGAGAATAGAGGGACAAGCCCCGAGAGGAGAACGTTGTCATCTATTCAAGTCTATGGGGAGGCCATGCTGATTCAAGCTTGCAACTTGATTGGAAGCAAGAGGCCGGACTTGGGCCTTATCAGACCTACGTGGTCCTTCTGCCTTAAGCATAAGCCAAAGTCAAGAATGAGGTCTTGAGGACGTTGAAGAGAAGACTCGATGCCTCCTTTCCTAGGCCCCTGGCATTCTTTGCAGATCACTCTCACTTTCCATAGCTCTGGCGTCACCGGGGCCCACCGGGTACATGCTAATGTGTCCCAAGAGATGTCTTGGAAGACTTGAAGGAATGGAGCCCCGTCACGCTTGGGCTACGTCTCTTTGTTTGGAAGTGCTCTACAAGGGTGCTGAAAAGCACCCTTTTCCACAGGGCTTCGTTCCTTCGTGAAGGCTGCCCGCCCAGGCTAGTGTGCTCAGTTTGCCTCCATCGAAATTCTCTCCCCCTACCTCTTGCCGTAGAAGGATTATTGATTATGTGTTTTGACACCACATGTAAGGAAGTGGGCTGAAAATGAGAACATTACAATTCTGTTTCAAGAAAAAGAAACAGGCCAGGGATGAGGATGTAAGGCAAACAAATGGCACAGCCTATAGAAATAAAGTAAGCCCGTATCTAGACGGCACCTGGGGGAACGTTCCAGGATCAGGGGTGAAGTTCGAAACTTCCCAAATCCGGAAAGGAGACAGAAAAATATCTTTCCTGGAGAGAGGGATTCATCAGATTCGTCTAATTTGTCTTGGAAACATTGTGTCCGTGAAGGGGGATGCCAGGACCACCTCGAGTTTGGAGTTTCTGACCTCAGGATGTCAAACCAACCCAGATGACCACATGTTCCCAGTGCTTAGTTTGACCCAGGCTAGGACAGCAAAGACTCCTTCAAGTGACCGGTGCAAATTCAAAGACAACAACCAAGAGTCACGAAAGCACTCACACCTCGGCCTAGAGAACATACGGTGATTCCAGAAATGCCAAATGAATCACTTGGAATGAAGGGGAACGGACTGATAAGCATGTCTAAGGGGGAGAGCTGAGAAATACCATGACGATTCTCCTATGGAAAAGAGACAAAGGTCCCAGAAAATGGAAGGCGAACAGAAATCACCCCTGGATAATCCACAATGAAAGATGATGTCCGTCTTTAGACAGACTCTGCTGGAACGTTTGAAAGGCAGAGAAATTCACAAGCCAAAAGACGGCAGCGAAGGTCAAGGCTGGGCTAAGTGGGAAGGGTGAGTTATGAGACTGCTCCAAGCGGGCCAGGAAACCGTGTGTCCGTGGAGCTTGCCGGGACAGCAGAGACACGATTATGACCAATCCTCTGACATCGCAGTGGACCCGAAAAACAACCTGGCCTCATCTACACAGTGCCAGAGTTGGGCTCAAGTAGCATATTCAAGTCCCATTGCCCTCAACTGCAGGTTGCCAACGGAACATGAAAGGGGCCGGCCGGTGGTGCAGCGGTGAGATCCGCACCTTCTGGGTCGGTGGCCCGGGGTGGGCCGGGTGGACCCTCGGGTGAGCCTGCTCACCACTGCTTCAGGCATTCTGGGGCAGGCGTCCGAGGTAGTGTAGAGGCAGATGGGAAGGGACGTTAGACAGGGCCAGACTTCCACAGCAAATACAGGAGCATTGCCAGCAGATGTGAGCTCAGCGATGCACTTCTGCCAGAGCAAAACCGATTCAAAGTTGCAAAGCATAGAGAAACTGAAGCTGAAAAGAAAAAGTGAACAACTGCATGCCAGTGAGAAGGATGAGATCTCTATGAAGAAACTTAGCAAAACAGGTGAAAGCCATGGCAATGGAAAACTAACAAATGTTGGGGGACAGAAGTTCAAGAAGACACAAGGAGAAAGAAGGAGATTCCAGGATCTAGGAGTGGAAGCATCAACACACTGGAAACGTCCCTACCGGAGCAAGGAATCTCTGGATTCCATGCAATCCCAGTCAAAGTTGCAGCAATGTTTCCCACAGAGACAGAAGAGGGAATCCTAAAGCTTCTAGCCAGCAACAAGAGACCCTGACTAGGCAAAGGAATCCTCAGGAAAACGAAAAAAGCAGGACGTGGCACACTTTCCGATTTCAACATATAGGACGAAGCACTAGGTACCGAGACGGCACAGTCTGGGCCCCAAAACAGGCACACAGACCCATGCAACAGAATCGAGAACCCAGAGCCCAACTCAAACGTACATGGACAGCCCATTTTCGACCAGGGAGCCAAGAGGAGACAGCGGAGAAAGGAGAGTCTCTACCATAAACGGTGCTGGGAAGCCTGCACAGCCACAGGGAACACAACGAGAGTACACCATGATGTTACACCTGGCACACACACCACCTGAAATGGATCAAAGCCTTGAATGGCAGACTTGAAACCGTGAACCTTGTAGCAGAAGACCTAGGCAGAGTGCTCTTTGCCATCGGTCTGAGCCGCCTGTTTGGAAGAAGCAAGTCCGACTGGGCCAGGGCAACCAAGTCAACAAGAAACCAACGGGACCACGTCAAATGCGGACGCTTCTGCCCAGTGAAGGAAACCATCGACTGAATGCAAAGATAGCACAACGACTGGGGGAGGATGTTTGCAAACCACACATCAGACAAGGGGTGAAAAGCCCAAAGATGCATTCAAGTCGCACGTCCCCACAAGAAAAAAAAAAAACAACAAGCCAACGAAAACCTGGGCAGAAGATGGAAACAGAGATTTCTGCCAAGAAGATCGAAAGAGGGCCAACGGGTGCATGAACACTTGTTCACCGTCATTAAGTCTCAGGCCAATGCAAATGCAAACTGCAAGGGCACAGCAGCTCACTGTGGTCAGAATGGCTATAAGGAAGCAGACAGGAAGCCACAAGTGTCAGAGAGGAGGTGGAGAGAAGGGAAGCCTCCTGCACCGTTGGTGGGAGTGCAGACCGGTGCAGCCACTACGCCAAGCGGTGTGGAACTGCCTCAGAACTTTAAGAATCCATGTCCCATATGATCCAGCTATTCCTCTGCGGCGTGTTGATCCAAAGAACTCGGAAACACTCCTGCCTAAAGACATGTGCACCGCTGAGTTCACCACAGCGTCGCTCCCACTACCCAAGACTTGGAAGCCTCCCTGGAGCCCAGCAATGGACGAGTGCAGAAGGAAGATGGGCTATAGCCACGCAATGGCATACCGGTCAGCCGGAACCAAGGATGCAATCCAGCCACTTGTGACCACCAGAATGGCTGTGAGGGTTTTTGGGAAGTGAAACAAGCCCCAGGGAGCAAGGCAAGTACCGTAGGACCTCACTTAAGAGGAGAAGGAAAAACAAGCGGTCGGGAACAGGTGGTACGGGACATTTGATTGGGGGTTCCCAGAGACAAAGCGGGGAGGTGTGAGAGGGTGAAACAGATGATGAGGCACAAGTGTGTGGTGCGGGCCTGCTATTAGGCTTACGCAGGGGAAGATGATGTAAGCTACACGGAAGTCTACATCGATGAGGATGCAAATCGGAAAGATATAGGATGTTCTAATGCAGGGTTGCGGCAATAAATTCACCTAAAAGCAAAAAAAAATCCAAAATGGGGTCCAGAATGACGGCATAAAGCTTTGGGGCTGAAAGAGATTAGAGAAGGTGAACTTCCAAGGCTGGAAAATCACCTCAAAATGCGTACTGATGCTACAGAAAGGTAGACCCTTCCAAATAGATGAAGAGGAATACTACCCACAGAACATGCTGCCTGCTAAACCCATGCACCCACGGAAAAGGTTACCGTCCAGGATGTTACTACTAATCACCTTCACGAATAATCCAAACAGGCCCACGTGTTCCCAAGCTCAGGCAAAAGGTTGGTCCAAAAGTCCACTTCAGGGCCGGCCCTGTGGCGGAGCGGGTAAGTGCCCACGTTCCGCTTGGCCGGCCCAGGCCTCACTGTTTCACCTCACGGGTGCAGATCACATTAGCAGTGTTAGGACATACAGATTTCATGGTACGGTGCGGACAGGGATCATAAACTAAGTAGCAATGGTGAGGTCACGTTATCAATACGCACCAGAAAAAGAACCGTGAGGCTTTTACAATCCATGAACGCATCTGGTACACTTCCCCAGAGGAAGAAGGAAGGAAAACATGGGACCTGCCAAGGTGGAATCGGCAGAGTGCTAGGAGATGGCACGATCATTGCGCATCAGAGGACTGCCCGGGCAACTTCAACTTGGGAGGGAGTCCAGGACTTTCTCTGGGGAACGTCCACCCACTTGGCCATCTACATAAAATGTAAGAGGTAAAACCCAGGATAATCTTACAGGACAGAAACCAGTGTCTAGAGAGAATGTAGCAGGCCTTCCAAAGTGCGAGGAGCAAGACAGAAACCGACAAGAAATCGAGAAAAAGGAAAACTATCCTACCAGGAAAGGGTGAGGAGTCGGACTGGCCTTAGATGGCTCTGAATCTCTGTGTGCACGCAGATTGTCAGGACAAATTCGAATTGTGAGGTTGTTTATGACATCACGAGGATCATGTCGGCCAAGATGGCCGCACGGTTCCAGACTGAGGATTGGCCTAGGCTAGGCTATTACAGGGAGGGATACCCAGAAACAGCTTTGAGAAACAGAAAGCGGACACAGAAACTGGGAGACATAAAACAGACGCTGATTCGAGGGGTAAGAAAGGAATCCTTGGCAAGAAGCGAGAATAGAGGGACAAGCCCCGAGAGGAGAACGTTGTCATCTATTCAAGTCTATGGGGAGGCCATGCTGATTCAAGCTTGCAACTTGATTGGAAGCAAGAGGCCGGACTTGGGCCTTATCAGACCTACGTGGTCCTTCTGCCTTAAGCATAAGCCAAAGTCAAGAATGAGGTCTTGAGGACGTTGAAGAGAAGACTCGATGCCTCCTTTCCTAGGCCCCTGGCATTCTTTGCAGATCACTCTCACTTTCCATAGCTCTGGCGTCACGGGGGCCCACCGGGTACATGCTAATGTGTCCCAAGAGATGTCTTGGAAGCCTTGAAGGAATGGAGCCCCGTCACGCTTGGGCTACGTCTCTTTGTTTGGAAGTGCTCTACAAGGGTGCTGAAAAGCACCCTTTTCCACAGGGCTTCGTTCCTTCGTGAAGGCTGCCCGCCCAGGCTAGTGTGCTCAGTTTGCCTCCATCGAAATTCTCTCCCCCTACCTCTTGCCGTAGAAGGATTATTGATTATGTGTTTTGACACCACATGTAAGGAAGTGGGCTGAAAATGAGAACATTACAATTCTGTTTCAAGAAAAAGAAACAGGCCAGGGATGAGGATGTAAGGCAAACAAATGGCACAGCCTATAGAAATAAAGTAAGCCCGTATCTAGACGGCACCTGGGGGAACGTTCCAGGATCAGGGGTGAAGTTCGAAACTTCCCAAATCCGGAAAGGAGACAGAAAAATATCTTTCCTGGAGAGAGGGATTCATCAGATTCGTCTAATTTGTCTTGGAAACATTGTGTCCGTGAAGGGGGATGCCAGGACCACCTCGAGTTTGGAGTTTCTGACCTCAGGATGTCAAACCAACCCAGATGACCACATGTTCCCAGTGCTTAGTTTGACCCAGGCTAGGACAGCAAAGACTCCTTCAAGTGACCGGTGCAAATTCAAAGACAACAACCAAGAGTCACGAAAGCACTCACACCTCGGCCTAGAGAACATACGGTGATTCCAGAAATGCCAAATGAATCACTTGGAATGAAGGGGAACGGACTGATAAGCATGTCTAAGGGGGAGAGCTGAGAAATACCATGACGATTCTCCTATGGAAAAGAGACAAAGGTCCCAGAAAATGGAAGGCGAACAGAAATCACCCCTGGATAATCCACAATGAAAGATGATGTCCGTCTTTAGACAGACTCTGCTGGAACGTTTGAAAGGCAGAGAAATTCACAAGCCAAAAGACGGCAGCGAAGGTCAAGGCTGGGCTAAGTGGGAAGGGTGAGTTATGAGACTGCTCCAAGCGGGCCAGGAAACCGTGTGTCCGTGGAGCTTGCCGGGACAGCAGAGACACGATTATGACCAATCCTCTGACATCGCAGTGGACCCGAAAAACAACCTGGCCTCATCTACACAGTGCCAGAGTTGGGCTCAAGTAGCATATTCAAGTCCCATTGCCCTCAACTGCAGGTTGCCAACGGAACATGAAAGGGGCCGGCCGGTGGTGCAGCGGTGAGGTCCGCACCTCCTGGGTCGGTGGCCCGGGGTGGGCCGGGTGGACCCTCGGGTGAGCCTGCTCACCACTGCTTCAGGCATTCTGGGGCAGGCGTCCGAGGTAGTGTAGAGGCAGATGGGAAGGGACGTTAGACAGGGCCAGACTTCCACAGCAAATACAGGAGCATTGCCAGCAGATGTGAGCTCAGCGATGCACTTCTGCCAGAGCAAAACCGATTCAAAGTTGCAAAGCATAGAGAAACTGAAGCTGAAAAGAAAAAGTGAACAACTGCATGCCAGTGAGAAGGATGAGATCTCTATGAAGAAACTTAGCAAAACAGGTGAAAGCCATGGCAATGGAAAACTAACAAATGTTGGGGGACAGAAGTTCAAGAAGACACAAGGAGAAAGAAGGAGATTCCAGGATCTAGGAGTGGAAGCATCAACACACTGGAAACGTCCCTACCGGAGCAAGGAATCTCTGGATTCCATGCAATCCCAGTCAAAGTTGCAGCAATGTTTCCCACAGAGACAGAAGAGGGAATCCTAAAGCTTCTAGCCAGCAACAAGAGACCCTGACTAGGCAAAGGAATCCTCAGGAAAACGAAAAAAGCAGGACGTGGCACACTTTCCGATTTCAACATATAGGACGAAGCACTAGGTACCGAGACGGCACAGTCTGGGCCCCAAAACAGGCACACAGACCCATGCAACAGAATCGAGAACCCAGAGCCCAACTCAAACGTACATGGACAGCCCATTTTCGACCAGGGAGCCAAGAGGAGACAGCGGAGAAAGGAGAGTCTCTACCATAAACGGTGCTGGGAAGCCTGCACAGCCACAGGGAACACAACGAGAGTACACCATGATGTTACACCTGGCACACACACCACCTGAAATGGATCAAAGCCTTGAATGGCAGACTTGAAACCGTGAACCTTGTAGCAGAAGACCTAGGCAGAGTGCTCTTTGCCATCGGTCTGAGCCGCCTGTTTGGAAGAAGCAAGTCCGACTGGGCCAGGGCAACCAAGTCAACAAGAAACCAACGGGACCACGTCAAATGCGGACGCTTCTGCCCAGTGAAGGAAACCATCGACTGAATGCAAAGATAGCACAACGACTGGGGGAGGATGTTTGCAAACCACACATCAGACAAGGGGTGAAAAGCCCAAAGATGCATTCAAGTCGCACGTCCCCACAAGAAAAAAAAAAAACAACAAGCCAACGAAAACCTGGGCAGAAGATGGAAACAGAGATTTCTGCCAAGAAGATCGAAAGAGGGCCAACGGGTGCATGAACACTTGTTCACCGTCATTAAGTCTCAGGCCAATGCAAATGCAAACTGCAAGGGCACAGCAGCTCACTGTGGTCAGAATGGCTATAAGGAAGCAGACAGGAAGCCACAAGTGTCAGAGAGGAGGTGGAGAGAAGGGAAGCCTCCTGCACCGTTGGTGGGAGTGCAGACCGGTGCAGCCACTACGCCAAGCGGTGTGGAACTGCCTCAGAACTTGAAGAATCCATGTCCCATATGATCCAGCTATTCCTCTGCGGCGTGTTGATCCAAAGAACTCGGAAACACTCCTGCCTAAAGACATGTGCACCGCTGAGTTCACCACAGCGTCGCTCCCACTACCCAAGACTTGGAAGCCTCCCTGGAGCCCAGCAATGGACGAGTGCAGAAGGAAGATGGGCTATAGCCACGCAATGGCATACCGGTCAGCCGGAACCAAGGATGCAATCCAGCCACTTGTGACCACCAGAATGGCTGTGAGGGTTTTTGGGAAGTGAAACAAGCCCCAGGGAGCAAGGCAAGTACCGTAGGACCTCACTTAAGAGGAGAAGGAAAAACAAGCGGTCGGGAACAGGTGGTACGGGACATTTGATTGGGGGTTCCCAGAGACAAAGCGGGGAGGTGTGAGAGGGTGAAACAGATGATGAGGCACAAGTGTGTGGTGAGGGCCTGCTATTAGGCTTACGCAGGGGAAGATGATGTAAGCTACACGGAAGTCTACATCGATGAGGATGCAAATCGGAAAGATATAGGATGTTCTAATGCAGGGTTGCGGCAATAAATTCACCTAAAAGCAAAAAAAAATCCAAAATGGGGTCCAGAATGACGGCATAAAGCTTTGGGGCTGAAAGAGATTAGAGAAGGTGAACTTCCAAGGCTGGAAAATCACCTCAAAATGCGTACTGATGCTACAGAAAGGTAGACCCTTCCAAATAGATGAAGAGGAATACTACCCACAGAACATGCTGCCTGCTAAACCCATGCACCCACGGAAAAGGTTACCGTCCAGGATGTTACTACTAATCACCTTCACGAATAATCCAAACAGGCCCACGTGTTCCCAAGCTCAGGCAAAAGGTTGGTCCAAAAGTCCACTTCAGGGCCGGCCCTGTGGCGGAGCGGGTAAGTGCCCACGTTCCGCTTGGCCGGCCCAGGCCTCACTGTTTCACCTCACGGGTGCAGATCACATTAGCAGTGTTAGGACATACAGATTTCATGGTACGGTGCGGACAGGGATCATAAACTAAGTAGCAATGGTGAGGTCACGTTATCAATACGCACCAGAAAAAGAACCGTGAGGCTTTTACAATCCATGAACGCATCTGGTACACTTCCCCAGAGGAAGAAGGAAGGAAAACATGGGACCTGCCAAGGTGGAATCGGCAGAGTGCTAGGAGATGGCACGATCATTGCGCATCAGAGGACTGCCCGGGCAACTTCAACTTGGGAGGGAGTCCAGGACTTTCTCTGGGGAACGTCCACCCACTTGGCCATCTACATAAAATGTAAGAGGTAAAACCCAGGATAATCTTACAGGACAGAAACCAGTGTCTAGAGAGAATGTAGCAGGCCTTCCAAAGTGCGAGGAGCAAGACAGAAACCGACAAGAAATCGAGAAAAAGGAAAACTATCCTACCAGGAAAGGGTGAGGAGTCGGACTGGCCTGAGATGGCTCTGAAACTCTGTGTGCACGCAGGTTGTCAGGACAACTTCGAATTTTGAGGTTGTTTATGACATCACGAGGATCATGTCGGCCAAGATGGCCGCACGGTTCCAGACTGAGGATTGGCCTAGGCTAGGCTATTACAGGGAGGGATACCCAGAAACAGCTTTGAGAAACAGAAAGCGGACACAGAAACTGGGAGACATAAAACAGACGCTGATTCGAGGGGTAAGAAAGGAATCCTTGGCAAGAAGCGAGAATAGAGGGACAAGCCCCGAGAGGAGAACGTTGTCATCTATTCAAGTCTATGGGGAGGCCATGCTGATTCAAGCTTGCAACTTGATTGGAAGCAAGAGGCCGGACTTGGGCCTTATCAGACCTACGTGGTCCTTCTGCCTTAAGCATAAGCCAAAGTCAAGAATGAGGTCTTGAGGACGTTGAAGAGAAGACTCGATGCCTCCTTTCCTAGGCCCCTGGCATTCTTTGCAGATCACTCTCACTTTCCATAGCTCTGGCGTCACGGGGGCCCACCGGGTACATGCTAATGTGTCCCAAGAGATGTCTTGGAAGCCTTGAAGGAATGGAGCCCCGTCACGCTTGGGCTACGTCTCTTTGTTTGGAAGTGCTCTACAAGGGTGCTGAAAAGCACCCTTTTCCACAGGGCTTCGTTCCTTCGTGAAGGCTGCCCGCCCAGGCTAGTGTGCTCAGTTTGCCTCCATCGAAATTCTCTCCCCCTACCTCTTGCCGTAGAAGGATTATTGATTATGTGTTTTGACACCACATGTAAGGAAGTGGGCTGAAAATGAGAACATTACAATTCTGTTTCAAGAAAAAGAAACAGGCCAGGGCTGAGGATGTAAGGCAAACAAATGGCACAGCCTATAGAAATAAAGTAAGCCCGTATCTAGACGGCACCTGGGGGAACGTTCCAGGATCAGGGGTGAAGTTCGAAACTTCCCAAATCCGGAAAGGAGACAGAAAAATATCTTTCCTGGAGAGAGGGATTCATCAGATTCGTCTAATTTGTCTTGGAAACATTGTGTCCGTGAAGGGGGATGCCAGGACCACCTCGAGTTTGGAGTTTCTGACCTCAGGATGTCAAACCAACCCAGATGACCACGTGTTCCCAGTGCTTAGTTTGACCCAGGCTAGGACAGCAAAGACTCCTTCAAGTGACCGGTGCAAATTCAAAGACAACAACCAAGAGTCACGAAAGCACTCACACCTCGGCCTAGAGAACATACGGTGATTCCAGAAATGCCAAATGAATCACTTGGAATGAAGGGGAACGGACTGATAAGCATGTCTAAGGGGGAGAGCTGAGAAATACCATGACGATTCTCCTATGGAAAAGAGACAAAGGTCCCAGAAAATGGAAGGCGAACAGAAATCACCCCTGGATAATCCACAATGAAAGATGATGTCCGTCTTTAGACAGACTCTGCTGGAACGTTTGAAAGGCAGAGAAATTCACAAGCCAAAAGACGGCAGCGAAGGTCAAGGCTGGGCTAAGTGGGAAGGGTGAGTTTTGAGACTGCTCCAAGCGGGCCAGGAAACCGTGTGTCCGTGGAGCTTGCTGGGACAGCAGAGACACGATTATGACCAATCCTCTGACATCGCAGTGGACCCGAAAAACAACCTGGCCTCATCTACACAGTGCCAGAGTTGGGCTCAAGTAGCATATTCAAGTCCCATTGCCCTCAACTGCAGGTTGCCAACGGAACATGAAAGGGGCCGGCCGGTGGTGCAGCGGTGAGGTCCGCACCTCCTGGGTCGGTGGCCCGGGGTGGGCCGGGTGGACCCTCGGGTGAGCCTGCTCACCACTGCTTCAGGCAGTCTGGGGCAGGCGTCCGAGGTAGTGTAGAGGCAGATGGGAAGGGACGTTAGACAGGGCCAGAATTCCACAGCAAATACAGGAGCATTGCCAGCAGATGTGAGCTCAGCGATGCACTTCTGCCAGAGCAAAACCGATTCAAAGTTGCAAAGCATAGAGAAACTGAAGCTGAAAAGAAAAAGTGAACAACTGCATGCCAGTGAGAAGGATGAGATCTCTATGAAGAAACTTAGCAAAACAGGTGAAAGCCATGGCAATGGAAAACTAACAAATGTTGGGGGACAGAAGTTCAAGAAGACACAAGGAGAAAGAAGGAGATTCCAGGATCTAGGAGTGGAAGCATCAACACACTGGAAACGTCCCTACCGGAGCAAGGAATCTCTGGATTCCATGCAATCCCAGTCAAAGTTGCAGCAATGTTTCCCACAGAGACAGAAGAGGGAATCCCAAAGCTTCTAGCCAGCAACAAGAGACCCTGACTAGGCAAAGGAATCCTCAGGAAAACGAAAAAAGCAGGACGTGGCACACTTTCCGATTTCAACATATAGGACGAAGCACTAGGTACCGAGACGGCACAGTCTGGGCCCCACAACAGGCACACAGACCCATGCAACAGAATCGAGAACCCAGAGCCCAACTCAAACGTACATGGACAGCCCATTTTCGACCAGGGAGCCAAGAGGAGACAGCGGAGAAAGGAGAGTCTCTACCATAAACGGTGCTGGGAAGCCTGCACAGCCACAGGGAACACAACGAGAGTACACCATGATGTTACACCTGGCACACACACCACCTGAAATGGATCAAAGCCTTGAATGGCAGACTTGAAACCGTGAACCTTGTAGCAGAAGACCTAGGCAGAGTGCTCTTTGCCATCGGTCTGAGCCGCCTGTTTGGAAGAAGCAAGTCCGACTGGGCCAGGGCAACCAAGTCAACAAGAAACCAACGGGACCACGTCAAATGCGGACGCTTCTGCCCAGTGAAGGAAACCATCGACTGAATGCAAAGATAGCACAACGACTGGGGGAGGATGTTTGCAAACCACACATCAGACAAGGGGTGAAAAGCCCAAAGATGCATTCAAGTCGCACGTCCCCACAAGAAAAAAAAAAAACAACAAGCCAACGAAAACCTGGGCAGAAGATGGAAACAGAGATTTCTGCCAAGAAGATCGAAAGAGGGCCAACGGGTGCATGAACACTTGTTCACCGTCATTAAGTCTCAGGCCAATGCAAATGCAAACTGCAAGGGCACAGCAGCTCACTGTGGTCAGAATGGCTATAAGGAAGCAGACAGGAAGCCACAAGTGTCAGAGAGGAGGTGGAGAGAAGGGAAGCCTCCTGCACCGTTGGTGGGAGTGCAGACCGGTGCAGCCACTACGCCAAGCGGTGTGGAACTGCCTCAGAACTTGAAGAATCCATGTCCCATATGATCCAGCTATTCCTCTGCGGCGTGTTGATCCAAAGAACTCGGAAACACTCCTGCCTAAAGACATGTGCACCGCTGAGTTCACCACAGCGTCGCTCCCACTACCCAAGACTTGGAAGCCTCCCTGGAGCCCAGCAAGGGACGAGTGCAGAAGGAAGATGGGCTATAGCCACGCAATGGCATACCAGTCAGCCGGAACCAAGGATGCAATCCAGCCATTTGTGACCACCAGAATGGCTGTGAGGGTTTTAGGGAAGTGAAACAAGCCCCAGGGAGCAAGGCAAGTACCGTAGGACCTCACTTAAGAGGAGAAGGAAAAACAAGCGGTCGGGAACAGGTGGCACGGGACATTTGATTGGGGGTTCCCAGAGACAAAGCGGGGAGGTGTGAGAGGGTGAAACAGATGATGAGGCACAAGTGTGTGGTGAGGGCCTGCTATTAGGCTTACGCAGGGGAAGATGATGTAAGCTACACGGAAGTCTACATCGATGAGGATGCAAATCGGAAAGATATAGGATGTTCTAATGCAGGGTTGCGGCAATAAATTCACATAAAAGCAAAAAAAAATCCAAAATGGGGTCCAGAATGACGGCATAAAGCTTTGGGGCTGAAAGAGATTAGAGAAGGTGAACTTCCAAGGCTGGAAAATCACCTCAAAATGCGTACTGATGCTACAGAAAGGTAGACCCTTCCAAATAGATGAAGAGGAGTACTATCCACAGAACATGCTGCCTGCTAAACCCATGCACCCACGGAAAAGGTTACCGTCCAGGATGTTACTACTAATCACCTTCACGAATAATCCAAACAGGCCCACGTGTTCCCAAGCTCAGGCAAAAGGTTGGTCCAAAAGTCCACTTCAGGGCCGGCCCTGTGGCGGAGCGGGTAAGTGCCCACGTTCCGCTTGGCCGGCCCAGGCCTCACTGTTTCACCTCACGGGTGCAGATCACATTAGCAGTGTTAGGACATACAGATTTCATGGTACGGTGCGGACAGGGATCATAAACTAAGTAGCAATGGTGAGGTCACGTTATCAATACGCACCAGAAAAAGAACCGTGAGGCTTTTACAATCCATGAACGCATCTGGTACACTTCCCCAGAGGAAGAAGGAAGGAAAACATGGGACCTGCCAAGGTGGAATCGGCAGAGTGCTAGGAGATGGCACGATCATTGCGCATCAGAGGACTGCCCGGGCAACTTCAACTTGGGAGGGAGTCCAGGACTTTCTCTGGGGAACGTCCACCCACTTGGCCATCTACATAAAATGTAAGAGGTAAAACCCAGGATAATCTTACAGGACAGAAACCAGTGTCTAGAGAGAATGTAGCAGGCCTTCCAAAGTGCGAGGAGCAAGACAGAAACCGACAAGAAATCGAGAAAAAGGAAAACTATCCTACCAGGAAAGGGTGAGGAGTCGGACTGGCCTGAGATGGCTCTGAAACTCTGTGTGCACGCAGGTTGTCAGGACAACTTCGAATTTTGAGGTTGTTTATGACATCACGAGGATCATGTCCGCCAAGATGGCCGCACGGTTACAGACTGAGGATTGGCCTAGGCTAGGCTATTACAGGGAGGGATACCCAGAAACAGCTTTGAGAAACAGAAAGCGGACACAGAAACTGGGAGACATAAAACAGACGCTGATTCGAGGGGTAAGAAAGGAATCCTTGGCAAGAAGCGAGAATAGAGGGACAAGCCCCGAGAGGAGAACGTTGTCATCTATTCAAGTCTATGGGGAGGCCATGCTGATTCAAGCTTGCAACTTGATTGGAAGCAAGAGGCCGGACTTGGGCCTTATCAGACCTACGTGGTCCTTCTGCCTTAAGCATAAGCCAAAGTCAAGAATGAGGTCTTGAGGACGTTGAAGAGAAGACTCGATGCCTCCTTTCCTAGGCCCCTGGCATTCTTTGCAGATCAGTCTCACTTTCCATAGCTCTGGCGTCACGGGGGCCCACCGGGTACATGCTAATGTGTCCCAAGAGATGTCTTGGAAGCCTTGAAGGAATGGAGCCCCGTCACGCTTGGGCTACGTCTCTTTGTTTGGAAGTGCTCTACAAGGGTGCTGAAAAGCACCCTTTTCCACAGGGCTTCGTTCCTTCGTGAAGGCTGCCCGCCCAGGCTAGTGTGCTCAGTTTGCCTCCATCGAAATTCTCTCCCCCTACCTCTTGCCGTAGAAGGATTATTGATTATGTGTTTTGACACCACATGTAAGGAAGTGGGCTGAAAATGAGAACATTACAATTCTGTTTCAAGAAAAAGAAACAGGCCAGGGATGAGGATGTAAGGCAAACAAATGGCACAGCCTATAGAAATAAAGTAAGCCCGTATCTAGACGGCACCTGGGGGAACGTTCCAGGATCAGGGGTGAAGTTCGAAACTTCCCAAATCCGGAAAGGAGACAGAAAAATATCTTTCCTGGAGAGAGGGATTCATCAGATTCGTCTAATTTGTCTTGGAAACATTGTGTCCGTGAAGGGGGATGCCAGGACCACCTCGAGTTTGGAGTTTCTGACCTCAGGATGTCAAACCAACCCAGATGACCACGTGTTCCCAGTGCTTAGTTTGACCCAGGCTAGGACAGCAAAGACTCCTTCAAGTGACCGGTGCAAATTCAAAGACAACAACCAAGAGTCACGAAAGCACTCACACCTCGGCCTAGAGAACATACGGTGATTCCAGAAATGCCAAATGAATCACTTGGAATGAAGGGGAACGGACTGATAAGCATGTCTAAGGGGGAGAGCTGAGAAATACCATGACGATTCTCCTATGGAAAAGAGACAAAGGTCCCAGAAAATGGAAGGCGAACAGAAATCACCCCTGGATAATCCTCAATGAAAGATGATGTCCGTCTTTAGACAGACTCTGCTGGAACGTTTGAAAGGCAGAGAAATTCACAAGCCAAAAGACGGCAGCGAAGGTCAAGGCTGGGTAAGTGGGAAGGGTGAGTTATGAGACTGCTCCAAGCGGGCCAGGAAACCGTGTGTCCGTGGAGCTTGCCGGGACAGCAGAGACACGATTATGACCAATCCTCTGACATCGCAGTGGACCCGGAAAACAACCTGGCCTCATCTACACAGTGCCAGAGTTGGGCTCAAGTAGCATATTCAAGTCCCATTGCCCTCAACTGCAGGTTGCCAACGGAACATGAAAGGGGCCGGCCGGTGGTGCAGCGGTGAGGTCCGCACCTTCTGGGTCGGTGGCCCGGGGTGGGCCGGGTGGACCCTCGGGTGAGCCTGCTCACCACTGCTTCAGGCATTCTGGGGCAGGCGTCCGAGGTAGTGTAGAGGCAGATGGGAAGGGACGTTAGACAGGGCCAGACTTCCACAGCAAATACAGAAGCATTGCCAGCAGATGTGAGCTCAGCGATGCACTTCTGCCAGAACAAAGCCGATTCAAAGTTGCAAAGCATAGAGAAACTGAAGCTGAAAAGAAAAAGTGAACAACTGCATGCCAGTGAGAAGGATGAGATCTCTATGAAGAAACTTAGCAAAACAGGTGAAAGCCATGGCAATGGAAAACTAACAAACGTTGGGGGACAGAAGTTCAAGAAGACACAAGGAGAAAGAAGGAGATTCCAGGATCTAGGAGTGGAAGCATCAACACACTAGAAACGTCCCTACCGGAGCAAGGAATCTCTGGATTCCATGCAATCCCAGTCAAAGTTGCAGCAATGTTTCCCACAGAGACAGAAGAGGGAATCCTAACGTTTCTAGCCAGCAACAAGAGACCCTGACTAGGCAAAGGAATCCTCAGGAAAACGAAAAAAGCAGGACGTGGCACACTTTCCGATTTCAACATATAGGACGAAGCACTAGGTACCGAGACGGCACAGTCTGGGCCCCAAAACAGGCACACAGACCCATGCAACAGAATCGAGAACCCAGAGCCCAACTCAAACGTACATGGACAGCCCATTTTCGACCAGGGAGCCAAGAGGAGACAGCGGAGAAAGGAGAGTCTCTACCATAAACGGTGCTGGGAAGCCTGCACAGCCACAGGGAACACAACGAGAGTACACCATGATGTTACACCTGGCACACACACCACCTGAAATGGATCAAAGCCTTGAATGGCAGACTTGAAACCGTGAACCTTGTAGCAGAAGACCTAGGCAGAGTGCTATTTGCCATCGGTCTGAGCCGCCTGTTTGGAAGAAGCAAGTCCGACTGGGCCAGGGCAACCAAGTCAACAAGAAACCAACGGGACCACGTCAAATGCGGACGCTTCTGCCCAGTGAAGGAAACCATCGACTGAATGCAAAGATAGCACAACAACTGGGGGAGGATGTTTGCAAACAACACATCGGACAAGGGGTGAAAAGCCCAAAGATGCAATCAACTCGCACGTCCCCACAGGAAAAAAAAAAAACAACAAGCCAATGAAAACCTGGGCAGAAGATGGAAACAGAGATTTCTGCCAAGAAGATCGAAAGAGGACCAACGGGTGCATGAACACTTGTTCACCGTCATTAAGTCTCAGGCCAATGCAAATGCAAACTGCAAGGGCACAGCAGCTCACTGTGGTCAGAATGGCTATAAGGAAGCAGACAGGAAGCCACAAGTGTCAGAGAGGAGGTGGAGAGAAGGGAAGCCTCCTGCACCGTTGGTGGGAGTGCAGACCGGTGCAGCCACTACGCCAAGCGGTGTGGAACTGCCTCAGAACTTTAAGAATCCATGTCCCATATGATCCAGCTATTCCTCTGCGGCGTGTTGATCCAAAGAACTCGGAAACACTCCTGCCTAAAGACATGTGCACCGCTGAGTTCACCACAGCGTCGCTCCCACTACCCAAGACTTGGAAGCCTCCCTGGAGCCCAGCAAGGGACGAGTGCAGAAGGAAGATGGGCTATAGCCACGCAATGGCATACCAGTCAGCCGGAACCAAGGATGCAATCCAGCCACTTGTGACCACCAGAATGGCTGTGAGGGTTTTTGGGAAGTGAAACAAGCCCCAGGGAGCAAGGCAAGTACCGTAGGACCTCACTTAAGAGGAGAAGGAAAAACAAGCGGTCGGGAACAGGTGGTACGGGACATTTGATTGGGGGTTCCCAGAGACAAAGCGGGGAGGTGTGAGAGGGTGAAACAGATGATGAGGCACAAGTGTGTGGTGAGGGCCTGCTATTAGGCTTACGCAGGGGAAGATGATGTAAGCTACACGGAAGTCTACATCGATGAGGATGCAAATCGGAAAGATATAGGATGTTCTAATGCAGGGTTGCGGCAATAAATTCACCTAAAAGCAAAAAAAAATCCAAAATGGGGTCCAGAATGACGGCATAAAGCTTTGGGGCTGAAAGAGATTAGAGAAGGTGAACTTCCAAGGCTGGAAAATCACCTCAAAATGCGTACTGATGCTACAGAAAGGTAGACCCTTCCAAATAGATGAAGAGGAATACTACCCACAGAACATGCTGCCTGCTAAACCCATGCACCCACGGAAAAGGTTACCGTCCAGGATGTTACTACTAATCACCTTCACGAATAATCCAAACAGGCCCACGTGTTCCCAAGCTCAGGCAAAAGGTTGGTCCAAAAGTCCACTTCAGGGCCGGCCCTGTGGCGGAGCGGGTAAGTGCCCACGTTCCGCTTGGCCGGCCCAGGCCTCACTGTTTCACCTCACGGGTGCAGATCACATTAGCAGTGTTAGGACATACAGATTTCATGGTACGGTGCGGACAGGGATCATAAACTAAGTAGCAATGGTGAGGTCACGTTATCAATACGCACCAGAAAAAGAACCGTGAGGCTTTTACAATCCATGAACGCATCTGGTACACTTCCCCAGAGGAAGAAGGAAGGAAAACATGGGACCTGCCAAGGTGGAATCGGCAGAGTGCTAGGAGATGGCACGATCATTGCGCATCAGAGGACTGCCCGGGCAACTTCAACTTGGGAGGGAGTCCAGGACTTTCTCTGGGGAACGTCCACCCACTTGGCCATCTACATAAAATGTAAGAGGTAAAACCCAGGATAATCTTACAGGACAGAAACCAGTGTCTAGAGAGAATGTAGCAGGCCTTCCAAAGTGCGAGGAGCAAGACAGAAACCGACAAGAAATCGAGAAAAAGGAAAACTATCCTACCAGGAAAGGGTGAGGAGTCGGACTGGCCTGAGATGGCTCTGAAACTCTGTGTGCACGCAGGTTGTCAGGACAACTTCGAATTTTGAGGTTGTTTATGACATCACGAGGATCATGTCGGCCAAGATGGCCGCACGGTTACAGACTGAGGATTGGCCTAGGCTAGGCTATTACAGGGAGGGATACCCAGAAACAGCTTTGAGAAACAGAAAGCGGACACAGAAACTGGGAGACATAAAACAGACGCTGATTCGAGGGGTA